>NC_141691.1:1603837417-1604437417 GCF_964263255.1 Lissotriton vulgaris
TCTATCTATCGCCCTCACTCTATCTATCTATCTATCGCCCTCACTCTATCTATCTATCACCCTCACTCTGTCTATCTATCACCCTCACTCTATCTATCGGTCTATCTATCGCCCTCACTCTATCTGTCTATGTATCGCACTTACTCTATCTATCGCCATCACTCTATCTATCGATCGCCCTCACTCTGTCTATCTATCTATCGCCCTCACTCTATTTATTTATCGCCCTCACTCTATCTATCGCCCTCTCTCTATCTATCGCCCTCCGTCTATCTGTCTATCGCACCACCACAGCATCACTCAGGGCCACCACAACATCACTCAGGGGCACCATAACATCACTATGCGCTACCACAGCATCACTGAACGCCACAGCATCACTCGTCGCCACCACAACATCACTCAGCACCACCACAGCATTAATCTGTGCAACCATTCAACAACAACTGGTTCAAATATGTTCTCTCAATGTTTCAAGCTTTATTACAAATATCACCAAAAGATGTTAATATTTCACTTCTGTTCTTGGATTTTCGTCACAATAAAATACACTGAACATAATCTTTACAAAAGTTATTTAAAAAGGTTTAAGCTATTTCCATTATAAATTACAATAACTTTTATTTAAGTATTAATTATTTAAAAAAATTAAAAGCCATTGTTATTTGTAATATCAATACATCTAAGTCACGTAAATACAAAACATGTTGCATTACAAATGCAATAGGTGTCACATTTGCAAAAGTTAAAAGTATTTGCATTGTATATGACAAAGCTATTAATTTCGTTATTTTCAAAACCAACACATAAATAAAAAAATTGTCATTTACAATACCAATAGCTCAAACTTGCCACCAAGCTGGCTGGAATAGCCTGGAAACGCCAATCCCAGGGGGTAGGGGAAAAGGTCTCACATTGGTGTAGTGAAGAAATCCGCCACAGTAACCTAAGGTGGGCACTAGACGCAAAAAGAAAAATAAAGGAAATAATCGGGAATCTAAAAGTGGGAGTAAACCAAAATTCTCTAGATGTAGAGTTCACGAAGAGTACACTCAGAGTACAAGGAAGGGAGTACTCCAGAAGGCAGGATATAGGATATCTAAGAAACAAAAAATCAGTGGTAAATATGATAGAATCATGGGAAAACGAGACTGGGTACCCATACTTAGAAACCCTGCCAAATTATGCATTTAGGTGGGAGATACTGAAAATCCGAATTGGCACCATCCCTTGGCTAATGGAAGGGAGAGTCAAGGCAGAAATGTTATATCCAGATGGTACATGTAAATGTGGCCTGGGGGCCAAGTGTGAAATGCTGCACATACTACTTGACTGCTTGACATGTCTAGAAGTGAGAAAACGGTTCTTACGACCTTTATTTATAAAATATGGCATAAGACAACGAGTACAAGCGGCAAACTTATTGATAGGAATGGAAAATCTGGAAATAGCAATTGCACTTGGTAACTTTCTGAAAAAGGTGAATCGCATAGCACAGGAACAACAAAATAAATCAAATTGAGGAACCTATATCGATAGACACAAGTAAAAGCTAAGTTACGAGGGATTGCAAGCCTATAAGATATCGGATAGTACTGTAATGAGAAACATATCGAAATTGCCTACTTTTAATGTAATATCTTCCAGTTTTATTATGTATAGCATGTGTTTTAAAATTCCTCTTAACATTTTTTATGTCTGTGCTACCCATAGAATGCCTTTTCTTTTTAAATTTTGTATAACATATAGAAAGCGGCATGGAGAGTAACAGCCTGATTTTATACATTTTGTATGGTTTTGATATTGATGTGATGCATTTCGATCTCATTGTTTAAAGACCACGGTCTAAATAAACAGAGTTTCTTTCTCTCTCAATAGCTCAAACTTTCCTAATGCGAGACCTATTGCATTGCAAATGCTTGTTTCTTTAGTTTTTGCAAAGAAGGAAGTGGCTGCCATATGCTGCCTTGACGATGCTACTGAGCGACCTTCATCTCTCATGGCCCTCAAATAAGAAATGACAGCCTCAGTGTCGTTTGTCCCCCAGAAAATAGCAGTAAGCCCCAAACGCACCTTCCTATGCCTTCCTGGTCCTGGGTGCTAGGCTAGCTGCCATAAGGTCCGATAACTGGGGGCACCAAGTTGCCAAAGCTGTTCTGGGAAAGGTGTTGGGTTCTCTGGCGCCTTTGGGTGATGTGACCTGAATACCTGCATCTTAAAGCGAGAGAGAGCATCAGCAGCATGGTTTAAGACTCCTGGCACATGTTTGGCTCTAAACAGCAAATTAATTCTCATGCACAGTAGTATTTTCTCCTTCAGTAAAAGCAGGATCATTTTACATTTTGCATTTTGATCATTTATGGATTCCGCCACAGCCATGTTATCGGACCAGAAAATCACAGATTGATTCTTAGGCTGTTCCGGCCAAATTGTCAATGCGACCAGAATGGGAAAAAGCTCCAAGAAGCTTATGTTAGTTGTAAGCCCATTGTCCACCCACCATGCTGGCCAGCGTTGGGCAACCCATGCTGTACCTAGAATGGCACCCAAACCCTCGCTACCTGCTGAGTCTTTCATCAGACCCATCTCCGGCTGGACCTGGGAGCCGCGGGTCACCCAACCCTACCGTTGAAATCTCACAGAAATGCTTGCCAGATCTGCATGTCCTGCTTGACCTCACTGGACTGTCTGGTTTGATGGTGCTTCTTCCTGAGTCCTGACATGGCCTGTGCAATGGTTCGCGAGAAAGGTTGTGCCATTGGAATTATTCTCAAAGCAAAATTCAATTGACCCACAACCTGTTGTAACTGATGAAGTGTAACGTTATCTTTTCCCATGCACTGCTGCAAAGCAGCCTTGAAAAACGATATTTTTGCTTGTGGTAGATGTGACACTTCTGCACCGAATCCAACTTAATCCCTAGGAAGTCAATTTCCGTGCTCAGTCCCACAGTCTTGCCTTCTGCCAAAGGCACTCCGAAGTCTCGCATGAGTGCACAGAACGTCTGCAATGCCCATCCGTACTCCTGTGAATCCAGGGCCCCTAAGAAGAGGAAATCATGCAGGTAATGCAGTACTCACCGGTGCCCAGTTGACCTACAAAAAACCTATTCCAAAAAGGAGCTGAATTTCTGAAAGCATGCGCAAGACACTGAACAACCCATAAGCATACATTTGTACACATAATACCTCCCCTTGAATTGAAAGCCCAGCAGGTGAAAATCAAGTGGGTGCACTGGCAATAAGCGGAAATCTGACTCAATATCTGATTTAGCCAACCAAGCGCCCCTCCCCAAACCTTTGAGTATCTTAACTGCCTGATCAAAAGAGGCGTACCTAACACTGCATAGGTCCTCATCAATGGCGTCATTTAGTGACACACCTCTGGGGGCGAGAGATTATGAATCAATCAGAATTGCCCTGGCTCCTTCTTTAGGGACTATTCCCAATGGGGAGCAGACAAAATCCTGCCTTGGGGGGTCTCAAATGGGCCAGCTACTCTGCCCAACAGAACTTCTTTCTCAATTTTTGCTACTGCCACCCTTTCATTAGTCCTGATTGATAACTGATTCTGACAGTGTGACACCCCTACGTACCCAGACGTGGGGAACCTGAAACCATTCCTGAAACCTTCTAACAGAATTTTTGCAGACTTTGGGAAATTGCAGTTGTTCAACCATGGTATCAAAGCACTGGTAATAATGGGAGATCCGGCCTTAATGAGGGATATACTCTCAGTCATGATTTTTGCTTCCTTTGTCCATTGTTTTTTTAAATACTTAGGGCTCCATTATGATGTCGGGCGGTTCGCCACCGCCATGGTGGCGATCCGCCCGACAGAAATGCCCGCCCGCCACCCTTTTCCTCCCGCCACATTACAATGGCGGGGGGACCGCAGCGGTGACAAACACCGCCCGCCACTTTTCCGCCCCGGTCGCCTTGCGGCCGGGGCGGAAAAGGTTTCATATGGTGGCGGTGTCTATCAGACACCGGCAGCCATATTTGCATGTGTGGCCATAGGTGCCTTTCCGCGGCGGCGATCCCGCCACGGAAAGGCAGGCGGTCGTTGCCATTGCCATGTTGAAGTCTGAGGTGGTGGTGCACAGGGGGGGTCCCTATGGGACCCCCCTTCATTTGCATATACAAAGCGGCAGGCACCGCGCGGTGCCTGCCGCTTTGCATATGCAAATGTGAAAATGCATTTTTTGCATTGTGGCGGGCGGTGCAGAGTGCACCGCCCGCCACAATGCTACAACTACAGGATGTGCCCGCCACTGTGGCGGGCACATCCTAATAGCCCCCACGGGACCCCCGCCCTTATGGCGGGCGGTCCCAATCACCGGTAGGATGACGGGCGGACAAAGTCCGCCCGTCATCCTAATGGGCCCCTTAGACTCTGAGTGGGATGAGTTCCCGCAGAAAGAACATGCATGCTTGAATTTACATGTGCCTGCTGCTCTGTTACTCGAACGCCTGTTAAAGTCCCAGCACGCCCCCTTATCCACTTGGGTGGCCTGAGCGAAAGACTGACTCCTGAAAGTGTCTTGTACTGAAACCCGGGTGGCCTCCTGTAGTCCCCCTCTGAAATGCGTCAGGTATATGATCATATCGATCTGATTCCAGCACAGAGCCGGGTCCGACGCCTTAGCCCTTCTAAAATCCTTATCATAATCTTTCCACCCACTGCCACCATAAGTATCATGTGTACAAGCTATCCTGTTTTGGTAACATGCCATTTCTGAAGCCACGCCTGGGAAATGCTCGCCCATTATGGGTGTGAATACTGTGAAACCTTTCATCCAATTTACCAATGTTTCCTCCACCCTAAACTTCAACAACATGCTCGTCCACTCTCTTGGATGAGTACATTCTTTATTCATTTTGGCCTCCTCCTTTCTGACTCATCCAGCAAGAGGGAAAACATGTTCACATAAGAGCCCTTCTAAATTTTTTCTTTAGACTCCTGAGACACCTGTCGGCCTAGGTGCTCCCTAGTGGAGTGGACTTCGCCTAAACCCAAATGGCAGTGTTTGTGGTATATCTGTTGTTGCTGCCGCAGTTGACTTTGCTGCTCCTGCATCCATTGGTGGGGTGACCATTTTGGGAACTCCGCTGTTTGACTCTGTGTTCGTCCCCGTCACGCCTACTTTTGGTACCACTAAACCACCTGCAAGCTAAGCCCCCTCCAATTGTGACATTATTTGTCTGGCCTTTTCTAATGCGGCCACCCTGCTACCTGACACCCCAGCTGCCGGGGACTAGTTCCCCACTTTCCCCAGCCAAGGAAGTACTGCTCCTAGGTTGGCCACTAAATCTGTTTCGACTGGTGTGCTTCTGGATGGCCCCCGTCATAGGGACCAGCGTTGCCTGTGGACTGCATCCCGTTTCTCCTGGTGTGCTTGGCTGATCCTCAACCGGTGTTTCTGTCCCCTCGTTGCTTGGCAGATCACCCCCACACTTGAGTTAAGCTGAGAGCTGGTATGTGGGACTGGCAAAGGCTCCACCACCCTAGGCACTGACCCCTCAGGAATTGTCGCTGTAGCACCCTCTGTCCCCTCCCCCTCACTAGGTCGCAGTGCCCTACCTTTCTTAGCCCTACTCCTTTTTGGAACAAGGGGAAAGGCTGCCTTAGGTGCTATCACCAACCACCTGGACGTGTCCTCTTGGCCCTCAACCCTGTCTGTCAGAGCTGATAATGCCTGATATATATAAAAGACACTAGCTCTGGTGTATAACCGGGGAAGGGAACTAGAGGCACAATGCGCTAGAAGCTAGCCAGCCTCCTACATGAAATTTGAACACAAATGAGGCTCCTCCTAGTCAAGTGATCTACAGGTGTCTAGAGATGCGCGATTGGTGGCATCTCACAAAAAGTGAAGGACTGGCCTCACACACCACCTGGTGTCATGCTTCATCAGAGGGTAAGCCATGATAGACATTCTCTCACAGTTTGTTAGGAAGTGCACACATGTATGAGTGACACGTGTCATGCACCTTAACCCACCATGCACGATAAAAATAGTGTGGTGATGTATGGTTACTTGCGTAACAACCAGCAGAAACCTACATATCATGTCTGTGTTTGTTTTCTGTTTTTTCTGCAGGCTAGATTTGGAGTCCTATACCAGTGGGGATACCGACAATACATACCCCATATAGTGGTTGTTCTTTATTTAATTATTTAATTTTAAAGACGGAACCCCATTAGATACAGGGTCCTGATGAAGGCTACAAACCCACATGGGACATTGAGCAGAAACATGTTGATCACAAACACCACGGTAAAGGGATAATTAGTTCCCCAGTCACTGCTCACTTCTTTTAATACCATACAGTTGCTTAATTAATTAAAACTAATCTTTATGACAACTGTAACGATTTTTAGATCACTTTCACTACCCACGGGCCCCCACTTAGTTTAGAAGTGCATCCCTGTCGTCAGGTGTATGCCCGCCCTCTATCAAACTGAGTTTTTAGAGGGCGAGCCTATGATGAAGCATGATACCAGGTGGTGTGTGAGGCCAGTCCTTCACTTTTTGTGAGAAGCTGCTAATGCCTGTCCCATTTCATCCACCTTTTTCACCATGGAGTCCACTGCCCCCATTTTCCTTATCATTGTAGCCATAAAAATATCTATCCATAAACGCTGGTCATCCCGCTTAACCTTTGGGGCCATTTTTGTAATGCAACAGGGTGCCAAAACCACCCTCTAGCTGACAACCTCCCTCAAAAAAGGCACACTCATCAAATCCCCATGCTCTCGGTCTGAGTCACTGCCCAATCATCTTAACCTACAGTAGTAGCAGCCACCGGCATGAATCACTGACAGAATATCGAGGAGCAAAATATCGACCTGCAAAAATATCGGTGACAAAATATCGACTACCAGAATATCGAATTCCTATCTACAAACAGGTAAGTACAAAAATATCGAATCCAAAATATTGTTGAAAATAATATAGTATGTTAAAATATCAAATTTTTAAAATGTCTTAAAAGTAATGTAAAAGTAATGAAATATTAAATATAATTAAGTAAAACATACTTAAAAATACTTAAATGACCTTAAAATGAATAAATAATTAATGTAAGTAAAAAAAATAAGCATGCATTTTTAGTTTTTAATACATATATATTAACTTATTAATATTAAAAAAGATTCAATCTTTTTAGAGTAGGATAGCGGGAGGGTAACATTTACTATTCCCACTCCAGTGAGTGCAACAGTAGGGATAGGGTTGGGCATCGAGAGGGTAAAAATTACTATTCCCACTCCAGTGAGTGCAACAGTAGGGAAAGCGTTGGATAACAGGAGGGTAAAATTACTATTCCCACCCCAGCGAGTGAAACAGTAGGGAAAGTGTTGAAGAGGGTCTAGATAAAAAATAATATTCTCACTCCAGTGAGTGAAACAATAGGGAAAGCGTTGGATAGCGGAAGGGTAAAAATTACTATTCCCATCCAGTGAGTGCAGCAGCAGGGAAAACGTTGGATAGCGGGAGGGTGAAAATGACTATTCCCACTCCAGTGAGTGCAACAGTAGGGAAAGAGTTGGATAGCGTAGGGGTAAAAATTACAATTCCCACTCCAGTGAGTGCAACAGTAGGGAAAGTGTTGGATAGCATAGGGGTTAAAATTACTATTCCCACTCCAGAGAGTGCAACAGTAGGGGAAGTGTTGGATAGCGTAGGGGTAAAAATTACTATTTCCACTCCAGTTAGTGTAACTGTAGGTAAATGAATGATTTAATAATTAAATAAAAATAAATTAATTATCAATGCCAATAAAATATTAATTAAAAGTAATTACCAATTACAAAATATTTCATATTTAATTAATTATCAATACCAAAAAATATTATTTATTACAAATGAATTACCTATTAATAATTAATTAACAAATTAATTGTCAATACCAAAAACGCATAAGTAATAAAAACAATTAATAATTAACAGTAAATTAATTATCAATACACAAAAATAATTTCAATAATTACTTATTTACAATTAAATCACTTCCCACCCTATTCCCCTATAAACCCACGACTTGCTCTGAATAATAAATTAATACAATTATTAAAATTCTCAATTAACCAATTAATAACAATTAATTACCAATAATAAAAACGAATCACCAATTAATAATTAATTAGCAATACATTAATTATCAATACCAATAAATAAAAATAAATAATTACTTAATTACAATTAAATTACATCCCACCCTATTCCCATATAAACACACAACCCACTACAGAACTAAAACACAAAATGAAATTAAAAATAATTAATAATTCCTAAAAATTAATATTTAATTTACTATCATTAAATACCTTCCCACCCTATTCCCCTATAAACCCATAACCCGCTACGGAATTGAATTACGCAAAAATTAAATAACATAAAATGTATTACTTTAAAAAAATTCAAACATACATTACAAAAATAAAACATACTTTTAACACATATACTAACACTTAAAACACTATAAAAAAATCGATATTTTTAACAACTATTTTATCATTGTCGATATTACTAACATCGATATTATCAAAATTGATACTTAATTTTTGCAATTCGATATTCTGTCCATTCTATATAAAAAAAAACATGATATTCTGTCCAGTCGATATTTTTTTTCTCGATATTGTGACTGTTCACCCCACCAGCTGGCCACCGCAGCCACGCAACCAGAGCCACGCCCACTACTCTAGTCTAGTGGGTCAGGTGATAACTCAAACCCGGGTGGCACCCGGAAGAGATGGTAAATGCAGACCTGCGCCACCTTAGAGATGGAAGATCCTGAGTGACCTGCTCGGCGGGTTGCCTCAGAAATTCCTGTTGGCAAACTCCACCTCACGGCTGTGTGCTTGGCTGCCCCTTGCTGGCTGCATGGGAAAAATCAAGCAAAAAATGGGGGACGAGTACTCTTCTACAGTGTGTTGCCTCATTGAATGCCAAACAGTAAGGCCTTACAAAAACCTCACTCCCCCACACGCTGCTCCTCTTGCTGCCTCTGTAGTAAATCAACCAACAGTCACCATGCCAGAACGGCCCCCAGCACTTAGCAGACCTCAGTAATAACCTCCAAAACCCTTATTGCCAGATCGGGCACAATTCGCACCGTACGGTCCGCGTCCCAAAAACAGCCTCTACATTATTTGCCTGCAATGCACACAGTGCTCGCACAATTAAATGGACCGCGCTCGTACAATTAAAAACAGGCAGCGCTCGCCCAATTAAACAGACTGTCTCGGCCGGTCTGCACACTTTGAGTCGAAAACATCTGACCTGGTAAAATTGCCGGCCCCGCCCCAGCTGCGCTATACCTGCTTCCACACGCAGAATCCAATGGGGAAAAAACAAAGCTGACCTGCTCCTGTGATGCCGAGATCACCCTCCGCTCTGTGAAATAACAGCCCATAACCTCGACACAGCGAACCGCCATCCCAGCCTGTAATGGCAGCTCTTCGCCGTTTCCTTGCCCTGCAGGTGAAAGAAAACCGGGGACAAAACCATACGCTCTCCGCTCCGTCGGAAAACCTGCAAAGACAAAAAGAAGCCCTGATCCAGTGTGACCCATCGGCAACGCTGGGGAGCGGTGAACAGAGACTGTTCACCCTGCTCCCCAGCCTTTAAAGTCCTTTAGGGCAGGTAAGCCTGTTCCAACCAGCTTACCCGAAGTTAAAACCACTCGTGAACTGGAAGCACTTAATGTACTTCCAGTTCACGCTCAGCTGGCCAATTGTGGCGGATGCAGACCAGGGAAGGCAGAGCGCCGCGTCCCTATTGTGCGCGGCAGTCCCAGCCCTCCCCTGTGCGCGGGGGCCTGGCACGACCGTCATACTGGCGGCATGCCCAATTTGGGCCGGTCTTCCAAGATTTATTATTATTGCGCGGTTCTGAGTTCTCAGTTTCCAGCCAACACCACTTCCCTGAGAAAGCCTTTGACTGCTCAGCCTAACTACCTTAAAAGTCAAATGCTGAAAGGTTGTACTTGGTGCTCCACTTCGGCCCAAGAGTAGGGGGTTCCAAGGATACCAAAGGTAAAAAGCTCCATGTGACAATATTAAAACCCAGTAACGTCTAGTTGCCCTGAAATGCACCAAACCAGTCCCCAAACCTACACTGAATGAAGAGAAAACTATTTTGCTCAGTGTGGTGAGGAACTGACCTTTGACCAAGGTCGCAGGTGCAAGGCTTGCATGGATCTTGTCTCAGTGAAGTGAGACGGCAAGAAGTCATGACAGCTTAGCAATTCAATGATCAAAACTGAAGCAAAGAGATCTGCTTCCTATGGGGAAGAAAATTACAGGAAGCTTCCCAGAACTGTGAGTGTAGTGATCCTGCAACTCTGTAGCCCACCCACTGGGATCCCACATCATGCCTTTTACAGACCAAGATGGACACACAGATTTCCATTTTACCCTAGAATGTTGGGTACTCCCACCCATAATGGAATTCTACCAGCAGGTGCAGCTAAAAAAAAGAAGTACAGTAGAATGATTTTCGACTCAGAGGCGGCGCACGCATAATCTCAATACCAAGGTCGTTATGTTTGTGCCTACCGCTAGACTTGTGAGAGAAAGCCTCTATCTATGGGAAAGGAATGCGTTAATAAGAACAGTGTATTCATTAGTAAAGCAAGGCCTAACCTTGAAGAAATTGAACTTTTCTACAGCCTGCTTCTTGAGGAGGTAATACGCAGCAAACAACATGATTCAAAATGGAGGCTAAACATAAAATGGTGCAGCAAATTCTAACTTAACATGAGAACAATTGCACAAATGAAATAGTAAAAACATATTCATTTTATCAAACCCTCCTTTTAGCATTCGCTAACTTATTTTAGACTGTGGGTGGAAAAGATGTAACAGTTGAAAAAAAAAAAAAAGACATTAACAATCGGAAAAGTCCATATGCTCAGTATCAGGAATAGATGTTGCGAAGGATGAGATCGAACCAAAAATGCCCTCATCGATCAGCATCATTTCATTAATGTCCTTCTGCAACATGATCGCAGCAGTAGTGTCATGAACTAGATTTTTCTGTTTAGAGGTGAGAACAGTGATACAATAAGTGCAGCAGGTCAGTAGACAGTGTACGCAAAGACAACTGTGAAGAAAATGCCAGCAATCACAGCTAGAAAGATAAGGATCTTCCAAATAGAGTCCAAGTACCATTTTCTTGGTGTATGTCAGACAAGAGTCTATGCAATTTCTGTATGGCAGCATACACATTGAGGGCATAGTCAGGTATGTACACACAACAGCTACTGCCAATGATGCGACAGGCCCCACCCCTATCTGCAAGTATGACGTCTAATATCATCCTGTTCTGCAACGTAACTAATCACATAGCCTGAAGCTCAGCAGTGATGTTTATAAGTATACCAGCTGTTGTATTGATAACCCTCTTCAACAACCCTTGTTAACTGACAAATTTTAAGACTATTGGACATGGGGCCCCAAAAGGGTATGATGCCCTTCGTTGCATCCTCAAACTGTTGTAAGGTGACCATGACAAACAATTCGAACAAACCCTCACAACTTCCTAGATATGACAAAGGCATGGACAACAAACTATCACTTTTATGAGTAACTGAGGGGAGCAATCCACAAACCCAACAATTTGTTGTATTGGACACATCATGAGCTTGATGCAACACTTGTATAAAGACATTATCTGTGTAAGTCTTCCGGTGCTCTCCTTTGTGAGGGGCCAAAGTAACAAAAATGTGTTCAGGGGGAATGGGTGTTGTACCAACCTAGGAATGCACTGGATACTTTTCTTCCAGAAACCAAGCTATTCCAAGTCCTATCACTACTATCGATGCAAAAACTATTTTACTCTTTGTAGACCAGCCTTGCGCTAGTGCTGCAAATGGCTGTTCCTCCTCCTCAATAGGCTGACTAAATGGATGCATTATGAAGCAAGGAAAAGGGAATGCAATAAAACTAATGGCAGGGGGCAAGTGTTCCCATCGTCCTTCAGAGCCTCACTGGTAGACTCCTATTGTTCATCAATGTTGGTGCTCTTCAGCACCGGTGGTGGAGCTGCTCGGCCCTAGCTCTCGAGGAATCCCATGTCACATAGGATAATGTACCCCCCTAAGCGGGAGCACAATCATCCTGTCCAATGTGAGAACAGAGGAACAATAACAGGAGTAGGGCCCGTTAACCCAGATGAGACCGGGCACAGTTTATATCAAACACAATGTCTCAGCTGAACAATATTTAAAACAGGTCAGCTTAAAGCGATGGTGTCAATCACAAATGGGGTGGGACGGCACAGTGATGAGGTGTGTTAAAATTGCAGTGTGAACGGCCACATGAATCTTGCATCCCTGTGCAATGCCCTGTTTACCACACCAAGCCACGCGCTCATCCACACGCTGACCCTGAACCTGTCTACTGTATCCCCTTACGCCTCCCACCCTACTACCCCCTCTGCCTTACACACCACGCTACACCCTCTGATGTCTGGGTGATAGACACCACCCCCATGTGCTCATGCTTTAAATTTCTTTGATTCACTTAGAAGCTGATTTAGGTTGTTTCACTCTAAATCTTGTACATATAACCTCTGATGTAATGCATGGCTGCCTCCCTCCTAAGTTGCATTGTCTGCCACATGGACATCCCAGTCTTTATTTAATAAAACCTGCGGTATAGCTGTACTAGTTGTGTATACCTCCCCCTTTTTTCTTTTTTCAACTAACATGTAACTACTGTTTTATTTCACTGTATTATGTAAATATATACGCTCTCCTGAATATTTAGATTGTATATAGACAGGAATTTACCCGACTTCATATGCCGGACTGCAGCCTTGAACCCTTATCCCCTTCATATACGAGTGCCCTTACTGACGATTCCTGTTCCCCCGGGGCACCTTTTCTTCCAACCATCTCCCCGTTCCAGTCTTTCTTATGA
Organism: Lissotriton vulgaris; assembly: GCF_964263255.1. Taxonomy (NCBI): domain Eukaryota; kingdom Metazoa; phylum Chordata; class Amphibia; order Caudata; family Salamandridae; genus Lissotriton; species Lissotriton vulgaris. Next base: position 1,603,850,351 of record NC_141691.1, read on the forward strand.
CGTGGGTCACATGACGTTCCCTTACATTCTTGACGGCCTGTCCTGCCGCAAATCCCTGCTTCTCGACGCTTCAATCATCCAAGTCCGGTTCTGCTGAATAGAGGCTTTACTCCTTCTTGCTTTGAACCGGTTTACAAATGGACTTTGCATCATTGCCCCTGGGACTTCCGGCCCACATTCAGTAAGTGCCTATTTAATTCCCTACCACTTTGATCACCCCCGTGTGCAGTCAGAGTTTTGCACATGCCTACCCTTCATCATTATCCCACCCCAGGTTCTTGGCCTTGCGTTGCTCTTACCCTCCCCTTTGTTGCTTTCCTTTCAGAAATGGCCCATCGCCCAGCCCTTGGACTGACTTTGCCTGGACTTGCTCAACCTATTCTGGTCCCCCACCCATGGTTTAACTCCTGGATAATTTTTGGTAATTATACAATGCACAATTCACACAAACCGGTACTTTGCGTTGTATATCAGAATGTTGCCAATACCTGGGTCACTGTGCTCCCTTTCACGCTCCTTCTCTTTACCCCCAGCATCCACAGATTGACCGATGTCCTGATTGACCTGACTGGCTGGATCTTATCATCCCCTCACCCTCTCCTCTATTAATTATGTAACCTTCTCTACATTTAATGACACCTTTTCTGTTCTCACGTTACCCCTTTGGGCCGCTCCATTCTTCTTCGATTCCTCTCTTTTCATCCAGAGCACTACTTCAAACCAATTGACCATTGTCCTGATGATGACCTGGAATTACTCAGGTTGAAATGCAGTCAACTACCCAGCCTAGAACACATGCGCTGTCGTGGTCATTCTATTTACCTGAATACGCCTTTAAAAAAATCACTGTATATAAATTGCATTTTTGACCACTTGTATCATTATTTTCCTGTAATTCTGTCACCGTTCACGCTGCAATTTTACACTCCTCATCGCTGCGCCGTCTCACCCTTTCACTAACACGCCCAGTGTTCACCCTGTGTGTTATTTATTTATTATTATTTTTTTTTTGGAAGACCTTTATTTCACATTTGTCCATCATCATACAGGGTGCATTGTATGGCCCACAGAGGGGCGAATCAAATAGTCAATAAACAGAGTGATTCGGCATGGATGACACAGCCATTTAGCTGGCAACCCAGGGGTCCAGCGGCAATATACATGATGGAAACAGTATTGTCATTTGGAATTGTCCATAATAAATGATCAGTCTAATTTTCTCATTTTTTTTCCGAGTGTAACAACAGTAGAAATGTGTCATTCAGGCAAGCAATTAGGTTGTAAGGTCAATGGATCATTGGTCCCATCCTTGTGTGCACGCTGGTGTTCCTCTATAGAGACAGAGGTTTCGGACTACGTTTGTTCATTTGTTAGATGCATATTTTTTCAGCAGAACAGTTCATGAATCAGTTTCATTTGAATGATACAATGTTCATTAGTTAATCATTTCTTAACATTTTGGCACTGTCCTTCATATATATCCAATGCATTTCGGGGCTATTGTCTGCCCCTTCATCAGGGAAAAGGATACTGTAATAAAATCAAATGAAACGAAGTAAACATGTGAAACGGAGTAAACATGGGGTTAAAAAGTGGCGAGTTTGTGAGCTGGTTCGGGGAAGAGGCTAGGGGTAGTGTGAAGGAAAAGGAAGTGTCGAGTTACAAGGTCACCTTAAGAAGTTCCATGCCCGTGTGGGAGAATAAATAAACATTCAATGTTATGCTTACATGTACCAAAGGTCTAGTAGTGTTTGGTTCTGGAAATAAAAGGGGAAAGATTGTGAGCGATTGTGACCTTTCAAAGTAGGTTCTGGTTACAGATCCGTACTTCCACTCATTCATCCGTTTATCGGTGGACTAACCTGATAGTAGGTGCCTGAAGTTCGTACGTGTTCTGCTCGTCTACGCCGGTCAGGACAAGGGCGTCTACTTATTTATACCTTGAAGGTGTTTAGGAATGCCAGTATTGATGTAAAAGTCAGGCATATGAACGTCATGAATGAACCCCTAAGGAATAGATGTTCATGCATAACAAATGAGTTCTTGGAGAAATCAATATCCAAGCAAGGGGAAGTCCCTAAAGCGTAAGAGTCTGGTTTTCCAAGAATTCGTTGTGCCGTAGATGAACGGATGTAAGTAGCCATGCCTGTATTTGGGTAGCATGGACTATGCCTAAATAAGGACTGGATTTCTATGCCTATATAAGGGGAATGTGAATTGTACCTATATAAGGGCATGAATTGGGAAAATCATACGAATCTAAGTCGAAGCACAACAGAAGAACATATGTGTCTGGCAACAACCATCTTTGCTTCCCCGACTTATCAATCCAATATCCCTCATTGTTCAACTTTGCTGTACTGTCTTGCCACATTGCTAATTTCTCCACCCTGGCCTCACTCTGTAGCTCCTTCACGTTTTCAAGTATATCCTCAAACATGGCTACCTCGGGCACCCAGCTAGTGGGACCTGCTACTACCATTCTTTTCATCTTAGTTTGGGCTGTTTCTTTAGCAGTCTGATCAGCAAAAGCATTCCCCTTACCCACATCGTCGGTAACTTTCTTATGGACGCTGCACTTTACTATCGCCAATTTCTTAGGGAGTGCCAGTGCAGACAGAAGCCTGTGTATAAATGGACCATGTGGAATGCGGGTTCCATGGGAAGTAAGGAACCCTCTCTCTGCCCAGAGCTGTCCAATATTATGGGTGACCCCGAAGGCATACTGACTGTCAATATAAATATTGACAACTAGCCCCTGACTCACTTTGCAGGCTCGAATAAGGGTGACTAACTCAGCTGCCTGAGCAGACTGTTAGGGAACTCGTGATGTCTCAACTACCGAATGCAACGTAGTAATTGCGTATGCTGTGGTGGTGGTGCCATCTGGTAGTTTGAAACAAGAGCCATCGACATATAGTTCCCCTTGGAGATCAGATAAGGATACATCAGTCAGGTCTACCTGTCCTTTTGTCCTCTCTTCCATCTGGAAGATACAATCATGTATGTCAATCTCCTGGAGGAGTAGCAACATGGCTGGATTCAGAGTTGCACAGCGTTTGATCATAATATGCTTTTGAAAGAGTGCTAGCTCATAACCTGTCAGATGTGCACTGGTGAGGTGCTGCATCCTTGTCTTATTCAAAAGTGTATCCACAGCATGGGGTACCATAACTGTGAGGTCAGTTTTGAGTATGAGTCCCGCCGATTGTCTAATTGAGACAGCCACAGCTGCAACCGTTCTTAAATAAATCAGGAGGGCTGGTGCGACAGGGTCATGAACAGCTGAGAAATAAGCACATGGTTGTTGCTTATCCCCGAATTTTTGTGTTAAAACAGAAAGCGCACATCACCCAGCTCATGGATTTACAACATGAAGCATTTAGCATAATTAGGGGTACCAAGCACTGGAGCCAAGCAAAGTGCAGTTTTTAATTGCTCAAAAGACTGCTGACACTCTGGCGTCCAAGGCACATCCTTTAGTGTTAGTGCAGCAGGGGCTTAATAAGCAGGGAATAGCCAGGTATCCACTGCCTGCAATAGAAAGTGATGCCCATGAAAGCACGCACATCTTTCTGAGTTTGCGAGACAGACATTTTAACAGTGGTACTGATGCGCTCAGCTGTTAATCTCCTACCCTCCTTCGACAGTAGGTGACCTAAATAGGTGCCCTCCTGTTGACAATACTGAAATTTGGAAAGAGATAACGTATTTATTTTTATTTTTATTTTTATTTTCAAAAGTTTTATATGGCGCTGGCTAGACCCGGAGGTATCAGAGCGCTTTACATGAGCATCAGATCATAGATACAGGTTACATCGTTACAAAGGTTACATAGTTCTTAGAGCATGGCCACATAGTGACTTGTAAGGTTGAGATAAACAATAAGCACAAATACGTAAGGGGAAAAGCAGGCAAGGTGAGAGATTCAGGGGAGGGGGGGTTGGAGCAGGGGAAGAAGACGGATAATGAAGGCGGGAAAGAGGAGAGTAGGATGAGAGACACAGCATGGGAAGAGGAGGGGAAGGGTGACGGGGACACAAACCGGTAAACGAGTCAAGGCAAATGTTCAAAGTAGAGTAAGCTGTGGTCCCAGGGGAAGTGGTATCACTTCCTTATCGCTGTTGCGAGAGGCTCCCTTTGTGCAGTGGACTCTCTCATAGGGGTCCCTGAGACTCCAAGGCCTACATACTGGATCCTTCCCCAGAAAGGGTAGAGGGAGTGCTTTGGCATGGGGTGCCATACCATACCTCAAGTGTGAGTGGCTCCCTTGGCGCAGTGGACTCACTCAGCGGGTTCGCTGAGACTCCAGAGTATAAATATTGGATCTTTCTCCCCTTGTGCATGGCGCGCATGTGCAGGTGGCCGGTTGTCCCCCTCAGATTCACTGCCAGAGATGTCAACAGGTATCCGGCGCTTGGTTGCAATGTTATGTAGTATTGCGCAGACAGCCACTATGCGGCAGCACTTTTCAGGGCTGTAATACATGGCCCCACCTGTCTTGTGCAGTATGCGGAACCTGCTCTTGAGCAGGCCAAATGTCCTTTCTATGCAATTCCTTGTCCGTATGTGAGCAATATTGTAGCGCCGTTGCTGGGGTGTAGCAGGGTTGAGGTATGGGGTCAGGAGGTATTCACGGAGGGCGTAGCCACTGTCACCTGAATGAGAGGAGCAGATGGTGATTGCCTGTGCTGCGCTGTTACATCTTTGCAATGAGACATTTCAATCAAAGTGTACTTACCAAGTAGGTGTCCTTCCCCAAACTCTCCCCTGACCAGTCGTGTGTGGAGTCCGCTGTGCCGGAAAATGAAGGAGTCATGGGTACTCCCTGGGTACCGTGCGACGATGTCAGTGATGTATGTCTTGGCATTGCAGACCATCTGGATGTTGAGGGAGTGGTAGCACTTTCTATTGCGGAACATATACTCCATGCCAGCTGGTGGGCAGACGGCGACGTGGGTACAGTCTATACATCCGAGCACATGTGGAAAATGGGCTACATTGTAGAATTGTAGCTTTGTCATGTCCAATTCCTGTTGGCTGGCGGGGAATTTGATGTGACGGTGTAGCTGGGTGAGCATGGCGTCCACAAAAGTGTTGAGGCAGCGTGACATGGTGGGCTGGGATATTCCCCCAGCAGCCGCTACTACCCCCTGGAAACTTCCGGAGGCCAGGAGGTGCAGGCTACACAATACCTGCACATGTGTAGGCACCGCATTGGTATGGTTTGTTGGGTGCTGCATCAGGGGGTCAAGGTCCTGTATTAGCTGCATTATCATTTCCCCATTCAGCCTGTATTTAGCATATATCTGCTCTCTGGTTTGGCCCAGCAAGGTGACCCGCTGGCGGAATATCCTGTCCTGGATCCTGCGTCTCCTCCGTGCTAATCGCTGTAGCCTGCGACGCCTCACCACCATGTACATTCCTGGCATTGTGGGACTCCTAATGCTGCTGCTGCTGCTGGTCCTTATGTGTGATTGGTCAGGCCAGTACCTGTTGGTGATAGGACAACGGTTTTTTGAAAAAAAAATTCAATGGCTTTCATGGTTACCACCTGCTTTGAGTTGTCCTTATTTTGCGCCGTGTAAATAGCGATTTTTGGGTTTTTCGCTAATTGCGATTTTTCTTGAATGGCGATAGCGATTTTCTTTAGCGAATTCGCTATTATTTTCGCAGATTCCGTGGTGTGTCGCTATTTCCGATTCGCTAATGCTCAGCGGCAGGGATTCTGCGATTATATTAGCGAATTCGCAAATATGTGTTTGCGAATTCGCTATTTTGTTGTTGAATGCCGATTACGGAAATTGCGCCCGCATTTGCGTTTTCGCAGCGATTGCGGGCGCAATTTCACTTCATGAATCAGGCTGCTAGTTTGTTGTCCCCACTTTACGTCGTGCGCCTTTTTCCAACGTTTCTAATGTTCAGCCTGTGCCACTCCGGGCCTCTTCAAAGAACATGACTGATGCGAAGTATCGTAAAAGGCAGTGCTTTATTAAATAAAACCCAATGCATTTCGGGCATGAAGTGCCCTTCTTCGGGGGTCACTGTAAATGAACAATAAAAATAACAGTCCATCAGAATACATCATGCTGCATCATCAAGTTGTCTCACTCAATCTCATGTTGACCTTAACCCACAATTAACATCTCTTTATGAAGCAATTTAGTCTTAACCTGTACCGCACCCTCATATGATTCTGCTCTCTACCTCTCACCATTTTCAATGAATGCTTTGCACTCCAATGATAGCTCCCCCTCCCTCTCCTTGTTCAACCCCCGGTGATCAGTCATGGCAGTGAGTCCGCATATTTTACTTCTATTTAACACTGTATTCCTTAGCTCTCCCACTGCTTAACATATTAACTAACACTTTGCTATGCAAGGTATTAAGATAAATACTAAATTCACGCTCCTAGATGTACACATACCTGCCAGAAACTGTTTAAAAACCGCCCGTTCTCCTCTACATTTTCAGAAAGCATTATGCCTCCCACAATCCCTCATGTTTTTAAACCCCTCCCAATCACTCAGCTGCTTGAAATCTCCCTCATCAGAGTGAACTACAAAAATAGTTGTGCGCAAGCTAAATACTCCAAATCCCAGAATGCAGTAAAATCAATATAAACTTAGTGTGACAATCGCAATGTCCAAGTAACATGATGATAATTTCATTATTTCAACTGTGACTGGCTTCAGAGTTCATTTCCTTCATGATTTCACACTTGCTCAAAAAACGAGACTGATGTTTCAAATGACTTGTGGGGAACTGAATTTTCATCTTAAACTTAATCCTTTAATTCGGCGGGTGCAATCCCACGTTTTGGGCAGTCACTAATGTAAACATACAGGGGGTTGTAGAATGCACACCTGTTTACACTTTCTCAACTTTAGTTTGCCTGAACGTACTCCGATATTCAATCGAAACCTCCTATCTTGACGTTCTATTCCTATCTCTTGCTTCTCTCTATCATGTGCTACAGCTTTCTGAATCAATGTTTGCATTCTCCCTTTTTGGGTCTCTTTCTCTGCTTTCATCCGCCTCTGTTTAGCCTCTTTTTGCCATTTTCTGAGGGAATCAAACATAAACTGTCTACTTCTTTTCGCAAACAACTGCTCCTGTAAAAAACAATTTTTGTTCATCAAAAGTACCCGTCAACGGCCACTGCAACTCGGCGTTGTCTCTCGTATATTTATGCCATAACGTACTAAACATAACAGGGCCAAGGCCATGTTTTACATACATATTAAAATTCAGAGTGCCTTCCAGAGGGGCTGGCTGACTTTCTTTCAATCAAGCATCAGCAGAACAGCAGCGACAACAAGAAACCAAAAAACGACTCAATCCATGCATTTTCAAAAGTAGACCAAATTCATTATGTTGCCTGGCAAAGTGTTCCCAGACACTTTGTATCCAAATCGGTCCTCAGACCGTACCAAATGCAAACCATAATTGGTCCTCAGACCGTACAAAAAAACAAATCAAAATGGTACCATATCCACAAAGAACCAAAATAAACTCACCTGGTGCACACAGGTCAAAACGAATGTATTCTCCACTGCCGACTCATCAGACCAAACGGTCAGATACAAGGGTTTCGCCGTTTAGGATCCCAGGCAGGATGACCACTAGGCAAGGCACTGACTGGTCAGACAGAAGGAACAGCTGCGAGTTCAGGAGTCTCTCATGCAGGGATCCCTGGTCCACCCGTCCGACCCAACGATGGCCCCAACCTCCTCACCCGTCCCCCGGCGAGGATTGGCCACCTGATGGAGTTCCTGTTCGGGGGCCCACTAAAGGAAGTGACCTGAATAGGGCCACCCGGGTCACTTGCGACCACCTCTCAGCTTTCCGTACAAATGAAGAGTCTTTCAGACAGTAGAGAATACAAATCAAGTATATTTTATTCAGGTACACTCGAGCGGAGTCCTGTCTGACCAGCCTCCTAGGTTTGCTGCATATGGACTGACTTCAGCAAACATATAGATACATTATGTACATTTCTGAACCAAGAAAGTTCTGCCCATAATGGAATTCTATTAGCAGGTGCAGCTAAAACAAAGAAGTACAGTAGGATGATTTCAGACTCTGAGGCCGACCACACATTATCTCTATGCTGAGGTTGTTATGTTCGTGCCTACTGCTAGACTAGCTGGAGAAAGCCTCTTTTTATGGGAAAGGAATGCGATAATAAGAACATTGTATTCATTAGTAGAACAAGGCCTAACCTTGAAGAAATTGAACTTTTCCACAGCCTGCTTCTCGAGGAGGGAATACGCAGCTAACAACATGATTCAAAATGGAAGCTAAACATAAAATGGTGCCACAAATGCGAACTTAACATGAGAACAATTGCACAAACGAAATAGTAAAAACATATTCATTTCATCACCTGGCTCCTTGACTGCTCAACCTACCGAGACTTTGAGAGTCAAAGGAACAAAGGAAGTAGTTGGGTTATCCAACTTGAGTGCTTTAATTCCAAAGGCCCTGGAACACCAGTACTAATTGTCAGTATTCACCACAGATACTGTCCAGTAACCACTGACTGACCTCCGACGCCGAGAAGAGGCTTCACACTACTACCTTACAAAATGCAGATACATGCATTCAAAAAATGAATAAAATGTGTCAAATCCTATTGATATACAGAAGAGAAATAGGTTATATTTGGGCAAATTGCATATCTAATTAAACACTCATTTTTGACACCGCTCTCACAGTTTTGTTGGCTTCTGAACCTGCAAATATTTTTTTTCAATAGTCCAACGAAATACTGCTCATTTTGTCTCTAAAATCTGGAGAATGAAAGGCAGAACTCTCTTGTTCAAGATTCTATGATTGAGCAGCTCGTCCAGCCCAGAATTGTCCTTGCGTGGATATTATACAACTCTAGATTTAAAATGGAACCGACAGGAACAAATGTGCCAGACTGCAAACAAAAACTAAAAAAACATAATATTGGCTGGATAAGCTTCTCTGGTCAATATTAAAGCTCGAGAGCCCTGTGATAGGCTGTGTTGGACGAAATGGGTACATATTTTCGAACAGCAGGTTTGAGCGCCAATTTCTTCCAAAGATACGTTAATCTACCGAGTTGTTGTGTTGGCTAATATATATATTGTGTTGGCTAATTGTCTAATTAAATACACGCACATCCTTCCCAAAAAAAGTAATCAGTTACATTGCTCTAAACGTCCTTTGTATTTCTGACTCTTTTATCTGTTGTGATTGAAACCTGTTAATAACTTACTGCTTTTACACAAAAATGAGTTCTCGTGGTTAAACAGTTACAGAACATTTAGAGGAAGGAGGATGGTCTGAAGTGACCTAACAGCTGGGTAGAATCCTTGTACGATAATAGGCACTCGCCGGTGGGCGCCTCATGAATATTCCGTCTTAAATAAGTAAATAGCGCTCCTTCTGCCTGTAATATAAGTGTTTTCCAAATTTACAGTAATCCTTCTGGGAGCGTGCCAGATGAAAGCTGTCAAGGATTCCCACCCACCCCCACTCCCATCCTGGTTTACATCCCCAAGCACGCGAAAATCCTATTGAAACCCAATCCAATCAGAGCCTGCCTGGCAAGTGCTCTTTCAGACCCGAGGAAAACACCAGCAGCATTTCAACAGAATGTTCAAACACCCAGCAACAATGGCAGCCGCACCAAGAGAAGGAGGCCTCGCTCCCAAAACACACAGCCTGGGTTCGAAGCTCTGCCCCGCCCCGAGCGGAGGATGCAATGCAAATGTGATTAGACTACAGATCACTCAGACTCCCCCCTTCCTCCCCCGCGCGCACTGCACGAGCCCCCTCTCACAAGGACGTGGGGCACGGGCACCTGACGGCCGCTGCGGGTTTCACCAGGCGCTGTGATGTGCGTTTTACTCCATTCTTCAACCTGGCTCTGTTGTTTTTTGTCCTTAGCGTAGGCTATCCCCTGGAAACTATTACTGCCTTTCGCCTTCTTGACTTTGCTAATGACGCTCAGGCCTTTATTTCCTGCTTGCTAGTGATAAGATAATCCAAATGTGTGGGAGATATACCGTTTTCATCAGGACAACACTTTGTTAGTCACATGCCTTTATCAAACAAGCCTAAAATCCAACAACCGAAATGTGTTGTTTTTAACTCAGCAATGAAAATGCACTCTCGCCCCTTCCAGCCTTTAGGGCACATGGCCTTATTGTCTTTCAACAAAAATGTCGGCCTTGCTCTCAAACTATTCTTTCTCTCTGCGTTGGTTCACTTGTGATGCCAACCGCCACTTCCCTTTCCTTGTCGCTCTTTGTTCTTGTTTAAAAACCTCAAAACCTATTGGTTTTAACTGGCACTTTCACAACCCCACTCCCTCATCAATCCTCCGCGGTGGCGTTTTTACGACTTTTAATGAGTACGCTAATAATGTGTACATTATCTCATCTGGTCTAGAAGAATGAGAAATGTAAAGAACATCCCAGTTAAGGTAAAAAATAATGCGCTTCATGGCAATGTTTACACATTCGCTGAAATACCATGCTATGCGCGGCACAGGAAGGTGTCGCTTACAAATGTGATGGATATTCTCACTTGGGGAAAACTGTTGTTGCATTAGCTTAATCCATAATTTAGGTCTGGTGTGAGTCAAGACGTCAAGATATATATATATATATATATATATATATATATATATATATATATATATATATATATATATATATATATATATATATATATATATATATTCACAGAAAAAACCATAGGTTGTAGTCGATATATAGTTAGGAATTTGCATTTACAAAACCTTGAAAATTCAATGAAAAAACCATTGGTTTTAGGCCATATATAGTTAGGGATTTGCATTTAGAAAACCTTATTTTACTCGCATAAAACCATTGAAATTCCATATATAGTTAGAAGCGCTAACTATATATCGCGCACCCGCAATCCACTGCTGATGATGTCACATATTACATCATTCATGACATGGTTAGTGACATCACTGATGACATCACTGATGACATCTCAAATGACATCACTGATGACATCACTGAAAACATCTCATTTGACATGACTGATAACATCACTGATGATATCATTCATGTGATAATACGATGAACCTCTTCAGACTCTAATATAACCTTAGATACAATCAGTGTAAACAGACACTCACAGACTGTCTCTCATCCATGGAGTTACTCACACACCTAGTCAGTCATGCAAAGAATCAATCACACCTCCATTTCCTCAACTATACAGTTATACAAACTTTACTTATTCAAACATATACTAACACATATTTACTCTATTATACAATCCCTGATACAAGTTCACAATGATCCATACAGCCACTCACACATTCACTGGCTCTTATGCACAGTTATTTATATATGTCAACTCTCACATGTACTGTGTTTTACATATGTACTTAATTTGACATGTAGCACTGAGATATCCATTCACTCACCAATACACTCATGCACACAGTCAACCGCCCATACAGCTGTTTCCACATGCACTTTTGAAACCATACATCTAGTGAATCAACTGCTCACACATCTATGCACAGAGTCATACACCTCCCAGCCACCCACACACACACTCAGTATCCCATACAAATACTTGGGCAACCAATGAATAACCCATATAGTTACTCATATAGCTACTTATCAACACATGCAACAGTTTACAGAACAACAGACATAATGATGCACAAATTAAGACAGTTTAGTCACTAACCCATGCACTCAGTGAGACACATTTAATCACTCACTCATACAGTCAGTCATGCACCTACTAAATCCTTCATCCAGACACTTATACATCCACTCATTCTTCAATATGTAAGACATATTTTAACTTTACAGAAACATACAGTCACTGGATGTTGTAATCAGTGATGTCATCAGTGATGTCATTTGAGATGTCATCAGTGATGTCATCAGTGATGTCACTAACCATGTCATGAATGATGTAATATGTGACATCATCAGCAGTGGATTGCGGGTGCGCGATATATAGTTAGCGCTTCTAACTATATATGGAATTTCAATGGTTTTATGCGAGTAAAATAAGGTTTTCTAAATGCAAATCCCTAACTATATATGGCCTAAAACCAATGGTTTTTTCATTGAATTTTCAAGGTTTTGTAAATGCAAATTCCTAACTATATATCGACTATAACCTATGGTTTTTTCTGTGAATTTCAATGGTTTTTTAATAGCAAATATCAAAAGCTGTCAAATGTCAAGTACGTGATAGATAAAAACGTTTTCGTGTTTATGCACGCTGATGTGCTTTGAACGCTGCCCCCCCCACTCCCCTCTTTTCTCTTAGTAGTACTCTCTCTTTGCAGATAGTGAACGGTAGTTAACGCAGACCTTTACCCCTGTTGTAATCCGTCGTACCTGCTTGTCTCTCCATTTGATTGATTATTATCCAAGCATTTACTGTTTTACAATTGGTTCTCTTTGGATCATTCTCTATTTACAAACAAGCACAAAGTCGCAATACTCTGTTTAGTCTTTGCAGATAGTGGAAAATCGTGTAAAAAAATAAAAGTAATCGAGCAAAATCAGTAGACCACTAATTCGATCTCTTTTTGACCTCGGTAAAATACAAACATTAGGAACAACCCTTCATGAGAAATACGAAAATAGTGAAATGAACTGAGCTCCACACCATGAGGGCTGCAAGACAGCTCGACTCCGCCACCCACACCGCCCAAAATAACGACAAACCCTATGCAAATATTATAAATATACACAACACACCAGCAAAGAAACAGAGTAAAACATTTTATTAAATAACTATTTACATAACTATTTTATACTTTTTATTGCCCGATCCGGCTAGCTCAATCGATCGAGCATGAAACTCATGCACTGATAGCAAGCGTTGAGAGTTTGTAGAACGATGGCTTCAGATTTTCCACATACGGTGTAGTGGCGCGAACTGGCAGGGGGCGTTTGGATTCTACGCCTTCCCCAAATAAGATTTTCATACGTGAATGTTCGTTCATGCTTTTTGTCCCCGAGTTGCTTCCATGTCACTGCCTTACACAAATGGCATAAGTCCTGGTTGTTGAGTGCTATACTTCAGAGTTCTAAGCAGCTCTTGTAACACTGTTTAAACCTTATTTGCACCTGCTGCAGCTTCACTATTCAAAGTAAGTGGGGTCCATTTGTGGACCTGACTGCATTGGAAAACAATGTGATACGGTGCCTCCCTAAACTGCTTGACGGAGGCCCCCGAGGGGTGGTGAGATGGCGCGGACTGAGAGGGGGTGCTTGGCTCCTGCCCCCTCCCCAAGTCGTGTTGCCCTGGTGAGGCCTGAGATCGCCCCCGGCATAGGCGGCCGGCTCCCGGGGTCCGGCGGAATTTTTTCCCTTTTGAAGAATCTTCCATTCTGGACCTTGTCCCACAATCCGTTTGACCTGAAGACACACTGTCGTGGGGCGCCCCTTTACCGTTTTAGTTGCCATTCCGCCCGCTTTTGGTACTCTGTGCCTCTTCCGCCATTCAGCTGTTTACCGCCCGCTCTTGCGACTACAACGTCTCGCTCACCATGTAGTTGAGTTGCTCCCGCTCTTAAGATTTAACCGAACTTTTTGGACTGCTGAAAGCGGTTGTATTCCGACCGCTGGTTGGTGGAGACATTTTGACTATATTCTGGACCTGCATTGTCGCGTAATGCGTCATATGAAGCGACGCGTTAGCGCACCCGGAAATGCTCCGGTGCGAAAGGCGCAGCTTCCCGGAAACGATCCAGAGCGCGCCGCGCAGCGCGTAACGTAAGCATAACAGGTCATGTGACTTGTTAATAAAACTTTTCATTGGTTCATTTTACTTGTCTTTTCCTAATGATGTAAGACTAGGTCATGTGACCTAAAAATAACACTTTTCATTGGATTAAAACATGTTTTTCCCAATCGATGAAAGCCCCACCTTGTTTCTGGATGTTTCAGACTGAAGCTGGCGTCACCATGAGAGCACCACCATCTCGTAGCTCCGTCGTGGCCATTCCGCAAGCAATCATGGCAGCCGCTCCCCACCGGAAGCCTGCGGGAGTCGACGGCCCCCAAGACTTTTGTACAATCTTCAAGGCTGAGGGGACGCCTTCGAGAATGGAACCCAAGCCCTGGCAGACAAGCGTCCGAGTTCCAAGGTGTCCCAGGGCCATTTTACTGGACCAGGCTCAAATCCGAAGAGCCGCCCGCCATTTTAAGAGTCCTGTGGAAGCCGCCTATCGCTGCACCGCAAGAGTGGGAGCAACTCAACTACATGGTGAGCGAGACGCTGTAGCTGTAAGAGCGGGCGCTAAACAGCTGAATGGCGGAAAAGGCACAGTGTAGCAAAAGCGGGCGGAATGGCGACTGAAACGATAAAGGGGCACCGCACTACAGCAGACAAGCCTCCGCCATGTGCTTCAAAACTGCATATGTATCTCGTGATATCAAGGTTGGGCAACCAGTACACAACAAGCAGTTACGAGTCCCATTTACACCGGCGCCATTTTGGGCGCGGCCGGGCAGGTCCAGGATCTACTGAAACATAACAAATGAGGCTGACGTCTCTGAAGCAGTTGACGAACAGCAGGACATAGCAAATAAACATGAACTCTCTAAAGCTGTTAACTCACTGCAGGACAAAACAAGTAAACCTGAAACCTCTGGAATAATTGTCGCACAAAAGAACAACACACAAAACTCTGTAGAGCCTGAAGAAAAAAAAACAGAAGGGCACTGTAGTTTCAGACACACTTAACACTAATGACTAAACAAAGATATCGTCTGTTTATGAAGCAGTTATCATCTTCACAGAATTGACAAAGAAGTGTACAGACACCAATGCTATTAAGAAACACAAGGAAATCCTAACGCATCAGCATTCTACATAACATCTTAAGGAACAAAGAAAGACCTGTTCACTCTTGACACCCCAGGTGCTGTGTATGTTGCACTATAGTGCTGCATCGAGAAAACGGACAACCCTATTGATGTGGATTTTTCATTATTGATTATTGTAAAGAAATGGCGACTCCCCCCTTTAGCAGATTAGCTAAATGTTTGCGTAATTTAGGCATAAAAGTTATATTATTGTTGTTGTTGTTGTTATCGTTATAGTTCTGGTTAATTTCAAAAAATGGTTAAATATATTTACAGTTTTTGTTGCGTTCGTTATATTTAAAAGTTAATAAAGTTATATTATTGTTGTTGTTATCGTTATAGTAATAGTTTTCTTTGTAGATGTTTTTCCATCACCCACCCAGGATATCACCACTGTTCCCCATGTCATAAAACTTTAGGATGTTCAATAACTGAAACAGCTAATATGGGTTTACTTACGGGGGACATCTTTTGTTCTGTTTTATAAAGTAAAACTATTGTGAACGCAAGTATTATACATAGTAAGTGTTTAATATAGCATTTGTCAGTCATTGGTTAAGCAGGTAGGACCTGTTCACTCTTGACACCCCAGGTGCTGTGTATGTTGCACTATAGTGCTGCATCGAGAAAACGGACAACCCTATTGATGTTGATTTTTCATTATTGATTATTGTAAAGAAATGGCGACTCCCCCCTTTAGCAGATTAGCTAAATATTTGCGTAATTTAGGAATAAAAGTTATATTATTGTTGTTGTTCTTCTTATCGTTATAGTTCTGGTTAATTTCAATTTTTTTTTAAATATATTTACAGTTTTTGTTGCGTTCCTTATATTTAAAAGTTAATAAAGTTTTAAAATCCAACTTTGTTGGAGTGCTATATATTTTTAAAAAATCGGGTGAATGGGGCCTTGAATCGGGTTATTGTCATGTGTGGGCTTTGCAAGTGTACTGCTACAGGATCGGACATTTCAAACTCAAATGCACGTTCTTTTTCTTACCTTTCCGAAGCATGGAGCGCAATAGCAGGCAGAGAAAGGGTGATGCACGTGTTGAACACTGCCTGGCCTGGCAAGTTGCTGGCAGTGCCCCCCCGCCCGCTCCTGAAAGAGGGCACACACACACCGCCGCCCCGAGTACTTCACAAATCTTTAAAAGAGCATGCGCTTGTTCATGAGGCTTAAATGGTTTATCACCCCTTCTAGAACCCCTGCATCGACCCTCTGACGTTTCCTGGAAGAATTAGCACGTAACACAATACCAAGCCCTGTCAGCTGAAACCCCCGAGAAATCATGGGGCATATTATCAAGGGGGTTTATTTCCGCTTTTTTGGCTTTAAAAGCTAAAAAAAAAGAGATAAAATTATCTCCCTATTACCAAGCTGTCGCTAACACCAGTTAGTGACAGCTAAAAGGAGATAGCGACCATCTTGGGCCCCGCTTTGCATGTCAGTGATATTTATCACTAATGACATGCAAAGTGGGCGTGCCAAGATGTTAGCGACTGGAAACAGTCCCTAACCATCGCTATCTCCTATTACCAACTTTTGGAGATATTCGCGCTAAGCGCGAATATCTCCAAAACCTAACACCTACCCTGAGCAGTTTTAGCCATGTTATCCAATGGGAAGTGGATAACATGGCTAAGAGCATTTGCTGGATAATGCATGAATATCGCTGACTTTTCAACGATATTCATGCATTGCGACCGTTTTTTATCGCATTTGCGATAAACCTTGCTAATAGCAAGGTTTATGTGCGATAAAATTCGCCGATGTGCGGCGATAATTTTTGTCTCTAAACAAGTTAGAGACAAAAATTATCGCTAGTTGTTGGTAATATGCCCCCGGGTTTTTCCTTGCAGGAATCGGGAAGCGAAAGACTAGCACTGAAATCAGTAGTCTCACGCCTGAATCGGGAGGGTTGGCATGTCTGGATACTCTACAGCTGGGGCCATAAACTACATCCGCAGGGCTAGGTGATAGCCTAGGTCCGGCCTGGACAATCTGACACAGAGGAAGAGGAGTGTCAGAGGGTGCGGTAGTGAATAGGGTAAAAGGGAGGTGTCGGGCGGGCACAGGGTGTGATTCTCAGAGAAGAGCAGCGCAGATGGGGGGAAGTATATGGCCCATGCATGAGAGAGAGAGCGGGGGTGACCAGTGCGTGGGGGAGATGCTTGCGAGGGTGGGGAGCCATGCTGAGGATCGGCGGCGTGCAGAGAGTGGCCCTGGTCAAGGCATCTAAAATGGCTGCCGTGCACGACAAAATTGTGGCATTGGACAAAAACGCAAGATGGCGCAGACAATGTTTATCAATAAGGATTCATTTATAACAAAATATTTACTCGGAGTGACAAAATGGTGGTCAACACTTCCTGATTTCCATCGAATCGAACGTTAACAAACGTCACGCAGCAAAAAAAAAAAAAAAAGCTCACGCACAGAGCAGTTTTTAGCCATGTTATCCAATGGAAGGTGGATAACATGGCTAAGAGCATTTGCTGGATAATGCATGAATATCGCTGACTTTTCAGCGATATTCATGCATTGTGGCCGATGTGCGGCGATACACCTACCCTGAGCAGTTTTAGCCATGTTATCCAATGGGAAGTGGATAACATGGCTAAGAGCATTTGCTGGATAATGCATGAATATCGCTGACTTTTCAACGATATTCATGCATTGCGACCGTTTTTTATCGCATTTGCGATAAACCTTGCTAATTGCAAGGTTTATGTGCGATAAAATTCGCCGATGTGCGGCGATAATTTTTGTCTCTAAACAAGTTAGAGACAAAAATTATCGCTAGTTGTTGGTAATATGCCCCCGGGTTTTTCCTTGCAGGAATCGGGAAGCGAAAGACTAGCACTGAAATCAGTAGTCTCACGCCTGAATCGGGAGGGTTGGCATGTCTGGATACTCTACAGCTGGGGCCATAAACTACATCCGCAGGGCTAGGTGATAGCCTAGGTCCGGCCTGGACAATCTGACACAGAGGAAGAGGAGTGTCAGAGGGTGCGGTAGTGAATAGGGTAAAAGGGAGGTGTCGGGCGGGCACAGGGTGTGATTCTCAGAGAAGAGCAGCGCAGATGGGGGGAAGTATATGGCCCATGCATGAGAGAGAGAGCGGGGGTGACCAGTGCGTGGGGGAGATGCTTGCGAGGGTGGGGAGCCATGCTGAGGATCGGCGGCGTGCAGAGAGTGGCCCTGGTCAAGGCATCTAAAATGGCTGCCGTGCACGACAAAATTGTGGCATTGGACAAAAACGCAAGATGGCGCAGACAATGTTTATCAATAAGGATTCATTTATAACAAAATATTTACTCGCAGTGACAAAATGGTGGTCAACACTTCCTGATTTCCATCGAATCGAACGTTAACAAACGTCACGCAGCAAAAAAAAAAAAAAAGCTCACGCACAGAGCAGTTTTTAGCCATGTTATCCAATGGAAGGTGGATAACATGGCTAAGAGCATTTGCTGGATAATGCATGAATATCGCTGACTTTTCAGCGATATTCATGCATTGTGGCCGATGTGCGGCGATAATTTTTGTCTCTAAACAATTAAAACGAAGCACAAAATGGCGAATTCCCGTTTCGCTACCAGTTTGCGGCCCAGTTCGCGGCCCGTGAAGCGCTTCTACCGTGAAAAATCATTTTTTTTTATTTTCCCCACGGGACCCTTTAATAACCCCAACAACATTCCTAGGGGGTCAAGAGGGGTATACCTTGCCCCCTTTCAATAAATTCCCCCTTCGTTTTTCACCTCTTCTTATCTCTCGATCCTACCGAGAGATAAGATGGCGGCCGCTCCGGACTGTTTAGAATGTTGACAGACACCGGAGTGCCAATCAGCTTTCTGCGCGCAAAGTTCCGTTTCGCGAAAAGTAAGCGGACCGGATCGCTGCCCGGAGCGCTGTTACAGATATATATCTTGTTTTGAACGTTAATTTCTCAAAAACTACTGGAGCACATATATTGAGACCTAGCAAAGGCACATCGGGCTAACAGTCCCTATAATTTTGCCAAGTTTCGTGCAAATCCATTCAGCCGTTCGAGCTAAAAGTGAGTCCAACCGCCCTATGGAAAAATGAATGGGAAAAACGCGTTTTGGGACCCCCCTTTTTTCTCAGCCCCCCCTTGACAAAACCCCACCAAATTTTCAGGGGCTGCTCAGAAACAAAATGTGCCATTTTCCTGAAAATTTCAGCCGATTCCGTCCACAAACGCCAAAGTTATTAGACATAGAATTTTCAAAAATCCCATAGGGAAAAAATCCTAACTATATTTACCGTTTCGCTACCAGTTTGCTGCCCAGTTCGCGGCCCGTGAAGCGCTTCTACCGTGAAAAATCATTTTTTTTAAATTTTCCCCACGGGACTCTTTAATAACCCCAACAACATTCCTAGGGGGTCAAGAGGGGTATACCTTGCCCCCTTTCAATAAATTCCCCCTTCGTTTTTCACCTCTTCTTATCTCTCGATCCTACCGAGAGATAAGATGGCGGCCGCTCCGGACTGTTTAGAATGTTGACAGACACCGGAGAGCCAATCAGCTTTCTGCGCGCAAAGTTCCGTTTCGCGAAAAGTAAGCGGACCGGATCGCTGCCCGGAGCGCTGTTACAGATATATATCTTGTTTTGAACGTTAATTTCTCAAAAACTACTGGAGCACATATATTGAGACCTAGCAAAGGCACATCGGGCTAACAGTCCCTATAATTTTGCCAAGTTTCGTGCAAATCCATTCAGCCGTTCGAGCTAAAAGTGAGTCCAACCGCCCTATGGAAAAATGAATGGGAAAAACGTGTTTTGGGACCCCCCTTTTTTCTCAGCCCCCCCTTGACAAAACCCCACCAAATTTTCAGGGGCTGCTCAGAAACAAAATGTGCCATTTTCCTGAAAATTTCAGCCGATTCCGTCCACAAACGCCAAAGTTATTAGACATAGAATTTTCAAAAATCCCATAGGGAAAAAATCCTAACTATATTTACCGTTTCGCTACCAGTTTGCGGCCCAGTTCGCGGCCCGTGAAGCGCTTCTACCGTGAAAAATCATTTTTTTTTTATTTTCCCCACGGGACCCTTTAATAACCCCAACAACATTCCTAGGGGGTCAAGAGGGGTATACCTTGCCCCCTTTCAATAAATTCCCCCTTCGTTTTTCACCTCTTCTTATCTCTCGATCCTACCGAGAGATAAGATGGCGGCCGCTCCGGACTGTTTAGAATGTTGACAGACACCGGAGAGCCAATCAGCTTTCTGCGCGCAAAGTTCCGTTTCGCGAAAAGTAAGCGGACCGGATCGCTGCCCGGAGCGCTGTTACAGATATATATCTTGTTTTGAACGTTAATTTCTCAAAAACTACTGGAGCACATATATTGAAACCTAGCAAAGGCACATCGGGCTAACAGTCCCTATAATTTTGCCAAGTTTCGTGCAAATCCATTCAGCCGTTCGAGCTAAAAGTGAGTCCAACCGCCCTATGGAAAAATGAATGGGAAAAACGCGTTTTGGGACCCCCCTTTTTTCTCAGCCCCCCCTTGACAAAACCCCACCAAATTTTCAGGGGCTGCTCAGAAACAAAATGTGCCATTTTCCTGAAAATTTCAGCCGATTCCGTCCACAAACGCCAAAGTTATTAGACATAGAATTTTCAAAAATCCCATAGGGAAAAAATCCTAACTATATATACCTACTGGCGATAGCCAGTAGGTAATATATATATATATTAACTACTGGCCAGTAGGTAGCTATAGTTAGGACCTAGTTTCCATAGGAAACTAATTTTTTGTTTTCCCAATAACTTTAGAGCCGGTAGACGAATCTTCGCAATATTTTCGAAACTTATGGCCTACTCCAGTCAGCTCTTATCTTGAGAGTTTCGGGGTGATTTGGCAAGCGGGGGCCGAGGAAAAAGGGGGGGTCCCAAAACGTGTTTTCTCCATGTTAATTCCCATAGGAAAATTTAGACACGGCTAAAGCTCGGACTGCTGAACGGAATTACACCAAATTTGGCAAAAAGGTAGCCTTGGTTCAGAAGGAACTCTTTTAGTTAAATTGTGTAAATGCGCTCAGTAGTTCCTGAGGAATTTAAAAAAAAGAGGTCAAAAAATGCATTTCCCATAGGAAACTTTAGACACGACTACAGCTCGAACTGCTGAACGGAATTACACCAAATTTGGCATAACGGTAGCCCTTGCCTCAGAAAGAACTCTTTTTCTTAAATGTTGTACATCCATTCAGTAGTTGCTGAGAAAATAAAAAAATAAAAATATCAATATATATAGAGGCGCTGTGGATCCGCGCACGCTGCCGATCACAAGCTACATTCTAATTGGCTGTTAACACTCCAAACCAGGAAGTGTTGGCAGCCATCTTGTGCCTCGGAAACCGAGGCACAAGAAACCAGAAAAATAAAAGTGTAAAAAAAAAAGAAAAGGGGCAGGATAGAAACACTGTGACCCCCTAGGCCTGCTAAGGGGGCACCACAAGGACCCCCAGGGCCAAAAAAGCATTAAAAAAAAGGAAAAATACACGGAGGATCTGCGGATCCGGCCTAGAAAATACAAAAAACAAATCGCGGGCTCTCGCGCTTCGTTAATATTTAGCCCCCGGGTGGGCCAGGTCCCGGAGGCAGTGAATAAAAAAAGTGTGGGGGCTCCCAAACCCCCCCACACTGCCCCAGGGACCGCCACCTCCCGGGGCAAAATAATTGCATTGCAGGAGGGCACACAGTCCCTCAGCATCCCCGGGGACCGCCACCCCGGGGCTTCTATTTAAAAAAAATAACAAACCTGTGTGGGGGGCTCAAGCCCCCCACACGCCCCAGGGTCCGCCACCTCCCTGGGGTACTAATTATTCAAATTCGGGGGTCTGTAACGGAACCCCGAGCCATGGGGACCACCACCCCCCAGGGCGGTTTAGATGTTGGGAGGGGAGCCACGCGGCCCCCGTCCTGGAGCCTGTGATGGCCCTGTGGACCGCCACCCCCCAGGGCCAGCTCCTGCAGTGTCCCGGGGTGCCCACCCCAGGGGCACTGCTGTTTGCTATGTCAGAGTGGGAGCCTCACGGCTCCCACCCTGCCATAGCAAACTTGGTTTGGGTTTTGGAAGAGAGAGCAGGAAACCTGCTCTGTCTTCCAAAATGCAAACCAGATTGCTTTTCCTCACTGGGAGCTGCATGTCAGCAGCTCCTGTGTAGAAAACCAATGCCGGCTCCCGAAGGACGCGGGGTGACGGCAGGGACCGTGGAGGCATTGGGGCTCCCCCCAGGGTCCCCAACGGAGAGGGCCAGACCCGGGGGATGGGGTCCCTGGGGCTAGAAGTGGCCGGGGAGGGGGGCCACAGGGCCCCTAAAAATTAATTTTAAAAAAGAGGCAGAGTCCCGAGAGATGGGGTCCCCGGGGCTAACAAAGGCCCCAGGAGGGGGGCCACATCGCCCCCTTCCTTTCTAAAAAATATATATATATATATATATATATATATATATAAAGCCATGCCCTGGGGAATGGGGTTCCCAGGGGAAGAAATCGGCCTTAGGGAGGGGGGCCACGCGGCCCCTTTTCCTATTTTTTTGTTACAAAAAGGAACAATTGGGGGCAGGCCCTGGGGGATGGGGTCCGCAGGGCCAGAAAAAAGGGAAATTAAGATGCCTACACAGCCCCCCTTATAAAAATCAAAAGGAAAAAAAAGCTGGCATAGCATCGGAGGCCCGCCTCCTCCCTACAGCACTCTGCAAATGCACCCCCTGGCACGTTGTAAGATGAGGAACTAATTCCCCTTGAATACTGGGGGTCCCTGGGGGCCAACTAGCCCACCAGTAATCTCCAGTATGTGCCAGGGAGCTGCGTTGCAGAGAGGTGGTCCAGGCCACGCCCCTTTTTACACCTCTTGGCAATAAAGCTCTGTGGCGCTTACTGGAGGTACCTGGTGGGCTAGTTGGACCCCAGGGACCCTCAAGATTCAAGGGGACCTAATCCCCCAACTTACAATGCACCACAGGGCGCGTTTGCACAGTGGTAAAGGGAGGGGGCAGGGCTTGAGGTGACATTTGTGCAAACACTCCCTGTGGCACGTTTTAAGTTGGGGAATTCATTCCCTTCAATCCTGAGGGCCACTGGGGGCCAACTAGCCCACCAGGTATCTCCAGTAAGTGCCAGAGGCCTGCGTTGCAGAGAGGTGGTCCAGGCCATGCCCCTTTTTACACCTCTCTGCAACATAGCTCTGTGGCGCTTACTGGAGGTACCTGATGGGATAGTTGGACCCCAGAGACCCTCAAGATTCAAGGGGACCTAATCCCCCAACTTAAAACACACTACGGGGTGCGTTTGCACAGCGGTGAAGGGAGGCGGCTGGGCCTGAGGTGGCATGTGTGCAAACACGCCCTGTGGTGTGTTTTAAGTTGGGGAATTAATTCCCCTTCAATCCTGACGGCCCATGGAGGCCAACTAGCCCACCAGGTACCTCTAGTAACTACAAGAGGTCTAGGTTGCAGATAGGTGGTCCAGGCATGCCCCTTTTTACACCTCTCTGCAACGCAACTGTGTGGCACTTACTGGAGGTACCTGGTGGGCTAGTTGGACCCCAGGGACCCTTAGGATTCAAGGGGACTTAATCTCCCAACTTAAAACACGCCACAGGCGCGTTTTCACAGTGGTGAAGGGAGGGAGCCGGGCCTGAGGTGACATTTGTGCAATCACGTCCTGTGGCACATTTTAAGTTGGGGAATTAATTACCCTTCAAACAAGGTGGTCCAGGTCACACCCCTTTTTACACCTCTCTGCAATGCAGCTCTGTGGCCCTTACTGGAGGTACCTGGTGGGCTAGTTGGACCCCAGGGACCCTCAGGATTCAAGGGAACTTAATCCCCCAACTTAAAACGCACCACTTATTTATTTATTTATTTTAAAGGTTTTATATAGCGCTGGCTAGACCCGGAGGTATCAGAGCGCTTTACATGAGTATCAGATCATAGTTGCAGGTTACATCATTACAAAGGTTACACAGTTATTAGAGCTTGGCAAACATAGTTACATGTAAGTTCGAGACAAACAAAAAGGACATATACATAAAGGAAAAAGCAGGCAAGGGGAGAGATTCAGGGGAGGGGAAGGGGAAGCAGGCGAAGAAGAGAGAGAATGGAGGAGGGAAAGAGGAGGGGAGGGTGAGAGACACAGCATGGAAAGAGGAGGGGGAGGGAGACGGGGACACAAACACATAGACGAGTCAGAGCTGCGTCCAAAGTCCAGTAAGCTGTGGTCCCAGGGGAAGTGGTATCATTTCCCCATCTCTGTTGCGAGAGGCTCCCCATGCGCAGTGGACTCTCTCAGAGGGGATTTTGAGACTTCAAGGCCTACATACTGGATCCTTCCCCAAAAAGGGGAGAGGAAGTGCTTTGGCAAGGGGTGCCATACCATACCTCTACTGTGAGTGGCTCCCTTGGCGCTGTGGATTCTCTCATCGGGTATGCTGAGACTCCAGAGTATAAGAATTGGATCTTTTGAGGAGGAGCCTAGCGACGAACGAAGATGGCCGCATAAGCTCTCGGCTCCGTCGACCTCCTCCTGCTGCTTGAATATCCTGCTACAAATCCTGCTTTTTCGCCTCACCCCCGGGTAGGTGACCCGTTGCTGATACTGGCGGTGTGGTCCTGGGAAACTTACGGCCCGGATTGCTGGAGTTACATCGAGTGGAAGTCCTTGGCCTAACGCTGACCGAGAGCCGGGACCTCGAGTACTGACCCTGCCGGGTTGCAGTGCAACAACGGCGGCCGGGGGTTCCAGACACGGTCCGGTAGATAGAAGTGGAGAGCAACCTGCCCCTGGATTGGTGGAGAGCCTGTGGTTCTACCCGCATTGTGGAGGTGTAATGATCCTGTGAGTGGCTGAGAGGTCGGGGGTCCCCTTCTCGGCGTTCCCTTCCCGCCGGGGTGGGGCCCCCCTCCGAGAGGCCCTATCGTTGCTGGACTGTGTGCCTCCTGCCCCCGCCTGCCCTCATCGCACTTTGGTCCCTGGGGGAATCGGGTGACCCGAAGGGCGCATTGATGTCTGGAGTCGATCAGTTCGCGGCGGTGCGGGGTGAAGAAGAGCCATCATTGCGAACCATGATGGCAGCCATTAAGGGTCTGTGCTCCTACATGGTTGCTCTTTCACATAAGTCGATCGTGGATGACACCGTAACTGCCCGATCGCATAAGGACTCTGATCTGTCTGGTCCCCCTAAGCGAGCCGTGTCTCCCACTTTGATCCCGGAATCTACGACTCGAGGCCCATCTAGTGTCGAAGCCTGGATAGCAATGTCTGTACCGCTGTGTGCGGCTGAACCCGCTGCCATGGTGTACCGCCCACCCACGTTGGCGAGTCCACCTGTGGTCGTGTTCACGTGCTCGTCCCCCTATGACTTTATTGAAACTGTGACCCGACGGAAACAGCGAACATCTATCGATCGTGTGAGCTGTGCAGTGTGGTGGAGTATGGAACGGTTGGGATCTGGTCGTACCGTGGCCAGTGTCATGGCGGCTGAGGATTGTGATGTACGGTGGATATCCGTTGGACTCGCCGCACAGATTCGTGGACTGGCTGAACTTTTGATTTATCCTGTGAATATGCGGGTGCGGTGTGCGGAACTCATGGTGAACACTCGTAGAGGTCAAGGGTGAGACTGGTGTTCGACTCGGATGCTGTGGGTTTGTGAGGGACCCGGGATCCGCCATTTTCTTGTATCAGGGGGTGGGCGGTATAGGACATCTTTCCTGGGTTCTACCGAATTTACTTTGCTTTGCTGCTGATTGTTTAATGACCAAGACTGTACGTCGCATGAGGGGGGTAGTGCGACCGAGGATGCGTGGTTCTCCTCCTCCCTTAACTTTTCTTTTCTTTCTTTTCTGTGTTTCCTTCCTTTATAAATCTCTTTTCTACTATATTTCGGGTTTTTGGTCGCTGGGCGATAGGCACGCTGCTAGGGGGGTAGGCCGTAGCCATCTGCAGGGGTGCAGGGTGGGGGGTAGGGGGTGGGGTATTTTTGTTTTTCTGTTCTCTGTTTCTATGGCCTTTTTTTTCTTCTTTTAGTTTGACTGGACTTCCCTTTTTTCTTTCTCCCTGGGTTGGGGGTCAGCTTATCGGGTTACTGTTTGGACTTTTTGGGCGGTGCTGGGACTGTGGCCGCTCAGTCTCTCCTGTCATTGGATTCATCGGGTGGGGCATTAGTCGGGAGTTTTCAGACATGTATGCTTGCTTATATTGTTCACTTCAAAATGTTGTCGTCTCTGCAGTTGTACAAGCTTCCCTGCCCACCCGGTGATTGTATCTACTTTGGATCCCGTAGCCGGCCCCCTCCTGTTCTCTTTTTTCTCTTCCTATCTCGTTAACATATGGAACTGTATTACGTATTTACCGTGTATATCCTGTTTTATTTTTAAAAATTGACCTCTCTAATCCTGAGATGCTCTCCTGAGTGTGCCGAAACAGTCCGATTTTCTGTATTATTTGCTGCCATGCCTCCGGGATGTTTGGCTGAATAGCTGTGTGCACCCCTTTTCTAAATAAAGGTCTTCCAAAAATTAAAAAAAAAAAAAAAAATTGGATCTTTCCCCAACGAGGGGAGAAGGAGTGCATGGTCAATGGGCACAAAAGGGCAGGGGGCTAGGCGGTGTAGCAGGCAAAGGGAGAGATTCAGGTGAGAGGGGATAGGAGCAGAGTAAGTAGACAAAGAGAAAGAGTACTAAATGGGAACAGACAGCATCAGTTAGGGGACAGACTGTTTTCTCTCTGAGGCCATGAGTTTGCACCATCTCTAAGGAAAAAGCATAGCACAAGCTATTCCAGAACCCTTGCCATCCAGGACATGAAGCACACAGTGCCATCTTCGGGGTCAGTGGTAGGAGGACGACATGGTAGTCTAATTATAGCAACAGGCCATAAACATACAAAAAGGGCGCTCATTAATGCACACTTAAGCCCAAAAGAAGTCCCGATGTTAGCAGTCACAGGTGAGGACGGGTGAAGCTGTTATCAGGGGATCACCCCCTGTTGAATGTCTCTGAGTCAAGTGACTGACCCCTGGACCTTCCACGAACCAGTAGCCAGAGACTAAGAGAGACTATGGGGTCAGTAGTTCTCCAGCCACACTGAGATCCATAACAGGGCAGCAAGAGAGTCCGCTGTCCTCTCACGCACACCAAGGACCACTGGGCCAGATCACTGCAGAATGGGTCTGCACGATGCAGCAGCTCAGCCTCCTTACCCCCACCGCAGAACAGCACTGGTCTGTGGGCAATCAGCGTTTCCCGCTGCTCCTGGCACGGGCCTTTCACTGACCAGTGAGGCACCACAATATAGTCAGGCTAGGGGGATCACAGCCGCCACGACCGGATCACCGGCAGACACAACCGCGGGCCCCACGCTGCAAGCACGTCTCAGTTAGTGAGGACGCAATAGTCACCTGTGCCCTGCGGTAACCTCTCGCAGCACTTCAACGTGGGGAGCACTCCTCAGACCGTACATCTATGAATTCGCTCCATATGCAGTGGTTCAACAGCCCCCAAAGCGTCCATTCACCGCGCGGCAACCGGGCTTACCGCGATCGCTGCTAGATACCGCGCTCAATTTCTCACCTCCTCAGTGCTCGCACCATAGCACAATCGGCATCTACAGCACCAGAATCCCACAATATAGCTCTTCGCTGGCCCCATAGCTGACTCCCAGTGGCACCTGTCATGCAGCTCTCTGTCCTCCGCTTCGCACTCCGCCAGGCTCATTGATGTATCCAACAGTCTATAAATGTCGGTGAGAGTCAGCGGCCGCCACCATTTTAAAGTCAGGAACGCCGCAGTTGAGTAATGGGAGGGTGCGAGGCCTGAGGTGACATGCGTGCAAACACACCCTGTGGCGAGTTTAAGTTGGGGAATTAATTCCCCTTCAATCCTGAGGGCCCATGGGGTCCAAGTAGCCCATCAGGTACCTCCAAAAAGTGCCAGAGGCCTGTGTTGCAGAGAGGTGGTCCAGGCCACGTCCCTTTTTACACCTCTATGGAAAGCAGCTCTGTGGCACTTACTGGAGGTACCTGATCGGCTAGTTGGATCCCAGGGACCCCCAGGATTCAAGGGGACTGAATCCCCCCAACTTACAATGCACCACGAGGCGTGTTTTCACAGTGGTAAAGGGAGGGGGCGGGGCATGAGTTGACATGTGTGCAAACACGCCCTGTGGCACATTTTAAGTTGGGGAATGAATTCCCCTTCAATCCTGAGGGCCACTGGGGACCAACTAGCCCACCAGGTACCTCCAGTAAGTGCCAGAGGCCTGTGTTCCAGCAGGGGCGGCTCTAGGTTCATGGCGGCCCTGGGCAGGGAGCTAGGTAGGGGCCCCCGGAAGAGGAGGTCTGGCCGGGGCGGGTGCTGGTAGTGAAGTGATATAGCGGGTACAGAGATGTGGTGGGCGCTAAAAAGGAAGTGATGTGTAAATACTGGAGGCGAACAGATCCACGTACTGAAAATTAGGTGATTTGGTAGGAGCTGCCAGAGATGCGATGTCTGTGAAAAGTGAAATGATACGAGCAATGGATGTGAAGAGATGTGGGTCCAGTAAGAGAAGAGAGGTGGTAGGTGCGGGGGTTAACTAATGTGGTAGGTGCTGGGGTGAAGAGAGGTGGTAGGTGCTGCGGTGAAGAGAGGCGCTAGGTGCTGGGGTGTAGAGATGTGATAGGTGCAGGGGTGAAGAGAGGTGGTAGGTGCTGGGGTGTAGAGATGTGATGGGTGCAGGGGTGAAGAGAGGTGGTAGGTGCTGGGGTGAAGAAAGTTGGTAGGTGCTGCGATGAACTGAGGTGGTAGGTGGTGGGGTGAAGAGAGGTGGTAGGTGCCGGGGTGAAGAGATGTGGTAAGTGCTGGGGTGAAGAAGGGTGGTAGGTTCTGCGGTAAAGAGAGGTGGTAGGTGCTGGGGTGTTGAGATGTGGTAGGAGCTGGGGTGAACAGATGTGGTAGGTGCTGGGGTGAAGGCCACTGAGCACCAGGCACGACTGCAGGGCACAGGGCTCAATGGGCAGTGGGAAAATGGCACCACTGCTGACCGAGGACTAATGGAAGTAAAGTGGGGCCCCTGCCTCACAAGTATTACCGCCGGCCAGCGGTCAGTGGGGTGCAGACAGGCACTTCACGGTGCGGGGCACCCCGGGGGGGGGGGGGTGCTGCTGTAGTTTCCCAGGACCCACCAGCAGTACTGTGGTATGTTTGTCTTTAGTGCTGATGGCCGACACCCCACAGCAGTGCTTTCAGACACAGGGTTCAATGGCAGGTTGAAGCGCCTGAGAGCAGTATGCCAGTCCCACGCAGTTATCCCTTCGGCCTCCTCCCTTCCCCCGCACAGCTCACAGCAGACCGGCGCCCACCACGGCCCCTGCCAGGGAATGCCCAACGCTGCAATTAATAGAGTTATTTTTATTGTCATTACACTCTGCCCCTAGACCCCTCCAGCCACCAGGCGTCTCGGGTGACACATGCTGGCTGTAAGAGATGCGATTATGTTGATTGCTGGATTTATGGTGGTTACGAGGCTCGGTAACAGAAGTGGTAGGTGCTGGGGAAACAGGCAGCTGTGTAATGATATATATTTGAGGTGGCGGCCCCTGGGGTTTGGCGGCCCTGTGCAGGTGCACAGCTTGCACATGCCTAAAGCCGGCCCTGGTTCCAGAGAGGTGGTTCAGGCCACGCACCGTATTCCACCTCTCTGCAAAGCAGCTCTGTGGCACTTACTGGAGGTACTTGGTGGGCTAGTTGGATCCCAGGGACCCTCAGGATTCAAAGGGACTTAATCCCCCAACTTAAAATGTACCACGAGGCGTGTTTGCACAGTGGTAAAGGGAGGGGGCGGGGCTTGAGGTGACATGTGTGCAAACCTGCCCTGTGGCGCATTTTAAGTTGGGGAATTAATTCCCCTTCAATCCTGAGGGCCACTGGGGACCAACTAGCCCACCAGGTACCTCCAGTAAGTGCCAGAGGCCTGCGTTCCAGAGAGGTGGTTCAGGCCACGCTCCGTTTTCCACCTCTCTGCAAAGCAGCTCTGTGGCACTTACTGGAGGTACCTGGTGGGCTAGTTGGACCCCCGGGACCCTCAGGATTCAAGGGGACTTAATCCCCTAACTTAAAACGCGCCACAGGCGCGTTTGCACAGTGGTGAAGGGAGGGGGCAGGCCTTTCTGCACCTCTGACTTAGAGGTAGTTTTAATCCCCCTGCCCTATTATGTACTAGGGCCTTACAGAGGAGGTCATGCTAATCACAGGGGTCCCCCAACGCATAGTGTTCCGTAGTGTATGTAGGTGTTTTCACTGAATTCTAAGTGTATTTTAGCATAGCACTGGCTCTAGGCCTGGTTAATCAGAGTCAGTTACCACCAGTACCCGTCTGAAAAAGTTGAGGGCACAGTATGATTTTGCAACAAGGCCTCTTTCTGCTCCTCTATTTGTTCTTTCTTCACGTCTTGCTTCTTCCTACACATTTCCTCGTCTTTGAGGACTTCTGTTGCTACTTCTGCATTTCTTTTGCTTCTTTCTGTGTGTTTTTTCTTCTTTCTTCACATGCTACCTCTGCAGGCATAGTTTGAAATTAGCATTTAAAAAACCTTTAAAATTCACTGAAAAAACCATAGGTTTCAGGAACGTTATAGTTAGAAATTACATTTAAAAACCTTTGAAATTCACTGAAAATTACCATAGCTTTCAGGCACGTTATAGTTAGAAATTAGCATTTAAAAAATCTTAGAAATTCACAGAAAAAAACGTAGGATTTAGGGGCGTTATGGTTAGTTGGACATCTCTCTTGTACAAAACCATAGAAATTCCCCCGTTATAGTTAGTTCAACTAACTATAACTCGTGCGCCCGCAATGCACTGCTAATGACGTCACATATTACTTGGCCCCCAGAGCATTGCTGGAGATGTGTTCCACTTGCAACATAACTCAAACAATGCACCACCCTTACAGCACAGATACATCACATATATGTGCCATTTTTGTCCCATGGTACAAGGCATTGTAAATACGGCACATCCATGGTGGTGGTATCACGGAGCACAATAACTAACATATTCCTGGGGATATGCCAGGTATTATATATGTGCCCATTTGTGTTTTAATGTAGTGAATGGATTACTACATACCAATAAATGACTCACTACAAAATTAAAACAACAGTGACAGAGTGTTTGGAGGAAGTCTAAGGATACAGACTGGGAAATTGAAGGCATAAAACACAAGGTTGCAGGTGCATACAAGACTGCATGTATACTCCATACGAATTTTAAGCAATCAATACCCTCGGACCCACTTTGCATATTTTACATCAATACAAACATTTAAAGAATAAATAACTGAGTCTATAAGTGCTTCACTTTTTGTAACATCTCATAATTGAACAGACATTCCAACACAAGTTCATCAGATATGTCATTCAGATCAAATCCCTCGTTAACAGTTTCTGAATAAATTTGTTCTAAAATTTCAACATAATTTAATACTTCCAGAAAATCTCCATCAAAGCTTTCGTCTTCGAAATCACACCTCATTTCTCCAGCACTAATTTCCCCTTCTTCACTCTCATTGCCTGTGACATATAAGATTAATTCTTCAATTATACTCAATATAATATCCAAAATCTCCTCAGTATGAGCCTGTTCTCTTTCCATCATTTTTCCTTTATGTTCTTGCTCCTCCTATAAAAATATAAACAGTAAATTGATCACTTTTCACAAGATATAATACAAAACTACAGTTTTCACCTATTTTGGCCTACAAAAAATACTATATAAATACTATTATCTAATAACATTCCATTACTAGAGTTTTACTCCTTTGTAAATCTATATAAATATATTTACTTATCAGAATATCCTGTTCTTAGCTTTTCTTAAACCCTTCCATGCTGATGACGAACCCCAGCCGTCATGCACTACGGTGCTCGTGTGCTGATGACGGCTGGGGTTCGTCACGGCCCGCCCCTGTTCGTGCTGTTTACAGCACACCAGGGGAATCGCGGCCGCATGGAAAGGGTTACATTTCGAAACCAGTAACTCCTTATGACTATAGGAAAAGACTCAGTCTATTATACTAAAGTACACTACTAAAAAATGTAGAATATATCTATTCACCTCACCCATTCCAAAATAATAAATGTATTTTAGTAAAATGCAAAAGATACTATTCATTGTCCAGAATAACACTGTGTATCTGTGTATATTTAGACATCATTATCACACTACTTTTTGAATACTTCATGTCTTTACTCTATTTCTATTCCTCATCTATAACTTAGTCTAACCCTACTAATTACCTACCTCTTCAACTTTCGAACTAGCCTCTCCTCTAGTATTTATCTGCAACCTTGTAGGTTGCAGTTCTTTATTTTTCTCACTGCCTATAACCTATAATTACGTAACATTCATTAACCTAGGCCTCTCAGTTTATTATCTAATTTGTATATTATTAATTTCCTTGTGTTCTTCTACTAACCTTTCTTTATGCTGTTGCTTCTTATCTATTATGTCAATCCTTGAATATCTTGTGTTTTTCACTAACATTCCTTCTTAATTCAACAGTGTTTCTAGTATTCATTACTCAATGTGTTCTGTTCCCTTAAGACCTTGCTTATCACAAATGTTCTCGTTTCCCGTTTTACGTTACAGAAAATACATGGAGTGAATATATTCAATATTCTCTATAATGTCAGGTAAGTTTAGTCACTCAGCAACTTGTCATACGATTATTTTCCAAGAATATACCTTTGTCAACTATAAGGTATCACTTAGGTTTCTTGTATGGTTTCTTATTCTCTCTATGCTCTTCAGATGCTGAACACGACTGAGTCCGTTTGCCCTGAAGGAGCCACAACAGGAAAATCAACTGCTGTGTAATGTGTGGGCTTCTTCCAACTCGGAAGCTGAATTCTAGTTGCAGGCACGATAACTAAGGTAAGTTTAACTGGGAACCTTCTTTAACTCTCTCAGAAATATTTGTGCTTTATCTTCAGGAATATCTATTGAGCAATTGAAAACGGGTCTGAACTCAGGAACGTCGTAGGTGAAGGAGCGCGTGCCTCACCAAGGATTCCCCACAGGTGTGTGCTAAATGACTAGACCGCCACTGCGTCTTTCCTCGAGGTGGCCATCTTAGAATTCCTCTGTTCCACTAAAGCACTCCAAGTATGTTTCTTTGCAGATTCTTCATCTCTCCTGCATCTCTCCTGCAGCAGCTAGGGTTTAGATAAGTTATTATCATATCCACTGGTTGATGAGGGGTTCTGACAGCTACACCCAGTATATAATTTTTTTTAAATATCCTTAAAAGATACAAACCATCTTTACACACTTACCTTCATGTCCATGTTTTGTTACTTGAGCTCGTTTGAAGCACATTCCATCGACCATTTTTAGCAGTTACTTGTACGTATCTTAAGCATATTAAACAATAAAAAAATTATATATTATAAAATTACCATCTGTGGAAGACACAAAAAAATACAGATACAATTTATCTTTTACAACTCAAAATAATTTGTAAAGTATTACATTTGCCTTTTTTGCTGTTTTTAGAAAATATTGTATTTCACTAGAAACAGTGAGTTCAATAGCACTCATCATATAACAGCGGGCAAAAACAAAGACAATCAATAAGATTATCTAAAAAAAAACATTCAACATTCTCAATAACAATCTAAAAAATAGAAATAAAACATATCTTAGATGTTTTTCTCTAAGAGCAATTTCTTACGTAAATATGACAAATCTCAAACAATCATAACATAACAAAACATTATGATTCATTTTCATACACTGTAAATATTACTTACAAATATATGCTGACAAAATATATAACAACAAGTCCTTTGTGGTTTCACATACTATTTCACATGGCCAAATCTTATGCGTCAAATTCTTAGTTTGCCAATTGTTCAATAGTAATCCTGAGCGTCTGCTTCCCAGCCTTCTGATCGAAAACCACAGACACCATTTGCTCCGTCTCCCAGTGCTCATCCCTCAGCCCGACGCTTTTCAACATCTACATGACCACCCTCACACAAGTGACCCGCCATCACAACCTCAACTTCATCTCCTACATCGACGACACCCAGCTCATCCTCTTCCTCACAAAGAATCCACATACCACCAAAAGCAACCTCCACAACACAATGAAGGACATCACCAACTACATAAAGAGCAGCTCTCTAAACATGAAAATGCACAAAACGAAAGTACTCATCCTCAGACCCACCCCCTCAGCCTCGGAAGACTCCTGCTAGCTCACTACACTGTGGACACTACCAACACCTACCAACCATATCCACAACCTAGGATTCATCCTAAACTCCTCCCTCTCCATGTGTAGGCAAGTCTACACCATCTCCTCGTACTGCCATAACACCCTCCACATGCTCCACAACATTTACAAGTGGATCCTTACCAAAAGAAGAAGAACAGTAACACAGTCCCTCATCAGCAGCAGACTACACTGTGGCAAAACACTCTACAAATGAATTCCAGCCAAACACCTACAACAACTACAACAAATTCAAAAGACCACCACGTGACTGATTATCAATGTTCCCTGCTGCAGCCATATCAGTCACCACCAAATACACGTACACTGCCTCAAAATCAACAAGAGGGTCACCTTTAACCTCCTCACCCTCACTTACAAAATACTCTACAACACCAGACTAATGTACCTTAGCAGCAGTAATCCTAAAAAGGCCAAATTTTGAACTTAAAATTTTGGCTTTAAAAATATTAGGTAAGAATTTGGTAACTGTTTAGGCAAACATTGCTTAAAAACTAATTGACTATCATTACAATGTATCCAACCTTTCAGACATTTTAAATAAACAGTGTAATGTCCAGATTTTGTAGAAGGTCCATCATGAAAAATAATTGCAACAGCTACAAAAGTTCTTCCTGATATTGAAACTTGCCCAGCTACAAAAATTGTAATTAAAGTTTCCAATTTTCTTCCATCAGCTCTACAACGTTGCAGCATTAAAATTACATACTGTCCCTATCTTTGTATAAACAATGTTGATGACATTTCTGATTTACATTGGCTACACTCCATGTTTTGAATTGCTCCTCTAATTAGATTATTAAAAGACACTAATTCACAGTCAGGTAAAGTCAAATATATGAATCTTTCAGTGTCTATGTTAGTGCTACATGTAAAAAAACAATTTTGACAATCATGTTGCCATTTATAAGAAAGGCCAAAAAAGTTTTCAATATCTATACCTTCATCTTCCAGTACACAAACCATAAACATTCAAAATTCCTGACAATCTTGCTGAATATGCTGCGTAAATTGACTAGAACCAGAACATATGTCCAAAACATTTTGAATATCAGAAACACTTTGTATTTTACTTTTATCACTACTACATTTCTCATAAACAGAACACAACAATGAACAGAATCTTTCATCCTGATTTTCAACAATTTGCTGTTGCAAACTTTCAAGAACAAAAACAACATTAACAACTACAGTAGCATAGCAGTTGACATCACAACTACTTTCAAACCGATAACCAACATTCTCTTCAACACTGTCCTTTTTCTTTTTGCTTGGAGGCGCAACTTCATCTTGTTTTTTTTTCTTTCTCTACAGTTTCACTACAGATATTCTCAAATCTCCTTTTTCTACCTACCGCACGCTTTTCAAATACAGGATATTGACCTAAATTGGGTGCATATTCTCTTCTTAACCTATTATACTCTTTCACACAATTTACATCTGCACTAACCTTTGTCTCATCAAAATCAATCAAGTACAATCCAGATAAAGTTCTGACTCGACACAAACCAACATATGCCATCCCCTCTTTAAACACGGTACTTCCAATATTCACTAAAGCACTATCTACACTTAAACCTTGAGATTTATGAATGGTCACTGCATATGCCAAACAAACAGGAAACTGTTTTCTGCGTACATACAAATGTTTGACAAGCAACAACCGAGATGAACAATGACTAAATTGGTGTACTTCAGCAATTTAATCAAATTTGATTTTCAAAAATTCAATCTCATCTCTATTTACATAATTAACAAAATCAACAATTTTACCCATTGCTCCATTTACTAAACCTTTTTCCACATTCAAATTACGTTGTAAAATTACCCCGCAGTTTACACATGCATACAAATTCTTTTCTAAACCTGCAGTTTTACTTATCGATTTCTCTAAAGAATCCAATTTCCTCTTCAACTTTTCATTCAAAATAATAGTGATTCCTTCATGTTCTATTTTATCAATAGCTTCCAATTTTATAATTTCTTCATTTTCCAACTTTAACATTTCTTCATTGAATATAGAACATTCTGTATGTGCGTGATTCAGAGGCACAGGTAGTTATACTCCAGGAGACTCATCTGACGCATGCTGAATCACTTGCCTTAGTGAGGAAAATAGATGGATTGACTTTGCGGTGTCTTCCTCACAGAATATTAACATCAGAGGGGTATCAATTATCTTTAAAAAACAGCTTAAAGCCAGGTTAGTTGCCCAGATCGTGGACCCAGGTGGCAGATGGGTCATTACCACAGTTGTCATCTCTGGGGTCCAATATACATTTGCTGGATACTATGGACCTAATATTGATGACCCCTCTTCTCTTGAGGCTATTTTTGCCCACCTCCTGGCATGTCCGGAACCAACCATATGGGCAGGTGACTTTAATATAGTCTTGGACCATCTCCTAGACAAAACTCCTAGTAGTCGTCCGATGGCCCTTTCTAAATCTAGGTCCTTTTTGCTTGCATCTATGAGACAATATGGATACGTGGATATTTGGAGATTAGGGTCAGAACAGCAACAGGGTATTTCCTTTAGAAATTATAAATACCATCATAAATCCAGAATTGACTTTGTCCTGATAAGTCAGAGACTGACAGATGCTGTCAAATCTATAAGTTACCTCCCTTTACATCTGTCTGACCACTCTGCAACACTCATGGAGTATAAGGGGACTCCCAGCATCTCCCCTAGAAGTTGGTCTTTTGATCGTTCTCTTCTTTCACATCCTGATGATGTCTCCTATCTTAAGAGCGAGATCCAAAAATGTATGATCATAAATATTGGTTCAGCAGCATCGGGAGTAGTTTGGGACTCTCTTAAGGCGTGCCTAAGGGGGCTTATTACAGGCAAAGTTTCCTATCGCTCTAAACAATATAGGGAGGAGGTTGCTTCCATTGAGACAGATATTGCCAAAACTCAATCAGATATTGATGTTTTGCCTGCTTCCATGGAGGCGGCCTCAAAATCACTCCAGGATAAGCTGCTTGGCTTGAAAGCAGACTTGGGTTCAGTTCTGAGTAAGAGAGTTCAGCAAAGATGGGAAGCCAGCAAATTGGCCCACTTCTAATATGGGGAAGGCACAGGGAAGCTGTTGGCCTGGAAGGCTAAAACAGATCAGGCTTGTAACAACATTGTGTCAATAGCCTCAAATGATTCCATAATTTCTTCGGATGAGAGTATAAGATTAGCCTTTAGAGACTTTTTTCAGGAAATATACCATGAAGATAAATCCAACAACCCGGATCTAGTTAAGCATTGGCTGAGTAAAATCTCCCTTCCAGCCCTGTCTGATGATCAAAGTATACTCTTGGAAAGTGAGATCTCTGAGGATGAGGTTAGGGCAGCCATTCGAAGTGGCAAGAAAGGGAAAGCGGCAGGACCTGACGGTCTACCAGCAGAAATTTGTAAGTTATTAGAACATGAAATAACACCACCTCTTGTCACTCTATTTAACCAAATTTTGATGGACAGTCAGCCTCCCCCAGAATCTTGGAACGGTGCCTCCATTACTCTTATTTTGAAACCTGGTAAGCCTGCCTCTTCTTGTGGGTCTTATAGGCCAATCTCGATCCTAAATGTAGATTACAAAATCTTTGCTACTGTTTTGGCAAGGAGGCTTGCAGGGGTTGCTCTCGAGTTGCTTCACCAGGATCAGAAAGGGTTCGTAAAAGGACGCCAGCTGTATGAATTAACATATGATTTAATAGGAGCAATGGATATGGCTACTGCTGCGTCCCTTCCTCTGGCTGCGGTTACTCTGGATGCCACCAAGTCCTTCGACAGGGTAAATTGGATATACCTGTCGGAGGCCTTGGCCAAATTTAACATTGGGGGGGGGTTTCGGCGAGCCATAGGCCTTCTGTATCAAAACCCTACTGCTCGGGTAATGTTTAATGGAGCGCTATCGGGCCCCTTTAACATCTCCAGGGGGACGAGACAGGGCTGCCCTCTCTCCCCTCTCCCATTCGATTTGTATATCGAGCCCCTAGCGCAACGCTTGAGGGATGACATGAATATTAAGCCTTTCTCGTATGGGGGTTGGGAGCGGAAGGTAGCCCTTTATGCGGATGATGTGCTTATCCTTTCTTTGGATGTACAAACCGCACTTCCAGCAGCATTGAAGGTAGCACAGGAGTTCGGGGAAGTATCAGGGTACGAGGGAAATGCCTCAAAAACCGAGGTTTTAATCTGGAACGATGATCTCTGTGAAATCAGCATACAGCCAGGATCTTCTACGCGATATCTTGGCCTAAACATCACGAAGGACATAAACCATTTAGTAGCCTCTAACTTCTCTGTAGTAGCAAAGCATTGCCGGCAGTTAATACGATCCTGGGTAGCACTACCACTATCTCTTTTAGGGAGAGTTAACTTGGTCAAAATGACCATTTTAACTAAAGTTTCTTTTTTATTTAATACGATCCCCCTTTATTCTTGACCCCTCCAGCGAAGTTACAGGCGGATATCTCTTCCTTTATTTGGAATAGGCATCTTCCCCGGATTGCCTGGAAGAAACTTAGGAGGCGCAGAGAGAAGGGAGAGTTGGCTGCCCCTGATCTGCAGCTGTACGCCTGGGCATTTCAACTCTCGCATATTAGAATGCTTTTAAAGATGTCTGTGGATTCGGGAGTGGGAGCCCTGCTCTCAGCTCTGCTTGATGGGGAAGGTCTTAGCCAGTCAGGTTTTTTGTTTAAATTTGGCAACCAAAAGTTTTTTTTAAAAACGTGGGCAAAGTTAATGGTCAACTTAAAAGTTAGCTATTATGGCTGTAGGACACCTCTTTGGGATCTTCCTGAGAGGCCTTTGTGGCTGGGTGACAGTTTGCCGGCTCCGCTTAAGGAGGCAGGGATGTTAGTTTGAGGGGACTTATTTTCAGAGGGTAGCTTGCTTCCGTGGGAGTGTGAGGGATAGAGCGGGTCCTAACCTTTCGAGGTTTAAATAAATACAAATGGCTGGGTGGACTCATTCCTTCTTGGCTCGGCCATCCTTGGCAAATAGTTTTTCTATTGGAGGCTATAGCCATTTAGTATCCCAGATGGTAGATAATCCACCAGCCAAAAAGGAAGTCTCCCTCTGGTATAATTTGATCATCGAGGAACTCGATGGGGACTTTTTGTTACCAGACCAGCTTTGGGGACCTACTATGCCGGGTCACAATTTAAAGGATATGTGGAGCAACTCATTTAAAATTTTGTGGGATCTTGTTAAGCCGGCATGGCTAAGCAGAAAGCATTTATTCACGCTCCACAGGGACTACTATTCTCCGCTCAGACTCTCAAAATTCTCACATTGGGACCCTGTGGTTTGTCCTAAATGTGGTCTACCAGCGGCTTCAGATGCCCACATGTTCTTTGAGTGCCCTCGTTTGACTCCTATTTGGGATGCTATATGCCACACTCTCTCTGAATTGTTAGGAAGTGAAATCACTCTAGACCTTTCTACTGTCATCTTTGGGCTCTCTGCCGAGGTTCATGGGCAAGCAAAAAGTCTCCTGGTTTATTCAATCCTTCTTGCCCGTAGAGAGATTTGCAAAAAGTGGAAAGACTCTGTTCCGCCCTCACACATCGACGGGCAGATTTTAGTTTTGCAAGTGTCTAGAGTTGATCTAGTAAGATCTGGTAACCCAGCTAAGAGAGTATTTTGGCACCAGTTGGATTGGGGTCATTGACTTAACAGGGTTCACCAATGGTGCTTTTGAACGCGATGAGCCTGGATTCATTTTCTGGGAGATATTGGTTGTACTTGCACCTTTTGCTGTTAAGGTAGTGTTTGCACTCCCTTTTGGTTTCTTATTTGATGGTCCCTGAGGACATAACATATCTGAGTGTATCGGTCCATTCAGAGGCGTCTATAACTATACCCTGCCGGGTTGTTAACCTGAGACAGATTGTAGTGTCCCAGACGGTGACCTCACTTGAAACCAAGGTGATAAATGAGGACACAAAAAAAAACCAATATTATATATATATTATAGCAAAAAGTTAAAAGGAAAGAATAAAACATACAATTGTTTAATCTCTTCATAGAGTTTCTAAAATATTCAGTGTTAATGAAAGTTCAATGCCGTGAGTTAGTCCTCATTTTGCCGTGCTTCCGACCCTTTTAGCAAAGCTTTGTAAATGTTTTAAGAAATTTAATCAGTCTGCCATTCAATGGGGGGTGTGAGGGTTTTAGGCACGCCATTATTGCAGCTCTGCAGGATCTAACGCCTCTTTCGTTGAAGCATGTTTTTAGAAAGATTACTTGTTCCTCCTGCAGTTTCTTGCATGTGCAAATTACGTGGATAAAATCTTCTTTGTGGAAATTGAACAGCCAACATGATTTAGGGCCTGTATGCAACCAAGCGGGCTGGTCAGCCAAGGATGGTAGTGTTCCAAAACGTAATGCCATAAGTTGCTTTTTTACATTAATTGAAAATGTTTTGCTCAAATATGCCGCCGGTGCAAGGGACTAATAGTGGTTTATCACCATCCAGGCATGCAACCTTGATCTGAAAATATTTTTGTCCAATAGAGATGAATGGGTTTTTGAAACTTTATTTACAGCTTCTTTAAAAGATTGGTACGGCAAGTTTTTGTTCCATAGTTCTGTTGTACATGTAGTGGAGAGGGATTTGCAGAGGTATTGATTAAAAAGAGAAGTTTTGCCTCATTTAATTCACACCA
Source organism: Lissotriton vulgaris (assembly GCF_964263255.1). Classification (NCBI taxonomy): domain Eukaryota; kingdom Metazoa; phylum Chordata; class Amphibia; order Caudata; family Salamandridae; genus Lissotriton; species Lissotriton vulgaris. Next base: position 1,603,891,200 of record NC_141691.1, read on the forward strand.
AAGGGCTTCGTTGATTTTTGATGTAGCTGCATTTAGCTTCAAGCGATACCAGGTTTTCACTGTCGCGTACATTCTGCCTATATCTTCATTTATTAGGCCGAATTCAAGGCGAACCTGGGCTGGAGAGGCCGACCTTTGTGTCTGAAATACTTTTTTGTAGATGGAAGCTATTAGTTGGTTTAAGAGCTCTCCATCCTCGCCATGGAAGGCAGCGCTGGCATATGTTAGAGTTGGCAGGATTTTTGCCTTCATTACAGCGAGCAAGGGTTTACAGGAGGGGCCCTTCAGCTTTTTAGCCAGTAAGCTGAAGGCGAATGTTAGGGCACTTGTTCTCTGAGACATGTACTTTTTTTGCTCCATGAGTTTTCTTGAGTTGTCTATATGGAGGCCTAGATATTTGTATTTGTAAATGTAAAATGTAAATGTAAATGAGCTTATATAGCGCACAGCTACCCACAAAGGGTTTCCCGGCGCTTGCTTAGGGAACCCGTCCTGGTATTCCCCTGTGAGATAACCCCGGCAGGGTATCCACAAGGTGAAAGCCAGGCATCCCGCCGCGAGGGGCCGTTGTGGAGATTAAGCAAGCTATTGCCCAGAGTCGCAGAGTGTGAACCCGTGAGTCGAGAAGGCACCGGAGCGAGAATTATCGAGTCAGTGGAATTTTTGAGCCCAAGACCCGCCGAGGCGGGGAATTGAACCCTGGTCCAGGGACGATCTCAGCTTCCGGGTCTGCCGCCTCTAACCCCTGAGCCACTTTACCTCCTCGACTTGGTTTCCATTAGGCCAGATTGTCTGTTTTCTTCGCTGTTTGCTCCCAATCACCATAGTTTTGGTTTTGGATATATTTATTTCAAGTTTGTTTTCAGAAATATGAGCTGACATTTTGTTCAGGCATCTTTGTAGACCGATCTTTGTTTGGCTCATTAGCACTACATCATCCGCGTATGAAAGATGCGAAAGTCTCAATTCACCAAGCTTTGGTGGATGGGAGTTAGTACAATCCAGCCTTTGAGAGAGGTCTGATAGAAACACATTAAAAAGGTGAGAGGCCAGAACACACAGTTGTTTTAAGCCTCTGGTAGTTGGCAGCTTCCTCGATCGTCTGCACCCATCACCTATCTTAATCCTTAACCAGGTGTTTGAGTAGAATAGCAGTATGCCTTTTAATACCCTTTCAGGGATGTCCCAAGCTCGCAGCTTTTTACACAGGAGGTGACGAACAACGCTATCAAAGGCTGCTTTTAGGTCTATAAAGCAGGGGTAAAGATGTAGTTTCCTCTGCTTACACTTGTTCGTAATTAGTGATAGACCTAAGATGTTCGTCATCGTCCCTAAGCCTTGTCTGAAGCCCGTCTGGTTGGCCGGGATGAGGTTAAGATTGTCAGACCATGCCTTAAGCTCTTCTAGCACCCGGGAGGCATAGTATTTGGCCTCTATGTCCAGCAGGGCTATCAACCTGTAGTGAGCTGGATTTGCTCTATCTCCTCCTGTAAATATAGGAGTCAGAATCGAACCTTGCTAGTTTACTGGTATTGTATTTAGATTCTCTATTTCTCGGTATAAGTTAGAAAGGTGATTACCCCAAAAAGAGATGTTGTGTTTAAAAATTGCTTGGGGGATTCTGTTGGGGCCAGGGGCACCATTGTTTCTGCCTTTCTTAATTATGCGTCTGACTCCTTCACTTGAGGGGGACATGTAATTTGTTGCTGGTGTCAGAGAGACACTTCCCTCCATTGGATTTGTATCGACGTCTGGTTGCTCCTTTTTTTTTTAGAGTTGCAGCATCTTCTGAGCTGGTAGTTTCTATGGCCCCTTTGGGCTTGCCATTTCCCACAGCTGGATCATAGGTGTTTCCCATGATTGTTTCTTGGTAGGATGTTTCCAAGAACCTCATGGATAGAAATTCCACCCACTCAGATTCTTGTATGTTTGATGATAAGACTTTTACTGGTCGGTTCAAGTTGTGTATGATTATCCAAAACTGTTTGAGTTGTATTTCTTTGAGCTACAGAGGAGTTCAGCCCAGAATCTGTTACTCTTTCTTTTATCATCCCAGAGGTCTTTTTTATAACATTTCCTGAGCTGCATTACCCTGTCCAATGCAGCTGTATCAGGAGCTGTTCTTTTTAGCATCCTTATCAATTTTTTGAGTTTACGTTTCAAGGTTGGCAGCCCTGCCATTGATGTTTTTCCCAGGTCGTTTGTTTGTCTGTGATTGTTTGTCTGTTTTTGTCCAGACGACATTAGTGTTGTTAAGTCCGCTGTGAAGTTTTCCCACACTTGAATTATGTTCTGGGCCCCATTGTAAAGTAATTCCTTTAATATTGTGGGCTGCTAATCCAGTTGGAGCAGTGACAACACAAGACAAATGCTACTCAGTTGCTTACTGTAAAAAAGTTGTGATTACTTTAATTAAAAAACTTTTGCCTGTTCCAGCTTGTCCACTCACGTACATTCGGATAGGTTCAAATGATAAGCAAGAGCACTCTTTCTTCTCATGAAGTAATCCATGGTCAATCTGTTCTCTCACTTGCTCATATATTTCTTTCTGCTCCAGATTTAGTTGTTCTTCCAAGTTTCCTAAGTTTGTTACATCTTCTTGACCTTGATACATTGCTGTTTCCACCTCTTCCATAGCAGTTGCTGCCTCTTATTGAACAATTGGTTCTCCTAGTGGGTCCTGACTCAATGGAGCAGAACTTTGACTGTCTTGAGAACTGTCTCAAGCAATCTCAGCTGCAATTCTAGCTTCTTGCTCAATTTCGTCATTCAACATTTTCACATAATTAGCAAAAACAGGACATTCTATAGTATCTTTACTTGCATTGAAGGAATCTTCATAGCTCTCGAAATGTCCAAGTAATTACAATTCTGAACACCATGGCTTGAAAAGTTGCAAAAGAGCTATATAGTAAAATTCCCTTTTGTCAGGTGTTTCGCAACTCAGTTTACGGTGATTAATCAAATGTCCTTTTCTTTGTTTCACCAGACATCCTTCAGAACCAATATCGGCATATATACCATTATTAATGTTTTCGGTAATATTCCATTAAAAAATATAGTTTTGCAGCACTTCATAGAGACAAATGTTCTCAAGATGATGACTTCTATTTGGATAATATGTATCCAACATATTTGTTTTCACAATATCTGTACTTTCTGGCTCTTTTTCAGCTAAATATTACATTTCTTGTACAGATTTAAGAACTTGGTTTCGTGTTGCAGCAAGATCTAGACTCACCCAAATGATTTGTCTAGATTTGGAATAAAGACTTGCAGAGGATAACCGATCCGAGCATTCATACGCTCCAATTTCTCGATGAGATAACATCTTCAAACTGTAAGTATATAACTTCTTACTTAGACTCTTCTCGTAGGAAATCTCTTCCCACATTTCCTTCAATTCCGTCTTTTCTGATTTTGTTATGTAGGATCTTACATATCGAGCAACAGCAATGGAATTGTCCGCAACATATTTTATATCCATATTAGCATTCCACATGGACAAAATGACTGGGTTATAGTCATTTATATATTTTGACTCTTCATTTCTTCTTAAGTTGTAGGTATTTTTGGGAGACTTTCTTGTGATAGTATGTCGCAAAGATGACATAAAACTGTTCACTCTTCCTTTTGATATTACAGGTCGTGGAAATGCAAAACGGCATTTGGTGTAGAATTTGTCCTTAGATTTGTACTTTCGACTACAGTATTTCCCACAACGATGGCTTTGGAATCGTAACACTTGTTGTCTTAAGTCCTTATCTTGTGTACTTTTGGGCATATCACATGTAGCATATTCTTCAATAAAAGACAACACAGTATCATCTGAGTCTGTTCCAAATTTGGGAGCATCTTTGATCCATATTAGCATGTGTATGTGAGGAGCACCTCTTGCTTGATACTCCTTTCTCCAAAAGAAGTCCAGAACCTCTCCAAGAGGAGGATTTTTTGTATTGGTGATAAAAGACATCATAGCTTCAAATCTATGATTGAAATACCTGCATACATTAACTGGATCCAAAGAGCACAATTCTCCAGGTGTCTTGTATTCAATATTTAGTATATTTGGATTTGCCTCTCGAAGAAATTGAAGCAAATCATCCCAAGCATATTCAGCACAGCTTAGAGTAAGGAACCATGTAGGAGTTCCCAAGTTCCTTAGCATACAATTCAGTTCTCCATGATGACGGTACCAGTACTCATTAGTACCACGCTGACAAGCCATGAGATTAATTAGATGAGATTCCAAAACATTATCCTCCTGCAGTACTTTATCCATAAATTCCTTTGCCGAAACATTTTGCAGATGTACACCTGTTTTCAATATATGGTTTACTGCATAAGAAAGTCCAGACAAATCACTCTCAAACAAAAGATGAAACAAATACGGAATACATTGTCAAAATCTTGGGTCTTCTGCATATAATCTTGATGTCTGGTATTCATATGCAGGAATCTGCACAGGTCGGTCATCATATCGTCCTCCTTTTCCTGTGGGAAACAATTGAGGGAAACAAGAGCTTTCAAGATTTTTTCCCATACACTAATGGGACTTCCTTTTGCTGCTTTCATTTGGAATAACTCTATAGTATTCCCCATCACTTCTTTAGAATGCAGTGGATGAACACTGTAATGTTCGTGGATTTCTTCAGTTCTGGACACATCCACTTTTTCAATTTGTCCAGATGGCAAGTTACTATCTTCTTCTACAGTTATTTCTTCTTCTCTCACATACACATTTCGGTAATATTGATAATTTGTTACCAGATGCGTTGCCTTTTTCACTTTCCTAACATCCACTAATTCTTGCCAGATTTTCTTACTCTTAGTAGGAACGCTATTAACAAGAATAACTAAAGGTTCATCCTCTACATTTTCTACACCAATTGTTTCAATATTTTTCTTTAAATCTAGACACAAATATACAACTCTTCCCTTTAATCCTCTCTGTAAATCAGAAGGAGGCAATGTTCCTGTCTTGGGCTCCATACGAACAATAGCCTGAAATGGATGCATACATTGAATAAGAAGAGACTCATAGGTATTTAAATCAATCAGTTCAGAAGGAATGTTTACCAACTCAAGATTATTATGCACAGCTCTAGCAGGCATTTTGCTCTCGTCTAATTTGTTATAACAATATTTGCAAATACTCTTATCAGAACCCAAATTAAAACAATTCTCTACCAACAAATAAGTTGCAAAATCCTTCCACTTATTATTATTTTCCTTTTCACTTTTTAAATTCAGATCAACAGTCCTGGTCTGATTTTTATAATGAGTTCGTCAACAACAGACACAACAATAATTTGGCCTTTCACCTGTATTCACATTAAACTTTGTAATTTCTTGCTCAAAAATGTCTGTACTACAATATTTTACATTCTCTTCTACATTTCCTTCTATTAATATTTCATTTTCTGCACTGTCTTCCTCAGGACCAAAATAACTAACCTCAATTTCATCACAGACCTTCTTTACACTTGATACAGATCCATGCAAAAGAGCACTGTTCAACTTCTTTAACAGTAGACCTGGACTTTTTGCATAATGCAATCTTCTGACTAATTTCCTCATTTCGGAATGATGTACTGCTAACATCCTGAAATGGTGAAAAACACTTCGACATACTTTTTTAGAAACACAAGCCAGAGAATGACCTTGCAAACCAGTATTTTCTCTCACTCTGCAAGGGTCTAGTCCATGGGTACTCACAAACTTTCTCTAAGGGGCCAAATTTACAGTGTAGTTTGTGGCCGAGGGCCGCACCGGTGGGGGCGTGGTCAGTGAGAGAGGGGGCGGGGCTAGAGACAAAAAAAAACTGTGACCATGAGGTTGAACACAGGCCCTGGCAGTGGATGTCTTTGTCCACTGAGCCACCAGACCGAGCATACACACATATCTCTCTCTCTGTCTCCCTCCCTCTCTCTATTTCTCTACCTCCCTCTCTCTCTCTCTCCGTCCCTCCCTCTCTCGTCTCCCTCACTCCCTTCGTCTCCCTCACTCCCTCTGTCTCCCTCACTCTCTCTGTCTCCCTCCCTCCCTCTCTGTCTCCCTCCCTCCCTCTCTGTCTCCCTCCCTCCCTCTCTGTCTCCCTCCCTCTCTCTGTCTCCCTCCTTCTCTCTGTCTTCCTCCCTCTCTCTGTCTCCCTCCCTCCCTCTCTGTCTCCCTCCCTCTCTCTGTCTCCCGCCCTCCCTATCTCTGTCTCCCTCCCTCCCTCTCTCTTCCTCCCTCTCTCTTTCCTACCTCCCCTCTCTGTTTCCATCCCTCTCTTTTTCTCCCTCCCTCTCTTTTTCTCTCCCTCTCTCTCTGTCTCCCTCACTCCCTCCCACTTGTCCCTCCCTCTCTCCCTCTATCTCCCTCCCTCCCTCTCTCTGTCTCCCTCCTTCTCTCTGTATCCCTCCCTCTCTTGGTCTCCCTCCCTCTCTCTGTCTCCCTCCCTCTCTCCGTCTCCCTTTCTCTCCCTTTCTCTAACTGTCTCCCTCCCTTTCTCTAACTGTCTCCCTCCCTCTCTCTCCCTGTCTTCCTCTCTCTCTCCCTCTCACCCTCTTTCTCCCTCCCTCCCTTTGTGTCCCTCCCTCCTTATGCCTCTGCCTCCCTCCCCTCCCCTGACTCTCCCTCTCTCTCCCTCCCCTGACTCTCCCTCTCTCTACCTCCCTCCCCTCACTCTCCCTCCCTCCCTCCCCTCACACTCCCTCCTCTGTCTCTCCCTCCCTCGCCCTCGCCTGACTCTCACTCTCCCTCTCACTCACCCTGCCCTGGCTCTCCCTCCCTCCCTCCCTCTCCCCTGACTCTCCCTCTCTCTTCCTCCCCTGACTCTCCCTCTCTCTACCTCCCTCACCCCTCCTGGCTCTCCCTCTGTCTCCCTCCCCTGACTCTCCCTCTCTCTACCTCCCTCCCCTCACTCTCCCTCTCTCCCTCCTCTCACACTCCCTCCCTCTGTCTCACCCTCCCCTGACTCTCCCCCTCCCTCTCTCACTCCCTCCCTCGCCCTCCCCTGACTCTCTCACTCCCTCAACCTCCCCTGACTCTCCCTCCCTCTGTCTCTCCCGCCCTGGCCCTCTCTCTCCATCTCTGTCTCCCTATCTCTGTCTAGGCAAGGTGTATTAATTCTATTAGAAATATCACGAATAGCAAGAGCTATTTGCTGCACACATCGAACCACCTTCCCCAGCCTTCCCAAAATCTGCAGCACATTATTAGTGCCTCCCTAATGTAGAGGGTGCACGAGAGCTGGCTGGACCACTGCAGCAGAGATCAGGTGTAATCCGGAGGGCAGAGATTCCAAATAAGGCTGGGCTGATTCAGACTTTCATCCCTTCAGTGTCGATAAAACAAATGCTACTCGAGGCTGCGCAGAGTGATCTCCAAGTTCATGCTCGGCTCGGTTCAATCAGTCACGGGGTTTGTCCTGATCACTGTAATTGTCCAACAATCCTCTCCCCTCCCCCCACCTCCTCTGTGGCAGCCCGGGATGAGTCAGCTTGCCTGGCGCGCACACAGCCGGAGCACTTCACAGGTCTTTAAAAGACCATTAAATCGTTAATGAGGCTTTGTTCTGTTTCACCTCTTCTGAGGCCCCTGCAGCTCCACTCTATGGCTGGAATTTCCCGGCCCCCCAGAGCAGAGCCTCTCCGAGTCAGGCTGCATCAACCGGCGGCGTTTACTAAAACTCTAGATTTTTTTTTTTTAAAACTGGTACATGTCTGCAAGGTCCGGCGGGCCGCCAAGGAAGGCTTGCCGGGCCGCCACCGGCCCGCGGGCCGTACTATGAGTACCCCTGGTCTAGTCCTTGCAACATCTTAATTTTTTGTTTAACACTTTTCTTAGTATAGTTACGTAAGAAATTGCGTAAAAAATCAATAGATTCTTGCCGTACACTGCAAATACTACTACAATTCCAAGTGTACACTGGAGCTTTAGGACGTCTCCCTAAACTTTTATCAGCTAACACCTCTTCTGCATTTCTAGGAACAATTTTCTCTTTCTCAATAGGACAACCATGTCTACCCTCATAAGCACGACCACTAGTGTCAACTGCATGCAACAAATCATTACTCTGAAAATAACTTTCTTCATTAAAAAAAGGCTCAGAACTTGAACTATGTTTCCATTCACCCAAAAACAATTCACAAAAATTACTTCTGTTAATTACTCTTCTCCACTTACTTTTGGCCTTCATTAAATGGATTGGCTTATCTAGTGATCGAATTCTATTGATTACTAAAATTAACAATTTTGTTTTCAATTCCAAAGCTTTCTCAACTACATTTTCTATACCTTTCTTCTTCGTATAAAATGCTGTTTTTTTACACCCCTTATTTTCTTTCAGTAAATTTGAAACAACTCTATTATAAAACATTTTTTTCCTAATTTCCATAAATTGATTTTTCCTCCTTTTACTATGCACTATTTTTTCTGTAGTTGACTTTCCATGATTCTTCTCTTTATTCTTCTTTTTCTTTTTCGTTGCAGACACACTAATACCATTTTTCCCTTTGTCCACACTTCTCTTAGTCTTTAATATTTTCCTCAGAAAAGTTTTCCTTCTCTTACCAGGTCTTTTTTTCTTTTTCTTAAGACACGGTTCTTCATGTAAATCTTGTGGATGACTTCTCTTCAAATAAACACCTTTCTTTCGTTGTTTCCTCTTTTGAGTTCGGGTAGGCATTACACAGTTTATTCAGTATTGATAGATAGAATCTATTAAAAAATAAATGTATATAACATTACAAAAATAAATATATGAAATATTCTATAATATTACTTATAAGATCAGAGGCAGAATTATGACGAGAAACGTGAGACAATGAAAATAAAAGTACTTACAACAAGAGAGGAAAAAGTATGAAACAAGGACAAACATAACCAAAAAGGGGAGTATAAACAGACTCTGAAATATAAATGGATGAAGGAAGTATGAATAAACTGAAAAGTATCAATAGGTAAAGGAGAGTATGACAAGAAACATGGAAATATGAGGAGAGAAGAAAGAGTATAAGAAGAAAAAAGAGAGTAACAGGACAGAGGGGGCACAGTAAAAAGAGAGAGAAAGACTCTAAAGAAAAAGAAGGAATATGTAAAAAGGCACGGAATTATAAGAACAAAAAACGAATACTAGCAAAGGAGAGTGTGTTTAAGGACACAGAGAACAGTACCAGAAGAGAGCACGAAGAATGTGAGGAAAAGTGGAACAGAAAGAAAAAAGGGGTGTACAAGAACAAAAGATACAGATTGAGGAGAAAAGAAGGAGTATAAGCAGATGGAGGATTATAAACAGTAAAAAATGTATGACAAAACATGCAAAAGTATGACAAGAGAAACAAATATAAAGAGACATATCACTATGAAAAGGCGGAGAATATGAAGAAACTGTTGCAGGGTGTATGCAGAGAGTCAAGGAGGAATAAGAGAATAGAGCAAACAATATGAACAGTTTTAAGAAGTATAAACAGAAACGACAGAAAATGAAAACTGAAAAGAAATATGAAGAAAAAGAGGAAAATATGAACACAGAGAGAAGGAGTATAGGACAAAAGAAAGTATAAGAAAAACTCAGTAGTATGAGGGGACATGCAGAAGTAAGAGAACAAAGAGCAGAATACGAAAACAGGGAGGAGTATAAGAACAGGGTGAAAAATAATGAGAGGAATATGGCAATAATAAAAGACAGCAATATTAGTAAAGTGTGCAAAGTATAAGAAAAGAGAGGAGAAATGTGACTACAGAGAAAAGAGCATTAGAATAAAAACAAAAGTATGACAAAAGAATAGGGAGTACCTGCAAAGAAAAGCAAGACTAAGAAGAAACACAGAATATAAGAACAGAAGAGTATATATGAAGAAAGAGGAAAGAATGTAAAAAGACACAGAGACAAAAATGTGGAGTAAACCCAATTATAAAGGTAGACTGACTGTATAAGGACAGAGGAAGTACTATGAGAACACAGTAAGAACTATGACAACAGTGGTGAATATAAAGACAAAAGAGAATATAAAGAATAGGACAAATATGCAAAAAGAGGAGCAAGTATGAAAAAAACACTATAAAAAGAGAGCAGAGTATAAGAAAAAGAAGATAGTATAATCAGAGGGGAAGGAGTAAGACTAGACAGCAGGGAGTATGACAAGAGAGAGTAGAAAATATACAACAAAGTGCGAATATAGGGGCATATTATCAAGGACCACTGTTAAAATTATCCCCATTTTATCGGCCGGAAACTACAGATAAAACAGACGACAATGGGCTTGATAATACACCCTTGTTAATTCCCATAGAAACCCATGTTCTGGTGTTAACATGGGCTTCTATACGAAATACCAAAGGCGTATTATCAAGCCCATTATCGCCGTTTTATCGGCACTGTCCGGCCGATAAAACGGCGATAATTTTAGCTCCAATCCTTCATAATATGTACACACATGCACAGTGTGATATTAGACAAAAAAATATGACCCACGCATTTTACCATTTACTACTGAAAAACGTTTAAGTGACTATACATATTCCTTGTATATAATTACTAGATTTCAGTAAACAACAGTGACTCATTTTCCAAATACATAAGCAATTTACTACATTATTTCCGCCACTACTACATCAAACAAAACTAACAGAATAAAACCACCATGTAAATAATGTTGTTTCCTCATGTTTTTTCACCTTGAGGAAAATCAAAAAAATTCTACCTTACATACCCACCTCGGCGGCAAAGACTCTTAACACTTCCCTTGTATTTTCATGAACAGATTATTGTAACGCCCTTTTTCTTAATGCTCAGGCAAAAGTGCTCAATAAGCTCCAGTTGGTGCAGAACGCTGCGGCCAGGGTACTGCTCAACATTCCAAAACATAACTCCATTTCCCCTTTCATTCATAATCTGCACTGGCTTCCAGTGAGAAGCCGTACAAAGATCAAGGCTCTATGCATAGCATATAAAGCCATTAACAACACTGGACCTCAGTTCCTCAAATCAGCATTTAGACCTCTAGAGGCATCAAGAACTCTCCGTTCATCTTCAGCCCATCTCCTGAACGTCCCACCCACAAAAAAGGTCAATTGGGGTGACAGACGCTTTATAGTGACTACAGCCAGACTGTGGAACTCACTCCCCTTGTTCATTAAGACCTGCCCCATGCTATTCAGTTTTAGGAAACAACTTAAGACTTGGCTGTTTGCACAATAGATGCCTTGGTTTGTGCAGTTTCTGATCTTTACAGTGCCGAGACACCTCCGGGTATTTGTGCTCTAAACAAATTGCAAAATAAATAAATAAATAAAACAAAGACTAAATCGAACCAGACTATATACAGAAGGAAACAAACAAAAAAGAGGACATAACAAGGAGTATCAAGAAAAAAATTAAATATGAAGAGAATACGAACAAAGCTGCATATTATCAACAAAAGGCGATACATTATCGCCGTGTTTATCGGCAGAAAACACCAGATAAAAAGGCGATAATGCGCTTGATAATATGCCCTTGAGAATTCCCATAGAAGCCCATGTTCACACCAGAACATGGGCTTCTATGGGAATTCCAACCAAAAAATTACATTTATTCCCACATTACATCAAAACAAAACACACTTTTACATTGCTTGAACTTTTGCACCCTTTCCAACTGACAAAACTTTCAACCCTTCCCCCATTCCAAAATCTGCCAGTTACCATAGAAACACTTCACGGAACACCTAACTCAGCACACAGGTTAAACGTTCATCATACATTGTTGCAAATTAAAACCGCAAGTGTGCTTGACTCCAAAATATACCAGCTTATCTTATGTAATGTTCTTTTCTATCACTTTTTCTTAACCAATAAAAATCAGTTTTTAAAACACAGAAACATTCATCCTAGCTTAGTGAAGAATGTTCTCAACTAATCAATCCTTTTCTTTTTTCAAAACTACATGTTGTCCACCATTTTAGAAAAAAACTCACTTTTCAAACTGCCACTTCATTTACAGAGACCTTCAGAGTGCATCCAGACCTCTCTTCAAGATGCTTACAGTATGGATTGTGGGACACAGCTATATTTTACGGAGTCAAAGGTACGCAGAACGGAAAGGAATTCACAAAGACCTACGTTTACCAAATGTTGACATTAAATGGATTGGACAGAGAGGGTTAAAGTGGCACCAATTGATGCCATTGGTGAAATCCTTTTTGCATCTCCAACACCCTGACCTCATAATTGTGCACTGTGGTGGCAATGGCCTAGGCACTTTGACAGGGGTAGGTCTGGAAATGCTTATGAAGGACACCTTTGCACAATTGATGACACTGTTCCCCAAAACTGCCTTTGTATATTCTAATATATGCCAAAGGCAGAAATGGAAGCGGTCCAACCACTATTGTCCACAGATTGAAAAAGCTAGGAAACATGTGAATAAATCTGTTTCTGCCTTTCTCCGAGACTATAGAATGGGGTCCATCTACCACAACAATCTACGTTTCAATATCCATGACATCTATAGGAGAGACGGTGTACATTTTACAGATGAGAGAAACAGAGTTCTCCTCTTGAACTTTAGACTCTGCATTGGTACTTATAGGTACTAAAAAAAAACAATAAACACAAGGGCTCTTTTTAGAGCCATCCAACATCTAAACACATACACTTCATAAATATCTTACAAATATTCTTCTTTTTCTTCCTTCAGTACACTTATGGGGCGACTTCCAATCTTAGCACACTACGTCGTCCATACGTGCTTGTTACACGTACGATAAATCCAACATAAAAAAATAACCTTTATCACTAATTTTTCATAATCCCGGAAGAACCCCGAGGCATATTATCAAGGACCGGCGGTGTTAAAATTATCGCCGTTTTATCTGCAGGAAACTGCTGATAAAATCGCGATAATGCGCTTGATAATATGCCCTTGTTAATTACCATAGAAGCCCATGTTAATACAATAACATGGGCTTCTATGGGAATTAACAAGGGCGTATTATCGAGCCCATTATCACTGTTTTATCGGCAGTTTCCTGCTGATAAAACAGCGATAATTTTAACATCGGTCCTTGATAATATGCCCCCCATCCCGGACCGTGGGAAGAGCCCCAAAACCTCCACGGTCCCAGCCGGCTCCGCACTTCCTGCAGGAGCCGGCATTGTTTTTCCTCACAGAGAGCAGCTTACATGCTTACATTCTACTTTCAAACATGATTTCAACAATTATACATTTTATAAAATAATATAGTACTGCCCGCTAAAGGACAAAAGTCAGCACATTTATAATAGAATAGAAAATAGAACAAAAAATTCTTCTACACTTAACTAACTCATAAGCACACTTCGCAGTTTAATTTAAAACCACCCTACCACAAGTAGTTTTTGAAACGCATTACAAAATAAAATGTGTCACAAAATAGGCCACATACATAGTGACTGTATCATAACGTCACATAGAAAAAAGAAAGCCACTCTTCCGCTACCAGGAAAACACAACAACACTATGAGGCCCAAATTTCAATTGTAGCGATTTCTTAGTTACAGGTCTAGTTGTCAGATCGACACACACACTCCCTCATGGCTGGTATACACCCACACCACACCCATTCAGCGTATTCGTCCCTACACACGTGACCCTATGTATAAAAAAGACGGAGCGCACGTGTTGTACGCCATTTTAGAGTTGTTCCCAAAGCACCGAACAAGTGACCCACTACTACATGCGTGGCCTCTTTGGTCACTGAGTTAGTGGTGCCCGAAGCACTGAGTGGGTGAAGAACCTGCGATGATGATGATGGGAGCACGAGTATGTCATTACCCATACAGATATCAAGGCTCGGCACCATATATGAGACTTCTTTGTTGGAGATCGGGACTACATCAGGAAGAAGGTCTCTTTTCCACGAAAAGGTGAGCAGTGAGGCTTGAGTACGCATCGGAGGGAGGCAAAGGGTTGTAGCTGACTACATACAAAAACACGACTTAGTGTTCTAGACAAACGTACTCCTCCATAATCTATTAATTTACATGTTTAATTTTTTTTTTCCCGATAGCACTACTATTTTTATAATCGCTGAAATGTCCGGAATATATTCACAATACAAACAGTTCATAGAAATGTGACAATCAACCTCTCAGAGCTGGACTGGCTAACGGCTATTTTCACATTCTGCAGATCTGGGGGCTGATGTCACTGTGGTAGGGGCTAATTTCGTAGATGGAGACCTGCGTCAGCTTCGAAAATAAACAATGCAAAACTAATTTCGTTTTGCACACGCAGGTCCCCATCAACAAAATCAGGGGCATATTATCAAGAAACTGTGTTAAAATTATCACAGTTTTATCGGCAGGAAACTGCCGATGCAACGGCGATAATGGACTTGATAATATGTCCTTGTTAATTCCCATAGAAGCCCATGTTAACACCAGAACATGGGCTTCTATGGGAATTCACAAGGGCCTATTATCAAGCTCATTATTGCCATTGTATTGGCAGTTTCCTGCCGATAAAACACCGATAATTTTAACACTTGTCCTTGATAATATGCCCCCAAGTCCTCAGCTCTGCAAAATGTCAAAATGCCCCGTAGCCAGTCCGGTGTTCTAACTATATGCTCATCCCCGTCGTTTTGTACACCACCTACGTCAGAGGGGTGCAGATACATGCAGATTCTCCCTGTCTATTCCTGCTCCCCCATCTGGCTGTGCACACCCTAAGCGGAAACAATACAAAATGCGGTCCTTCGACGATCAAAATATCCTTAATAATGATGGAATATTCAGCGTTAAATCTGTGTCCTAGAGAGACCCGCTTAAAATATAGAAAGAAAACAACTTTTCAATTCAGTTTTATGTACGCGGGGCCGCCATTTTGACCTGTAGCATGGATGCTGCCATGGCACAGCATCGCAACCTACAAAAAAATATTGTATAATTGTAACCAACATAAAAAGGTTCTAGGGCGAAACAATTTATAATCTGTATTGCGAAATAGCTTTCGGTCCCATCTCCGGCTCTCTGTTAATCTAAGGTATTTGAACTTAAATCGCAACCGACCACAGTCTTAATGAATTCCACTTGTATACTTTAACTCTGAGTGGTGAGCTTAAAACTACATGCATCTAAGACATGGACCATAGTGCGGCTGCGCAGAATTATCCGCATGCGTGGAAATTCGCTCGGGCGGTGTACAGACAGATGGGATGAGGCTATCGATAGAACCCCGGCCCTGCAACGTCTATAAAAGCGTGATATTATCTAACTCCAAATTAATATTGTAATAATTACCAATTATCACATCTTTCTTTTAATATCTTTTAGATGTCCAGCTTCACGATGGATTATGTAACACTGACGACGACAATAGCAGAAGGTGAGCAAAGAAGCTTGTTTCAGAAACAACGACAACTTATCTGTCAAAAGAGAGAATCTGTAGCATACAGCAAGTGCAAAAAAAACATTGCTCTAACGGGGCTTCAGCTATGATGACATAGCTTCCTGGACCCAATCACAGTTGCACCTGAGTACGTCACAAGTCTTTCAAACACATTTTGCTTGTTAATGAGGCTTTGATATCCCCACTGCTTACAGCCCTGCAGCTCCACTCTTCCTTGAACCTGAGTCCCCTCCCCAAACTTTTTCTAGCCCCCCCACCCCTGATATTTTTTACTGTGGTTGCGCCTCTGCCTTCACGTACCCCTCCCCTATCGTGTGTGTCTCTCCCACGTTTTAATATCCTTTTTTCCCTTTCTCTTTCTTACTCTCTCACATCGTTTCTCTTTTTCTTAAACGTTGCTATCTCCACTCTGCTCTATCCAACATTATCTAAATTGAAATGATTAACTCTCTTGATTACAGTGAAGGCTTCTTCCACACGTAGAGCACCATCTTTCAATCACTCTCTGTGACATCATTTCTCTTTCTCTTTTAAACTTCTAGAAAATGCTGCCTCCTTTGACATGTAGAAGAAAATTTAAGTTCAAGTTGTGAATTCCACTAGCCGCAGTGTTTATACAACGGTAAGGACAGAGGCTAAATATGCAATGCCTTCATTAGAATGCATTAGAAATAACTCTGCCTATTTACAATCCAGTTCTGCCACTTTTGTGTCACTAACGCAATAGGCACTTCCATATAGACACCACTTGAACGCAGCACTATAATGGAACTGTAATGTACTAGGCACACTGCACACGTTAAACTGTAGTTTTACCTTCATTTGTGAAAGGAGACAGTCGGTAGTGTGCAACAGCTTCACTTTGTAAAATGTATAATTACCTCCGAGCAGTGACAACAGATAGGTTACAACAGTCTGACAAACAGATCTACAAGCTTATTACAACACTTTTCTATAACTTCTAACATGGGAAAAGTGACACAAGCAGCTTCTAAATCTACGTCTGACTTTTTAAGAAAAAATCTCAACTCCAGACTCTACGAGACAGTTTTAATGTTGTTTTCTCTCGCTTTCTCTCTCTCACTCTCTGTGACATCACTCTTTCTATTTTAAACTTATAGACACTGCTGTCTGCTTGGATGTGTAGAAGATCAGCCCAACTGAAGTTGTGAATTCCACTGGCCGAAGTGTTTGTCCGCAGTGTTTATACAACGGTAAGCACAGAGGCCTAGATATACAAAGACTTCATTGCAAAGCATTAGAAATATGTCGGCATATTTACAATCCCGTTGTGCCACTTTTCCGTCAGTAACGCAGTAGGCACTTCCATATAGACACCACTTGAACGCAGCACTATAACAAGGGAAATTTACCAGGCACAATGCACTCGTAAAACTGTAGTGTTACCTTTATTTGTCAAAGGAGAGAGTACGTAGTGTACAGCAGCTTCTCTGTCTACAATGTATAATTACCTCCGAGCAGTGACAACAGATAGGTTACAACAGTCTGACAAACAGATCTACAAGCTTAATATGCCACTTTTCGGTCACTTTTAACGTGGGGAAAGTGACGTAAGGAGCTTGTAAATCTACCTCTGACTTTTCAAGAAAAAATCTCAACTCCAGACTCTGTGTGACAGTTTTAATGTTGTTTTCTCTCTCTTTCTCCCTCACTCTGTGACATCATTTCTCTTTCTCTTTTAAACTTATAAGACACTGCTGTCTGCTTGGACATGTAGAAGATCAGC
Source organism: Lissotriton vulgaris (assembly GCF_964263255.1). Taxonomy (NCBI): domain Eukaryota; kingdom Metazoa; phylum Chordata; class Amphibia; order Caudata; family Salamandridae; genus Lissotriton; species Lissotriton vulgaris. The sequence goes on from NC_141691.1 coordinate 1,603,908,308, forward strand.
CCAACTAAAGTTGTAAATTCCACTGGCCGGAGTGTTTGTCCACAGTGTTTATACAACGGTAAGCTCAGAGGCCTGGATATACATAGCCTTCATTGCAATGCATTAGAAATAAGAAGGCATATTTACAATCCCATTCTACAACTTCTGTGTCACTAACGCAGTAGGCACTTCCAAATAGACACCACTTGAACGCAGCACTATAAAGGAACTGAAATATTCTAGGCACACTGCACACGTAAAATCGTAATGTTACCTTGACTTGTAATGCTTCAGCTCAATTAGTCAAATCTACATAATTCTAAACTCTAATTTTCTTTTTTCTTTTGCAGATTACCAATCATACGTCTTTTGGAGTCAACTTCCCAATTTGTTTATGCTATTGTTTTTTTAAAGTTTTTTTTCTAGTTGTTTATTATATAGTTATCATTAAGTTTTGTTTACAGTTATTCTTTTAAGAAAACTTAATTAAAAAAACTACATACTACTTTTTCTTTCTGTGGGGGTGGCGATCCCCGATAGAAATATTTATAATCTCGAAGTACTATAGTAAGATGTTAAAGACTAGCATTGAAAACTACTGAGATATTTTCTCTGGATACACTACAACATGGTAAAGAAATCAAACTAATACCAAACAATGTGTACCACATTTACAAACCTCTTGCGACATTTCCCCATGGAATGCCTACCCCCCTACAAAATGAAGTGCGTCGGCCTCAATGACGCCCGCAAACCACGGAAACAATAACCCCACAAAGACTTCTATATTGTATGAGAGGGGCTGCGTGGCCCTACGCCTGGTGCCCTGGAGTCCACCACGCCCAGACCCGGTTTCTGCAGTGTCCTGGGGGAAACAGTCATTACAACGCCTGATCGTCACCAAGAAGTCATTACCACGCATATGGCTTTACCACACATGCTTTTTCAACTACTATGCATTTACCACGCATGATAAAAGCATAATCTTAATAATCTCTTTGTGTTGACGAACACGCGTTGTAATGGCTGTGGCTTATGTCCTTCAAATTAGTTTCTAGGTATGCGTGTGACCAAGTCTGATAAGATCGGAGGCCAAGGACAAACACCATGGTGTCTGTGGCAGGAAATCTCATCGATCACAGACAACATATGCGAAGGGTAAAATGAAAGTCACAGGTATAATAAAAATAACGGAGGAAAACTACTAAAATGGCGGTTGGACGGAGTGTGTAATCAACGTTTGGCGGCTCGACCCTACATTCCAAATAAATACAGATAGAATATGTTTATTAATATATTACAAAACCATAGCAGCGGATGACACACATGACCCGGAAAAAGAAAGCGACAAATTTAATACCTGAAATGAGAATAGGTTTGCTTGGCGAACTTGAAGAAAAAAAAAACGTGCGCTTGGAAACAAGGCTGCGCATGCGTAGAGAGTACATCCTTCAAATTAGTTTCTAGCTATACGTGTTACCAAGTCTGCTAAGATCGGAGGCCAAGGACAAACACCGTAGTGTCTGTGCATGAAATTTCATCGATCACACAGAAAATATGCGGAGGGTAAAATGAAAGTAACAGGTATAATAAAAATAACAGAGGAAAACTACTAGAATGGTGGTTGGACGGACTATGTAATCAACGTTTGCGCCTCAACACTACATTCCAAATAAATACAGATAGAATATGTTTATTAACACATTACAAAACCATAGCATCGGATGACACACACGACCCGGAAAAAGAAAGCTGCAAATTTAATACCTGAAATGAGAAAAGGTTTGCTTGGCGAACTTGAAGAAAAAGAAAAAAAAATGTGTGCTTGGAAACAAGGCTGCGCATGCGTAGAGAGTACGTCCTTCAAATTAGTTTCTAGCTATACGTGTTACAAAGTCTGATAAGGTCGGAGGCCAAGGACAAACACCGTGGTGTCTGTGGCAGGAAATTTCATCGATCACACAGAAAATATGCGGAGGGTAAAATGAAAGTAACAGGTATAATAAAAATAACGGAGGAAAACTACTAAAATGGCGGTTGGACGGACTATGTAATCAACGTTTGGCGCCTCAACACTACATTTCAAATAAATATAGAAACAATATGTTTATTAATATATTACAAAAGTATACCAGCGGATGACAAACACGACCCGTGAAAAAAAAGCGGCAAATGTAATACCTGAAATGAGGAGAGGTTTGCTTGGCGAACTTTGATAAAAAAGAAAAAAAGTGCGCTTACAAACAAGGCTGCATATACGTACAGAGTACAACTGGTGCACAAAAAAAACGGAAAGTTTCACCTACTATCATAGAAATATAGCTCTAAAGATTGCCCCTGACACCTAATGAATAAAGCGGACTTCAACTTTTTTTTTCCCTTTTCCACCGCATATGAGTACCATACGCGTACGCCGCGATTTTACATTTTTTTACAAACAAATTTGACTCTAAAAATCCATGTACGACCCCCTGAGCAAGCCTACAGGGTCAGAATGTTTCCACCCTTCCCTCTTTCCTTATTTCTCAACTTTGTTTTACTGTTTTCTCGTGACTTGGTTCTAGCGACGAGCAAGATGGCTGCCAACACTTCCTGTTTTGGAATGTTGACAGACAGTTGACAGCCAATCAGCATGCAGCTCGTGCTCGTAATTGTACGAATTTCCATATGCGTGCAGAACTCCGTCTCTAGATATCGCTATGATTTTACTTTAGATTTTCTCAGAAACTGCTAAACGGATTTACACCATTTAACAAAAAGCACAATCTGCGAACCGAACTTTACCTCTCTGCCATATTTGGTGTAATTCCGTTCAGCCGTTCGGGCTGTAGCCCTGGCTAAAGGTCATTATGGAAAATTGCATGGGGAAAACACATTTTGAGACCCCCCTTTTTTCTCGGCCCCCACTTGACGAATCATCCCCAAAGCGGAACTGAGCAGGCCATTTTCTTGGAGAAATTTGTGAAGATTCGTCCACCAGCGCCAAAGTTATTCCTAATAGAATGCTGTGGATTTCCTATGGTAACCAGGTCCTAACTATAACTACCTACTGGCGACCGCCAGTAGGTAATATATATATATATATATATATATATATATATATTACCTACTGGCGGTCGCCAGTAGGTAGTTATAGTTAGGATTTTTTTCAATGTTAAATCTCAAAATTCTATTTGGAATAACTTTGGAGCCGGTTGACGAATCTGCCTGGAAATTTCCACAAAATGGCCTCGTTGAGCTCCGGTCCTTCCCAGAAAGTTTGGGGGGGATTCGTCAAGCGGGGGCCGAGATAAAAGGGGGGTCCCAAAACGCGTTTTCTCCATGTTAATTTCCATAGGGCGGTCGATTTCACTTTTAGCCCGAACGGATGAATGGATTTCCACCAAACTTGGCAAAATTGTAGGGACTGGTAGCCCGATGTGCCTTTGCTATGTCTCAAGATATGTGCTCCAGTAGAATTTGAGTAATTTAAGTTTAAAAAAATATATATATCTGTAAGCGCGCACCGGTGCGCGCACCGGCGAGCGCTCCGGTCGCGCCACGTGAGGTGCGCACTGAAAGCTGATTGGCTGTCGGGTGTCTGAAAACATTCGAAACAGACCGGAGCGGCCGCCATCTTGTGTCTCGGTAAAATCGAGACACAAGAGGTGTCAAAAACAAAGGGGGGAATTGACCATAAGGGGGCAGGGTAGACCCCCCCTGACCCCCTAGGCTTAATGTGGGGGCCATAAAAGGGCCCCGCGGGGTAAAAAAAAATATATCTTTTTTTGATTATCGTGGGGGGCGCGCATGGTACGCGCACCGGGGAGCGCACCGGGGAGCGCACCAGGGAGAAAAGAGAATGGCAGAGTTTTAAAATTTAAGTCATTTTATATAAATGGGAGGTAGTTCTGAAAAGAACTGCTTTTTTATTCTTTTTGTTGTTTTATATTTTTTTTGGGAGTTTTTAAACTTTTTTTGCTTTTTTTGGTTTTTCTGAACATTTTTAGTTTTTTTTGTATTTTTTAAGGAGAGAAACAAAAACCAAGCATTTCAAACGGGCTCAACAGGAGAAAAAAGGGCAACAAATTAATATTTCCTTTGGCACTTGTGGTTTTCCCAAGCACGATTAATAAGAGTGATGCATTGCTCACCATAGCAAATCGTTTGACCACAAAATTTACAAACCATTTTAAAATTTGAAAAGTTGGTTTGTATGATGGAGCATGTCTCCCTAACTTCCGGTCCTGATGGGGTGGGAACAGTAGTTTTGGAGGTGCTGGTAGAAGATTGTACAGGGTTTTTGTCCAGTTCCCTGACCTCTGCCCTAGAATAGTTGTTGGGATGTTTTCTAACCATATGCCGAATCATTGTGTGGTTGCCGAAGGAGTACTTCTTGTTGGGATTCCCCCTTGACATCTCCTGATGACAGATAAGGCAGGTTGCTTTAGGTGCATTCACTTTTTTTTTGTCACTCGGGATAGAAAAAAATTGCCAAATGATGTGCTCTTTTGGTTTGTATGTTATGTTGTCCTCTGGGACGAATCTACTGTCCTCTTCGTCCTCATCCTCCTCCTGTTCTGGATCTCCACCACTGTGAAGTTGAGGAGGTCCTTGTGGTGGTGGTGGTGGTGGTGGTGGTCCAGAAGATCCAGCAGCTGCAGCTAATGTAGCCATTTTCTATAGATAAAAGTAAAGGTCTTCCTCTCTCAAAGCAAAAAGGTAGAATAAGGAAAAAAGGTGGGGGCTTTCCTCATTTTGAAAAAAAAATATCCTGAACCAATGAGAAGTGTTAATTTTAGGTCACATGACTAGGGGTTTTATCATTATGAAACCAAAACTGTTATGAACCAATCAAAAGTGTTATTTTTAGGGCACATGACCCGACGCGCTTACGCTACGCGCCCAGGGGCGTGCCCGGGGGCGTGCCCCGGGTCACGTAGCATAAGCGCGTTGGTGCGCTTACGTCGTGCGTTTCACGCATACGCGGCTACGCGATACGTCACGATCATGTTTTAGTTCGCGATATTGGCGCTTACGGGACGCTCCCCGGTGCACGCCCCGGGGCGCTTCATATAATTGCGCTTTCCGGGGCGCTCCCCGGGGCGCGCTCTGGGAGCGCTCCCCTCCCCCCCCCCCCAAAAAAATGAATAAATAAAAAAAAATGGGGAAAATTGTATGGACTGGAAGCCCTATTTTTAAGTTGTTTTTACGAAAATTAACTTTGAAAAAATATATATTGGGATACATTGGGCTATATATATGTTAGTGCCCAAACGTAGCCCAATGTAGCCAAATATAGCCCAATGTAGCCAAAAGATGGCCACCAGAGACAAAAAAAAAATTGCCCAAATATCAGCCAGATGTAGCAGAACTGTAGCCCAATGACAGAATGTACCAGCATTAAAAAAAACCTATGAAATTCACTGAAAAAACCAGAGGTTTCACACCAGTTATAGTTAGGAATTAGCATTTAAAAAACCTATTAAATTCACTGAAAAAACCAGAGGTTTCACACCAGTTATAGTTAGCTGGAAATTTTACTGACATAAAACCAATGAAATTCCCACGTTATAGTTATTCGGACTCACTATAACTTGCGCGTGCAATGCACTGCTGATGACAACATCCTTGTGACACAGTGACAGACCTCCTCTCACTGTAAAGTAACCTTTGAAACACATATTCAAAAATAGAAACTAACATTTTCAAAAAAGTGCATATACCCATACCAGTTACAACAACCAATTCAGTAATGCCATGTCATGAGTGATGTAATATGTGATGTCATCAGCAGTGCATTGCACGCGCAAGTTATAGTGAGTCCGAATAACTATAACGTGGGAATTTCATTGGTTTTATGTCAGTAAAATTTCCAGCTAACTATAACTGGTGTGAAACCTCTGTTTTTTTCAGTGAATATATATATATATATATATATATATATATATATATATATATATATATATATATATATATATATATATTAAATTCCAGCAAAGAGAAAAGTCAAGTGTGCGACTCGTCTTTCCTTCGTGTGGAGGAGTGTTGGGGAATATATATATATATATATATTACCTACTGGCGGTCGCCAGTAGGTATATATAGTTAGGATTTTTTCTCTATGGGATTTTTGAAAATTCTATGTCTAATAACTTTGGCGTATGTGGACGGAATTGGCTGAAATTTTCAGGAAAATGGAACATTTTGTTTCTGAGCAGCCCCTGACAATTTGGGGGGGTTTCATCAAGGGGGGCCGAGAAAAAAGGGGGGTCCCAAAACGCGTTTTTCCCATGTTAATTTCTATAGGGCGGTTGGCCTCACTTTTAGCTCGAACGGCTGAATGGATTTGCACGAAACTTGGCAAAATTGTAGGGACTGTTAGCCCAATGTGCCTTTGCTAGGTCTCAATATATATGCTCCAGTGGATTTTGAGTAATTTAGGTTCAAAAAAAGATATATATCTGGGCGGAGCTTAACCACACATCTGATCTGATTGGCTGTCAGCACTTCATCCAAGAAGTGTTGGCAGCCATCTTGGGACCAATATACATGATAGCACCTCATTAAAAAGCATTGTAGTTAATAGAGGGTTTTAGGACTTTAGTTACATTATAAATCATTTGTTGATGGTGCCATACTCGTTTTAGGAATTGTGGTGGGTTCTAAGGTGATTTTACCATGTGAAAAAACCTTCTGCTGTGATATCATGAATATTGTTTGAAAGAAAACTAATATCTCATGATTTTCCCACAGTGGTTTGGAAGGGGATCTATAAGCTAAACTGAAAGCATATTTTCTGTAAATTCACATTATCTTTCTCAGTCATGTGAAAATGAAGTCTGACATTCTCAGTAAAACATGTACATCCAACAAGGACAGAGACTGTCAGTTGATTCCTTTGTGTTCTACTGCAGCCTCCTAGAGTGTTCTAAAGAACAACTAGAGCGCTAACAGTCCTACTTATTACAAAGGTATGGCACACCTGAAGCCATCTTGATTGGAATAAAGTGGTAACTCTTAAAACATTTAATTTAAAAAGAAACAACATGAGGGGGTATATTTTGCCATAGAAAGTATGATTAGTGCTGCAGAATGAAAAATTAGGGCACATTTTGAGTGACTTCTCAAATCCTTTTCTATTTCATTAAAACATTCTGACATGCAGTCTCCCAAAATGGCCACCAGAGACAAAAGAGCCCAAATGTAGCCCAAATATCACCCAGATGTAGCCCAAGTATAGCCCAATGACAGAATGTCCCAGAGTGTTCTAAAGAACAACTAGAGCGCTAACAGTCCTACTTATTACAAAGGTATGGCACACCTGAAGCCATCTTGATTGGAATAAAGTGGTAACTCTTAAAACATTTAATTTAAAAAGAAACAACATGAGGGGGTATATTTTGCCATAGAAAGTATGATTAGTGCTGCAGAATGAAAAATTAGGGCACATTTTGAGTGACTTCTCAAATCCTTTTCTATTTCATTAAAACATTCTGACATGCAGTCTCCCAAAATGGCCACCAGAGACAAAAGAGCCCAAATGTAGCCCAAATATCACCCAGATGTAGCCCAAGTATAGCCCAATGACAGAATGTCCCAGAGTGTTCTAAAGAACAACTAGAGCGCTAACAGTCCTACTTATTACAAAGGTATAGCACACCTGGAGCCATCGTGATGGGAATAAAGTGGTAACTCTTAAAACATTTAATTTAAAAAGGAACAAAATGAGGGGGTATATTATGCAATAGAAGGTATTATTAGTGCTGCAGAAAGAAAAATTAGGGCACATTTTGAGTGACTTTTCAAATCCTATTCTATTTCATTAAAAAATTCTGACATGCAGTCTCCCAAAATGGCCACCAGAGACAAAAGAGACCAAATGTAGCCCAAATATCACCCAGATGTAGCCCAAGTATAGCCCAATGACAGAATGTCCCAGAGTGTTCTAAAGAACAACTAGAGCGCTAACAGTCCTACTTATTACAAAGGTATGGCACACCTGAAGCCATCTTGATTGGAATAAAGTGGTAACTCTTAAAACATTTAATTTAAAAAGGAACAAAATGAGGGGGTATATTTTGCCATATGAATTATGATTAGTGCTGCAGAAAGAAAAATTAGGGCACATTTTAAGTGACTTCTCAAACCCTCTTCAATTTCATTAAAAAATTCTGACATACAGTCTCCCAAGATGGCCACCAGAGACAATATTGCCTAAATGTAGCCCAAATATCACCCAGATGTACCCCAAGTATAGCCCAATGACAGAATGTCCCAGAGTGTTCTAAAGAACAACTAGAGCGCTAACAGTCTTACTTATGACAAAAGTATGGCACACCAGAAGCCATCTTGATTGGAATGGAGTGGTAAGTCTGAAAACACTCAATTTAAAAAGGAACAACATGAGGGGGTTAATGTTGCCATAGAAAGTATGATTAGTGCTTCAGAAAGAAAAATTAGGGATCATTTTGAGTGACTTCTCAAATCCTCTTCTATTTCATTAAAAAAATTCTGACATGCCGACTGAAACATGCACTTTGAATACCAGCAGCAGACGTCCCTGGTGAGCAGTAGCTTTACTACAGTGATCTAATGTGCAACTAGAGTGCTAACATTCAGAATTTATGGCAAATGTGTGACACATCTGAATGCCTTCTTGATGGAACCAAAGTAAACAAGCATTGAAAATGCAATAGATCTCGCCCTCGTTTAAGTTAAAGCCATTCTGTTTGTAATGAGGTGGCTTTTTAGCTTTGCTTTTATTAGTGTTTTTTCAACTTTCATGTAAATAACATGCATCTGTATGCATATAAGTATATGTATGCATGCATTTATGTTTGTATTTATATAGATATACAGATGATATATGTTTATATATGTATGTATATATATATATATTCACTGAAAAAACCATAGGCTATAGACCATATATAGTTAGGAATTAGCATTTACAAAACCTTGAAAATTCACTGAAAAAACCATAGGTTATAGACCATATATAGTTAGGAATTAGCATTTACAAAACCTTGAAAATTCACTGAAAAAACCATAGGTTATAGACCATATATAGTTAGGAATTCGCATTTACAAAACCTTATTTTACTCACACAAAACCATTGAAATTCCATATATAGTTAGTTGCACTAACTATATATCGCGCACCTGCAATCCACTGCTGATGATGTCACATATTACATAATTCATGACATGGTCAGTGACATCACTGATGACAACACTGATGACATCTCAAATGACATCACTGATGACAACATCCAGTGACTGTATGTTTCTGTAAAGTTAAAATATGTCTTACATATTGAAGAATGAGTGGCGGTATAAGTGTCTGGATGAAGGATTTAGTAGGTGCATGACTGACTGTATGAGTGAGTGATTAAATGTGTCTCACTGAGTGCATGGGTTAGTGACTAAACTGTCTTAATTTGTGCATCATTATGTCTGTTGTTCTGTAAACTGTTGCATGTGTTGATAAGTAGCTATATGAGTAACTATATGGGTTATTGATTGGTTGCCCAAGTATTTGTATGGGAGACTGAGTGTGTGTGTGGGTGGCTGGGAGGTGTATGACTCTGTGCATAGATGTGTGAGCAGTTGATTCACTAGATGTATGGTTTCAAAAGTGCATGTGGAAACAGCTGTATGGGCGGTTGACTGTGTGCATGAGTGTATTGGTGAGTGAATGGATATCTCAGTGCTACATGTCAAAGTAAGTACATATGTAAAACACAGTACATGTGAGAGTTGACATATATAAATAACTGTGCATAAGAGCCAGTGAATGTGTGAGTGGCTGTATGGATCATTGTGAACTTGTATCAGGGATTGTATAAGAGAGTAAATATGTGTTAGTATATGTTTGAATAAGTAAAGTTTGTATAACTGTATAGTTGAGGAAATGGAGGTGTGATTGATTCTTTGCATGACTGACTAGGTGTGTGAGTAACTCCATGGATGAGTGACAGTCTGTGAGTGTCTGTTTACACTGATTGTATCTAAGGTTATATTAGAGTCTGAAGAGGTTCATCGTATTATCACATGAATGATATCATCAGTGATGTGATCAGTAATGTCAAATGAGATGTCATCAGTGATGTCATCAGTGATGTCATTTGAGATGTCATCAGTGATGTCATTTGAGATGTCATCAGTGATGTCATCAGTGATGTCACTGACCATGTCATAAATGATGTAATATGTGACATCATCAGCAGTGGATTGCGGGTGCGCGATATATAGTTAGTGCAACTAACTATATATGGAATTTCAATGGTTTTGTGTGAGTAAAATAAGGTTTTGTAAATGCGAATTCCTAACTATATATGGTCTATAACCTATGGTTTTTTCAGTGAATATATATATATATATATATATATATATATATATATATATATATATATATATATATATATATTTTTTTTTTTTTTTTTTTTTTTTTTTTTTTTGTCCAAAGATCCACCGTTTTGCAGGTGCACACGCAAACAGGTAATTGACAGCACCGGCTTCACCTCCACAGAACTAATTTTTCTTCGCCTTACGCGTTTCAGAGCGTGTCTGCTCCTTGTTCACAGGCATATCTTCAAGTGACGCAGCAGGTAGTCAGAGAGGCTTTTTAAACAGCATTCACATTTAACACGCCCTGGAGGTCAGAAAATAATCGTGAATACCAGTGCAAGCAGGACCCACTAAAGGTAATCAATATGTCAAGGAGGCTTGTAACCTACTAAAGGACAAGTACAACTACAAATACCAGCGTGCAGTATTAACTGTGATCATCTGCTAATCATGGGAGGGCGTGTTAAATGTGCATGCTGTTTAAAAAGCCTCTCTGACTACCTGCTGCGTCACTTGAAGATATGCCTGACAGACCGCGTTTCAGCCAGCCGAATTTTCAAAGACGCCCTGACGTGTTTCGAGGCATCATGCCGCATTTTCTGCTTTTCATTGATGGTGCATGCAGGGACTTGTGGTCCTTTTTATACAATAATTTCCCTCAGTGGGTTCTCAGTCCGTATTTCGTCCACTGTAGTTTTGATTTGAGTGTCTTTGATGTACACTGTGAGATCAAGGAATTGTACTTTGGCCGTGCTAGTGTTACCTGTGATTGATAAGCCAATCTCATTCAGGTATACTTTGTTAAAATCACTTTCAGTCCCACTCCAGATGATAAACATATCATCTATATATCTGAGCCATAGATGTAATTTGTCGATGTATTCTTCATTTCCTTCTCCCCAAGCCACGGTTTTCTCCCAACAGGCCATTGTGAGATTCATGTAGCTTGGAGAAAAGGAAAACACACTGGCCAGTTCCGCAGACTTGTAGATAGAACTGACGAACAAAGAGAAAGATATTAGGGCATATTATCAGGAAAGGGCGTTACATTATCGCCACTTTTATCGGCAGGAAACTGCCGATAAAGTGGCGATAATGGGCTTGATAATATGCTCCATTGAATTCCAATCGAAGCCCATGTTACATGTCTTTACATCTAACATGGGCTTCGATTGGAATTCATAGAGCATATTATCAAGTCCATTGTCGCCGCTTTATCGGCAGTTTCCTGCCTATAAAAGCGGCGATAATGTAAGGCCCTTTCTTGATAATATGCCCCATTGTTCTTTAGGCAAAACTCTATAATTTCAAGCAAGAGTTCAAAATGTTTGAGAAACTGTATGGTTCCTTGTGCCAAGAAATATTTGATGACTTTTAAACCCACTTCGTGGTTTATGGGAGTGTAGAGTGAGACTACATCTATAGTGACCAGTGATAAGCCACTTTGCTATTCTGTATCGGCTATATGACTCAGAAAGTCTCCTGTATCTTTAATGTAGGAATTAAGGGGCATATATACAAGCCCCTATAAACACCACAACGTCACTTTTACGGACGTTGTGGTGGCGATAGGGGCTGCGCCTTATGTACAAGGCAGCGATAAGCCACGTAATGGGGCTTAACACTGCCTTGTCCATAAGGCACCCTTTCAAGCTATGGTTATCGTGAAAGGAGCGTGCAGTGGGTGTTGTGGTGGGCGTTTCACTGCAACAGCCATTGTATTTGAAGCTGCCCCCTATGTACAAGGGTGGTGAACATAGGAGGCATACCCAAAATTAAGACCAGGAAAATCCTGGTCTTACCTTGGCGAAATTAGGAAAAATGCATTTTATCCTCGTTTTTGCATTTTACATGTGGGCTGCCTTGTGCAGCACACATGGATAAGCAAAATGCCATGGTTTGTTTATGAACAGGAAGGTGTCCCTTCCTGTACATAAACAAACCTTTAAAGCAGCAGACATAAAAGTTACAAAATGGCATTTTAGGATTATTTATGTGCAGGAAGGGACAACTTCCTACACATAAACAATCCTCCCCTGCACACAGACACCCTTTCACTCTGGTGCAAGGGTGCCTGCGTTGGTGCTAAGTTGTGAAACGTAGCGTCATGGCAGTGGGAACGGAAGTCTGGACCGCATTCTTGTAAATATGGTGCAGCCTTGTGTTTCAAAAGTGGCGGAGCGTGCCGTTAAGCCAAGGAGGCTAACAACACACTCCGCTATAGTACATATCCCCCTAAGTGTGGTGACTATGGGTGCTAGGAAGTGGTCCACATACAATGAGATATTTTCATATAGTGATCCACAGCTTGATATTATTGGTCTTCCGGGTGGATTTACCAGTGTTATTATTAAACCATTGTTGATAAGTTCCTCCAATGATTTTCTTTTACCCTGTGTTAGATTTTCTCTGCTCTTATTTTGATGTTGGTTGGTCATTTTTTGAAGATCCGAAATAACTAGTTCATAATATGTATCTATTCTGTTCCCAGGGGTCAGGGTGGGACGGAATTTAGATTTGCCCTTGAATTGTGTGTACTCATGGCCCATAGTATCGATTTGCAACTCATGTTATCCTGGAGTGCAGCATCTTTTTTGCAACAGCTTACATTTATTGTGCATGCATTGTTGCACAGAAGTTTTCAGACAGCAGTTGAAGAGAGTGTCGACTTTTTGGGGAACATTTTATGAAGATTCGTCAAACGGTGCCAAAGATATAGGCAAGTCAAAAACGATAACTACTTACTGGTGACCGCTAGTAGGTAATTTATTCTATATATATTTTCACTGAAAAAAGGTAAATGGATGTTACAGTTATAGCAGGCAGCCAACCCCTGCGCCAACCCCCACTGGGGCCCAAACCCTCCAATGCACACAAGTCATGCGCAGCATGGTCATGTTATGTGCATGGCCCGGCACAGAAAATCCTGAAGGCACACATATAGGAATATAAGGGGTTTCATTTTAAGTAAGGCATGCTACTGACTTTGTCAAAGGTTCAGAACATAAAAATATAAAAAGTGGGCTAATATTGGCTTTATGAATATCAACATATATAAAGCATATGTATTTTCTTTGTTAAAAAATGATCAACAATTATAATTTATATTTAAATAATCTCACAAGTTAATCTTCAATAAAAATGTGTAGAATAAAATATTGCTACCGTACGTACTTATAACTCTACATTAACCTTTGTTTTATTAATGAATTTCCATGTTTTAAAAAAATGTAAAGTAATATCTTATTACTGTATGTCTGTGCCCAACCACTTGCAGGAGGCCAACCGCCTGCAGGACACAGCTTTTTGCTTGATGTGGGTTGGACCTCTACCAAACTAACCTCGGGCAGCCCACCCTTGCAAGTGGTCATGCCCTGTTAGAGGATACCCATCCTCAAACCCCCACCAGACATTCTTTTTTTGTTGTTTTTTGTTTCTGCTGGAGCTCGGAGTGGGGTCTTCACTTTCTCCCATGAGACAGTCACACAGGACCACCAGAAGCCATGCTGTGTCCCGGTCACTGTCAAAATCTCCTGTAAAAGTACTGCAGGTCCAATAAGTCACACCACAATGCCCCCTACTAACTACTGTGTTTTTAAGTTTTAGGACACAGGAACCAAGTCTCATTGTCGTATTATGGTGGCTGCAAATATTTTTTCCATGTAGCGACCAGTCAATGAGTGCTCTCACTCCTGTGGGACCAAACTGGCCGACAGGAAAAAAACACTTGCAACAAGTAAAGATACTCAGCTCAAAAAAATTTGCGGAAGATAGTGTCAGCTCTGACTCATGAGTATGACACTGTGAATAAAAAAAGGTCCACATCCCTAGAGGGTCAACCCCATAGTGGTTAGTACTACACATGTGCCTGGAAAATGCACAGCACTCCTGAGAAGCGAACACCAAAAATGATGTGCAACTATTGAGCCGGAGCCCACTCACAAACTCCCTGGCAGCTATTGATGGATTCGCCTTCATTTTTTGCCAAACACTATAAGGAAGGGACCCGCTGAGCACCCCAGTGACCAAGAGCAACAACAAACCCATATGAGACAACACCTTTGTGGTTTGAGAAACATATTTAATTCCGTATTTGATTATAACACATTTCTGGAAAAGAAAACACACTTGATCAAGACCATGAAAACAAAAAAACAAAAAATAACAGATGTTTAAAAAATGTTTGATCCCTATACACAAACTGGAACACTTGTAAACACAACATTGCTCAAGTAGGATTTGGAGTACATGAGGTGATTGACCATCGCCCTGACAGTGATTTGTCTAAATGTCTATCACAGAGTGAATCGTATTGGATATTGTTTATGCGATCTCTTACTCCCACAGGGCTTAATGATAAATTCGAATTAGCCTGCTTCTTTTAATGTCAATTATTGCATTTGTTTGGATTGGTATATTGACTGTATTAATGAGACGTTTTTCCTCGCTCTCACACATATTTATAACTCTGATTACGGCAAAGTCTGATGTTTACATTACACATATTTATTTCATGATGTTTATTATTTATCATGCTTAAAGTATGTTGATGGATTCGTCTTACTGTGCGTTTTCACCATATAACCACATTGCTTTTTACTTCAGTGTTTCCTTGTTGTTTTTTTCACGTTTCTGGGCTTTCCACTCCCTTTTCGTTGTTTCTTCCCCAATCCAAGATGGCCGTTACGTTTCTCTTCCCCAAGTCCGTATTTTGTTTCCCTCGTTTGCACGTTTAATGGCGGTCCCCAGTCTCGGGATCGCAGCATGTTTGCATTGTGAAGCACGTTTCACTTCTCGCCATTCTGCCTTTGAGCGACGTAGTGAGCCACATTGTTTCCTGGTGAGTCCACAAGCCTTTTAACTCCCTTGCCTTTTGCTATAGGACCTAGCAAGTTAGGAGTCTTAAGATTACACTTTAACATTACAGGACATTATACACTTGGCTAGCTGTTTCCTCTCACGCCGCGGTTTCTTTTGAAACTCCGACGGGTAAGTCCCGCAGAGATGCAACCTTTCTAAGTACCCTCCACTTGTGCTAATGTCTCTTAACTTACGAGTCACTGTCATGTTTTCATTATTTACAGTTTGTACTTCCGATAGCGTGGCCTCGCCCTCAGTGCGGACCCGGTTATAGCCTTCACGGCATTTAAGTCAAGGTGCACCACCAGTGTTTGAGCAGTGTGACGTTACCCACATTGGGTAAGGACCACTCGTCTTTTCTGTTTTCTTACTCTTTATTGAGCACGAGTCTATACCTCAATCAGCTCCGCAATAGCCTTGCACTTTTTTCTTTCACTTTTTACATTCTTGGCTCCACAGAGTGTTCGGAAACGCTCTCGTTATGGTTTTTCTCTCTTGTTTCCTTCTTTTTTTTCCTTCTTCCTCGTTTGAAACTTTGGTGGTTTGGTTTTTTAAACACCGTGTGATTAACACTGTATACCCGATGATGATTGAAAAGGCTGAAATCTTGTATAGCTTTCCCAACACCTTGTATAGCTTTCCTAACCCCATGTGTAAGCTTATGTTCTTTCACTCCCCAGAATAATGCTTGTTAATGTTTTGTATACATTTTCACAGATTCCCCTGATGAAGGGTCGTAATGTGTTGCCCGAAATGCATTGGGATTTTTTTAAGTTGAAATGATGATGCCATTGTCATGGATCTTGTGATTGATAACAATTACCAAGAACAATTAAACAACCAAGCATCAGAATTACGTTGGAAGACTTCAAGATTGTCATTATTTTGTTATGAAATTGTTGATTACATTTGATAATTTGTTTAATAAATGTTTTGTATTATAAGATGAATATTGTGTAAATGTGTTCACACTCTTTTGAGTGTTTTTAGCAGTGCACTAGGTTTTCCAGACCAACATCCGGAGATTTCTTTACTGTTAGTAGCAAAGGCTTCGCAGGGCCTTTTACCTGGCGCATGCATGCTGAGGATTGTGATTACTTTTATTGATTAATTGTATAGTTGATTAGTTCGTTTACCGAGTGCATCCCAGCTGCTTTATTCTCACAGTTTCTACATAGACCTGCCGCACAGCTACCTTGCACCACACAGAGTACTGTTCTTGAATCGATCATGTCATCTTTTGATAATATTTTACATCTCATGGAGAATAAAGCCCAAACTAAAGTTTATTCAGCTGCAGAGGCAGCGGATATATATGGGCTTATCAAAGAGGTTAGGAATTGTGATGTCACTTCAGGCCCCATCCAGCAACAAATTAAACAATTGGAATACTTAATGTGTCGTGAAATCAATCAAAGACTGCATGCCACAACATTGATCCAATATCACAGGGCCAGCCGTATACCTAGAGGGCTGTGCCTGGCAATTAAACCCATGCTTTTTAAAATGAACAAAAGTCATGGAGAAATGGCACGCCATTTTAAATAAATGTTCCCTGGATCTGATCCTTTTAATTGTTTTTTGGGGGGGTTTTTGTCCTCATTTGCCTTACCCTCTTTTCAAGATACGCCAACCACCTTGCGTGTCCTACCCTGAGAGACAAAGAGTTTGATTATCTCCCATACCAAGACACAATTGACATATTGGTGGAAGAAGAATCCAGAGGAACATGCGGGGGAAGGGGTGTGGGCTAGCAGTTACTCCATCAAGGTATTTTCCAACCTGTTGGACCGTTACAGTAACCGAGGGGACCGACAACCCAAGGTCCATGGAGTGTTGTAGGCATAATCATAGGACCCGGAGGAAGAAAAAAAAAACCAGGAGCCCTATCTCCACTGAACCAATAAATCCCAAAAAGCCAAGTTATGTTTACTACATGGTCTGGCCAAGTCCACCTTAGATGTTTCATATAGGGACGTCAACCAGCCTGAGTATGATGGTGCCATTGTTTCAACCCAAAATTTACAAATTTGCCTTCTGGCCAGAAGGATTGCATAAAACAAGAAAGACCCTGCCTGACCAGTGATGCTAGCGTCCAAGCCAAAAATTATTAATGGCAGAGTGATAGACAATGATGTATTAAGGATAGAGTCCAATGATGACTTCACTTCTTCCCAGAACAGACAGATGGAAGGGCAGTTCTCAAACATGTGTACGTCAGATGCTTCGGGGAGATTACATTTGTTACATTTTTTTCCTGGCTGGTATTTTGAAAGTCTTAGAGGGGAGAGGTAAGCCCGTTGTGCTGTAAACAGATGGTTGCGCCTCAGCCATGCCGGTTTAACGGTTTTAGAGAGGAAAGTAAAAGATTTTATCCATATCTCCTCGCACAGAAAGCCTAGCTCTTCCCCCCACAGCTCATCAGGTAGGATAAACTCCCCATCAACCTCTTCTAGCAAACTCCAGTACCACAAAGCTACCTCTTTACCTCCCCCTTGCCACTCTACAAACTGCTGTTCCAGGTTGCCGACTTTCCCCAGAAGAGCACCTTTCCTACACAGGGCCCTCGCCCAGCTATCGAGCTGCATATGCTTAAATCTGGATAATCCAGGGCCTACCTTATCCCGTAACTCTTCCCATGCCATCATAGACCCTACTGCCAACAGGTCTCCCCATCTTACAATCCCAGCATCCTTCACAGGAGTCGACCAACTATCCTTTAAACATATCGGTAAACCAGGGGAATTCCACACTGGCACAAAGTTTTAGAAATAGGAAAGCCCTAATCTCTTTATAATCTGTGCCCAGGCTTTAGCCAAGGATTGGAGAATTTTTAACGTAACTTTTTTGAAAAATTTCTGGTCCCCAAATTTAAACAGAAATCCGTCAATTGGTAGGTCCGCCCCAACTAGCATGGCTTTAAACATTGTCCCAATTGATAGACTGGATGGTGTTTTCAAAAGCATTCTAGAGTGGGACAACTGAAAAGCCCATGCATAGTATTGTGGGTCAGGTAGTGCCAGCCCCCCCTTTTCCCTCCTCCTCCTCAACTTCTTCCATGCCAATCTAGTGGATTTATAGTTCCAAATAAAAGAATTGATCTCTCTCTGACATTTATCCAACTGTTTAGCATCAAAAGCCCAGGGGATGGTGTTAAAGATGAATGTAAATTTGGGAAGGATAGTCATCTTTACCAAACTTATCCTCCACATTATGGTGAGTGGAAGGTGAGCCCAATATTTTAATAACTTCCGACATTCATTGTGAACCCGGTCTAGATTGTTTTGCACAATAATTCCAACTTCTTGGGTAACCCGGATTCCAAGGTATCGCATGGAGGAGGTCACATCCAGTTGTATATTGGCAATGTTCCATGCCATTATTTCTGTTTTACTGGTGTTAATCTCGTACCCCGAAATACGCCCAAACTCCTCCGTTCTCTTGATAACAGTAGGAAATGATAGATCCGGGTCAGACGTAAAGATAAGGATATCATCTGCGTAGAGTGCTACCCGCCTCTCCCACCCCTTGAATTTGAAAGGAGGGATGTTAACCTCTGTTCTCAAAACCTGAGCAAACAGTTCAATGTACAAATTGAAGAGGAGGGGAGAGAGTGGGCAGCCCTGCCTAGTGCCCCTCGTAATTTTAAAGGGTTCTGTCAGGACACCATTGATTAACAACCTGGCCGATGGAGCCCCGTACATTAGAGTGATAACTCGTCAGAAATCCTCTCCAAATTTAAATTTTTTCAGAAATGCGGTCAGATAGGGCCAATTGACCCTATCGAAGGCTTTTGTTGCATCTAAAGTGAGGGTTGCCAAAGGAAGAGAGAAGGCGGAGGCGATATCTATAGCTCCCACCAAATCATGTGTTAGATCAGCTAACTGACGCCCTTTAATAAAACCTTTCTGGTCTTGCTGTACAATTGAGCCAATTACACTCCCCAATCTAGTTAACATGATAGTTGCGAAGATTTTATAATCGCTGTTCAGGAGCGAAATTGGGCGATAAGATCCACACTCAGTCGGGTCTTTCCCTGCCTTAGGGATCAAAATGATAGTCGCTTCACTCCAAGACTTTGGGGGAGCCTTCCCCTTCATGATAATCCCATTAAAAAGGGCCGTCAGTGTTGGAACAATAGCTACACATAACAGGCGATATAACTCTCCTGGTAGGCCATCAGGGCCAGCCGCCTTCCCTCGCTTAAGTTGTCCAATGGCTTTACTCACTTCTGCCTCCGATATATCCATCTCCAAACGGTTACTTTGCACTGTTGAGAGAGTCGGCAGAGAGAATTTAACATGCCAAGAAAACCTTGCCACATGGTTGTTGGCAATGTCCTCTTAATAAATCCCCTCGAAGAAATCCAAAAAAGCACTCCCAATATCTGAATTAGAGATCCTGGAAGCAGCCTCCCCTTCCAGTTTTATTTCTCTGATGTAATTTTAAGCTTGCTCAGCTTTAACTTTCCAGGCCAAAACCCTACCTGCCGCTTCCCCAAATTCAAAATGGGAGATCTTACTTGCCTCCCATCTCTTAGCCACCCTTGCTTGTAAGATGTTCTCCAGCTGTTTTTTCAAGTCAGCCAACTTCCTTTGCTTGTCTGTTGACCCCATGGAGGTGCCGAGCTTTTGATCGATTAAATTCATCTCCAGCTCCAGACTTTTTATCTTCTCTCTATATGTCTTCCGCCTATGGGAGGCTCTGTTGGTTATACATCCTCTCAAAAAAGCTTTCAGGGTCTCCCACACAGTGGCTACAACAGCAGATTCGAGATTGATCTCCAAAAATATTTTGGACTCTGCTAACAGAAAACTGATTTCATCGTCCTCCAATAGAATGGTCCGATCAAAGGACCATGAAGCATGTCTAATCTGCTGGTCAGATCTTAAAGTGAACAATATAGCCGAGTGGTCGGACAGATGGGAGGGGAGATATACTATCGCCGTCAATGGGTCTTTAAGACAATAGCTAAAGAGAGCATAATCGATTCTCGATGTATGCTTATATTTAAGGTTCTGAAAAGAAACCCCCAATTTATTGCCTGCCCTTTCCCTCCATAGGTTCGCTTGACCCAGCTGTGTCATTATTGCTACAATGGTTTGCCTTGATTTAGAGAATGTGCAGGCTCTAGAATTAGGGCTTTTATCTAATTTAGGGTTGAGTACAATATTAAAATCGCCCACCCAAATTACGGGGTAGTGGGAAGTTACCAGATGATTCCTAATAATATCCAAGTAAGACGGATCATCTTGGTTTGGACCATAATAGCCCACCAATGTACAGATCCAACCATCTACCGAGATTCTTAGTAGGAGCCATCTCCCACTATGATCCTCTTTATAGTCCAGTAGCTGGACTTTTGCTGATTTTTTAAAAATGAAGAGGATCCCTCTGATATTTGCATTGTGGTCTGTACATATGAATTTATCAATCCATCTCTGCTTTTTAAATATTTCGGTGGCTTCTGCGTTAAGGAGGTGTGTCTCCTGTATGACAATAATCTGCGCGGGGGAGTCTCTCAAATATTGGAGAATTCGATCTCTTCTACTCCTCGCGCGCAGACCATTGACGTTCCAGGATAGATATTGAATGGAAGTCATGTCATTGCTTCCCTCTCCCTCACCTTTACACCACCCCTCCCATGATCCCAGGAACCTGGACCCATCGACCACACAATCTGGCTAAACTGAGTCTGGATATATTCCTTGCCAGGGCACAGAGAACTTAAAAAGGGCTGACATATGAGGATTTTTAAACATTTTTTCCCTACCACCCAAAGCGCCCCCACCCATACCCCCTCTAGAAAACCCTCCCACACTTACTCTGGCCTGATGTATAGCCAGCTTTAAGTCCTCTAACAGCCCCCCTCCTACACTGCTTACACTGATGAGGCCAATAGAAAAAAAAAACTACTAGAGAAGACGGCTGCTAGAAACATACCTGGTATTAAAGGGAAAACATTTTTTTTGTAGCTACTTTTATTTTTACCCCCACTTTGTATTGTTATTTTTTTTTCTTACATCTGTTTATTTTATTCTTTTTTCCTTCCTTTTTCCCATTATCTCTCATCCCCCCTTGCCAATAAATTTTGGGAATTATAGCCTTAACCTGAATCTCTAAAGCCTAAAAAATAGGTTACATAGTGCAGATGGTGCCGAGAACTTTATTATATTATATTAGCTTCCCCCCCGCGAATGGTCCCCAATTGATTCCAGGAACTCGTCGGCCTCAAGAGGAGATCGAATATTGTGCATTTTATTGTTGTACATTACTCATAGGAACGCAGAGAACCTCATCTGCACCGTTGCACCAAAAAATCTAAACTTGTCCATTCTTTGGCCAAGTTTCCACTGTCGGTCTAGTGTGGATTTAGAGAGGTCCGACAGTACCTCAAAGGGAAAATCAGGACCCTTTAATGTTTTTGCTTTCAGTGCAAGGTTTAGGATTTTTTCCTTTAGAGTGTATGTAAGGAAGTTGATCAGGATCTTTCTAGGTGTGGTTCTGCCAGGGTTTTTAGACGGAAGGGATCCCGATGTATCCGCTGTATATCTTTCTCTAGAACGTTGGCTGCCACTTCAAGATTAAGGAAGTCTTTCAGTAGTTTAACCACATAGGCCTTAATGTCCCCCCCTTCCTTTCCCTCCGGGAGCTTCAGGTGCTGAAGATCATTCTGCCATGAATAATTTTCCAGGGATTCAACCCTCTCCCGCATGACATTCCCCTCTCTCCGTATATTTTGAATTTTTGTCTCAGCTATCTCTAGGTTGGCCTTCAATGACGCAACAGAGCCCTCAAGAACTTCTGTTCTTTTGCAGAGACCGTCTACTTTCCTCTGAAGGATCTCACATGCGGCCCTTATCTCATTCTGATTTGATTTAGAGACCAAAAAGTCACACCTTGTCTCCTCCCTCATTGATGTTATTGATGTTATAAGGGCCTCAAGCGTATTTCCAACCCCCTTTTCTCCTTCATGTGTCACCAATCTCCCCCCAGCACTTCCTTCAGAAATAGTACTAGTACTTGTCCAGGCCCCAGGAGCAACATCAGGTGGCCTCGTATCCCCTGCTTTACCATTAATTGCCGCCTCATCCTGCTCGGCTGGTACTTGCTCACTGACACAGTGACCTCAACTGCAGCTTCAGGGAGAAGAGAAAGCTCAGCCATACCTGACTCTAAAGTAGAAATGGGCTCAGTAGGTTTAGTTGATAAAATATCTAACACCTGGGGTAGTACTTTAAAGAAGGAACGCAAAGAAGGGGTAATGCATACTGCGCTACTCTGTGGACGCTTATTATTAGCACCTCTCTGAGAGCTACCCCTTATTTTAGTGCTTTTGCTTGCCTCCTTACGCCTAGCCCCCTGGTTAACACCCGTACTTATTATTAGCACCTCTCTGAGAGCTACCCCTTATTTTAGTGCTTTTGCTTGCCTCCTTACGCCTAGCCCCCTGGTTAACACCCGTACTTTCCCTAGTTCTATCGGCCTCAGCCTCCACCGCAACCCCCCTATCTGCTGCTGAGCCTCTCTTCGTCCCTACCTCCACCCTAGTTGCACTTTCTGGGTCCTGATCGGTTTTACCACTTTTGTGTCCTTTCCCCTGTTTTTTACCTTTTGGAGCCTGCCTCTTGTTTGTGGGCTTGCTGGCATTAGAACGAGGAGTCCCTGCACCCTTCCCCAGCCCCCCGACCTTACTTCCAATGTCCACAGCCAAACCTCAGGGGCCTCGGAGCTTTCCGGATTCAGTGCCCCAGGCTCTGCTTCCTTGCCGACAATCCTCTCTGCAGGGACCTCTGCAGGGGTCGCGGGAAAAACGCCGGAAAAAACTGAGTGGACTCCGGCAGCCACGCCACCTCTGTTACTGCTGGATTTCCCTCTGAGGAGCCCGCGAGCCACCGCCATGCGGCAGCGCCTCAGCTCCACGGCTGCCCATCTCCTCTGCAGCAACGAGGCGGGGGGGAGGGGTCGCGAGTCCGCGACCAAGCACATCGATTGATTAAACAGCAGCCGGTACGGGGGAGCCGAGCCACAACTTTTTCACTGGGTTTTTTATTCCTCCCTCATTCCCCTTTCAAATCCGCTTTCAAATCCGCTTCTCTCGGCATAGTTCGCCGAAAAAACACCAAAAAAACGCCGGCAGTGAAGCAGTGCAGTCAGAGGACCGTTAGGACGTGCGCACCGCTCTAGCCTGGGGCCGCCATGTTTTCCCCAAGTACCCTGCGACACCTTTTAATTGTTGAAGAGCTCTCTCAAGTCCTAATTGGATTAGAGTCTGAAATTAAAGACCTTCAGGCTAATTTGACGCAATGTATGGAATCTGACTCTTGGTCAACGACCCTCGAAGACATTAACGCTAGACTTGATGCTTATGCCAAAGATATACACAAACTCAAAGTGAGAAAATTTAGTCGCAAAAGATAGATCATAAGCTCGACGAAGTGTACTCTTGGGCAGAAGTGTACGCCAAAAAACGCACCTGGCAAAAGCCTGGCAAAACTTCTTCAGAGGAAAGCGTAGCTTCAGTGTCTGATACACAAATGTCTTGCCCTCCAGTACCATCTACTGAAGGCGCCTCGGCGCCTCTTGCAGAAGGCAGGGATACCGCAAGTGCGAGTGCTACCATAACGAAGGTTGCTTTTTTGTCCATAAGCCCGGCAGCCAATCAACCACCAACAGACTCTACCCCAGCCAAACCCGCAGAGGCCACCGATTCAGAAAAGCCCAGCTGGAAAAAGAAACATTAGTGGTTAACATTTCCTCTAAATAGTTGACCCATAGCCAACTGTCAGTTCTGGGAAAAGGTTGTTGTTTCGTTCCCACGAACCAGCACAGAACTTTAGCCACGCAAGTTGCACTATGCAGATTCACCAGAAAATTGTGACTCCGACACTTTTTTTCTACTATTGAGACTAACCCATCTACTCCTGATGACGCTGAGTATCAGGAGTTTAGACCAAAAGGTACCTTTGTTTCATCGATTTCGCATAAAGCAATAGACCTTTTTGAAACTTTAGTGAAACAAGACATCTCCAAGATACCCATCATATCACATTCCTCCTCGAATTTATCCACAGGAGAGAAATCGTCATTACGTTCCCTACAGATCAACACTACGCTCCATTTCACCAAAGCAGATAAAGGTGGCGCGCTAGTGGTCTTGGACCGCTTGAAATATGAACAAAAAATGTAACTCATGTTACATGATTCCTCAACTTATCTGCCTTTAGCTCAGACCCTACCAATGAATTCTCATGTGCTCTTGACACCATTCTCAAAAAAGCAGTAGACATGCAATGGATTACAGTCAAAATTAGAGAATATTTATTCACCAGATTTCCTCGCAGACCCAGTCTGTATATGTTACCGAAAATTCACAAATCATTGATTGACCCTCCCTTGAGACCAATTGTCTCGGGATGTGGTTCCATACATGACCCCTTGGGGGATAGTGGACAGTGGACGT
Organism: Lissotriton vulgaris; assembly: GCF_964263255.1. NCBI lineage: Eukaryota > Metazoa > Chordata > Amphibia > Caudata > Salamandridae > Lissotriton > Lissotriton vulgaris. The sequence goes on from NC_141691.1 coordinate 1,603,932,942, forward strand.
TGTCTCGCTGTACACCTCCATTCCCCATCTTGAGGGGTTAGAGGCCTTGAATGGGCACTACTTAGAGCTGACCACATCAGAGCCAACCACATTTTTTTACTGGAAATATTACATTTTTGTTTATTTCACAGTTATTTTCATTGGCAAGGCTGGTTTTTCCTTCAGTCCAATGGTACATCAATGGGCTTTTCTGGAGCCCCCAGCTATGCGAACATCTTTATGATGAAATTCGAACACAAGCATATTCTGACACAACCCCAGTGGACCTCCAATCTCATCGTTTTTAAACGCTATATTGATAACATCCTCATCATGTGGCGTGGGTCATGTCCTGAGCTCATCAATAACATTTTGCAACTCAATTTAATTAATCCACAAATTCAATTCACACACCACACTGACTCTCAGCAGATTCAATTTCTGGATGTCAAGCTAACTGTATCTAATGGTGTTACTGAGACTTCCATTTTCACCAAACGTACTGACCGCAATAATGCTCTTGCGTACCAAAGCTTCCACCCCTGGTCACTTAAACGCAACCTACCATATTCGCAGTTTCTGCGAATCAAACATATAAATTACAACTCCGAAATTGGCATGCAGACAATTGATGTTTTCAAAACCAAATACATACAAAGAGGATATCCCCCCACAGTGGTAGATCAGGCAGCCCTAAGAGCCGCTACTCTCAACCATGAAGACCTGCCAACTAAAAGCAGCAGGCCGAAAACATCCATAAGAGAAGTATTCGTCTCGACATACTCAACCCAATCTACCATGGTTAATCCATCATATTGAACAGATGGTCTCTCTTACAATCAGAGCCTGACTTTAAAGGAATGTTTACGGAACCTCCAATGTTCGCGTACAAGAGATCTCCAAATCTAAAAGAAATTTTGAACAAACCTCAACCCAAATCACGAGTCGCCTACAGAGGCATGATGAAGTGTATGAATTGCTCTAATTGTAATAACGCCATTACTGGCAAATCGGTACATCATCCTATGTCAGGCAAACCAATCATGTTGAATTTCAACGCCACATGCAATAGTCATCATGTAGTGTACTATATAAAATGTCCTTGTGACTTAGTTTATGTAGTTAAAACTGAACGCATGCTGCGTACACGCATCACAGAGCATAAAAGCCAAATAAGAACTAACACAGCCAGTTCTCCTGTTGCACAACATTGGAACACTTGTAAACACAACATTGCTCAAGTAAGATTTGGAGTACTTGAGGTGATTAACCATCGCCCTGACCGTGATTTGTCTAAATTTCTATCACAGCGTGAAGCGTATTGGATTTTGTTTATGCAATCTCCTACTCCCACAGGGCTTATTGATAAATTCGAATTAGCCTGCTTCCTTTAATGTGAATTATTGCATTTGTTTGTATTGGTATATTGACTGTATTAGTGAGACGTTTTTCCTCCTTGCTCTCACACATATTTATAACTCTAATTACGGCAAAGTCTGGTGTTTACATTACACATATTTATTTCATGATGTTTATTATTTATCATGCTTAAATTATGTTGCTGGATTCGTCTTACAGTGCGTTTTCACCATATATCGACATTGCTTTTTACTTCGGTGTTTCCTTGTTGTTTCTTTCACGTTTCTGGGCTTTCCACTCCCTTTTCGTTTTTTCTTCCCCAGTCCAAGATGGCCGTTACGTTTCTCTTCTCCAAGTCCGTCTTTCGTTTCCCTTGTTTGCACATTTAATGCCGGTCCCTAGTCTTGTGATCGCAGCTTGCTCGCATTGTGAAGCACGTTTCACTTCTCGCCTTTCTGCCTTTGAGCGACGTAGTGAGTCACATCGTTTCCTGGTGAGTCCACAAGCCTTTTAACTCCCTTGCCTTTTGCTATAGGACCTAGCAAGTTAGGAGTCTTAAGATTACGCTTTAACATTACAGGACATTTTACACTTGGCTAGCTGTTTCCTCTCTCGCCGCGGTTTAAATTGAAACTCCGAAGGGTAAGTCCCCCAGAGATGCAAACTTTCTAAGTACCCTCCACTTGTGCTAATGTCTCTTGACTTACGAGTCACTGTCATGTTTTCATTATTTACAGTTTGTACTTCCGATAGCATGGCCGCGGCCTCAGTGCGGTCCTGGTTGTAGCCTTCACGGCATTTAAGTCAAGGTGCACAACCAGTGTTTAAGCAGTATGACGTTACCCAGATTGGGTAAGGACCGCTCGTCTTTTCTGTTTTCTTACTCTTTATTGAGCACGAGTCTATACTTCAATCAGCTCCGCAATAGCCTTGCACTTTTTTCTTTCACTTTTTCCGTTCCTGGCTCCACAGAGCGTTCGGAAATGCTCTTGTTAGGGTTTTTCTCTCTTCTCTCTTGTTCCCTTCTTTTTTTTCCTTCTTCCTCGTTTGGAACTTTGGTGGTTTGGTTTTTTATACACCGTGTGATTAACACTGTATACCTGATGATGATTGAAAAGGCTGTAATCTTTTATAGCTTTCCCAACACCTTGTAAAGCATTCCTAACCCCATGTGTAAGCTTATGTTCTTTTGCTCCCCAGAATAATGCTTGTAGTAATGTTTTGTATACATTTTCACAGATTCCCCTGATGAAGGGCGTGATGTGTTGCCCGAAATGCATTGGGATTTTTAAGTTGAAATGATGATGCCATTGTCACGGATCTTGTGAATGATAACAATTACTATGAACAATTAAACAACCAAGCATCAGAATTACGTTGGAAGACTTCAAGATTGTCATTATTTTGTTATGAAATTGTTGATTACATTTGATAATTTGTTTGATAAATGATTTGTATTATAAGATGAATATTGTGTAAATGTGTTCACACTCTTTTGAGTGTTTTGAGCAGTGCACTAGGTTTTCCAGACCAACATCTGGAGATTTCTTTACTGATCCCTATACAGAGGCATCTAGATATAGCCCTAGTGACCATCCACCATCCCCATTTGATAACTTTAGGGAGTTTGTGATTGCACCTCACAGCATCCTAGCATCTCCATATGCAGTTCTAGGTTACACCTGTGGCCATTAGAACTCCCAAATTCTTGAATTACCCTGCTCCTCTGAAAGAAGGGGCCCACTCAGGTGCGTACCAAAACAACTATACCAGAATAGTTCTCTGCAGGACTGTCTGGCATCCATCAGAGAAATGGGAGCGGCCAACAGGCTGTAACTTGGTCCGCTGGCGCAATCGTCATCTTTACCACCTAGAACCACAAGAGTGAAGCACCCAATACCAGAGAACCAGGATGGTTACATCAGTGTCCCCTTTCACCCCTGTCAAGAATTAAAGCTCTAACTCCCCTTCCAACTGATTTCAATATGTCTGTGTGAGATACCACAGTGACCAGAAATATCACTGACAATTGTGAGCCCACCCTGCCCCAAAATATTACAATTTTAACTAACATCTTACCACAGACTCAAGTGTATGCTACCACAGGTATAATATTCACCACCCTGTGAACTGAGCAATCACAATCAAATGATTGACTTAAGCGGTTTGAAGGGTGAGAAAAAAAGAATCCCAAGATATTTGAATGGCAGTAAAGGTCCATCGGGAAGGAGGAGTCTGTGGGTCCCCTGTGTAAAAGTCAGCTTGACCCTTAGCCTTCACCTTTTAAAGGTCAGTGGGTCTGTCCACAGCCGCCTCAGGCTTTGCCGAAAACTACACTTGAAAATAGCCACCAGGGGGCGTGGCTTGGATGCCGAGGAGGTAGGCAGCGTGAGCTCGGAGCTCCGTGCCCGATCCCGGAAAATATCCTGAAAATTTGATCGGACCCCGAGGTAACCAATACCATCCGGTACTGGAAGGTACTGCGGAGGGTCCGGGTCCCACGGAGGACGACACCGAGCCATCCCACAGCAATATTTCGACTTTGAAAGTTGAACCCAGGCGAGAAGTCGCGGACCCCAAAATGGCGGCGAGGGCATGAGATCGGACGTGACGGAGACATCTGCCCGGAGACCCACTGAGGACTGCTCCCTGACAAATCAGGGGTGTTGGCGGCCGCATCGCGCCTCTCCCCGGGTGCCGAGTGAACTTTGGGCGCACCCTCGGGCGGTGGCTGAGGACCGCCCCCTGGCAGGGGCGACGACAGTGCGGCAGTGACCCAGTGACGAGAACCCCGGGCCCCTGGCACGTCTGGCGCTGGCCGGGCTGCGATCGCTCAGAGTTTCCTGCTTCTTGGTGACAAATCTGGGCCCGGGAGCCCTGCCGGAGGACGGAACCCGACGGCGCTCGGAGGGCGACCAGGAACTTACTCGGAGACCACTGCCCAACCCGGCCCAGATGGGGAAGACGAAGGGGAAGGGAGATGGCGCGACCGATACTGAGGCTGCGGAGGGAGCGGAGCGAGACCAAGCGGCGTTGCAGCGGATGCAGGATCGTATCCTGGAGGCCATCGCCACCACAAAGGACGCCCTGCCACAAGATATAGCTCAGGTGGCGACGGGCTTGGGCCTCCTGAAGGCTGACCACGACAAACTTAAAGACAGGGTGAAATCCGTGGAGATCACGGTTAAGGAATTAGCCCCAGGCCAAGAAACGATGAAGGCCCAGATGGCAGACGTGATGGACCGCCTGAAGGTGCTGGAAAGGAGGGCCGAGGATGCCGAAAACAGAAACAGGCGCAACAACGTACGCCTAGTGGGCCTGCCGGAAAAAATTGAAGGCGACGACATGGTGGGCTACCTTGATAACTGGCTGCGGACAGAGGTGGCACCAGAAGGTCTGTCCCCCTTCTTCTCCCTGGAACGGGCACATAGAGTTCCAGCGCGCACGCCAGCCTTGGGCCTTCCCCCTCGCCCGGTGGTATTCAAGTTGCTCCATTACCGGGACAGAGACTGGCTCTTACAGAGGGCGAGAGAGGCAGGGCCCTTTCAAGTGGATAACAACAGAGTCACCATGTTCCCGGACTACACATTTGAGACGCAGCGACTCCGGGCAAACTTCCTGTCCCTCAAGCGGGAGCTCCGCCAGGAAGGCATCAAGTACTCCCTGTTGTTCCCTGCCAAGCTAAGAGTGGTGGTGGATGAGAAATCATTATTCTTCACGACCTCCGCGGACGCTTGGGACTGGTGGGACACTTATAAAGCGGGAACGGACGGTGCTAAGGCCAGGGAGGAGGAGGCTAAGGTGGCGAAGCCGATCAGGCAGTCCCAACGGATCAGGAGGAACCGCAAGAGAACCGGGAAACCTTCGGTGTCGCAGACGGAGGCGGAGAGGCAGGCGGCACTACAGGCGGTAGTGGACTTATCTAGGACCGCCAGGACTCAGTCCGGGAAGGGCACGGAATCGGAGGACCCGGGCACGGGCTCGGAGACAGGACAATCGGAATTTGGTGGAGCCCGGGGCCCTATTGTGACGCCGCAGACTTCGGGGGAGATACTGGAGGCGTGTTGAACTGAACTGGTGGAGTGGACTCGTTGGTTGGACACCGGGGCACTGGGCCCGCAGCAGTAGACCATTATTGATTGAGGTTTTGGGGAGCTGTAATGTGGGGATTGTGGGGTGGAGCGCGCGGGGCTGATTTGTTTTAAGGTCTTATCGCATTGAGCCGCGCCTTACTGGCCCCTAAGGTCATCGCAGTGGGGACTGCGACCATTACCACCTTTCCTTGAGGGGTGGTTGGGAGTGTTGGTTTGGATGGGGGTACTTCCAGTTGCGGGGGGGCCTGTCCTGGGGGGGTGGGAGTTGCGAGCAGTTGGGGTGGCTCGGGGGGTAGTTGTTGTTGGAGGGGTTCGGCTTCCTGTTTGGAGAGGGTGGGTGGGTGGGCCCGTGGTCGCGGGACTTATGCGGACATTGTTCTTTGCTGTATGGTCCGGTTGTGTGGGGGGGGATGGCTAGTACTGGGGCGTTGAAATGTGTGACCTGGAATGTGCGGGGTATGCAGTCCATGACGCGCAGACATAAAGTTCAGGCGTACCTCAAGCGTAGGGGGGTTCATATAGCGTTCCTGCAGGAGACACATCTAAATAAGCAAGAAGGGGCGGCTTTGCAAAGGCGCTGGAGGGGGCAGCTATTCTACACGACATTTTCGGCATTTGCAAGGGGGGCATTGATTTGGATACGGGCCAAATAACCCGCCAATTTGCCCGAGATGGTAGACAAGAAGGCGGGCAGGTCTACATTAGGAGCATACACATTACAGAGAGATATCACCCTGCCTCTCAGCCTCCCCTCCACCGCCACATATCTGCCCTCCGGGTCCACCGATGACTTTGAGACCTGGAAGGTCTCAAAGGTCTCAAAGTCATCGGTGGACCCGGAGGGCAGATATGTGGCGGTGGAGGGGAGGCTGAGAGGCAGGGTGATATCTCTCTGTAATGTGTATGCTCCTAATGTAGACCTGCCCGCCTTCTTGTCTACCATCTCGGGCAAATTGGCGGGTTATTTGGCAGGGCCGGTCCTCTTGGGGGGGGACTTCAACTCGGTTGAGGATGTGTTCCTAGATAGGTCCCATCCCCCGCTGCGCGCGTCCCCAGTACATAGGGTCGCCAAGCGTAGGTTGGAATGGCAAGAGAGCTGGGCCCTCACGGATGCATGGAGGGCGTTGCACCCCACCGCTAGGGACTATTCCTTTCACTCGCACCTGCATGACTTGCATGTGAGGCTGGATGCGTTTCTTTGTTCGGAGTGTGTGCTCCCCGCGGTGGGAGGGGCGGAATACTTGGCCAGGACGATATCGGACCACAACCCCTTGTTGATGTCTCTGGAATGGATGGTGACTGTTAACTGCGTGCCAACATGGCGCCTGCAACCTGACACCCTGGACGATTTGTTGTTCAGGGAGGCCCTGAGTGAGCGCATTGAGAGGTATTTTGAGGAGAACAGTGGCTCGGCCTCCACGAGGGCGGTTGAATGGGATGCGTTCAAGGTGGTGGTGCGGGGACACTGTATTGGACACGCGGCAGGGGCTAGGAAGACTCTGTTGGATGACTTGGATAAGGCTGAGACACGGCTGAGGGATTTCGAGAAGAGGCGCCCGAATCACCCTGAACTGCAGGAGGGGCTTAGCGGGGCACGGGAGGGGCTGGCGGTAGAGTTAGAGCGGCTGCGTAGCTTCGACCACAAGGCGTACATGACAAGGGCGCATGCGGAAGGTGATAAGGCGGGGTCGATGTTGGCTTGGCTTGCTAACCCAGTCCGGGGGGGAGTGCCGATCATGGGGATCCAGGAGCCAGGGGAGGAGCCCTGCCGCACTCAACCCGGGATCCTGAATAAGTTTCGTGCTTATTATGAGGGGCTCTATGAGAGTGGTGGAACGGGAGGGGCGGAGGAGCTTGAGGAGTTCTTGGACGGGTTACAGTTGCCGCGTGTGGAGGACTCGGAGGCAGAAGAGCTAGGACGGCCCATCTCTCTTGGAGAAATGGGTTGTGCTGTAAAACAGATGGCTAGGAACAAGACCCCGGGCCTTGACGGACTACCTATCGAATTTTATGGCAAATACCTAGAGTACCTTGCACCACGGCTGCGCGAGGTGTACAACGAGGCACAGTAGAAGCGCCGACTCCCGGGCTCCATGTGCGAGGCTCTCATGATCCCGCTCTTGAAACCGGGCAGAGAGGGTGCGGCGCTATCCTCGTATCGTCCGTTGTCTCTGTTGACGACGGACTACAAGATCCTCAGTAAAATTCTGGCCAACAGATTGCTGGTACACATGACAGGCCTGGTTCACGGTGACCAGTGCGGTTTCATACCGACACGCAACACCACTCATAACATCCGTGGACTCACGAGACTGATGGGTGCGGACTGGCCGGACGCCGTCTCCCCATTTGTCCTATCCATTGATATTGAGAAGGCATTTGACAGCCTCAAATGGGGATACTTGTATGAGGTGATGCGTCGCTTCGGGCTGGGGGACGGATATATAAGGTGGACCAAGGTCCTCTATACCGAGGCGGTAGCGAGGGTCCGGGTGGGCACACTGATCTCGAGACAATACCCGATTAGGCGTGGCACTAGACAGGGTTGTTCCCTATCCCCGCTCCTGTTCGCATTGGCGATGGAACCCTTCGCTGCGGAAGCCAGACTGGGCCGCCACTACGCAGGTTTGTCATTTAGGGGGAGACCGCACTTCATCTCCCTGTACGCAGATGACTTGCTGATGTTTTTGGCCGATGCGGGCCCCGAGCTCCAGGGGGCGCGGCAGCTACTGGGGCAGTTCGGTAGGTTGTCGGGCCTGAGGGTCAACTGGCCTAAATCCTGTCTGTTTCCCCTGAGGCCGGGAGAACCGTGCCCACTCACTGCTCAGGAACTCCGGTGGGAGCCGCGCTGTCTGCATTATCTGGGGGTCTATGTTTACCACGCCCCGTCCGACCTGCTGGATGGCAACATCACTCGCTGTATTAACGCCCTGCGGGGGTCCATGGACTTCTGGGCAACTCTGCCGCTCTCCCTGGCTGGTAGAATTTCCCTGCTTAAAATGATAGCCCTGCCCAGGCTTTTGTACTATTTTAGGACACTACCGGTATGGGTCCCGAGCTCTGTTTTCAAGCGCCTGAGGTCACTGGTCATAGCGTTCTTGTGGGGCACAGGTAGGAGGCGCATAGCGCTCGCCACGCTGTTGCGCCCCAAAGATGAAGGAGGTATGGCAGTGCCGGATTTTGAAGGATATTACCTAGCCACGCAGCTGCAGACTTTTACTCAGGAGGTGGCGAGAGTGTATAGAGGCCCCGAGGACGCGAGAGTGAAAGGCACCCCGCGACACGTTCTGGCCTATATTACGCTGCACCAGAAACTCCGGGTGGGAGACCTGACGGTCGAGGAGCAGACGTTCCGGCTTTGCTGGGACCGGGCCCGTAAGCGGGCGGGTGTCCGCCTTATGTATGCCCCCGAAATACCGCTGGGAATGGTCACCGCCCCCCCACATGGAGGTGACTGGTCGCGCTTGCTAGGATGGGAGGAGGCGGGAATACACATGCTGGGTGACCTCTACGAAGATGGGGTGTTGCTGCCGTTTCGGGACCTGCAGGAGCGATTTGACCTCCCGAGGGGCGACTACTTGCTACACGCAGCAGTCACGGGCGCCATGCGAGCCCACTGGGGGGAAGGGCTGCAGGAACCGGGCACCTCGATGGCCTGCCAGTACGCCATGATGGCGGCGGGAACCTTTAAGGCTGTCACGTGCCTGTACTCTAGGATGCAGCGGGAGGCCTTGCAGCCTTTGGCAGCCCTGAAGGCCAAGTGGGAGCTGGACCTCCAGGTGGAGATACCAGACACGACCTGGGGCCAGTTGCTAAGGCGGGCGCGGAAGAGCTCGAGGAATGCCAGGTTCCAATTGATTCACTTTTATGTCATTCACAGGGCATACCTCACCCCCGGGAAAATCCAACAGTATTTTGGGGCGACCGACGCTGCTTGCCCCAGATGTAACATGGCTGGGGCGGATTTATGTCATATGCTGTGGGATTGCCCCTCTTTGGGCGATTATTGGCAGGAAGTCGGGCGGGCCCTTAACGCCGCGACGGACAGGGATATCCAGTTTACTAAAGCAGTTGGCGTCCTTCATTGGTTCCCGCACACACCTAGGAATAAGATGACTAGTAAATTTATAGATCTAGGGCTTATCCTGGCCAAGCGAGAGATCACAAGAAACTGGAAGTCCAGAGTGGGGCCCACGTATAAAAGATGGTATGGGGAGTGTCTGAGATGGACCGCGTGTGAAAGTACCCTACGATACCAGATGGCCTGGAGGTTGAATGACGAGAAGGCACTGGAAAGGGCGACTGCATGGGAGGTGATGGTGCAGGCGCTCCGGGATGTGGATGATGAGGGGCAGGATAGCGAGAGCGACCTAGATGGAGCAGACCCTAACATTACACAGGAGAACACACCTTAGCGAAAGATTACTTCCTCCTGCAACACACCGGACATTTTTACACCATTAACCAAGTGCAGAGCGACCACGGGGGAGGGCGGGTAGGAGGCTGTTTTGGAGGGATGTTGGGGTACCGAAATTTGGGGAGGGGGAGGGATGAAAACCACAAAAGCATCCCAGGGTTATATGCTTGATGAAGCGGTCGGACATTGTAAGGAGTTACAAGATATGGCCAGGGATGAGGTCGCCCGCGCCGAGATCGAGGTGAACCTCCCGGATGGAGGTCGACTGGACCACACTAAGCCTGTACATGTTGTGTTCTTATTGCTAAATATATTGTCTGTACATTTCTATTGGTGATGCAATAAAAATGATGTTAAAAAAAAAATTTGAAAATAGCCACCAGGAGTTGATTTTCACAGGCTTGTGCCCTCGTAAACAAAGGCTTGATTTCCTGTTGCCCCTTCCCTCACAGGCCACCATTACCATTGCCCCCCTACACTGCTGGGCCTACTCCTATATTAGACGTTCCCTATTCGGATCATGGCTTTTCCTAAAGTGTGCGTCTTCCTTTGCATGGAAGGAAGGCCACCGGGCCAAGGCCAGGCCTGGTGCTTAATCCCTGATGCACCCAGCCAAAGGCAGAGAGGTTGTTGAGTGCCATGTGGCAGGTGGGGCACAGCGCCAGGCACCTGCAAGGCCCTGCACCATTCCCCTGTGCACAGCATTTGCCATTGCCCATCCATGCAACCAACTTCCACTGCGCACAGCATTGAAAAAAATAAAGTTTACAGTGAAGTTAGATTTAATAATTAGGCACGGTAATGATTAATATTTAACTTTACCTTCAAAAACCTAGAAATTCACTGAAACAAAGGTTAAAGTGACGTTGGAATTAGGTATTGTAATAACATCTACCTCTGCATAAAAAAAATTGAAATTCACTGAAAAAAACCAAAGGTTAAAGTAACGTTATATATACATATATATACATTTTAAATGCAAAAAAAACTGAAATGAATGTGAAATAGCTTACTGAGCAAACTATAGCAGGCACCACCGCCATGCCCTGCTTATGACCTCACATGTCACAGAGCAAAGACTGTCTGCAGCATAGGCTTCGAAACTTGTGTCTGGTTAATTACCACATGAGATTAGCTATCCATAAACTATTCAATGCAGGCGAAGGTTGTGCATAGGAGGATTTTGGTTAATCTAAGATGTGTGCTCGCAAACATCTGTCCAAGGCCACAAAGTACGGTCTGTGGTGTGACCGAGGGCTTCACTGATGCCAACAGGGTGGCATTTGGAGGTCTGGATTATACACCCAAAGAAAAGCAAGTAGGCATCAAATACCTGGGCCAAAAGTGAGCTGATCAGGAGATCAGTACAAAGTATTACGTAGAGTGTTCTGCAAGCAGGCAGCACATGCACCTGAACAATTAAACAATTAAAGTCTGACTTTGGGGCCTTAGCTTCACTACCACTTAGACAGACCCCAACCTCCGATGTTATCAATGACAGGCTGGCGGGAGCCTTTGAAAAATTGCTGCATGATTTAAGATCTTGGAATAACCTTACAAAAGCACCCTCCGCAACCGTGCGAGCTGACCTCACAATCACCGTCTACAAAAGCAGCATAGTGTTGATCCAAGCCTCAACAAAAAACCCTAACAAATTTGCGAGCCTTTTTACCCTCCTCAGTAACCATGTGTGCGACACTAGCAGCGTAACCAACACTTTCCCCGACAACCCTGTGATCAGCCTGTCTAGCGTCCCTAGCCACCCACAAATTATTATTATTATTATTATTAGGGAGTTTTGTAAAGCGCCTGGTTTACGCCAAGGCGTGTCCCCGCGCTGTGGTAGGTAGGGTGTCCGTGAGCAGTCAACAGTAATTAGCGTCTGAAGAGATAGGTCTTAAGTTTTCGCCTGAACAGGGTTTCCGAAAACTCCATGCGTAGTTCCCTCGGCAGATCATTCCACCGCTTAGCGGCCAGGTATCTGAATGATCTACCCCCATTCGTATTTTCTTTATTTTGGGGATTTTCAGAAGACCTGTACAAGACGAACGCAGGCTCCTGGTGGGCTCATACCAGGTGACCAGACTTTGTAATGGAGCAGGGGCTTTTCCTCTCAGAATGCTGTGGCATGTGGCCAAAGCCCTGAATTCCACCCTACTCCTAACCGGAAGCCAGTGCAACTCCTGGAGCGCTGCTCTGGGGGGGGATCTTCTGGGAAGCCTCAAAACAAGGCGGGCGGTAGCATTCTGCAACACCTGGAGGCGGTTTAAAACCTTTTCCGTTGCCCCCAGATACAGCAGATTGCTATAGTCCATGCGAGAAGTAACTAACGCATGCACCAGCGTCCGCCGAGCATCAATGGGTAGGAAATCCAGGATCTTCCTCATGGTTTTTAGAATGCCGAAGCATGTCCCCACCACTCGACTAACCTGGGAGTCAAAAGCAAGATCCTCATCTAGCCATACACCCAGATTCTTTGCTTCATGACATGGAACAGGTACCTCTCCCAGGCAGGGTGGCCACCATGCCGACGACCAGACAGGTGGACCCCCCCCCCACCACAAGCACCTCGGTCTTGCTGCCATTAAGTTTTAGGCAGTTGGCGGACATCCAGGCTGCCAGTTCTTGCATGCAGACTCTGAACTTGTCCGCCATTAGACCAGGTGCGCGTGAGAGGGATACCACCAGCTGAGTGTCGTCAGCATAGGACACAAGACGTAGTCCGTGGCCTTCAACAATGGCCGCCAGCGGGGAGACATAGAGATTGAACAGGGTAGGGCTCAGGGACGAGCCCTGCGGCACTCCCTGGCCCAACCCAATCTCCCTAGAGTAACACTCTCCCTGGCGAACTTGGAAACACCTGCCTGTCAAGAAGGACCGGATCCATCCAAGCGCAGCTCCTGCCACCCCTCCATCATTCAGACACTGTAGCAGGGTGGAGTGAGCTACAGTGTCGAATTCTGCGCTTAGGTCCAAGAGGATCAGGGCCATGGTTTGGCCCTCATCCACTCCCTGTCGCAGAGCTTCCACTGCCATGAGCAATGCTGACTCCGTCGAATGGCAAGGACGGAAGCCAAATTGAGAGTCATGGAGTAGAGAAGCTTCTTCGACAAAACCCATTAGCTGGAGGTTCACGGTTTTTTCGGCAATCTTCGCCATATATGGCAGGAGGGAGATGGGGCGAAGATTGTCTAGCCTATCATAGCTAACATTGGGCTTTTTTTGAAGGGGGAGAACCACCGCTCGTTTCCAAGCATCCGGGACAGTATGAGTCTCGAATGAGAGATCCAGAAGACGGCGGATATGAGGCTCCAAGACATGCAAACTGCCCATAAGGCGTCCAGGAGTGGTGGGATCACGAGGGGAGCCTGATTTAATTGACCCACAGATCTGAACGAGTTTTTCAGTGGGTGGGGTTACGAATGTCGCTAGCACCCGTCGATCATCACATGCCTTAGATACCTCTACCACCTCGGGGTCCATGTCAACCCTACTGGGGAAGGTTGAGTATATAGTAGCGACTTTGTTGGAAAAAAATTCCGCTACTCGGTTGCAATGGTCAACTGTACAGAGTTCCTCTGGGACTGCAGCAGGCTTTCCCACTGAGAGGGATTTGTATATTAGAAACAGTTCTTTCGAGGAATTTTCGGCTTCCCCAATCCTAGTACCATAGTAGATTTTTTTGGCTTTTTTGATTAGTCCATGGTAATATCGCCTGCTAGAAACATAGTCCAATCTAGCTTGTGTGGCGAAATCAATTCTCCAGCGCCTTTCTGCCCGTTTACACTTGGATTTGGCCATACGGACTTCTTCACTAAACCAAGGTGCATTTTTCAGTGCGCGTCCCCCTGTTTTAATCTGGGCAAGCGGGGCTACGTGGTCTAGGGCGACTAGAATGCGTTGGTCCAAACTATCGTTAACAGTTTCCACATCCGTTCCCTTTAGTTCATCCCCCACCATAAGAGCTTCATTGAACCTGGCGAGTGAAAAATTGGCCCATCTCCGTCCAGGACGATGAAGTGCCACTTTTTCTAATACTTTAGCTCCCGGAATGGAGATCGAGAAGGGCGTCAGGAAATGATCCGACCAAGGGATGGGTACGGGGGCTAGAGCTTCCACTTGCCCCCAGTTGGCAAAAATAGGGTCCAGCAGGTGGCCCCGTTGATGGGTAGGGGATTCACCTACCAGCTCGAGCTGAAGGGCCCTCAGCTCCTTGCGAAGGTCCCCTGCTCCCCTATCAGTGGGGTCATCCAAGTGTATATTGAGGTCACCCAGCACCAGGAACTTATCTGTGTGTAGGGCTACCTCTGTGGCACTTTCAATCAGACTTTCTGTAAATCTGGTTGAAGGGCCCGGTGGCCTATATATCAGGAGGCCCTTAACAGTGTATCTCCCGTTGACTTGGATGGAAAACGCGCCCGCCTCACTATCTGTAATCTCAATCTGCTCCAGAAGACAACATAAGCCCTCTCTCACAACAATGGCTATTCCTCCACCTCTACCTTTGGGTCTATCTAGCCGTACTAGGGTATAACCCTCTGGGATGGCTTCCAGGACCTCTGGGGCAGAGTCGCAGTCCAGCCACGTCTCAGTGAGAAAGAGTAGATCCCATTGTTGTTCTCTAAGGAGGTCAAAGATATCCAGGCGATGCTTGCGCAGCGACCGAACATTCAACAAGCCACAGACCAATTTACGATGTTCTCTGATAGTGTGTATTGACAGGTCGAACTTGAACTGGCAGTGGCTGCACCCCGTGGTATCTTCCACGCTCATGCCAAGTGAACACAAGTTACTGGCACACATCTTGCGATAAGATAGCAAGTCCGCTCTGCTCCACTGTATGTGTCCTGTAGGATGAGCAGGGGGCATGGCCCTGGGCCGAGGTCGGCCGCGGACGGGCGCAGACGGGCTTGACTTGAGCGCGACTTCGGCGCGCCTACGTCGCGCCCGCTGCGCTCGTCCGCTGCGATGCCGACAGTGCATCCGCTTTATAGGCCCCACAGCGAGTGCCTCAGGAGCACTAGACCGCTGACCGGTCTCCCCGCTCCCCGGAAGTAGCCGTCTCGACCTTCCCCGCCCTCCGCACAATCGGTGCTAATCACCGTGTCGGACCGAGGCGGGAAGGAGGGGAGAGATCAGCCCAGAAGTCGGTGTCAGCAGGTAAGCCAGCAAGCTATCGTGGCAAAAGTTAAAATTTAAAACTGGGAAGCCTAAATCGCTATCCCATCAGGCATGTGCAATTTGCAGTTTCCAGAAGTAAAAAAGCGCGTTAAAAGCTGCCTCAGCGCCGAGCACAGTGGCTGCAGACACTGCCACTGCCTACTCACCACTGCGCACGCCGGCTCCTTCTGTGCCTTATAGGCCCCACAGCGAGTGCCTCAGGAGCACTAGACCGCTGACCGGTCTCCCCGCTCCCCGGAAGTAGCCGTCTCGACCTTCCCCGCCCTCCGCACAATCGGTGCTAATCACCGTGTCGGACCGAGGCGGGAAGGAGGGGAGAGATCAGCCCAGAAGTCGGTGTCAGCAGGTAAGCCAGCAAGCTATCGTGGCAAAAGTTAAAATTTAAAACTGGGAAGCCTAAATCGCTATCCCATCAGGCATGTGCAATTTGCAGTTTCCAGAAGTAAAAAAGCGCGTTAAAAGCTGCCTCAGCGCCGAGCACAGTGGCTGCAGACACTGCCACTGCCTAATCACCCCTCTATGGGTTTCCAACACAGATCATCCCACCCCCTCTTGCACGGCTCCCGGCCGTACCAAAAGAATCATCCCTACACCCTTGATCTCCTCCCCGCTAGCTCCCCACTTTAATTGTGAGGCTGGTACACCTCCAAACACCTTTGATGCAGGTCGAGCCTGCTCGTCCAGCCCACAAACCACCCCTCTAAGAGTCTATACCACTGATCTTCTCAACCTCGCCAGCACATCTCCCAGCTTTGCCAATAGATTTGTCTCTAGACCTTAGGCCTCCCCCCTGCTAGCTCCCCTCGCTGACCGTGAGACCGGTTTGCCACCAAAAACCAACGATACTGGTCAAGCTACTTCTTCTACCCGGTCTCCTACATATGCCGATAGTATTGCTCCAGAACTACTGCCCCATGCCCTCTAACGCCTCCCTCTTACAGGGATATCTATAGTACTGCACCAGAACAACTGCCCCCCTGTCCTCTAATGCCTCCCTCTTATAGGGATATCGAAACCCTGCACTCCAGAACTGTCAAATTAACTCAGAGCTACTACATCTCCATACTGGATCTAATGAACCTCCTTCACCTCGCTGAACTCTCCTTTGCCAACCTCATAACTCAGCGGAATTCCACCCCCCATATCACAGAGATCCCCAAGCACCCGCTACCACTACCACTCACTGAACTCTCCTTCACCAACCTCAAAACCCAGCAGAACTACACCCCCCCCCCATTTCCCAGAGATCCCCAAGCACCCATTACCGCTAGACTCGAGACACGTTCGCACTCGTAAGCAACAATGCCACCTCTCGGAGGAGGAAACTCTAGCTCTCCTCCTCTGCTACAACTCTATAACTGCCACCCCTAGTCCGCTAGAACTCACTGAAGAGGAAATCCTTGTCATCCTCCACAACTACAACTCTGCCCCAATTACCCTTTGCCCTCTAGACGTGAGTGCTGAACATGCTATCTGCACGGTCACTATCAACCCTAACAGATCAGCTACCCTCCGCAACAGAAGTGTGGTCAAAAGTAACCGAGCACCTGTACACCTATCACCCCCACTCTTGACACTCCCTCAGATTCCTCTCTTTCTGGCCTCTTAATAAATTGCTGATCAGCATTTAAACATGACGCCGATATTGCTGAACTCATCTTGAACAAAAATTTTGACTTAGCAATTGTAACAGAATCGTGGCTTAACAATTCTTCATCTCCATGCCTGGACCTCTTAGACCCCCCCCAACTACAACATTGCAAGGCTGGACAGGCAATCTACCAAGAAAGGAGGAGGCATCGCCTGCATCTACCCTTCTAACCTCAGTATCATGGAACTTCTGGCGGATACCTCTGACTCTTGCGAATACCTCGCACTCTCCATGTGCAGCAACTCCACCCTACTGTGCAACCTACACATCATTTAACACCCCCAGGCATGAACGATTCCTTCATGGACCACCTCATGGAACTCATCACAGCTAAGATATCCTCCATCGATAAAGATTTTTTCCTAGGTGATTTCAACCTGCACTGGAATGACCCCAAGGACACCCATGTAAACTCCATCAAAGACCACCTGACTGATCAAGCCCTGATCCAAGCCTGTTCACTCCCAACACACTCGAAAGGGGCCACCCTTGGCTGGATCATCTCTAATGAACCAACAGTCAAGCTTATCTCTATAGACCCTTGTGACTGGTCTGACCACCACACCATTGCATTCCTACTACCGGGCACCCACAAGACAAGAACTCCGCAACCAGTGTTGCCTTAAGGCTGGGTTAGAGACACTAACAACCTGGGCCACAGTGAACTGGAGGCTCGCTGCAAATCTGACCTCCCCCCCCTCGCATATCACAACGGTCAGTGACCTCTATAATCACTACTCTGCAACTATTTCGAACAATATGGATGACCTAGCCCAGCTAAAGCTAAAAATACCCTAAATCAAAGACAGGAACCCCTGGTTCACTGGATCCCTCAATAATAAGAGGAGATCCCTCCGGCAAGCCGAAAGAATCTGGAGACAGCACCCCTCTGCCGCACATCTAAAACTTCTCCGTCAGGCCAGAAATGCCTACAATAGGAACATCCTCAACTCTAAAAAATAATTTTTCAGATCTAAACTTGAGAACGCCAAGAATAGACCCTGCAAGCTTTTCAAACTGGTCAAACACCAATCCAATAAACTTGCCAAAACTTCGAACGAAACCCCCAAGTCTTTAATATCATCGGAAGAATTCTCCTCCTATTTCGCTGACAAGTCACAACCTTAGGAAATGAACTTAGTGCCGCCACATACTCTCCATCCCTTCCTGACCTGCCTCCTCCTCCTGCGATGCCCTCACAGATTTCACCTAAAAATCAAGCACTCTGGACCGACTTCAAACTGTATGACGAAGACTCCGTCTCTAAAATCTTATCGTCCATAAACTGAATAACCATTGGATGGCTCGTTCTAGAATGGTTTAGATCCTTCCTCCAAAACCGATTTCAGCGATTCCTAATCAACAGCAACCTATCTGCTCCCCCTCCGGTCACAATCGGAGTCCCTCAAGGATCAACCCTGTCCCCTACCCTCTTCAACCTTTACCTTGAACCTCTTGCCGAAGTACTTCGCACAGCGAATATCTCCTACCATATGTATGCTGACGACACTCAGCTCTACAGCAAAACCTTATCTCCTAAGCATATTCTCTCCCTGAATGAGGCCCTGAAATCAACATCCATTGGCTCACCTCCAATCAACTCAACTGAAACCCTTCCTCGGCGCTGCCGACCTAAAAGGTGCAGTCCAAGCGCTAGTAATCTCCAGACCGGAGTATGGCTGTTCCACCATCTCGGGTTTACCCAAGATCTCCCTGGCACCTTTAAAAACCTGCCTCAACGCTGCCGCCAGACTTCTTACAAGCTCATGAAAATTTGACCATATCTTTCCACACTTGAAAGCTTTGAACTGGCTTCCCCTCGAGCCTAGAATGCAACTTAAACTGGCCTGCATCACACACAAGGCTTTATACTCAAACTCCCCTGCTTATCTTGCACAGAAACTTGTGGTATCCGGCAGAATCAGAAACTCCCAGTCCACCAAACACCTCACTCCAACCTGCAAGTTTCCAAAAAACAAATAGGGCTTTCTCTGGGACTGCTCCAAGAATATGGAACTCTCACCCTCCTGCCATCAGAAGAATCCCTGCTCTGGCACATTTCAAAAAGGAGGCACTCTTTCCAGGGCACATAAATGAATGAAAACATTTTTGAATGAATCAGAATAGAACATTGTATCTGTAAAGACAAGTAACTGCCCAGGTTCCTAGGAATACCAGGGTTGTCCCCTTCTTGTTTTGTCATTAGCTTCACCACTGTCAGTGTATTGAGGGGGGCGGGAGCAACCATCTGCAATTGTAGTGACTGGCACCTGCATTCACTGGGACCCGCACTGGATCTGTATGCATTCTTCCCAGCGTTGGCACAGTACCCGTACCAAAAGGCACCTGTACTTCATCTGCATCCATTCTTACCAGCATTGGTGCCAGTACTCCGTACTAAATGGCACCTCCACGTCATATGTGTCTATTTCTACCAGGTTTTGATCTTTTGCCTACATTTTGGAG
This sequence comes from Lissotriton vulgaris, assembly GCF_964263255.1. Classification (NCBI taxonomy): domain Eukaryota; kingdom Metazoa; phylum Chordata; class Amphibia; order Caudata; family Salamandridae; genus Lissotriton; species Lissotriton vulgaris. The sequence continues at coordinate 1,603,952,089 of NC_141691.1, forward strand.
TTTCAGGTTAGAGGAAAGGAAATTCCATAATTTTGAGCTTCGAAAACAACGTTCTGCTGCTTCAACAAGTTATTCTGAATTTATGGATGGATACAAAATTGAAATCTGCAGAGATACAGATGGAGCTATTTAAATACAGTTCCCAAAAGAAAGGTTGGATGAGAAGCAAAAACGAAAAAACTTATGATGCATCGTGCAGGGATTCAAAAGCAGTCTTCTCACTGCCTGGGAGCCAATGTAGCTCCATAATTCTATTGGGTATCTGTTTAAAATTTGTAAAGCCAAAAATAACTCTACTAGAGCCATTTTCAAAAGGCTGTAGTTTTTTCTCGAGGTTCTTGGAAGACCTACATAGATCTAGATCCTGCAGTCAGTACTAGACTGGACAGCAGAATTCAGAGGTACAACTTTATGCTAGAAATACAGAAACAGAGGAAATCAACACAGAAATCTCAGCTGAAAAAGCACGTGTTCACAACCATAGAGATTTGATGAATCAGTGATAGTTTGGGATCAAAAGGGGCTGGAACGCTATACTGCCTGATACAAGCAGGAATTGTGTCCATAAGAAGGAACTTGCTAGGAGTCCCTCCTTTCCCAACAGCGGAGGCTAAATCCAGGAGCATCCTGCTCGACAAGGATTTATTCCTCAGACATGAATGCTTTGTTGTCTTCGTGTTTTCAGACTCTGTACTGTAGTGTGTTGTGTATTATAGAGTGCGGGACCGCTAGGGTCCCTAACGGACTCCGTAGTCTAGTGACATAAGTGATTGAGTGTGGTTAGTAAAATTCATGACACTGTAGGTGTCATTTAATGATTACACTCTAGAGAATAAAGGCATGTAATACTGAGCTCGTTGTGTGGCATGATTCATTTACATGCTACAGGGTTGTGAAGGATGCAACAACAGGTGACGAGAAAGGAGATAAATAAACCCTGAAACCCGAAGAGTCGAGAGTGTTCTACCAGAAAGTTTGCAGAGGTCCAGCAAACTACTAGCACGTCCCACATGTGCCTCTGTTGAAGTGAAGAATGGACGGTTGGTGTATGTAGAGTCAAAGCACAACTCCAGTTAGTATGAGACCGAAGAAAGGGAAGGCCCCACAAATAGTTTTATCGCCAGTCAGACAGCTGCTAATACGACCGAGATAAAAAGGGCGAAGACACCAAACACAGATTCATCATTCATACAGAGTGAAAACATCAAAGTAAGTATCAACAATGTACAGAAAGCGTAGCAAAAGGTGACAGCCAGGTGCCAGAGAACGCTGTGAGCTGAAGTAGATGGAAATAAAGTACTAAGTGGCAGTGGTCAACCAAGTGTATGAAAGTGTGAAGGAACACCAAGGGTGGTGTGCTTCAGAAACAAGAAACAACAATCTACTTACCAAACATCTAAAGTAAAGAGAGTCCTCCGCCCTGAGGGCCAGGTGCAGCAACCCAGTCACAAGCACAGGGGCTGTGTTTGCGAGGCCGTCAAATCCTTCCACACCGATGAAAGAGGCCATGAACAGCGGTCGGAATAGTGCAATTTTTCAGCTTTTTCATGGCTGCCGAGGACACCGCCCAAAAAGGCACTGCCGCGTTCTTAAAACCGCCATCCACTTTCAATGTTGCCAAGAAGCAGAATATTGGCAGTAGATGGCCTGCCTGGATCAAAACTTTCAATTATTTCATTGATGCGCAAGAAGAAACAGATGGCAAACGATCATGAACTATTTTAAAAACCCCGAGTGGGATGGGTATGCTCAGACATGAGTTCCATGCTCGCCACACCACTGGATTCAAGCAAGCCGGGCTGACGATGGCTGGAATGCCAGAAACCAGTCCTCGGAAGCTTGTTTCCGGTCCAGGGAAGGCATAGCTTGGCAGTTCGGGCTGGACTGTTCCCATGAGGCACAGGGTCAGACTGATTTGCATATGGCCATGTCTGAACTGGGGTGGTGTGGAGTGCAAAAAAACGATGGATTTAGGCCCAGATCTCTGTACTGGGGTGAATGTATGACATTGTTCTGCATTCTGTCCATCAACTTTAGTTTATGCTTTGTCACCTCGAGTGGGATGGGTATGCTCAGACGTGAGTCCCATGCTCTCCACATCACTGGATTCAAGCAAGCTGGGCTGAAGACGGCTGGAATGCCAGAAACCGGTCCTCGGAAGCTTGTTTCCGGTCCAGGAAAGTCATGGCTTGGCAGTTCGGGCTGGACTGTTCCCATAAGGCACAGGGTCAGACTGATTTGCATATGGCCATGTCTGAACTGGGGTGGTGTGGAGTGCAAAAAAACGATGGATTTAGGCCCAGATCTCTGTACTGGGGTGAATGTATGACATTGTTCTGCATTCTGTCCATCAACTGTGGTTTTTGCATTTGTCATTGCAAGTGGGATGGGTATGCTCAGACGTGAGTCCCTTGCTCTCCACACCACTGGATTCAAGCAAGCCGGGCTGAAGACTGATTCAAGCAAGCCAGGCTGAAGACGGCTGGAATGGAATGGAATGCCTTTAACCGGTCCTCGGAAGCTTGTTTCCGGTCCAGGGAAGGCATGGCTTGGCAGTTCGGGCTGGACTGTTCCCATGAGGCACAGGGTCAGACTGATTTGCATATGGCCATGTCTGAACTGGGGTGGTGTGGAGTGCATAAAAATGATGGATTTAGGCCCCGATCTCTGTACTGGGGTGAATATATGACATTGTTCTGCATTCTGTCCATCAACTCTATCTTAAAAACTTAGCAGATGACAGAGTGAAGGAAGTGATAAAGAAAATACGAAGAGGTGAAGAAACTTCACACCATCAAATTAAAGAAGTGTTGAAACACCAAATTCAATCTGATGCATAACACTGATTATGAAAGGTACATCTTCAATCAAGAGAGCTGGTGAAACAATGGATGCATTTGTTGAAAAAACTGAAATGCTCATCAAACACTGCAAGCTCAATGAGTTCAATGATGAAGCCATTAATCTCAGAGTCATTGATGGTTACCTGTCAGATAACTTCAGGTGCCAAATGCTGAGAGAAATGCTCAATCTGGAGGGGGCTCATTGACACCAGAGCAGAAAAACGTGCTGAGAAATGAGCCACTGACATGAAGGCCAGAGGGACCCAGAGTGAATCAGCAATGAATGTGATGAGCAAGAAAAAGCACAAAGTAGAAGGACACAAAGTGATGTCTCCAGAGAAAAAGAAGTTGTGTTTTCGATTTGGATTTTCCTTTGCGCATGAGGGTACATGTACTGTCACTGGACAGATATGTAAAGGCTGTGGGAAAGAGAACCATATTTTAACAGTGTGCAAAGAGGGAGAAAAAGTAAGTGTGTCACATCGTGAAGACAAAATGGCTGCAAGTGCATCACGTTGTGAAGACAAAATGGCTGGCAAAAACTTCCAGGATCGTTTCAGTCATGACCACTGAAGTAAGCAGTAACATCAGTTGTGGCAAGTAAAAACTGAAAGAGGTTGATTGTCATCAAATTTTTAATCGAGAGGTTCTTTGATGTCACTGTCTAGCGACAGTGCAGAAGATGGGTTTACGATGTCAATGCTGACTACCGAAGACATGCACACATAGGTATGGCTTCTTGCAAAGAAGAATAAAAGTCGGAAAAGAATCAATAAGTGAAATCATGAAATTTATTTGGACACTATCCTAAAATAAAACTGAATGTTGATGGTTGCTATATACAATTTATCTGTGAGAAGTCTGCGCACACACCTAAGCTTTTATTGATTACATCATGATAGAACGTAATCTCGACATTGATGAGAGCAAGAAATTCCACAGGTGAAGTCGTGATTACAGTGGATTCAGAAATAGGTAATTAATTTTTTACGCACATAGTTTACTGGCAGCAAGTTATTAGTGGATATCACATTCATGGTCGCGTTTTTCCCATAGTCTTTAGCTTTTAATGGTGGAACGGCAGCAGTAGTCGACTTATTGGTTACAGCTCAGCAGCAAGTTGAAGTTTCAGCCATTCACGGGTGTTTAGGGAGTCGTGATTCTAGATAGTTAACTTTTCACATGGTCACAGGCAAATGCATGAGAAAGTTGAGAGGCACTGATAATTTTGGCATGGTCACCTATTCTTTTGTTTTTTCTTTTTTTCTCATATTTTTCTTTTTTCTCACAATTTTGAGATCTTTTGGTTCACATTTCTGTAGGTCATTTACCTCATACTTCTAACATTGCCTTGAGCAATATGTATATATGGCTTGCATGTCACTTCAGGAGATTGGAAACTATGTATCTGTGTAAAGTAACATGTTTTCAAGTGATCAAATGGTAAACTGGTAATTATTTATGTTTTTTCTACAGTGGCCCCTGAAGAAGGGATTATTTCAATCCCGAAATGCATTGGGCATGGTTGGGTAACTCTGTAACGAAAATTGTAATTTGTATGAACCATTTTACAAGTTCATCACATTGTTGTTTATCATGTTCAACAAATAGCATTATTTGTTATTGATGTAATATTCTTTAAGATATTGACTTTTTGATTAGGCAAGCACAAGAATAATGATTCTGATATAACACACATAAAAAACAATGTTTTAAGCACGGAACTTGTGAACTCTTTTTTGGAAAATTTATGTGAAGTTTCATATACGGTATGGTGTAGCTGTGCATCTGGTATACTGGTGGTTTTCCACCAGATGATTTATGCTATATACAATTTCCCATAGACAGTGGTGCATCGATAAATATCATGCCAATCGAAAAGTACCATGAACTGTCTCCAGTGCCCTGTCTCACACCCTCAAAAACCAAGGTATACACTTGGGAAGCCTCAACGCTTAGGGTAGAGGACGTAACCTTACGGCTAGAGCGGTCGACCTCTAAGTTAGGGAATCGGGTTCGAGTCTCGGCAGGGATGCCCCACATCCTGTGTTTCTTGAAAAATCACGTAATCTCCCCGCAACCAACAAAAATGAATGTATCTATTTGTAACGAAACTGGTGCTCATGTAACCTGATATCTTTGGGTCGAGTTCTCGCTATATAAAACTCTAAAAACATTATTAAATAAATAAATACACCATAACAAAGTCAAGGTTTATTTATGGTGACCAAGAAACACAAAAAGACAAAGGTACAAGCCCCTGTCCAAGTCCTTCAGAGCACTTTCGTCACAATCATGTTTGCTCAGCTTCAGCACTGCTGCTGAAATGGGACTAATTTCTGTGAATTATAATGTCAAGGCTCACCATGACATTTTGAATCAATTTTCATTATTGTTCCAAGGATTAGGAAAACTCACAACAATAAAAGACCAGCTTCACATAATGAGGACATTTGGCATGTTGCTCAATAACATCGTTGAGTTGCATTTCACCTCCAAGAGGCTTTAGAAAAAGAAATTGTGACTTTGCTGAAACATGAAATAATTGAGCGCTCTACTAGTCCGATGCCATGGGCGTCGCACATAGTGGTGGTACCTAAAGAGGACAGTGGAGGGTCTGTATGAATTTGTGTTGACATGTGTCAAGCACACAAGGCAATATAAAAAGAACGACATCCAGGTTTGTACAATGTCGATATGATAACCCATTTGAATAGTGCAAAAGCTTTATCGCACCTTGATCAGAACAAAGGGTTTTATCAGCTCGAATTGGTAGAAAATTGCAGGTAGATTGCTAACTTTTCAACTCATGTTGGTTTGTTCAGATACAAAAGATTGAGTTTTCCGAGTGTCCTCAGCTGCCGAACTTTTCCCAGATGTCCCTAGGTGCATTATAAAACCTGTCACGCATGCTTTCAATTATAGTAATGATATACTAGTATTTGAGGCCACACAAAAGGAACATGACAAATCCCTTACACACAGTGTGACATCTACTTGCTGATGCAGGTCTTACATTGAATGCTGAAAAGTGCATGTTTCACAAAACAAGACAAAAATTCTTTTAGCACATATTCTAGGATGGAGGAATGACTTCAGATCCAGCCACGGTTCAGGTTTTGTAATCTTCCCCCCACAAGATGTAACCATGCTGCATTCTTTTTTTTGGTATGGCCAGCTACTGTTGCAGGTACATCCATGACTTTGCCACAGTGAGTGTCCAATCGAGAGAGAATAAGAAAATTGAAAGTTTCATTTCAGTGGTCATGGCAGAGTGAACAAAGTTTCAAGAGGATTAAACATGCAATTGAAAATGCTACTGAAATGTCTTACTTTGATATGGAATTGCATACAGAGATTGTTGTATATGCCAACCAAGTGAGTTTGGGCGCAATTCTTGCGAACATAGTGGACATGCAAATGCTCAGAGGCGTACTGTGGCTTCTGCTAGCCAGAGTTTGTCACAGACTGAAGGAGCTTACTCACAACCTGAGAAAGAAAGCCTAACTGTTGAGGGAGCTTGCGAGCACTTTCATGTGTTTCTATATGGGAAACATTTTAAGCTGGTTACTGATAACCAAGCACTGCTCACCATTTTTGTCGATCCAATTTGCCAAAATGCCCTCTTGCATTGAGAGGTGAGGGCTGCACTGCAGGAGTAGGACTACACCATTGTACATTGGCCAGGAAAAGATCAAAACCCTGCCAACTACTTTTCTCAAGTACCCATACATTGTCAGGGTATACCTTCTAAAGTGGCCATTGCCTACATTAACTTCATTGTTAGAAGCAGCTCTCTTGAAGCTCTGTCAATGAAGCAAATAAGTGCTGCTACCAATGCAGATAGTAATGTGCTCATTATTAAAGACATTATTCTGCATCAATCCTATAGAACACATGCTCAACATCTTGATAATGACAGTGAATATCAGAAATTCAAGAATGTTTGTGATGAACTGTCAGTTACACAAGAAAGGATTATCTTGCAAGGGTTGAGAATTGTCATTCCTGAAAGTTTACAACTGCAAGTCATTGAAGTGGCATATGAGGGTCATCATGGAATTGACGCCACAACGCGAATTAAAAGAGAGCTCCAGGCTTGTCAATTGTGTAATTGTTTATCTCCCAAAACAACACACCATGCTTTGAACATGTTGGATCTTCCAAATCACATCTGGGAGAAACTTGCAGTTGACTTATTTAAACCCCTTGAAAATGGGCATTACTTCATGGTAATCACAGATGAGTACTCCCTGTTTTCTCTGGTGGAAGACCTTTCATTAGTCACTCACAATCAAGTAATTGAAAGACTAGAAGGCATATTTGCAACCTGGGGTGTTCCATCCATTCTAAAATTTGACAACGTCCCACCAATCAAAGGTCCGCACTTCAAAGACTTTCTTACTCATTTGAATATCAAGCATCAGGGGTGGACACACCTATGACCACAGGCTAATGGCATTGTTGAATGTTTTATGGGCACTCTTAAGACGGCTGTTCAGCACTCTGCGCTAGAGGGACTTGAACTCAAGTCACTTCTTCATTCCTCTTTTTGACTACAGATCTACCCCCCATTCTACAACCAGTGAAAGCCCGACCACCCTGATGTTCAAGAGAGCCACGGGTACCAAGCTGCCCCAGTGTACCACTGAAAGAACAATTGATGCCAAGAAAGTTTGACTCACTGATTCATCTCACAAGTCCAGAATGAAGACTTATGTAGACAAGCGTCAATGTTCTCAGGACACTATGTTTCACAAAGGATCATGTCCTTGTCAAGCAGACGCGAAAACACAAATCTAATGCTCCACTCAATGCCGATCCATTGCAAGCTGTGACCAGTAAAGGACGCATGATGCTGTGGATATCTCTCTTTTTAGTCTAGACTTCCAAATAAAGAAGTGTAGTCAAGGTCTGCCAAAGAAATGTATTTAATAGTAACGTGTGGATCCACAGAAATCATAGCGCTCAGGTGGCTATGACCAGAGTGGATAAATTACATAGTTCTGCGAGGATATTTATACAGTTGGGAAGAGCTAAGGCTGTGCAAAATATTTACAGAAAGAATAATCACTAACTAGGTAATGAGGTTGATGTTTGTTTCATGTCCTCAAATACTAACATACAATTAAACAAACAATCACAAACATCATCACTGGGCATTGCTGGTTCCTGGGGACATCAATTGTTCCTTAAGACATTGGCAAACAATCAAACAAACAAGCCTACATGTTTGAAAGTTGACATTGCTTGTTCCTTCTCCTACAACTGCAGGCAATTGAACAATCAAGTATAAACATTGGCAAAGGGCAGGTATGTCAACACCAGGTGTGTAAAGACACAAGCAAAGCAAGTCTGTCGGTGCCGACCTAAAAACAGGTCAGCAAGACACCAAAGTTTGTGATCAGAAACATTTAAGGATTTAAAAATAGAAGAACTGATATTCATAATAACGATTAAAAATATGTTTTCATAATCTAGCATTAGAACATTAGTTCTGAACATTTCAGTATAGTTTAATCTAAAACATTAGTGTGTGATCAGTTGCCTTGTTTACTATTCTTCACTGGAGAATAAATGTTTATCTATTTGCATTACATGAATACTTCCTCCTTTTGAAACATTGCCATATTGGTCTCCTGCCTTAGTGCTGGTGAGGGGCGATAGGCCACAACACATAAGCAGGCATTGTGCACACAAACAGCAACTTAATACTATACTCCTAGTATAACCACTATCATCAGTAATTTCCAAACCCAACTGGTGAAGAATGGAGTAATACAATCCAAAAGGGAGGAAATATCTTCATTGGCAAAGCATGTACCTGATGTGCTATTTTATGCATGTTCTCAATAGCCTGCTGTATATTTTTGGAATTATCTGGGATATGCAGACCCTTACATACTCCCCCGTTCTGCAATCAGCATATCTAGAACCATGCGGTTTTGGAGAACCGCGCAACACATAGTGGTAATTTATACTTTTATGTTTTCTAATGCTATCTTGGTTTTGCTTAAGGTGGCCTCCAGTAACAGTCCGAAACTTCTAATACAACAGGTATTCACAGCAATTCCAAATAGGGGTAGTACTCCTAACCCAAAGTCATAAGCTTCCTTTCCAGCAGTATCTGCCTGATATATTGAAAACATATTTGAGGTTGTGATGACCAAGGAAATTCTGTAATTTAGCTAATCCAAGATCAGAGGATATTTCCTCGAATACAGGGGAAGAGCCAATCCCAAGTAGTAGGATCCCCCCCTACCCTGGTGGCAGCCATGGGCAAGCCTTGGAACCATACCTAAAATATACACCTTCACTTGGTGGGCGGGCACGATGAATATGAGAGACACTCCTACAAGGGGAGTAGTTCTTTTTAGGAAATGGGGCCCTCACACACCCATGCAGGTGTCATGCTTCATTATCGGACTTGCTCCTTGTCGGGCCGGTGTTGCAATGCCATCAGGTCCACTCAACCCTCTGTCTCAGTTTCAGTGACAATCACACAGTCATGTTATACTTCATCCTGTTCCAAAGGAAGAGGCATCAGAGTGCCTGGGTTTATTGTGGTACATCGTTCCAGAGTGAAATTTTTGGCCATCAGAGTCGATTCATATTGTGTCTGTCTGGCATTAGTTAAACGTTGCATTTTTGTTTTGTTCAATAGTATGTCAATAAGATGGACCTCATGTCCCAAAATAATTGAATCTGTCTGTTTTAGTGCTGCTGAAGCAATATTTCAGAGGTAGTTCAGCAGGCCTCTTGCCACAGGATCCATTGCTGAGGAAAAATAGGAACACGGTCTATTCTTCTCTCCTTGTGTTAGTTCAGCCAAAGCACAGCCATCCTGTCATGCAGGAATAGGGAAAAGTGTTTAGTATAGTCAGGGCTACTCAAAGCTGGTGCATTGCAAAGAGCTTCTTTCAAGGTGTTAAAAACTATGTTGATGTTCAGCAAGCCAAGGAACTGGGCCAGATATGCCTTTATGCCTTAAGGACAGTAAATGTTTTGCTATTAAGGAAACATTTGGTACCCATTGCCTACAGAATGAGACCATGCCTAAAGAGAACATGACTTCTTTTGTGTGGTAGGTTGGAGTAGGTTTTGAATTACCTTAATTCGATCAGGTGACAGTCTTCTCTCCTCCTTTCGACAGAAGGTGACCATCAGTTCACAATATTGCAATTTTGATAATGACACCTTAAGCCCACTTGAGGCAAAGAATGATAGTACTTTATGTGATGCTTCTTTGCAATCCTCTTCACATTCTTCTGTTATTAGTATGTACATGACATACTGCAATAACATTGTTCCTGCTGGCAGTATACAATTATCTAACTCTTTTTAAAAGTCCTTGACTATAAATACTAGGACTTCCTGTATACCCTTATGGTGCTCAACCAAAGACCTAGGATTGACCTTGGAAACTGAATCCAAAGAAATGTTGGCTATCTTCATGAATGGGAATACTGAAAAATGCATTTTTAGATCCATCACTGTAAACCATTTTGCATTGGCTGGGATAGAGGAAAACATTGCAGTAATATCTGGGACCACTAGCTATTGCTATTGGGGCTGAACTATTTTGTTAATGGCTCACAAATCAACTACAATACAATATTTAATTTGTTCTGTACCATCATCTCTTTTGACCACTGGTAAAATAGGACTGTTACATACATTTTCACATACACTTCGTATTATTCCTTTATCCAATAAATGCAATAACCGTTTTGTACTGAGGTTCGTGGCAGCATCACATTACTTTTTACTTGTAGATGAACTAGGTCTATTTTCATATAGCCAGTGTCGTTTGGTCCTTGGGCTGATAATTGTGGATCAATGGATGACAATTCTTGGGGCAAACCATTTCTTCCTGTCACCATATAGTTTTTAGCTAGTGCATTTGTTTGCATGTCAGGTGCATGCCATCTGGTTAATATATAACGGCATACATCAATTTTTAATGCTTTCAAGCCTAGCAAATTTAGGGAACATTAGGGAAAATGTGTTAGTCAATACAAATGGCATTTGTCCAGTGAAAGGACCAATAGTAAAATCAAGTAGCTTTGATATGGGGCTTGTCACAACAGTATTAGAAAATCCCACTGACTTATCTACTTCTCCCCTAGAGAGTGACAGGAGAGAGTGAAAGGTGGGAAATAGAGATGTTAGTAGCACCTGTATCTATGAGAAACTTTTACGCTTCACCGGCAACTATCATTTTTACACATAGACCAGACTGGTCTACAGGTAGTGGTACTGGCTCTCCTCTTTTTGTTCCTCTCTCTCTCTTGTCTCCCTATTAAGTACACTCATCATATTCCTCTTTATTAAGCATGGGCGGAAAATCCGTTCCGCTCGCGGATTTTGCGGATTTTCGGTAAATTCGCAATCCGCCAACTCTCGCGAATTTACCGAAAATCCGCAAATTCGCACGAAACGGATTTTTTTCTTGGTGATACAATATTGCGGCATGCCGCATTCACTTACCGTCATTCAGCGTTTGCCGAGTTGTTTTTCTCGATATTTTGCGAGTGCTGCGCCATTTTGGATCTAGCTGCGGGATCCCACGGGAGTTTGGCGACCGCGATTACGTAATCGCAGCTTGCCACCTTGCACAGCACGCATCGCGAGAGTTCGCAATTGCGAACACGTAGATGCGTCGGGCAGCAACAATCTCGCACTCGCGAAATTACAAAATTTCAAATTCTGCACAAGAAATCCACCAGCAAGCAGCATAAACCTTCTGAAAATGATGATTTTATCAGAATAACTCCTCAGGTTGAAATTTGCCTGCACTTTGTTTTGCCCCACAGTCTCCAACTTCCCGTTCCTGTCCAGCAGGCTCCTCCCAGTGCTTTCTTCATGTGCTGGTCACTTTCATTCGGATTCTTGACCTGGAAGGATTACTTTTTGTGGATGCTGCTGGATATTTGGATTTGAGGCCTTTTTGACTTTCTTTGGATCACTTTTGGATTAGAAATTTCACAAGTAAGTTTGTTTGGGGCATTACAGTTGCTGCAACTACAATTTTGGAATTTTCGATTTTTGGGCTGTTGTTGGGGCCTTTTGACCAGGGGTAGTGAGTGGTGCATGGGCCTAGTCTTTCTCTAAGGGTGTCTTGAATTTAAACATCATGGAGGGCATGGATGGCATGGGATTGTGCTGATTTTTCTGTGTTTTTCGATTTTTGGGCTGTTGTTGTGGCCTTTTGACCAGGGGTAGTGAGTGGTGCATGGGCCTAGTCTTTCTGTGGGGTGTCTTGAATTTAAACATCATGGAGGGCATGGATGGCATGGGATTGTGCTGATTTTTCTGTGTTTTTCGATTTTCGGGCTGTTGTTGGGGCCTTTTGGCCAGGGGTACTGAGTGGTGCATGGGCCTAGTCTTTCTGTGGGGTGTCTTGAATTTAAACATCTTGGAGGGCATGGATGGCATGGGATTGTGCTGATTTTTCTGTGTTTTTCGATTTTTTGGGGTGTTCATGGGGACAGGCCATGTGGGTGCGGGCCATTTTGAGTGCTGGTACAGGCAGGCCCTGGCCATGTGCTGGGAGGCAAGGGGCCATTTTGAATGCAGGCAGTGTTCTTAGGCCTGCAACCATTTTGCCTAGCTTTCAACCATTATGCCCAGGGGTAGTGAGTGGTGCATGGGCCTAGTCTTTCTGTGGGGTGTCTTGAATTTAAACATCATGGAGGGCATGGATGGCATGGGATTGTGCTGATTTGTCTGTGTTTTTTTACTTTTGGGCTGTTGTTGGGGCCTTTTGTCCAGGGGTACTGAGTGGTGCATGGGCCTAGTATTTCTGTGGGGTGTCTTGAATTTAAACATCATGGAGGGCATGGATGGCATGGGATTGTGCTGATTTTTCTGTGTTTTTCGATTTTTGGGCTGTTGTTGGGGCCTTTTGACCAGGGATACTGAGTGGTGCATGGGCCTAGTCTTTCTGTGGGGTGTCTTGAATTTAAACATCATGGAGGGCATGGATGGCATGGGATTGTGCTGATTTTTCTGTGTTTTTCGATTTTTGGGCTGTTGTTGGTGCCTTTTGAACAGGGGTACTGAGTGGTGCATGGGCCTAGTCTTTCTGTGGGGTGTCTTGAATTTAAACATCAATGAGGGCATGGATGGCATGGGATTGTGCTGATTTTTCTGTGTTTTTCGATTTTTGGGCTGTTGTTGGGGCCTTTTGAACTGGGGTACTGAGTGGTGCATGGGCCTAGTCTTTCTGTGGGGTGTCTTGAATTTAAACATCATGGAGGGCATAGATGGCATGGGATTGTGCTGATTTTTCTGTGTTTTTCGATTTTTTGGGGTGTTCATGGGGACAAGACGTGTGGGTGGGGGCCATTTTGAGTGCTGGTACAGGCAGGCTCTGGCCATGTGCTGGGAGGCAAGGGGCCATTTTGAATGCAGGCAGTGTTCTCAGGCCTGCACCCATTTTGCCTAGCTTTCAACCATTATGTCCAGGGGTAGTGAGTGGTACGTGGGCCTAGTCTTTCTGTGGGGTGTCTTGAATTTAAACATCATGGAGGGCTTGGATGGCATGGGATTGTGCTGATTTGTATGTGGTTTTTGAGTTTTTGGGGTGTATAACTGAACTGATGTTCCTCTGTCTTCCATTGCTTTTAGGTGCACAAGACTCAAGAGAACCACCAGTGCCAGGAAGAAGTCCTGCAGTGATGTGTGTGTGCAGCATAACATCACGCGACGTCACGTCTGGCCACAGACAACTCTGCAACTCGTGCAACTGCGGCCTGCTGTTCTGAACTCTGAAGAAGATGGCCCCAAAAAAAGTTCCCCGTAGCTCCTCTAGCAAGAAAGTTGCCAGTAAGGAGCAGAAGAAGCAAGTTACCAAGGAGACTGGTGTTCCGCCCGCCACATTTTTGGGGAGTAAAAAAAAAAAGTACGCCTGCAGCAGCAGCGGGATCTGCTGGGGACCAAGCTGGGAGCAGCACCCCCGCACCATTGGGCTCAGTGCCACCACCACCACGCCAACTTAAGTCCAAGCCCTTGAGTGCTGCAGAGGCACTTAGTCTAGTTGTTCAATCAAAATCGACCAGTGATGTTGGCTCATCTCAAGAAAGTAGCAGCAATGTCCCTCAATCAACACAGGTTGTTGTAACTCATCTGACGAGTGTTGGACAACCACAGCCGCAACAACAACCACATATGCAAGTACAAGCCCAAGTACATGTGGAAGGAGAGGCAGCGCAAGGAGATGCACAAGCAGAGGTGCATGGAGGGTCACAAGTGCCCAGAATAGTTGTTCCTCCCGAAGTAGGGGCACATCAGGAAATCGACAATCAAGCTGAGGTATCATTTGAGGAAGCCACTCCTCCTGATGATTCATTGTCTTCCATAAGATCCCTAGCAAAGAAAAGATCAAGGGTGGTGTCTACATCTTCTTCAAGCCCACCTCCTTCTGATGATACGGATCAAAATTGGGAACCAGCACCACTGTCGTCTGAGAGTGAGGCACACCATGATCTGACAAAGGTAGTTAAGCGTAAAAGGAAGGTCATCGAAAGTCTCATAGTTATGGAGTGTGATGAGGCTCAACAAGAAGTGGCAGATACTCCTGCTGATGAAGACTCTCACGACGACGACGCAGTCATCATAGGCTTCACTCCAGCCTCAGCGGGCATGCAGCAAACAGATATTTTGACCCTAGCCCAAGAAGCTGCTGAGCGTGATGATGATGTTGTCGACGAGGAGGCAATGGAAACACCACAATCATTGGAGTTAACTAGTACACCAACACCTACTGCTTCCATATTTCTTCCTCGCCAGAAGGGACCTCCATCCACCTCGACCTCAATTAGTGGTGGTGAAAGTGCACAACGTAGTAAAGTTCGGCAATCCACATCCTCCACTTCATCTGGCATTAGCAGCATGACCACTACCAGTATCGCCGCCTCCTCCGGCCCCCACAGACATTTCAAGTCTGCAGTTTGGGACTTCTTTAGTGTTTGCCCAAAAAAGGAAAACTTCGGCATTTGTAGCATTTGTAAGCATGCAGTTAGTCGTGGTAAGTTTGCTACCAACTATGGTACCGGAGGCCAGAGAGGTCATCTTAAGAGACAGCACGCTGTCCACTGGTTTGCGCACCTAAAGGAGTTCAAGGAAGCCCGAATTGCAAGTCAAGAAAACGTTGATGTTTCATCTGATGATGACGAGGAGGAAGAAGTGTCAAACACTTCACTTACACCCAGTACCCCTGTCAGCAGCACACCCCCTGTGAGCCACACTAAGAGTATGGGAGAGAGTGAGACACCAATGCGAAAAAGTTCATCAGCGAACGTAACTGGGTCGAAGAAGTCATCATCATCATCCCGTAAAAGCATGGTCCAGGGCAACATTAGAACCATGTTGTTTTCAGCAGCGCCATATGATCGCAACCACCCACTGACGCGTCTGTATAACACTAAGCTGGCTAAAATGCTAGCTCTGGACCTTCTCCCTTTTTCTTTTGTAGAAGGGGTTGGTTTTCTAGAATTAGTGGCAGCGCTCTGCCCTAAATGGAAGGTTCCTAGTCGGTTCTATGTTGCCAGAGTTGCGGCTCCAGCACTACATGAAGATGTACTGGAGGTGATTGGGGCAGCTTTGCAGAAGAGTACTGTTCACACTATACATCTGACAACAGACATGTGGACCAGTGGCGCAGGCGCTGATTACATGTGCATCACTGCACACTGGGTCTCTTTTTCAGGGGTTAGAGCAAAGCTAAACGCAGGTGTTGACCCAGACCAGGTTTTTAAAGCTGCTCGGAAACATGCAACACTAGCCATGTTTGGCTTGGAGAAACGTCATACAGCAGAAAACATTTTGAATGAGTTTAACACAAAGGTCTTTCACTGGCTGTCCCCAAAAAAACGCCAGATTGGTTATGTTTCCACAGATAATGGCGCCAATGTAGTTAAGGCCATGGATCTGGGTCACTATTTCAGAGTGCCGTGTTTGGCGCACTGTATAAACCTGGTTGTTAAAAAATTCTTGAGTGATGAAGACAGTCCAGCGTGCGAGTTAGTGGCCACCTACCGAAGAATGTGCAACCATTCCAGCCATTCTTTTAAGGCCCGGAAGCATCTGAGGAGCCTGCTACATGAACGTTGAATGCCAGTGAAAGCACTCATCCAGGAGGTGCCAACACGTTGGAACTCAACCTTCTACATGCTTGAGCGTCTGTATGAGCAGTATACGGTACTCGATCACTATTTCTTAACACTGGGTACAGCTCACGAGGACCTGAGGCTAGATGCGGCGCAATGGAACCTAGTTAAAAGCCTGACAGACATGCTTCGTCCTTTTGAGGTCTTCACACGTGCAGTCAGCAAGGAGGACTGTAATTTAGGAAAAGCTATCCCATTGTTGCGCATGCTGGAGCACCAACTGAAGGCGGTGTCTTCTATGTTTCAAAAAGATTAAAAAAAGCAAGACGCTTTTGTTTTGGCGGAGACATTATTAGAGCGCCTACTTGGCAATGAACGTCTTAAAATGATTCACTCAGAACAGCATTACATTTGTGCTACTATTCTGGATCCAGGCTACGCTGGCAGTTGAGCATTCTTTCCTTTTGATGATGAAGATGTTACAAAGTACAAACGTTGGCTAGCCTTGTCAGCCATGAGGTTTTCAAGAGAACGGCAGCAAATTGAAGGAAAAGGTAGTATATCAGCATCAGCAGGCCATCCCCAGTCAAAAGAATCCACTTCTGCACCTGTGGCTGTGGCACAAGTGACCTCTCAGCCATTAAAGACACCGGCAACCGGATCATCTGCACCAGACACAACAGTAACATTGGGTGAAGAAGAGGATTGGCTAACTCTGCTTGAGTTTGGTTCTCAAAAGGTCCCAGCAAAAAGTAAGCAAAGTGGAGGAACCTTGGAGGACCTTGAGTCGATGGTGCAGGACTATCTGAATGACTCAACAGAGGTCTATGTTAATGCTGACCCATTGGCGTATTGGCATGGGAAAAAAGAATTGTGGGCACAGATCTCCAACCTGGCTATAAACTACGTGTCTTGCCCACTCGCAAGCGTGTCTTCTGAACGTGTTTTCAGTGCTGCTGGTGGCATTGTAACTTCCAAACGGACCCGCCTCTCGCCCAAAAATGTGGAGAGGTTAACAATGATCAAGATGAATCAGCACCTCATACCACCAGATTACAACGTACGAGAACACACGCCGGATGAAGACGAGGAGGACAGCAACTTAGATGAGGGAATTTGTTCTCTGTTAGGTGACACTGACCTACTCCTGCCTGAACTCGCAGAGTATGAGGACGAACTCTTATTCTTATTCCCTGACACCGAGCCCTGAAAATGAGCCAATAAATCAATAACTTTCTTTTTCATCCTTTTTCACTTTTATTCCTGTGTGTCTGTTTTTCTTTGTTTTACACAGTTAATATAATTAAAACTTTAATCACGTAATCACAAAAACAAGCCCATCAGCAGAACTGTCTTCACTTGTTTGCTTATTGATTTGAAGGTGCCGCAGTCTGCATTCCTCAGGTTCACAAGTTCACAAGAACATGCTCCTCTATCCTCCTCCTCCAGACTCCTATTTCCCTCAAAGCAGAGGGCTGGATTACGCCCAATGAAGAAAGACTCTGCACTTGTGGGGGTGTTCTACTTCTTTGCGGGTGAGTTGGCGGTTCTTGCGGCATTGCTGGGAAGCTCTAATACCGGATAAAAGTGGTTTGGGCCAAATCGGAGGCAAATTTTTTTTTGCGTTTTTGCTGACTTGCTTGCCTTTGAGGTGCTCTTTGGGGGGGTTCCGGGGGTTTGTGGGTGGGTTTTGGGGTCTGGTAGCACTGCTGGGACAGTCTAATTTTGATTGCATTTGCTTTTCAGGAAATCCGTGGTGGAAAATGGGAGTTATGACCTAGCAGCACAGCGCGTTTGGACCGAAGGCCGATAAATATTGTAAGTATGAGATTTTCCTTTTTGGCTGTTTGGGGGTGTTGTGCTTTTTTGCGGGTGGGTTGGGGGGTCTTGGGGCATTGCTTGGAAGGTCTAATACCGGATAGAAGTGGTTTGGACAAAATCCATGAGGAAAAAGTTTTTGCTATTTCTGACATTTCGCTCAATGTAGCGTTTTCGGGGGCCTGTTTGGGGGGCTTCCTGGTGTTTGTGGGTGGGTTTCGGGGTCTGGGAGCACTGCTGGTTATTGATACTTTTGATTGCAAGAGGTTTGAAGCAAATCCATGGTGGCAGAGGGGAGTTAGGGCCTAGCTGCAGAGCGCACGTGGAGTGATTTTGGAAATTGCCATGAAAATGACTAAGTCCCCATTTTTGTACTATTGCTTTTTGGCTGTTTGGGGGTCTTCTACTAGTTTTTGCCTGGGTTGACGGCTCTGGGGCCATTGCTGGGAAGCTCTAATACCGGATAAAAGTGGTTTGGACCAAATCGGAGGCAAAACTTTTTTTGCGTTTTTGCTGACTTGCTTGCCTTTGAGGTGCTCTTTGGGGGGGTCCCGGGTGTATGTGGGTGAGTTTTGGGGTCTGGGAGCACTGCTGGGACAGTCTAATTTTGATTGCATTTGCTTTTCAGGAAATCCGTGGTGGAAAACGGGAGTTATGACCTAGCTGCACAGCACGTTTGGACCGAAGGCCGATAAATATTGTAAGTATGAGATTTTCCTTTTTGGCTGTTTGGGGGTGTTGTGCTTTTTTGCGGGTGGGTTGGCGGGTCTTGGGGCATTGCTGGGAAGGTCTAATACCGGATAGAAGTGGTTTGGACAAAATCCATGAGGAAAAGCCTTTTGGCACTTTTTGTAACTTAGGGTTCGTTAGGGTTAGCCCTAGCAGCAGGATTGCATGTGTTTCGGGGTGTTCTAGATTTTTGCAACTGAGTTCTGGGGTCTTAGAGGGCTCGTGGGAATGTGTAATATTGGTTGCAAGTGATTTGAAGAAAATCCATGGTGGGAAAGGGGGGATTTGGCATAGTTAAAGAAAGCGTTTGCCACTATTCTTAACTTAGGGCTTGTTAGGGTTAGCAGTACTTGTATTGCATGTGTTTGGGTGGGGGGCTGTTTGTGGGGGGTTTGCGAGTCTTGGAGCGATGCTGGGTATGGATACTTTTGCTTGCTTGCAAGTGGTTTGTATACAATCCATGTTGGGTAAGGGGGTATTTGGGCCTACTTTTACTTTTAAAGTACGTTTTCTCACCAGTTTTCCACTAGGCCTCGTTTTTTGAGATCTGATTGGGGGTCTTCTACATTTTTGCGACTGGCTTTAGTAAGGGTCTGGGTGGGAGCACTGCTGGGAAGGTCTAATTTTATTCTAAAACACTGTTTACAGTACACCTAGCTTGAGGGGAAAGATCCGCTAAATTAATTTGCCCATACTTATTTATCCTTCAAAAGGAGACTCAGACAGAGTACGCACTTTCAAAAATATTGTACTGTCTATTAGGAAACTCAAAGTGTGACTTTTTGCACTACACAGCGTACATACCTTATATTTATTTATCAGTGGTGTTCTAATATCACTTCCTGTTTTTCCATCAATAATTACAGGCCGGGTTTCAGTCTGTGCAATGGGAAAAAAAGGATGAAGTCAGGCTTCACATTAGCGAGCCACAATTCAGCATCCGCCAGGCAGGCAGTGGACAGGGTGTCTTCTGGTCACCAACATTGATGGACGAAGCGTCAGCTGGAATGGAGGAGTGCCGCTAATAAGAGGACTGGTTTGATGCGTGCAACTGACTTACCAAATTCAACAGGACAAATACAACAACATACAGATACAGTATCCATTGTTTTCAAATTATTTTTTAAGTAATGTTATTGCTGTGAACTTCTATCAGTGTGACTCTGCATTTCTTGGATCTCTCTCTGCTTCTAAATTGATCCCTACAGCCATTCTATAGGTTTTACTTCGGCTATTTTTTAAACCTAATTTAATGTAAGAAGTGTTTCTCTGAGTGCAGAGATAGGCAAGTGAAAATGCTGTAGCTCTGTACTGTCGCATTCTGTCATTCACGGTTGTCGAAAGTACTACTTACTTTTCAGTAACAATGCATGCAGTAGTGCATGCACTTCCTTTATGTCACTTAAAAGATTTATGGTTAGCTTTGTACCCAAAGATTTCTTTATCTTCAATTATTGTTTGTCCATGCTGTGCTTTTTTTTCTTCTCTCAACAAAACTTACCCAAAAAGAAACCCCCATTGCCATCCATTTTCCAAACCCTAACCCTCTTCCCCCGGGCTGTGTGGTTTTGATTGATGTGTGACTAAATGACAGCAATAATTCCACACACTTGCTGGGGAGGATAAGGTCATAGCAACAGGCTGGTGAAGGAATCCGAGGATATATTCTAGACTTACTCAGCTTCAGTACTATTTCTTGTAGTAGGAGCCAATGTCAAAGAAATTCAACGCAAGTTCTAGTTATACTTTCAATACTTTACCATTTGTTAGGCTACATTGTGGTACTGTTCTAGTGTACTGTCACCTGCTATATTCTCTATCGTACCGTTGTAATGCTCCAGTAAGGACAAAGCAGGTTTCATTTTCTTTTTTTCATAGGCATGCAACTGCCACTGTGTCACACCACTAGTACCACCGCAATGAGGACATTTCATCCGCCCAGGATTGCCAACCTTAATCGCCATTTACCGTGGAGCCAGCCCTGGGCCTAGCCCTACTTTCAAACACAAATTACAGGTAAGATAAACGTTTGGTGGGAGGTAGTATAATGGAGTATTAGGAGAGACGAGAGTTTGACGGTAGTACTACTAAAGTCCTAGGACTCTTGAATTCACTTACTCTGTGAGAGGCACTTAGTGTTGAAAACATTTAGCCATTTACACTTAAAGGAAGAAAATGACACAGACTTAAGTTTCAGGAAAATAAACTTACTGTTAAACCCCCACCCACCAGACTCAAAAGCAGTAAAAAAACAGGCATGCTCAGATAAAGTTTCAAAAAGTATATTTGTGTAGCCCTAACAAAATAATCTCCTGCAAGACCCTCCCTAACCCAAACGATTGTCCTTCAAAAGTCCCAAAAACAACCCAACTCCCAATTCCCACCCCCCAAAAGTCTCTACAAAAGGGGCAAGGGACACTACGGCAGGATGCTGTTCACTTTAGCGGCCAGGGCATCATACTCCTTGCGGAGGGTGGCATAGTCGGAGCCGAGGCTCTCCACCAAGGTCTTATATGTTAGGGCCTCCTGCTACAGGTAGGACACTCTGAGGCATAAGCGGTGCTGGCGTGCCTTGCAACTCCTGTGGGGGGCAGCTGCTGTCTTTGCTGCTCAGCGGTGGCGGTTGGCTTTGGTAGCCTGGCTCCGTACCGCTGGAGCACTGCGCTGGCTGGCAGCCCGTGGGGGCACGGAGGAGGATGCAGCTGTCCCAGTGGACGTACCAGTAGACTGCGTGTCCTCCTCCTCCTCCAGGGCCCCCAGCCGCCGATATTCGGTGACAGTGGCATCCAGCCTCCGTTGCCGGGCCATTCGAGCCAGCTCCTTCCTTGTTGGTTTGTTTGATTTGGAAGGAGCAACTATATGAAGAAAGAAAGACGTAGTCTGTAACCAATGCTCCTTAAGATTAACACAAAATGATTGAGCAGAAAGTTGTGTCACAGTACAACTAGCAACTTGAAAGCACAGTACATAACTATTGAGGCCAGTATCTATCTAACCTCCCACTTCTTCACCCTTGCTCTAACATTAGTGGGAGTTTAAGGAACAAATTCTATGAGCACTATGGGCTTCCATTACAGTCGACTATGACAGTACACCAGTCTTATTCTTATTCTTCTATCTTGTTTAGGAAAATTGGTACGTTATCTTATGCAAGCCGGCATAATGCCAGCGCAGTGAACTTGCACCAGAGAAAAACAGACGCACACCATGATGAGTGAGACAGACTTGCGTTACTGTACCGGTCCAGTACATGTAGGTGGTGAAGCTCTTACTTTTCTATTACAGGTGGCACTGACAATACTCTGTTACAAGGGCTACTGCTTAATTAATTTAACTTCCACCCTACAGTGCAAATGAGTACTAGAAAAGGAAAATGAAGAAGCTAAATAATCTGATTATCTATCACTTCACATGGGATGTATTTGATTACATATGGGATGACTTTAGGTGCTTTGCTTTTTATTGAGTGAACAGTGATACACCCACACATGAATGACGTACTACTACTAAACTAAACTTATTAAGAGAGGTGGGGAGTGTCCACCGTAATAACCGGATATATGCTGTGCTTGCAGTTGCAATACAAACTATTGCTTCTATTCATGGTAGTATTTGGACAAAATTACAACTTCTTTTCCTTGCCTTTCCTACACTGGAAGGGACGTGCGGGTGTGGTGTTACATGCTCTTCAAAGTAACACTTAGTTCATCCAGTGACCGTCTACTCTCTCTAGATACACATATGCTATCTAAGAGTCAGATAGTACCATGATTCAGGCATCCATCCATTCAAAGTATATGCACACATACAGTTTCTGTTTCACCCACCCAGACTGTTCTCCTTCCACCCATCCTTGCTTCATCATTCACCCAGCCATGCACCATACCATATTCTTTCCTTCCCAGCCACCTCGGGGACCAAGCAAACACATATCATTCTTCTTTGCCAGTCATCATTAAATTTCTCGTCCTTCCACACTTACTTTCATCCTTCTTTCGCTTTTCGTTCATCCCATCCATCAAGTTCATCTCAGATCTGATTGGGATTCTTCTCGCCAAAAACTTCACAGCTAAGTCAAAGTACATTTAGAGGAGGCTACTACCTGGTTGATTTATAATACACCCGTGCAGAAAGCACACTCTGCAGTCTTCAATCTCAATAAGTAAGGAATATATAGCTTACCTCTGCCCGCCACCACCGTGTGAACCCTCACAGGCACATTGGTGTCGTCCGGCACTTGCACCACCTCCTCCCCAGAACTTTCCTCCTCCACCTCCGCGCTGGGCCCAGCACCAGATGTTCCACCTACAAAGTACATTTAAGAATGTTAGAATACACCACTCACTACTATATAATATTTTGTCTAGGAATAAAGAAATGTGAAAAAAACAGAAAACAATGTAATAATTTGCGACTGTCTACTCTAAAGTAAAAATGTCCCTTTTTCCAGGGAAGGCTGTTGTCTTGCTGCACTTTTTGGCACAACTGATGAATGCTTGCTTTTTATTTTTAACATGCACCACTTTTTCTCCTAACAGACAGAAGCTTGACTTCTAAGAACACGAGCAAGATCAAGTTCAAACCAGGTGAGAGCTCTGCTCGACCACAAGAAATTAAGTTAAGTTAAGTTAAGTTAAAATTTGGTAGAGCGCAACAGCTGCCCCAGCAAAGGGGCGTCCCGGCGCTAAAGAACCACAGAATCATCATCTGGGGGGGAGGGAGCCAGAAATCAAGGACCTAAAGGGGGGGAAACAGAAAGGTTTTGACAGCTCGCCGGAAGGCCAACAGGTTTTCCATAGAGCGAACGTTTGCTGGCAGACTGTTCCAGAGTTTGGCTCCTAGAACTCTAAAGGAACGTCCGCCAGTGCGAGCTAACTGTGTGCGGGGAACTGTCAAGAGATGTTGGCCGAGAGAGCGCAAATTGCGCTGTGGCACATAAGGGGAGAGAAGAGGGCAGAGAAGTTCAGGCCGTCCAGTTTTGAGAATTTTGAAGATCATAACAAGAGCTTTAAACTGGATGCGGGACTCAATCGGCAGCCAATGCAGTTTCCGTATAGTGGCTCTAGCCGAACACCTACGGGGAAGTCCAACCAACGTTCTGGCAGCGGTATTCTGTATGCGCTGCAGGCGCATAATCTCAGCTTTGTTGGCGCCCAGGAGTAACACGTTAGCGTAATCTAGGCGGGATAGAATAGTGGCTTGTATGATTGTTTGACGGACCTTGGAATCGAAGAAGCCAAGTATCGGATTAAGGCTCCTCATCAAGCCCACACAGGTGGCCGCTACTCTTTTTGTGTGGGTTTGGAAATTGAGTGAAGAATCCATCCAGACACCTAGGTTTTTGACCAGGGATTTGGGAGGAGGAATGGTGCCTAACGACCGAGGCCACCAGTGTTGGTTCCAGTAGTTGGTGTTCTTACCAAGGAGCAGTACCTCCGTTTTGCCTGCATTAAGCTGCAGGCAATTATCCGTCATCCATTGGGCTACGGCAGCCAGCCCATCCCTAAACCTCGCTGCAGAGATGGAGGGGCCTTCTGTAAGAGTGATAGCTAGCTGAGTGTCATCAGCGTATGACACCAGCGAGAGGCCCCATTCTCTGGCTACTGCTGCAAGCGGTTGAACATATAGGTTGAAAAGGGATGGGCTGAGTGCGGAGCCCTGGGGTACTCCCTGTCCGATGTAGTGGGACTGGGAGAGGAAGGGAGGGGCTGAGACCTGAAAAGACCTGTCCTCCAGAAAGGATCGGAACCAGTCCAGTGCACGGTCTGAAATACCTGCCATGTTCAGACGGTGAAGTAGAATGTTATGCGATACCGTGTCAAAGGCTGCGCTGAGATCTAATAGGATCAGCGCAGCACTTTGACCGGCATCAAGTATCGTCCGAAGATGTTCTGATGTGGCTAGGAGAGCAGATTCGGTGCTATGGCCTGGTCTGAACCCGTTCTGGGATGGATCTAAGATGTTGTTAAGATCCATATGCTTGGACAGGATGGTGTTGACGTGAGCCTCTGCAAGTTTGGAGATCCAGGGAAGCAGCGAAATGGGTCTATAATTTTCTGGTTTGGTGGGATCGAGGGTCGGTTTTTTGATGATGGGAGAGACTCGTGCTTGCTTCCAAGCAGTCGGGACATTGGCCGAAGAAAAAGACAGATTTAATATGGATGCTAAGTAAGGTAGAAAGAGGTCCAAGGATTCTAAAAAATGAATTGGTCTCATGGGGTCTACTGGGGAACCAGATTTAACCCTCCTACATAGTCCAGCTAATTCTTCATGAGAAATCTCAGGTATAAACTCCATTTTGGTGAGTTTATTAATGGGAGGAGAGGAGCTGGGAGCTACAACAGAGTGGTTAGGAAAAGATTTGTAGATGTTTTCTACTTTGGTCACGAAGAAGAGAGCAAGATCTTCACATTGCTGTGCTGACATAGCATTGGAGGAGGAGGATTTATTTTTCTGCAACTCATCCACAAGTTTAAAAACAACTTTGGAAGGATTAGCACTGGAATTAATTTCTTCCGCATAGAAGGTGGCTCTAGCGGAGCTGATAGCTTTGTGATAGAGCTTTTGTTTGAGTCGGTAGGCATGTTTGTTGTTGACATTATATTCCCGTCTCCATGCTCTTTCGGCTGCCTTACATTCCTTGCGCATGTCTTTTAAGGTATTGTTATACCACGGGTTAGAGGGAGAGCAGCGTCCTTTAGCCCATTTAAGAGGTATGAGGGTGTCTAGTCCCTGCTTAATCCAGTCACAGAAAGCAGAATATACAGAGTTTATATTAGTTTGTGCTTCCTGGCGGAATTCTCCTAAGGTGGTATGGAGGTCATTGGCTGAGAGTTTGTGCCATGCTCTTTTGAGTTGGCGGGTAGGTTCGGCTTTGTTAAACACTTCCTCAATCAGTGTCGTGAATTTGACTAAGTAGTGATCCGTCCAGTCCATAGGTTTGGGTGTCTCTAATATAGTTTCCGGGAGGTTGGAGAAGACCGGGTCTAGGATGTGACCAGCCAAATGAGTGGCGTCCTGGATTAGGGGGCAGAGTTGTAAGGCTGATAGGTCGGCTAGGAGGTTTTTAATAGTAGCATCCTGGATCCTGTCAAAATGGAGATTCAAGTCTCCCAGTATCGTAAAGTTAGCCGTGCTCACCACCAAGGAACTAGCAGTTTCAAGGAGGTCTTCTATGAATTTAGATGAGGGACCGGGGGGCCGATAGATGTAAAGGCCAGACAACGAGAAATGCGGGCCCACTGTGATCTTAAAGCGAGCGCTTTCACAGTTTGAAATAGGTTCTTTGATGAAGGAACATAGGAATTGATTTCTATAAATAACGGCGATTCCACCTCCTCTGGAGTCTCTATTAATCGACTTCATCTGATAGCTATCTGGCAGCGCAAGGTTAATGACACTGGTCATATCATCATGTAGCCAGGTTTCACAGATAAAAAGGATATCGGGGTTCTCATCAAGTAGAAGAGTATTGATCTCTTGATGATGCTTGCGCAATGATCTCACATTGAGTTGTAGTATAGTGAGGGGGGTGAAATTGCATGCACCTGAAAGATGCTTTAAGGAGCGGGGGTAGGGTGTGGAGAAGTGGCATGACTTACATTGTAGGTATGTCTGTCCAACATTTTCCAATGTCTTCTCGCAGTTTTTTCCCGGATTAAGAGCGAGGAGATCGTTTCTGTCGTACCGGTATACTTCCTTGTTTGTTAGACCAGGGGGACAGGCGAGAGGCGATGTCTTGGCGATGACGGGCGCAGACGGGCTTGCCTTAGGCGCGCCTTCGGCGCGCAAACGGCGCGCCCGCTGCGCCCGTCCGCTGCGCGTACGGTGAAAGCACATGTTTAACAAGAGGTCGGAGTGGCGGTGGGCGTGGCCTCAGAGTGGGCGTGGTCACGCGGCTCGCTTGAGCTCGCTTGTGCTCAATTAATCACCAGCACTAAGCACTTTTCCATTTTCAGTTAAACGTTTAGTTTTATGACAAACTTGATTTTAATAAATGTGTTTACTTTTAATAAAGCTTTTAAACTTAAATAGACTCTGTGGTTTTTGGTCCTCCAGACTAGAGTGGCTGAGCTAAAGGTTTTGCAATGTTTGCAAGCATGAGTCCGTGCCTCTGACACTTCTTGACTCTGACTCCGTACTCTTGTCCTGCGTTGGATAATCATCATTGGGGATCAGTCATCTGTGACTTTGGGAGCTAAATGACTCTGCCACACTATCTAGTCAGTAAGGAGATTGGGGGTTCAACTACAAAGTCTGTTATCACTGAGGTATGTGGAAAGTCTAACAGCGCCTATTGTAATTGATAAGCTAAGCAATGCATTATTTAGTGTCCATAGTTCTGTTTGTGCAGATTTGTCCCTGCAACAGTAGTAGAATGGATTGTCCTCCTATCCAAACCAAAAGTAAAGTAGTATCTTATTCTTTCTTGGTGGTCATTCACCTTTTTATTGTTGGCAATTGTCAAAGCATAAACATTTAGAAGACTTGAAAAGACATTATGGACAATCCCAGAGGACTGCACTCAGTGCATAGAGCTATTGCTGACTAGAATGGGAGTCCAATGGAATTGCCAAATGTGCAATCTTAGGTAGCTACACAGACAGACTAATAAGAATAATCTAGTAATACCACAGGGAGTAATAGTTGAGGTAGGATAAGAATTTAGATACAGTCTACAAGAAGATCAAAGACGATTAAGAAAAAATCGAATGAGGAACGCTAGGAAAAAATAGGTACTCTATATTAAAATTAAAACTTACCGGGGCCAGCAAAGGAGCCCTCGCCTGACCGATTCTGTTAAGCAGCAGCAGCAGCTTCCTCCAATGCCCTATTGCCCCTGGGGGGAGCTGATGTACAACATGAAACAAAGAAAGACCAGAAAACATAGATGATATTTGTCAACCAAATCAAACATTTCAAAAGAACAATAACAAAATATTTTGGCGAAATAGCAAATAGACAACTATTCCACGGGATATATTGACCGATCTCATGTGGTCTACTACGTTACTAGTATTGCTTGATTTGCGGACCGTCGACTTGGAAAGTTCTTATGTAACTCACTAAACAAACTACTAAAAAGGTTCGCCTAGGACTGGCAGGCAGCAGTCCGCAGTACGCGAAGTGACAGACAAAGTCCATTGTGATTGCAGATCAGCGACAACACTAAAAAGTTTCCTACTACATTAACCAGTCATTGAAATACTCAAACTATCAATCCACCACCACTATTTCTTCTTATCGCCATGTGTACAAAGGAAGGACTGGACTTGAGTCTGTAGGGGCTGATTTAGAAGCCCCTTGTGGCTCTTTTGCTCCATTGTTGCGTGACGTTTGTGACGCAGCGGCAGAACAAAAGAGGCGCCATGGTGCGGCGTATATTAACAACGTGACGCATATGGGAGATGCATCACGTTGTAAAGCTCTGCGCCATCAGGGGGCGTTCCGGAGCAAGGGAGGGCGTTCCTGCGCAGGAACGCATCCTAAAAGTGGCTGAGGGAAATCTACAAGATTTCAATCAGTCACTTTGAGGACAAGATGCGTGACTCAAACCCTGTGCCTGCTTGAAGCAGACGTACGGCTTGACGCAGCATTGGGGAGATAGGGCACCCCAGAGCATTGCTGGAGCTGCGCCATCGTTGCGACGCAACTCAAGCAATGCGCTGCCTTTACGGCACAGATGCGTAACGCTTTGGTGACGTTTTGGGCCCATGCTGCGCCGCATTGTAAATACGATTTAGAAAAGGGGGTGGTGATGAACAGAGAGTCTGAGTTAAACAGACCACTCTTACCCAGTCCAAAGATCAGGGCTTGATCCATCACCATTATTTATCTCACTGCCCCATCCCAGCTCAGAACCTGGCTATATGCAAATCAGTCTGTCCCTGGCCCAGTGCATCATGGGAACAGGGCAGACTAAACTACCAAGCCAATTCTTCACCAGAAAGGAGACAAGCTACCGGGGACCGGTTTCTGGCATTTCAGCCTTCTTCGGCCCGGCTTGCTTGAATCCTGATGGAGCAGTGAGAAAGGGACTCATGTCTGAGTATACCCTGCCACACCTATAGTGGCCAAAAACGATTTAGAAAAGGGGGTGGTGATGAACAGAGTGTCTGAGTTAAACAGACCACTCTTACCCAGTCCAAAGATCAGGGCTTGATCCATCACCGTTATTTATCTCACTGCCCCATCCCAGCTCAGAACCTGGCTATATGCAAATCAGTCTGTCCCTGGCCCAGTGCATCATGGGAACAGGGCAGACTAAACTACCAAGCCAATTCTTCACCAGAAAGGAGACAAGCTACCGGGGACCGGTTTCTGGCATTTCAGCCTTCTTCGGCCCGGCTTGCTTGAATCCTGATGGAGCAGTGAGAAAGGGACTCATGTCTGAGTATACCCTGCCACACCTATAGTGGCCAAAAACGATTTAGAAAAGGGGGTGGTGATGAACAGAGTGTCCCGGGAGCTTGTTTCCTTCCCAGTGTAAGAATTGGCTTTTGTAGTTTGGTTTGCCCTGTTCCCATTGTGCACTGGGACAGGAACAGACTAATTTGCATACAGCCAGGTTCTGAAACTGGGATGGTGCAGTGAGCTAAAAAACGGTGTTGGATCTAGCCCTGATCTCTTGACTGGGTGAGAGCTTTCTGCTTAATTCAGAGACTCTGTCCCTCACCACCCCTTGTTGTAAATAGCATTGTAAATACGGCGCACCATGGGTGATGGTGGCATGGCGCACAATTACTGGCGCATCCCTGCTACTTTGCAGGGATTCGCCGGTAATTAAAAATCTGACCTTAGTGTCTAGCATTACGCAGTTCTTTAAACTACACTCATACATAATTTCACAGGCCAATGAAATGAACACAAAATCGAAAACAAATAAGCATAGTAGCAACGCTACTGAGAAGGAGAGCAGTGCACCTGAAATGCACAGAACATTTTGAAATATAATTTACCTACAATATAATCAGCAGCATTATTGCTCTTGGTAAAAAGCAAAAATTTGCTATATAATAACACACAGAGCAGGAGAAAACAGAGAAGTAAAGAAATAGCTACTACTACTCACCAAGCCCAGGGATCACAAGGCCGAGCAGGTCGAGCAGATCGCGTTCCCGGTCCAGGACATTCGTCCAACTGTGGGTGGCCTGGTTGTTGGTGCGCCGGACCCGAGAGTGTTGGTACATGGCCCGGCACACCTTCTCCCACCGCTTCCGGCGCTCCTGGATCCCGTACCCGCTAGCGATCTTGCCGCATGCCATGATGGTCCTGGGGAGGCGGCGCTGAACATAAAAAATTAGTGCGGCCACCTCCTCCGGGCTGAAGATCTCCCGGGGTGCAACCTGCTCCCCCCTCAAACGCCCGCACGGGAGCCGGGCATGGGGTGCGGGACCCTTCCCCTTCTCAGGATGCTTCCCGGCTCCCTTTACCATGGTCTGGGCAGAAAGGAAGCTAAATAATAAAGAAGAAATAGAATAGGGAAGAAGAAAAGAAAAGAGTTTAAAAGAAGTAGTTTAAAATTAACCAAGAGTAGCAGAAAACACAAAAATATAGAGCTAGAAAAATAGAGGGATAGATAATAAGTAAAATAGATCAAAAAAAATTTCAAACAAGCAAAGGATGGCAGAGATTCAGAGAGGATACAAAAAGCATGCCCAGAACCATAGCAATGAATGAGAAACAAGAGGGCCGAGCCCGTTCACGACCGCGTGGGTAAGTTCACGCGAGATTTTCCTCGCGATCACACGCGAAATTGTACTAGCGAGCCGCACACTTTGCGAGATTACACATCACGCCCGGAAACGGAAATACATCATGCAAACAAAATGGCCGTGCCCGTGAACGACCGTGAGGGTAACTTCGCACCGTTGCGCTACAAGTGGCTCGCTAAAATGCACAAAACCTTGCGAACTAACACACCGCAAAAAAACAAATCGCATATTCGCACGAATTCGCGGCTTCCAAATTCGATCTCGCGCAAGTTCGCGCCCCGCGAATTCCGCGAAATTGCAGAAAAACGAGTTTTGCAAAACTGAAAGCACTCAGCAGGTGCAAAAGTTCAAACTCATCATTAGTAACCATTCCCTGAGGTGCTTCCTGACTGGGGCCCCTTCAGAGTTCAGTTGCTAGTTGCAACAATTCTATGACCCTGCTCTGACCCTCACAGCAGGCTCATAGAATAACTACAAGTAGGCCACAAAGGTCCTGGAAAAAAAATTGCACTGCAACAGAAAGCAAATTACAGATAAGGAAGCAGGTGCCAGACTGGAATTTTAAAACAGTGACACATTAATAAATCAACCCCAAATTAATTCATGTCAGTTGAAGCAGGGCAGGTGTGCTTGCTTTTCCCCCGCCATAATCTACAGTGATGAACCAGAGGGTGGCATTGATGTACCAGAGGGTGGCATGGGTGAAACAGGGTGGCAGTGGTGAAACAGAGGTGCTGTGAACCTGTGATGATGAACCAGACGTAGAAACAACATAGTCGCGACCATTGCGAGCCGACAAGTAAGTTCGCAATTGCGAACTGGTACAAAACCCTCGCGAACTGGCAGAAACCCTTGCGAACAAAAAAAAATCTGCAAATTTGCGAGAATTCGCTGATTTTGCGGATTGCGAGTTCGCACATACGCAAATTCGCGAACGCCAGATTAGCAAAATTGGCCCATGCTTACTCTTTATCCCAATAATCTTGTGCATGAAAAGCATTATTACATCCATCAAAATAATTAGCATTTACACCGTGCTCTGCATTTTCTGTCCTGGTTTGTCCTCCGCCTCTACCTCTGCCCCCACCTCTCACTACTTCAGCTTGTAGCCCATATCCTTTTCCCTGAAGAAAAGGACATTCATTCTTCCAGTGACCTTCTTGCAAACAATTGGCACAAGTACTATAGCATGTTTCTGTTTTCTGTGGGGGTGGATATGACTGCTCTCAGCCTTTCCTCTACTACTTCCTCTTGCCCTCATATTGCTTCCAAATACCTGGATTCTGCCTCTTTCTGGATATGCCTGTTGCATCAATGCTTTTATTTTTAAATCTTTCAGTTTTGTATCTGTTTCCCTTTTGCAGCATTTCTTTTATTCTCATAATAACAAGCCATTGCTAACAATTCTGTTAGACTCTTGCTGTCCACATACTTTCATATGTATTTATGCGGTCTCCTACATCAGCAAAAAATTATTGCCAAACTAAATGGCAAATATGCGTTGCCCTGCCACTGTTGCCAAGTCCCGCCAACTGTGAGCCTTGAACGTTTCTTCAAGTCTGCTAAAAAAGCAGTTACCTCTGCGTTCTCCCTCTTGTTACATGCTGTTAATTTATCTCAATCAACCTTTTCTCTGGGCATAATTAATAGTAATCTTCTAATCAATAGTTCAGACAACCGTAAAATACTATGTTCAGTTTGGTCATTCAGTCTTACCTCATCCTATATCTCACGAGGTGCAATATAGCCAATCAGAATATCCATATCTTTTAGAGTCATGGGGTCAATATTAGTGGCTTGCTCTAAGTTGTCATAGATTCCCTTTGGGTCTTTCCTAGGATCAGGGAGATCCTTTTTATTGCCATTTATGTTGTTTTTATCCATGCCCCAAGAACAAACTGTGGGACAGGGTTTACTTTCCCAACCAGAGCAGGGCAAAGGATGTATTTCTCTCTTTGGCAGTATATTCACTGCACTAGCATTTTCCTCTTCACTATCACTATTATGAATCTGGAATTCCCAAAAGTAGATGGGAGGCACATGCGTAACCCTGCTCAAACCAATCTTCACATTTGCTTCCAGACAAGGTGGATACATCGCTATTCCTCCATTACGGTCTTAATTCTTGTAGTAACATGTCACTACTCTCTGTTTTTCTTTCTATTTCTCTAAATAAATTGATTAGGTGATGTGCCATACATTGGGAACATAATTTTTAGTCCTTGGGGACATAGGGTGAAATGTATTAAGTGCATTTTCCTTTGTTACTTCCCCTTTTTTCCATCCATCCATTCACAAGCCATCGCCCTAATTATTTTCTTTTCATGTTTGTCTAATTATGTGCTCATTGGTGTGGCTTTATCAAAAGAGGAACGCCGCATGAGCATTTAATATTTATTTGATGACCACTGTATGAGTGGTGAGCGTTCAGTAGAATCATTAGACTGGGAGGGGACAGACCCTTCAACTGCCTGCAGTATGGGGGTATTATTAACATTGGACCCTGTCAGTGGACTCACTGATGCTCCTGAAATGGGCATATTCTGGACAATATTTAGCACTATGGGAAAGGTACAAGAGGTGCCAGAGGTGCTTTGGGGTCTATCTGCACCAGAGGCCATATTTGTTGCCTGGGCAATGGGGGAGCAGGTTGTCAGGCTATACAGGGTGGTTTATTTAAAAGGTCTGTGAGGAAGGGGTCTTCCTCATTTTAGCCCGCTTTCGCCGTTTGTGATACAGGACATTTCTCAATCTTCATCTTAAGTTCCCTATCTGTTTGTCCTATGTTTTGCTGTATTATCCTAGCATTGAATTTGGATACTTTAGCTTGTTCTAACATTTTCTGCTCTTTCTCTCTATTTAGTTTCTCCTTCACTGCTAGCATGCGCGCATAATTTTCCCATATTTTGAAAACTTCCTAAATTGCAGGGCATACTTTTCTTTGCATCAAACATTCTTGTAAGTACTGCAATTTTGCAAGATCAAAAGTTCTTTTACAAAGCAACTGTAATTACTCATTCTCCTTAGAATACTTGGCCCATAATTTGTTGCACACATTTGTGGATAATCCTTTCTTTACCATCAGAATCCAACCTGGGCTATCTTCAAATAAAGTGGGGATTTCTTTGTCTATCGTATTCCCTCAATTTACACAACAATTCAAAATGGATTTCTACAATTTGGTACACTTAGGGGCTGATTCAGATTCGGCAAATTTCCTCCGAATAGCCGTACAGAGCTTTTTTCCCGTACGATTCGTATGGAGAACCGTACCCGTACGTACGACCTAGTACGATGTGTACCCAAAGCAGTTCTCCGTACGAATCGTACAGAAGACCATACAACCCGCTGATCCGTACGAATCGCATTCGGAACGCGCAGTACGCGATGTCCGTACGGATCGAAGCTGTATTTTCCGACCCTGCAAGTACAAATCGTATCGGCAACACTCCGTACGACTCATTTTCTACGGGAGCTTCAAACATCCGTATAAGCAGATTTCGCCTCGAAATGCTTACGAAACGGACCCCCCGGGGACGCTGCGTACACTCCCATGATAGCAGGGGTACGGTGTGTCGGGGTATGGTGCGTACACCCCTGGATTTCAGGGGTACGGTGCGAATGTCCCCATGAGTACACCCCATGAATGTTGGCGTACGGCGTGTAGGGGTACGGTTCGTACACCCCAAGGCCGTAGGTGTACGGTGCGTACACCCCTTGCGTTTAGGGATACGGTGCGAATGTGAATGTGTGGCTCTCCGTACAAATTGCGTATACGCGACGTGTTCCGTACGAATCGTGTATTCATTATCTGCTCCGGGTCGTACTTGGCGGGTCGTACAACATGTTTACGAATCGTACGGTTCACTGTGAGAGTCTAATTCGTACGGATTTTGCCTTGTATTTCATACGGTTCGCACGGATTCAGACGTATTTCTATCCTACGGATCGTACTACGCGATTCGGACGGATTTGTATGAATCGTACGGAAACGGCTTTGAATACGAATCGTCGTACGGATTCATTTTCGGAATCGGCCCCTTAGTGCCCATATTTGTTGACAATTCAAACCAACATGACTGATCAATACAAATTCGAATTATTTGCAAATACCAATACCAAAGGTTTCAATACAGAAGACGTCTAGACCAATTCCAATGAATTCCAATATCAAAATGAATTCTGATACAATACAAAATAATTCTAATACCATGAAGAATTCCAAAACCTTTACAAAATAATTCTAATGCCACAAAGAATTCCAATAAAACAGAATAATCTCATCAATTGTTTTCATTTGTCGATGATCTCTGGCCGCTAGTCTTTGGAAAAAATGTCTTCTCCAAAAAAAGGATCAGTCTGGGGACCTCAGCCAGAAAAATCCTGTTGTCAGGAGGCCTGTTAAGGACTTCAGATGGCAGCTACTTGAGAACCCTGGGCCAGATGTTGGTGGCTAAATACTGGTTGGTAACGCCGAAATTCTGTAAATTTCAGCATTACCGACTGATATTTAGCCATATGCGATGTAGGTATTACCGAACGGCATCAGTAATAAGGAATCAGTAAAAATAATGGAAACTAGTTACCGATTCCTTATTTACCGATTGAAAGACAAAAATACCGAATCGGTAAAAAATCGCAAATATTATGTTACAAAAATCGGTAATACTGAATTTGCTAAAAATCGGTATTTAAGAATCGGTAATTAGCACTGACTCAAAGAAGGTGGTAATCAGGTGCACTGCATATAAACAGCCCCAAAATGCAACAGTGTGAACACAATGGTGGCCCTCTACGTGATAGCAAGGCGTCTACGTTTGCGAGCAGCAGGACTGGGGATCTAGAGACGGGAGGAGCACGTGAACAGACTGAGCATTACACTGTTCCAACTGACTAAGGCTGAAATCCATGAGAGGTACAGGCTACACCCAAACACCATCCTGAGCCTGATACGGGACCTGCATCCACTCCTGGAGCACCAGACACCAAGGACGCACACAATACCCACTCATGTACAGGTACTGTGTTGCCTGTTCTCCTGGCATCTGGCAGTTACCAAGGGGTAATAGCTGTGGCAGGTAGAGTCTCACAGAGTTGCCTGTCGCCTTTTTTCCAGAAATTCCTGGATGCCATGTTGCAAAGGATGGCACACTACATCAAATTCCCCTGCACACAGGCAGAACTGCTGAAGACCAAGTTGGACTTTTATCAAAAAGCCCAGTTCCCACACGTCATTGGTTGCATTGACGGGAAACATATACCAATCTGCCTCCCTGCTGCGACTGAGTACTTCTACCGCAATCGCAAGTCCACACATTCGATCAATGTCCAAGTCATACATAATGCGTCTTCCATCATCAACGACATAGTTCCAAAATTCCCAAGGAGCACCCATGATTCATACATATTCAGGAACAGTGGGATCTATACCCGTCTCCTTGCAGGTGAATTTAGAGAAGGCTACCTGCTAGGTAAGTACATGTGACACCCCCTGAAGTATACACCTGTTGCTGCGATTGTAGACTGTGAATTACTTACTTACTTCTCACACACAGGTGACAGTGTCTATGCGGTGCGCTCTTTCAACCTGACTCCGTACCTGCACCCATCCACTCCAAGTGAAAGGTGATACAATGTTGTACATAGATCAACACGCAATGTGGTTGAGCGAACATTTGGACTCCTCAAAAACCGGTTCCGCTGCCTGCTCAAAGTGGAGGTGCACGGCAGTACCAGGCCCTGGTGTGCTGCAAAATCGTAGCTATATGTGCCATGCTGCAAAACCTTGCCACTAAGAGGGGGGACACCTTTGAAAATATGTGATTCTGAAGAGGAGGATAAGGATGAGGAAGGTACACAGCCACAGCACAGTGCAGCAGGCAGCGCAGCTGCAGCAGATGGGAGACAGAGATGGTCAGAGATCACACAAACTTATTTCTGAGTAAGTAATGAGACAAAGCCAGGTAATGCATTTGTGTCAGGGTGTTTAATAGACCTTACAACAGGCAATTGTCCAGCACACCATAACACCAGCAATGTGTCCAATGGGTTACGTCATCCACAACTGAATGGGATCAGAGGGCCGTGCCTATCTCCTGCGCCCCCTCACACCAGTGCTGCGTTCAGCATGCACACTGTTCTCACCAGCGGTGCGTCCTGCAGCAGTACCATGCCTCGCACTGCGCCTTCGGCTCTCTGGCAAGAGGGGGGTTCAGTGCTGCGACTGCTTGCCTCTTCACTCTCGTCCTCATCCCCTGTAACAGTGGCAGCAATCTGGTTAGTCTGCATCACCTCTATGGCACTGGTGACTGTGACCAGGCCCTGAGTAACCTCACAGCTGCACTTTGCCAATTCAAGATGCGTGGCCACAGATCTACGACTCAGCACATGGGTTGCATTGCACAGCCTGTTCACAGACATGGTGAAGCCTGCAAGTACCTGCCTGTCTCTCCGCCTTGCAGTGCGCTCACCATCCATTCTGCCACATAACTGCCTCATTGCCTCCGATACCTCCTTCCATCCCTCTGCCACAGTATTGTTGAGGCAGTAGAAGGCCTCCTTCATGTCGTCAACCTTCCTGTTAACCACCATCTGTCTTTGAATGGCCCTCATTGTCTTCCCCTGCAGGCGCTGCACTTTGAGCATCTGCCCATCCAGTCCAAAGACATTGGATTCTTCAGCGACAGGACTCTGTGACCTCTGTTGCCGTCTACGGGCACCTGTGGTGGTTTCCTCCACGGGGGACTGTGCCCCAGATGCCTGTGTCTCTTCACCCAGTGTGGTCTGTTGGGCTTCCTGCCTGTCCTCCTCTGTGGCATCTATCTCCTGGAGTGTAGCCACTGTGTACCTCTTTGACCGTGGTGGTGGTGGGGATGTTGGTGTAGTATCTGCAGGTGACAGAACTTCCTCCTCAATTCTGTTTTCCTCCCTGGAGGCATCTCCAGTCTTCCCTTTCTGCTGCCTGGGGCTCTGTTCCGCCTGTGGAAAACAAATGTACTATTACTCACTTTTCTGCCAGCATCTGTCTGCAAATAAATTTCACAACTGACATTCTAGCTGTCTGACCTCCGCTATCTCATCTATTGATGTGTGTGACATGCCTATGCTTATTGGGGACTGGCTGATTTGCTACCAGTTCTTAGGGACTATATTTCCCATGATGCATTGCTGAATTTACATAAAACATGATCTGGATTGGGATTATTGTAGGGGGATTGTGGTTAGGGAGGGGAGAGAGCATGCTATGCATGCTTTTTACCTTGTCTCTTGGATGCTGTTGCTGAGCTATCCACCTCCCCGATGTCACTGCCGCTCTCTGGCTGGAGGGTGGACTCTACCAGTTGGTCTAGAGCAGTAGGAGCAGGCGATGTGGAGCTTCCCCTGCCTGTCTTCCCCGCTTATTTCTGCCAGTCAGCCATCCTCTCCTTCGCACGTTCCCTCAGGTCATACCATCGCTTTTTTAAGTCCTCAGTTGTGCGATGTGTGACCCAATCGCATTGATCTTCTGTTGGATTGCCAGCCAAATGTTCCTTTTCTGGGACTCAGGGATGTTCAGTGATCTCTTGCCAAAGAGCTGGTCATGGTCTTCGCCATTTCCTCTATGAGGACCTCCAACTCCCTCTCACTAAACTTGTGCTTCCTTTTCCTTCCGGCAGCATCCTTCCCCTTCTCCTGTGTGGCCATAGTGCAGTTCCTCTGTATTGGCTGTGCAGCTCCTCTGCTCTTGCTGCTGCTCCCTGTCTCTCCAACAGCTACAGATTCAGTGCACCTGCATGGGTGTGGCCACTTCCTGATCGTGAGGTAATGTGGATGCAAAGGATTGGCTGATTCGACAATTACAGAATTTTTGAATTACCTAATCGCTAATTACCGAATCTGTATTACAGAATCTGTAATACTGATTCGGTAATGGGGATTCGGTAATTTTTTTACTGGTTTATGGGAAATCGCGAATTTTTTACCTACATCAGAAATACCAAGTCCTTAATAGCAATTCGGTAAAAATCGCTATTAAGGACCCGGTATTTGGGGATTACCTACATCTGGCCCTCTGTCTCTTAAAATTGCAGGGCGCCACACGATCATTCAGTCCCAAGTCGTACCTCCATGACCGTTTCTTTGCTAGGAAAGCAGATGCTCTGATAAGGTTTGATCATGTCTCAAACTATGGAAAAAATCTCCATTTGTTGACTGAAAAGTAGAGAATAAGTTTCAAGTCCCTGTACATTATGCACAGATAATTTCATAGCACTGATAATTTCGGGCTCAGGGAAAGATTCTCAAGGTAGACTCCTGTGAGGTCATCTTTTTAAGTTCAAATCTGTTACTACATGTCATAAGTCAGTCTCTCGGATGCCTAGGCCTTACATTATGGAATTCCTTGCCCATCTGTCTGCGAAGGATGCAGGATTATGTTACCTTATGGAAACCACATAAGACCTTTCTTTTTTTTTTACTAGATTTTCAGCCTTACAACTTTTCTGTATTTGTGCTTAGGTGCTGATGATGGCATTTGAATTTTTAGCATCAAGCCATTCACTGAAGAGAATATGCGCTTGATATGTAATAAAACTAATATATGTTCAGCTTTAGGCCAACTTCTGGACATAGAACCACCTGCACCACATTAGCCAGGACTCCCAAGTTAAACATTTTTTACTTTTTTCCACTGAAACAGCGATCACATATACAACAGATCTCACTTCAAAGGAAAAATGATCCAGAGCAGCAAAGCCACCATGATGCCCTGATGGTCTGTCGTAACCTGTGGGAGAAACATGAGAAGGGGGTGTTCCCTTACTAGACAGAGATCAAAATTCAACTCACATCAGCAGCTTACCCACACACAAAAATACAGAGAAAATGTATTCAAAAAAGTTTTAATTTTCATTTTTTATATAAATATAGATATCAACATACTTACCGACGAACTTTCGCGCCGCAGGGAGAAGGAGCTCCGCGTCTGCTGCCATCGAGGACGCTACTTATACTTAGACCTTCGGGTCGCTTTCAGGCCTTCTATTTTCTGAATCAAAGTGATGCACCAGCTGGATACCTCTCGTTTCCATCCGACCATTTATAAAGGGCTTCTGAGAACCTTTTAACTGAGGTCGCCCTTATTTCTCTACAGGCTCCTATGTCATTACCTGTATTAACTCAGCTCCTGTTAATCTTTTTGAGACTTTTGGATGTTTCTTGCTGAATTGCATTTGCACCCTTGCTCCTTTTGAATGCCTGGATCCCCTGCGGGAGTATCCCTAATTGCGATATTCTGATCTGCGGAACCTGGAGAGTATTTTCCGCATCTACATGATCATTTACAACCTGCAGACCCTCTATTATATCCTAAGGGGTCACGTCAGTTTAGGGTCTTTAGATTACCCTCCCCCAGCCTTGCTGTTATCTAGGGCCGCCTCTCAGGACCGTGTTACAGACATTATTCATTTTGCCTGCCTGTGTACTATCCTAAGTGCGCCCTGATGAAGGAAGCCTTTACTGGCATCTGTCCGAAACGCGCGTTGGCGCTTTTCTTGTCCTTGTGTGAAGTGATATGGATGTGAATGTTTGTGTGTGAAATTGACTGTATAAAAGTGATGTTTGAATGTATGAATGGATGTAATTGATGCCTTTCTTTGAATTGTTTGTGCGTGTCCTAGTTTTTATACTGTTTTTGTTCACTCATGATTATGTCAAATTCTCTCTAAATGCTTTTTACTGTCCAAATGGAATTATTTATCTAAGAAAAGTATGTTGATATCTATATTTATATAAAAAATGAAAATTAAAACTTTTTTGAATAAATTTTCTCTGTATTTTTGTGTGTGGGTAAGCTGCTGATGTGAGTTGAATTTTGATCTCTGTCTAGTAAGGGAACAGCCCCTTCTCATGTTTCTCCCATTTGTTCTCGCCCTGGCGGGTTGTTTCCCTTTGTAGTATCTCTTTAGACACAGGGCCCCTCTTCTGTTCTTTAACTGTCGTAACCTGTTACACCCAAATTGGGGGCAGCATAACTAATGTTCCTCATGACATGAATGTTTTCTCTCAGCACATGCAGAACAGTGAAAGATTTTTCAGTCTCATACTGCCCGGGCAAAAAGGATGGGATTTTCACTGGAGCAGTGTATGCAAAGAACCAGCATCTAATAGCAGAAACAGGGGTTGGTCTGCCATTAGAACACCATCTACCACTGCACTATAAATGAGGCACATCAACATCAAGATGGGCAATGAAGACAGTTGTCAATTGTTGCAGACATCTTGCTACCGCCATTTTGTGAATAATGTCCCTAGAGAACCATTTAAAGAAAGTGGCCTGGATGTTGTATCTCAATTCACATCTACCATTGATGTACCACCTAAATTCGACATACCAGCTCTCATTGCGGACATTTTTGTCCAAAAGCAGTTCATGGTGGGAGCCACTTCAGGTAAAAACTGTTTGGTTGCAGCAATTCACAATTGCCATGCCTGGCTGGAGCACATACAGGGTGCAGGGCGGCCTTAGGCATGTGCAAGCTGTGCACCTGCACAGGGCCGCCAAACCCCAGGGGCCGCCACGCCAATATATATCCTTAATATAATAATCCCCTGAGGATGGATACATATTTGCGTGGCGGCCCCTGGCAGGGATTTGGCGGCCTCCGGCTATGTTCCACTTCCAAACACCCTCACACCTCCCCCCCCCGTCTCCACTGGCCTCCGCACCTCCGTTCCTCCAGGGCCCCCTACCTACGCTCCCTGTCCAAGGCCGCCATGAGCCTAGAGCCGCCCCTGCAGGGTGTCACAGATGACTGAGCTAGGAGTGGCCTTCCCCAGCTCTTTAGGTGGTGTTAGGGGAGTACAGGGGGAACATCTAAAAAAACTTGAGCAGCCTAAAATTATACAATTTGATCACAGAACTTCCACAGGTCGGGTTAGTGCCTTCTAATTCAATCCAGCCATATGCCCAGTTCATTACTGAACACGTCCATTTCTGAGCGACTCAATCTAGGACTTCATCGACCACAGAGGGGAATCTCAATAAAAGTTACATTAGCCCGCCAACCCACTAAGGTTGTACCCATATCAAAATAAAAAGACAAAAGACTTCACTATCACCAAGATAACATTTTATTACAGGCACGCTTAAATTTCACTCTAGTTCAGTATGCGAGTTCACAGAAAGCACACATTAACAGATGCATGCTCACGGATTCTAGTAAACACCAAAAAAAGTGCAGCACACATGACCACTTCCTCTAAGTATTCACAAAGTTTGGAAAAGTCATGCCTCTCAGCTGGGCTTTAAATATTCAATAAGAGTTGTTATATCTGCACTCTAAAAGTACTATTGTTAAAAACAGAAACTGTTGTCCATGGGTGAACGCCATGGGATATTCCTTTCGTCCACATCTATTTCAGGTGGTTGGAGTCAGGTGGAAGTTTGAGGTTGTTCAACTTATTTTTCAACCACCACAGAAAAGCAGCAGGTCCAGTCAGTCAGCTAAGAATACTATCATCATCCCACAACGGATTGCAAAAAGAACCTACCCCTTCCATCAATCCTTAACCCGGCTTATGACCGTGCATCAGTCAGGCCACTGCAGAGATCTTGGACTTTCAATTTTCCCACTCTGAATCCGATACTCAATGCATCAGCAGAATCCAACAGATATCATCCACAGTCCTCCTCTTTGTGGCTTTTCAGTGTCACTCCTTCCTCTCAACTGCTGAGCTGAGAAAATATGCCATGTTGCAATGTCGTTCAACTAGATGGCCAGCAGTAGGTCCAGCAAACAAACCAACTGTTTACTTTTCAAGTATATTTTTGAGATCCTTTTATGACACAACTGACACGATTCATCAATTTTGATGTTCATGAAATATCTAGAGGCTAGAATAGGTTTATGTCCAACCTTCAAGCTAGGCGTGGGTGCAACAACGATATTTCTAGCTTGAAATCATGTCCCTTTGCTACTGATGGTGCAACATGTGACAAAAAAAACGAATTGCTGTCGAAAATAAACACCTGTTGAAAACATCACTTTTGTGCAACAATACATATAAACATTAGTGCAAATCAGACAGTACTGACAACAAAATGTTGCAATTGAAAATACAATAAAACAGAAAAGTCACTACAGCGGTTATTCCCCACAATTCTGGCATCATCTGCAAATGGTCGGTCAACGAATTATATTCCCAAATGCTGCCCCGTAGTCATATTTGTGCTCATCGCTGTGATTTTATTTTCAAACAAAAACCTTTTTTTTGATCTGGCACGTAAAAATCGACTTTTTTGTCTCTTGTCAATAGGGTGAATTAAAAAATATAAAAGCTGGCTGCCAGCAGTTAACAGGTCCCTCCCTTCTAAATAAAATAATAAAGTGCACGTGCTTCCTATGAGGATGACGAGAGCTGTGACTGATCCGTGCATCTCATCCCACCAAAAAGAGTACATGTCAACTGAATATATTGTAAGCATGTCAATCCGTTTCTTACGTTGCTTCAGTTACCTTAGATAGCCACTTCATCCATCGATTAGTTTGAATAAGTTAGTCGGTTCGGAGTTGGAATGCCAGCAAACCACACTCCCCTTTAACTGTAAAAGCAGCTTCCACAGGAGACCCCAAAGTCTAATACCCTCCCCATGAGCGTGGGGCGGGGTCTTCGTCCGGGGCTACAACCATTGGTTCCACTCCATGACAAATAGAGTTAAGAGACCAATGACATCACCTCAAAGTAATACCAACTTTTGGTGATTGGATGATAAACACCTCTCACACTCATGCTGAAAATGTCTATTTTGAATAAATTGACAGATATAAATGCTAGGTTTTCTAATGCTTGCTCGCAAACAAATAAATAGAATGGAATTCTGACGTGTACACCACCTCTGCATTGAGGTGCACAATTCAAAGACAGGAACCACAACGAAAGAGTATGCTCTTTTGAAGCTAACCATATTTGTTCAATGAGATTTG
This sequence comes from Lissotriton vulgaris, assembly GCF_964263255.1. Classification (NCBI taxonomy): domain Eukaryota; kingdom Metazoa; phylum Chordata; class Amphibia; order Caudata; family Salamandridae; genus Lissotriton; species Lissotriton vulgaris. Next base: position 1,603,995,267 of record NC_141691.1, read on the forward strand.
CAATCAAAATAAATCTTTGACTTGCCAAATACAGAAAAGCACTGACATGGTATACATTTATAAAATACTAAAACACATGGTTTACACGGACATATATTTTCCTACAGAGAACATCAGTTCCACTGATTTAGTAGGGTATAAACGGTATAGTACATTGTTTTAAAAAATCCACAGTACCGATTATTAACAGCACTTAAATATTTATGACAACATACATGAGTGTGAGCACAAAATTGATAAATAAATCATTGGAAGAGGCTGCATTCTAAAGTCCATGTGTTGACAGCTCTTCACAGCGGGCTAGAGGCCTGCATGGAATTGCATGTGATATCTTAGCTCCTCCAGGGCCAGAAAGGGCTTCCCACACACGGTGCAAGCGCACCCTTTGTCCTTGTTGTGGGTGCGCCTGACATGGCTGTCGTGAGCGGCATGGGAGGCAAAGGCTTTGCCGCAGTGTTTGCACTTAAAGGGCTTCTCCCCAGAATGTTGGCGGATGTGTGTGCGCAGGATGCTTGATGCGGTGAAGGCCTGGAACAAAAACATTAATATAATTAGGTGATTAAACAATGGAGAGAACATGTGGCCATGTAAGCAATAAGTTTGGAGAACAACAACTCAAGAAGGACCACTTAGTCTTCTATCAAAACAGGTTATGTGGATTCAGTAATTAATGGTGTCAACTTGTGCAGAAGGTCACTTGCATGTTATGGCTAGTGCTTTGAGTACAAAATGCATCTTTTGGGCGTTTGTAGCACCATCTCTGCCATTAGGCAGGAATGATAGGTTAATTCCTGAGATATAGCAGGTCCCCTGAACAGTATTTCAGATTCACCAGCCGTAAATCTCCGCTCACTGGTACCCAAAACCAGCTCCACCTCTCAATTGCCCTCACTAGCTTCATCAGTGTTATTTTCCTAAATGACCAACATTTCTTTCCGACTTTGACAAATATGTCACATAGGCCTAATTTACCCGCATACCATACACTTATTACATTCTCAAGTGACATGAATTTCAAAAAACATTAAAATCTTAGAAAACTAAAAGAGCTTTAAAATGTTGGATGACAAATGCAACTTTGATGGCCAGGAATACAAGACCTTATTTTCACTGTAATATAATTTTCACCAAGGATACATTTAGTCTAGTTCATTAGTCATTCATTTAACTCCGAATGAATAAACAGGTTTTAAAAAGAGCTCTATGGGCATTTAAAGCTTTTAAAAGCTAAACAGCACTGAACCGTTCCTTTTCAGGCAGTAGTAAGATCTGTAAAAAAACTCGATCTAGTGTTCGAGGATGCAAGAATGTGTCTATCTAGGAATGCAACTGTTCAAAGTGACAGAGTAAAAAACGCATTTTATCTGCAACTAAGACAGTTATTAAAAGTAGAAAACCAATAAACATTTAATATGGAGTATACACGTGTTTCCCTATAGCAAGCATGGTTTAAAAAGCAGAATCCCTTCTTTCTAATACGAGAAAGGCTAACAAGGTCAGACGATAAAGTAACTCAAGAAGGATGAAACGGGCATGCCATATCAAGCAGCTGATCAACTGCAGCAACATTTTTATAGTGAACACCTTTCGAAACTCATGTGTCGAAGCATACGCGAGCGGTACCATCAATGATACATATGGGCACACTAAAACCGTTTCCATCAGCTTTGCATCATCTTTTAATGAGGATCATGATAACATCTGAAAATTGAAGACATTTTGAGAAAGCCGCCCCCTGCCTGGGGCAGTGAGATTAGGCATGGGTACGGCTACTCTACTCTCATGCCTTTGGCCCGCAGGGCCAGGACGTTAGTAGGGACGAGAGAAGCTGTTCCTTCGTATCCCTCACAAGAGTCACTTCAGGCTCCATGGGAGTACGCAAGTAGGAAGCGTGGTCCAGTAGTGGTGGTGTCATGGTAGGGCAGGTGTCACGGGAAGTGTCTCTCCGCCCTTTTAAAGACAAGCTGCCCTGACCATGGTAGATGCAGATACTGTTCATGACTAGGTGTTCAGCTGCCCTACCTATCACGCACATATGCACTTTATTGGAAATAAAAGTTTTTAGCCCGGAGGATGGGTGACTGGCCCTTTTTAAAGAACCTTCCTCAATAGCACCGTCCAGGTAGCAGTATTGAATGCAGGTTGTGTGGCTATCACTCGGAAGTAATGGAGCACATCGTCTGTGTATGCCCTGCATTGCTCATGGTCAGACGGTCATTATTGCAGGATCAATGGATCAAGCTGGGAGTTCAATCCTGCCGCCAGGCAATAATGGCTGCTCTAAATCCTGACAACCCTAAGTTGAACATTGGGCTCACAAAATTTGTTCACAAAGCATCAAAACTGCTGGAAGCCACAACTGCAACCAAACCCTCCTCATCTTAGCCTGGCAGCTGAGTGAAAAGGCTCAACAATCGAACTAAGGACCATAATATCAGAAAACCAGAGTGAGGCCTTTAAGCAGAACACTATTAGCTCCTCTACTCTCATGCCTTTGGCCCGCAGGGCCAGGACATTAGTAGGGACGAGAGAAGCTGTTCCTTCGTATCCCTCACAAGAGTCACTTCAGGCTCCATGGGAGTACGCATGTAGGAAGCATGGTCCAGGAGTAGTGGTGTCATGGTAGGGCAGGTGTCACGGGAAGTGTCTCACCACCCTAGCACTGGAAATGAGTGGACGTCGCTCCGAGGATGACAACGTCCGCCATTGCTGACTCCTACTGCGAGACGGAGAACGATGATCAGGGGGGCTTTTTGGTCATCTCCGGAACCACTGGGTGACTCATTGGTGTGCTTCGGTGGCGGGGGGGTTCCTGATTATTTTCGGTAATAACCCTCTGGGCATAGCCAGCAATTGTAATTCCTCGAGTTTTCCTTCTGAAACGCGCCTGACTTCAAAATGGCGCCTGCCGCCGATCGTCACCAGGATTCTAAATTACTCCCCTTGGGATGCCCGGTTGTCTCTTCTTCAGCCTAAAGACTGCAAAATAGATTGAAACAATAAATCATTGGTTTCTCACCTACTGGGATGAACCTGATCAGCCTGAGGATTAAATAAGAATGAACTTTGCCTGACCAAAAGATGGCCGCCACAGTCGACCTCTTCATAATGTACTGCGAATCCTGGACAATCAAAAAACTGGTCATCGATCTGACCTGATCTTCCCCCTCTCTCTTCCCCCTACCCTCTCCCCTCTCCGCTCCTACTCTTTCCAGCGTCTGTCCTCTGTCATCACCTGCCCCTGCCTCTTGTCCCCACCCTGTTTCTGAGTGAACCTCTTCCCTCGACACTTGAGACTGAACTATTTTGTCTGATGCCCGATGGAACTTCCTGGTTTAGCTATAGGAGAGATGGGCCATGGATTCCCTCCTTGGTCGTCACCTACCCAGTTGGTCTTTAGACAGACTTCCTTACGTCTCTACGGTTGTCTCTTCCCTTATCCTCACTTTCTCACCTCTCCTACCCCTCACTACTTTTCTCTCTTCTTTCTCTCCTCTCCTAATGTATTGTTTATTGTCTGATGTAATGTTTAACTGTCAATCTTTTTCGGTTATATTGTTGAACCTCATTATTCCACTTCTTTTCGTCTCTCCTGTCCTCTCCTCCCGCATCCTTCCTCTATTTTATGTCTCTCCTTCTCCCCTCTCTCAATGTATTGAGACTGAACTATTTTGACTGATGCCCGATGGAGCTACCTGGTAAATCTATAGGGGAGATGGGTTGTGGATTACCTCCTTGGTCGTCACCTACCCAGCCGGTCTTTAGACAGACTTCTTTTCGTCTCTCCTTATTGTCTCTTTCTCACCTCCCCTACCCCCCACTACTTTTCTCTCTCCTTTCTCTCTTCTCCCAATGTGTTGCTGATTGCTTTATGTAATGTTTAATTGTTGATCTTTTTCTATTATATTGTTGAATCCACATTGTTCCACTCCTTTCGTCTCTCCTCTCCTCCCTCAATTTTATGTCTCTCCTTCTCTCCTCTCTCAATGTATTGAGACTGAACTATTTTGTCTGATGCCTGATGGAGCTACCTGGTTTAGCTATAGGGGAGATGGGCCGTGGATTCCCTCCTTGGTCGTCACCTACCCAGTCGGTCTTTTAGATAGACTTCTTTTCGTCTCTCCTTATTGTCTCTTCCCTTATCATCACTTTCTCACCTCCCCTACCCCCCACTACTTTTCTCTCTCCTTTCTCTCCTCTCCCAATGCATTGCTGATTATTTGATGTAATGTGTAATTGTAGATCTTTTTTGGTTATATTGTTGAACCACATTGTTCCACTTCCTTTCTTCTCTCCGGTCCTCTCCTCCCGTTTCCTCCCTCTATTTTATGTCCCTCCTTGTCTCCCCTCTCAATGTATTGAGACTGAACTATTTTGTCTGACGCCCGATGGGGCTACCTGGTTTAGCTATAGAGGAGATGGGCCGCGGATTCTCTCCTTGGTCGTCACCTACCCAGTCGGTCTTTAGACAGACTTCTTTTTGTCTCTCCTTATTGTTTCTTCCCTTATCCTCCCTTTCTCACCTCCCCTGCCCCCTCCACTACTTCTCTCTGTCCTTTCTCTCCCCCTCCTAATTGTACTACTTATTTTTTGATGTAGTGTGTAATCTGTTGAACTTGTTCTGTTACATTGTTGATTCTCATGTAAAGCGCTCTGATACCTTCGGGTCTAGCCAGCGCTATATAAAACTCTTTAAATAAATAAAAAATAAATAAAGCTCACAATGATCTCTCAATTTATTTTTTTGTAGTAGTAATTTATATTCCCCCGTTTCTAATCGTGGTCATTCTTATTGTATGAATGAGTCTGGTTTTAAATTGTAACGTTTTTTTTTTTAACCAATCAATAAAGTTATTATTATTATACTGCTCATGTCCCGCTGTAGCGAAATAGGCTGCACACAGTTCCCTCCGTGTTTCAATTGCTTTATGCGGCAAGCTTGCTTGATGGAATTCTTTCTTCTTAGTTCAAATGCGATTAAGGGAGAAATTGGTTGACTCCAGCTCTCTGGACTCGGATTCTGGTGCTTTGTGGGAGCTGTAGTCGTGCATTTTGTGCTTTATTAGGGCGCAGAGGCCACACAACAGCCTTTTATTTTAGTGTGGGGATCATCTGAGCTTTTCCAGCACTATGATGCAACATTTGCAACCTTCGTCCGCATTATATATTGTTTTAGGTTTGTACTTGCATGTTCTACCACACTGTGTTATAGTCTGAATTAATCATGAATGGTCAGTAGACGCCCGTTAATACTTTAATGACGCTTACATCATTATCTTATTCTGCAGTCTAGATGTATGTGCCTACATAAAACACCATGAATGTGTTGTTTGCAATTTGTGCTTGTGGTGTAATCAGACTTGGGGATAGTTGAGCAGAAAGAAACACGGTTTTTCGCCACTATCCTACATCTGATCTTTTAGCACATACAACAAAGGCCTGGGGTTATTTGTGAAATTAATTTGGTAGTCCACACTCACATTGGTGTAAACACTTTTGAGGTAGTAAAACCAGGGCTTTAACTGGGATGAAAAAACTGGGGGGTCTCTCAAAGGGGCGTGGCCACTAATTAGGGGCGTGGTTTTTAAACACTTGCGCTAAAAATCTTTGTTTGGTATAGTCTGCCGCCCAACTTGTATTTTGCTGTTTCTGTCATTGCATCCAGATATGTGATACAATAAGTAACATCATACCTACAAACAAGTAAAAACTATTGGCTTTGTCAATGGTTATTAGTTGCATAAGATAAATAAGCTGCAACTATATCTTGTTACATATAATATTGAAAAAGCTTCCAATTAAATCCCTGGTGACCCTACCACAATGTTGCTTCTCTTGCGTTTCAGAAAGAGAAGGGAAATCCAGAGAGAAAATGACTCTCTCTAAAGGATTTCCCTTCCCCCACAAAGCTCACCTGGCATGACATCATGCTGTAACTTCTCCATTAGTGAGAAGTGAGCAGGGTGGGCAACGCGGGCAGCGCACATCCATGTGCTTGTCTCGAAACGGGTCTCTATCTGGCAGTTTTGTGCCCTGGCACTTTTTTCCGGACTGCATTGACAGTAAACTGCTGTCTCTGCAGTCTGGAAAAAAACGGACCGCCTGTGCCAGGGCTCAAAACAGAGCCCGATAGAGACCCGTTTCGAGGCCTCTTTTACAAAACTCCCGGTGCTCAGACCCCTTGAGACCCGGCCCACTTAAAGTCCTGAGTAAAACATTAAATATTGTGCACAATAGAACCAGCTGCTGATCGGTGCGATTGTCCTACCCCGATCTAAAATAATTCCTATTTTTAGTTGAACATATACATTCACAGTTATAAGATACTTTCACTCGCACTGTGTACACATAAAATAATAGCCCTGATATTTTCCCTCAGTAGTCAAACTAAAACTAAAAAATGCGAGTAAAGAGCAAGACACAAACCAGATACCCGCTAATCCACTGCCTTCCATGAAGATTACCTTGTTGCAGTAGACGCATTTGTAAGGCCGTTCACCAGAATGTACTCTCATGTGCTTGTTCAGACTGGAGGACTGCGAGAAACTCTTTTCACAGACAGAACACTACAAAATAAGTATACAGGTCAGACTTATAAGTTAACAAGAAACTACACACAATTGGCATTTATTCAGAACAAACAACAATTTACTACAGTAAAGTTAGGCATGATACAGTGCAGGTCACAATTAAAAGAAAGTGTTCCGATGTGAGACTTGAAGAAACTGCCTACATATAGGTTGTGGGTAGAATTGATGAGGTCTGTGCTTAATGCGTGCTGCAAGGTTGAGCATACTAGGACTCTTCCCAAGACTTCATGAACATTCACTGATGGCCTACTCAAGCCAGAGGAGACCCCATTAGCCTCATCTCCAGCCCTCGCAGTTCACCCTTAGATCACCTCAGTTATTCACTGTTTCAAATGAATATCCAGTTGATGTTGCCTAAATTGCTTCTCCAACCTCCAGCTTGAAACAAACTCTTGACCAGTATCACTCCCTGTTCTGGAGAGGATACCATCCAAGAACTCTCTAGCCACTCTGCCTCATTATGCACCATTGTTCATCAATCACCCCAAAACTGATTTCAGTGCCTTGTATCCACACCTTCACTACTGAGAAACTCTGTTGTCTGCTATGGACCACTCACACCTTCTACAAGGTAAGCATCAGCAAGACTTATACTCTTGGTAACCTTCGGAGAACCAGTTGCTCTGATACCTGGAAATGGACCTACATTCCGACATCACCACCCCTCTGTAGTTAGAACTGCCAAATCCTCCTACTTCCAAACACATATCTCATGGCTTCAAATCCACTGCTCTCCGTACTCTTACCCATGAATCAGGGGCTATCATTTGAAATTGCCATGTTGCTGAGAACTTCACAAAGTTATCCTCTATCAAAATCCAGACCATCATACCACCCCATCTGTGTTCTATTCACACTTCATTCTGCCCTCTCCAGCCCCACTCCACCCAAAGCTCAATCATCACGAGAAGTAACGCCAATAGAAAACCTTTCCTGTTCTCCATCTGAATCATGTGTCCAATACATTATATAAACTCTCTAACCACATATTCTTCCCCAGGTAGCCTAGGTCTTTATTTTCTTTTTCCCAAAACTTCAAAATGACGGTGACCGTCCCCATAACCATAAAAACCCTATGATGATCCACCCACCCAGTCCAACACAGCTCAATCACTTTCCTTTACATCTCAAAAACAGCTGAATGTGTGATCTTCAAATGACTGATCCATTACATCCCCAAAAATTATCTCTACAGCTAACCCAATATGGCTTTCTAGATTAGTTCTTCTAAATCTAATCTCTTTTACAAGCCAAATGCTTACAATCAACTGTAACATACTCCCTAAACACAAGAGAAACTTAGGTAACACAGCAATAGATCTCCTCCTTTTAACTCAATACACCTGCCCTATGTTATCTTAAGATTTAGATAATTTGTCAATCTAGATCCTACAACTGGAACACCATTGCCTACATTTTCATGCCACTGCCAACAGCCTCTGCTCCTTCATGTAAAATTTCCAGAAACAACTTCTTCAATCCTTCAACTTGATAGGTGAAATTAACTCCCACAGACCCCACCAGACTCATCAGAGTCCATTAGGAGAACCGGTAAGGATTTTTGCTCTTGCTGTTTAATGATTGTTCCGCACATTGTCTCACTCACGTACCGCTTGATAAATGTTTACATCCTAGTACGTTGTCTTATGTGGTAGAGTTCTTATAGAGCATGTGATTCCCACAGATATTCTATCTTGAAGCGAACAGTCGTTTCTTGGAACAGCCTGATGTACACAAAACGTCTGTGGTAGCAAATTAGGTGATTCACAAAATCGCAGGGTTTGCGACCACAAAAATATTATTAGATGTATGAAGACCCTTTTGTAATTAATTCTTAATGACAATTATCTTGTGCATGAAAGGGGCTCCTTACCTAACTGCAAGTGATACAGTATTGTATCACTGGTTTGTGACCAAAAGTATAGTCAGAAACCGCTCATCAGATATCAGAACCAGAGTAGGGGAGGCTGCTTTCCCTTTCTGAATCGTGTTGGGCAGCCTTGGGTTGAGCAGGCAGGTCCAGGGGAGTCATGCATGCTCTCTCAAATGTATCCTCAAATGGAAAAGTTTTATTTATTTTTATAGCAGACCATGTCCCTTTAAGAGCTTGGAGCACATTTCTGAAATTCCATGTACTGACAAGGAATGCATGAAGTTCTCTTGCAAAACAGCTGCTTTAGCTTTGAGTGAATTCACATATATTAAAAAAAATGTACACAGACAGAATTTTCACCAGGTGGAAAATACTGAACACAGAAGAATGGCACTATTGTGCGTATGCACTTTCAGGATATTTTTTTACTTTTGCATGAGAAAATAGTTTCCCCTCAATAGAAACCCTTTACTTTACACCCCAAGTGAATAATAAAAGATGCGCTCCATCCCCCTTCATACCCTGAAAATGGATTTACTCTTGCTTTTGGCCAAAGTAAATTTGCCTAAAATGGTGAGTCCATGAATATCCTTAAAAATACAAGTGAACAGGTGTTCAGCTACTACTGTGGGTAGGACTACACTGAAATGTCAACAAACTTGCCCCAAAATCTAACTTTTTAGATGTGGAAATTCCACAAAACTGAAAACATTTCATATGTCTAAAACTCATTTGCTAGATTAACAGATTAACACTCAAAAATCCTCAATCTGTGAATCAGGATTTGAATGTTGCCCCTATGTTTGGGTTTGTTGTACACTAAAGTTGTACTTGGATATGCAAAAACATCAAAAACTGATATGTTGAATTCTATGTCTAACAGAGATGCCTAATAATTAAACACCAAACACAAATAAATAGTTCACCTGTGAGGATAGTTCTGTGAAGTATGCCACCTTTTAAAGCCAAGTAAGTAAAATCATGTAATTTATACTAACAGTTCCTAACTGAAAATACTTTAAAACAAAACAGTTGTGAAATTGTGTGTTCTTTTATCTTAACCCAAACATGGTAAAATTGTTCCTTTTTGTGTTTTTAAAGCAACTGCATTTGCACAAGAAAAAGGATTCATTTGCAGGTTGTTCAGCGGGAGGATTGCAGGCGACAGAACAACCCAGTGGCCCTATGCCACGTGCTGAATACATTGTTGAATATATTTTTTTAACAAATAGAAGGCCTGAGGACCTAATTATTTTGTCTCTCCCGGCTCACTACTCAAATTATTTTTTCTTTCAGTGATTATTTCTCATTTTTGTAAACTGCACCAAAGTACAATGTGACATTTCTTCAAATACTGTTTTCAATTGAACAAGGGATGTTATGAGTCAGATACATGCTACTTATGTACATAAAAGTGGCTTGTTTGACTAGCAAGTATTTCTATGATTAGACAACATGGTATACATTTGTGTCAGTGCAGAATTAAACTCATTTAACTGGTAGGAGATTCTTCAGAAACAAATATGGTAGAACATTCACCAGACTTACAAAAAAATGGACTGCTATCTTAGGTGAATTTGTCAATGACAACATTCATGTTTGGAACAAAACAAAAATAACACAGAAATTCACCAGTTATATTAGCAGAGCTAACTATAACTTGCGTCCTGCAATGCACTGCTCATAACATCACATATGACATCACTCCTGACATGTTCTATGACATAATTTATGACTTCTCTGATGACAAATGAAGTGCGGCCTCATCCTTTCAAGTAATCAGCCCCAGCAGTGGGATCCCCAGGGTCTTTAGAGGCTCGGAGAGGAGGCCACCAGCCCCCTCCCTATTTTGTGAAATTTCATCCCTGAGCTCACAGGGGCCCTTTGAGGCGCTGGGAGCGGGGCTGCAAAACCCCCTATCCCCATTTTGTCAAATTTTAGCCCCAAAGATGAATTCCCACAGGCCTTTGGAAGCACAGGGTTGTGGGCCTTGCAACCCTCCTCCCCAAATAATCTAATTTTAGCCCCGGGGTGGGCTCCCCGGGGCCTGTGCAGGCTCAGAGAAGGGGGACACATGTCCCCCGTCCACATACACACTATGTTTGGCCCCATGGGAGGGCTACTTAGGGCCTCTGGCGGCTCGAGGAAGAGAGCCATGTGACCCCACTCCCGTTTATAAAACATCCCCTGGGCCATAAACCAAAGAATGTGGCTGACTGCAATTTTTTTATTGTCTTCTATTTTTCGTTGCCACAAGAGTTTCACTGGATCGTGGCATTTTTGTCACTTTGTTGTTTTCATTTCGCCCCATGAGGGTCCCTCTAGGTCCCCACATTGGGCCTGGAGGGTCACGGTATGCCTACCCTGCCCCCTTAAATATATATATATTTTTTTTTTATTCAGGACAGGGGAGTAAGTCCCTGAGTCCATTTTTCTCTCATGTGGATGGCAGCCAATTATAGCGCTTGCTCTCGCAAGAACTTGACTTCCGTAGGAGTGAGATGGCCCAATGGAAATGAAGCTCCCTGGGTCAATCGGAATACTTTTAAATTGGCTCCCCCCGCAAGAGTCTCGACTCTTGCAGACCCAAGTACCAAAATATACAATTATTTGTTACCCTAAATATCTCAAAAACTACTGAACAAATTTACACCAAATCTCAAAAAAACACTTTCTGCCGACCAAGAGCTAGCTTCCTGAATGAATGAATGAATAAAGTCTTATAACGAGCAACTTAGCCCAAGGGCATCAAGGCGCCTAAAGGATGGCACAACTTGTAATATGAACCGGTACAGGATTACAGATAGGCCTCTGCAAAAAGCCAGGTTTTTAGTGCTTTACGGAAGGGCAGAATAGATGGTTGCCCTTTTAATCAAGGGGGAAGAGTGTTCCACAACCTTGGGGCAAGAGAGGAGAAGGCCCTCCCTCCCCACCTGGCTTTAAAGACCCGGGGAACAGACAGAAGTTTTTTGTTGGAGGAGCGAAGAGCTCTACTGGGAGAGTAAGGAGATAGAAGGGACCTTTTGCTTTCTGAGCTTGCTCCATACAAGGCCTCATGAGTAAGGCATAGGATCTTGAAAGAGATTCTAGACTGGATGGGTAGCCAGTGCAGGTTCCTCCTGGCTAAAGAGACAGAGGAAAGGCTGGGTGCACCAAGAACAAGCCTGGCCGCCGCGTTTTGCACTATCTGGAGGCACTGGATAAGCTTTTTTGTTGTTGCCAGAATAGAGTGCATTACAGTAATCCAGTCTCGAAGAGACAAGGGCCACAACGACTTGCTTTCTGACATCTGGAGAGAGGTAGTGTGCAATCTTTCTCAGAATCCTAATGACACCACAGCAGGTGGAAACAGTCCTACTGACCTGACAGTCAAAGGAGAGTGAGGTGTCTATCAGCACCCCCAGATTCCGGGCGGATTAAGAGGGCAGGGGGCACACTCCAAGGGACGGAGGCCACCAGTTGCTCGACCAGATGTCCTGTTTGCCCCCAAAGATCAGGACCTCAGTTTTCTCTCCGTTTAACTTCAGGGAGTTCAGGATCATCCACTGAGAGACTGCCTCCATACAGTTCCTGAAGTTAAGAGCGGAGATACTCACCGAATGGGAGAGGGAAACCATGATTTGGGTGTCATCAGCATATGACAACACCTCCAACCCGAAAGATCTTACTAACCTGGCAAGTGGGGCCACATAGATGTTAAAAAGCGTGGGGCTCAGGGACGATCCCTGAGGGACCCCACACTGCACAGGTTTGGCGGGGGAGAGGAACTCACCCAGCTTGACCCTCTGTTCTCTATGATGAAGAAAAGAGGTCAAGAGACTCAGTGCTGGGCCCCCCAACTCCCATCTCCCTGAGGCGTGATACCAAGACAGAGGGAGACAGGGTATCGAAGGCAGCTGTCAGGTCGAGCAGGACCAGAAGGGTGGTCTGGCACTTGTCGACCTTCGAGCGGATATTATTGATGACCACAGTAAGGGCAGACTCGGTACTGTGGGCCCTTCGAAAACCATGCTGAGATGGGTCCAGCAAACTAGAGGCGTCCAGAAAGGCGCTCAGATGTTGATTGAGAAGCGCCTCGAGCATTTTTGCTGTGGCGGGCAGCAGGGATATAGGACGTTCTTCAAAACCCCAGGATCTAAGGTGGGAATTTGGTGTAATTCCATTCAGCAGTTTTTGTATAGGCCGTCCTAAAAAAGTCTATGGAAAATGCATGAGGATTATTAGTTTTGGGGACTCCTTTTTTCCTTGGGCCTGCTTGACGAATCAAAACCGAAATGTTCTACGAATGTCAGGTGGATGATTTTTTTTCGGGTAAAGTTTTGAGAAGATTTGTCAAACAGGGACAAAGTTATTAGCAAACCAAAAAACGCTTTTTCTATGGAGAAGCAGACCTAACAATAACTACCTAGTTGTGACCATCCCTAGAAGAAAAAAATATATATATTTTTTTTGTGTGTATATATATATATATATATATATATATATATATATATACACACACACACACACACATCCTTTGGTGCATAGTCTGATAGTCTGAGAAATGAAAGATGTTTGAACTCAAAACTTAACATGCAAAGCACTGGTGGCTAAACATCCAGGACCGGGTGCATGGGCGCTCTTGTGGCAATCCTCATTCACAGTGCTTCCCCAAATACAGTCAAAAGCTGAAAATAAAGAAATATTTCAGGGAGGTGAGGAGCGCTCACCTTGTGCGGACGGTGCTTCTCGTGCACGTGCAGGATGTGGATCCGCAGCCGGTCCCTTTTCTCGAAGGACCTGTTGCAGAGGGTGCACGGGAACTTCCGGTCCCCCTGGTCGACGCAGCGGGTGTACTTGAGGTGCTTGTCCCGGTAGTACTTGTAGGCGAACACCTTCCCGCACCTCTCGCAGGTGAAGCCCCCGCCGTTCTCTAAAGAAACACAAACACCCAGTTAGCCGGGGGCAGTGCAACGTGGAGGACGAATGTGAACAGCAATGGCGTCAGATCCAACACAAAACACCCCGAAAAATGGGTTTCAAAGAAGTAACGTATTTCTAGGCACAACACACACGTACAGCAACAAAAAAAATCGAATAAAACAGGTAGTACAATAGTTCAATCGCCGTCAAACCGGAAATGCACGAAAGGACACATGCTGAGGAAATGTGCACCACAGAAAATAATCTTATTTGAAAAATACACGACCGCAAAACACATCAATGTACGGGAACTGTCGTCCAAGTTAGACTAAAAAACCCTTGTAAGTGGTCTCTAAAATGTCAAACCACCCATACTCTGACCACAAAAAGAAAAAAACAGAGGACCCGCCAGGCTTATGTATGTACAGTGTGTCCTTAGCAAGTCATCTTTTGATAAATTGAGAAAATACATTTATAATCATGAATTTCATTTGGAACTCGTCTTAACGAATTTTGAGATTCGAGTACCACAGACTAGGTCACAGAAATACTAAACACAGCGCTTAAATACGGCAATAGCGCGGCACTTTGGGCTATATGAAAACACAAGCTTTAATGATTTGTGAAGAGAGATTTTTCTTTTTAGTTTCCCATCCTTCTATACAGATCGTAAGAGCGATAGAAATTAAAGGTTTTCAGAACACTCATGGCATTTTTAACCAGCAGTGTGTGTGTGTGTGTGTATATATTTATATCAAATCGGTTGAAACTTTATGATAATACCCACATAGACATGTCAAATTTGTTTATTTGGATATATATTTCAAAAAGAAGCACCCGTGTGCCCTTGATACGATGATTTTGTAGAAGGATGTTTTTGAAATTAATATTTTGTAGATTGTTTGAAACAGCGGCCTGCGTCCAGAGAAGTCACAGCCGCAATTGAATTTGAAGGCACGTGCGTGATTCATCGGTACCTTTCTGAGATAGTATAAAAAATGGCACTTTGACGCTCAAGCTTGGGTGCTATGTTTTTTTTAATTTGATATACTTTTTCAAATGTTAATCTGGCTCACGAATGTATATAGTATAAAAACATGTGCCAGACGCGAAACAAGAAATACTTTTTATTGCCCAATTTCAGGCTTAAATAAATAATGTTAATTCGAGTTACAACATCGTGGGGAACAGGGACACGTAATGCTATGTAACAATCGATACTGAAGCATTTACATTTTCTACAAAAGCTTTCGATAATTCTAAATCTCTCCTTCGAAGACAGCTGACGGGGTGCTTGAGAAATGTACACAATTTATTCTACCCTTTGGTTTGCAGTCAAGTAATATTGCAGAGACGAAAAAAATAATTATTTCAGAAAATCGAGAACTGTTTGATAAGTGAAGGGTGAACTACCAACAAAGAAATTATTACCTAAAGCCACCCCAGTGGCAGGAATATATTAAAATATTTATAAAAATTGGTTGGGGTTAAAATTACATATAAATTCGTCGATATATAGCTGCAGTCACCGAGCGATTGCATTTAATAAATTAATTAGCTAAAAGAAGACAATTCAACTAAAACCCGTCAAAGTGTAGAAGGCGTGTGAATAAAAATAAAAGCGAGCAATTGTTTCAGACTAGGATTCCTTGTGTTTGCTTTCAGCTCGAATGCGCTGCAGCTTTTTCAGCCGCGTGTTTTTCATTGATCGCATCCGGCCTTTGGGTTTCTCCTACACTTTCCACCAGGTATCTAAGCGCTGTGCAGAACTGATCCTTCTTTTAAGGTCTACAAAGGATTACAATTAGAGCCGTCATTTGGGCGTGGGCCTGAAACATCTGCAGGGACATTAAGGGGAAATAGCAGGTTATCGGGGTTTGCGCCTAGTGTCTCTCGCGGGTCGGTGACATCCTGGGCATCCTCCACACAGACCTGGGCACTGACACCCACATAGCTCTGGGCGGACCTCCCCCCCAATGTTGGCACAGCCCATATGTATCCCTAACATACCCCTGGGACGGTGCCCTGCGAGTACCCGTGGCTGCTACCCATAGCACACAAGGGGCGAAGCTGTACACAGGGCGGCACGCCGGGTCAGTGACCTCTGCCTAGCGACAGCACTAGTACAGGCCTGCCCCTCTTTGTAATTTGTTCACTTGTAATTTTCTCCTCATGTATCAGTTCTGTTCCTGTGAAGCGCTCTGACACCTTCGGGCAAAGCTATATAAAAACGCATTAATTAAATAAATAAACGCATACCGGCCGGGGACCCTAAGACACCCTGGGCAGCGCCCCTTTCCCTTACACCCCCGGGCAGCGCCCCCTTCCCTTACACCCCCTGGGCAGCGCCCCCCTCCCTTACACCCCCTGGGCAGCGCCCCCTTTCCTGACACCCCCTGGGCAGCGCCCCTTTCGCTTACACCCCCCCCCCTGGCAGCGCCCCCTTCCCTTACACCCCCTGGGCAGCGCCCCCTTCCCTGACACCCCCTGGGCAGCGCCCCCTTCCCTGACACCCCCTGGCAGCGCCCCCTTCCCTTACAGCCCCGGCGGCCGCCCCGCGCCTCACCTTCCGCCTGCTCCCGCGGGCCGCGGCCCTCCGCCATGCCCTTCAGGCTGACGGGGATGCCCATGAACTGCAGGTAGCAGTCCCCGTACCAGACGAGCAGCTCCTGCCGGGCGCGCACCTCCTTGCAGCTCTCGTAGTAGATGCGGCCGTCGCTCTGCACCGCCGTCAGGTTCTGCTCCTCGGGGAAGCGGGCGCACTTCACCAGCGCCATCCAGTTCCCGGCCGCCCCCCGGCCGTCCACGAAGTGCCGTAGCCCCCCGTCCTCGAAGATCTGTGAGGAGGAAGGGACAGGCGGTGAGCGCGCGCCTCAGGACAGGTGCACCGGACAGGGAGGACCACAGCAGTGAAGCTCACCCAAAAGCCACCTCTGAACCCGCCTCTAGCAGACAGAGACAGCGGTGGGTTCAACAAGCAAACGTCACATGCAGCAGGTAAAGGGCCTGGCAAACTCGGGACATCCATGCGTCCCGGCGCTGTGAAAATCACTTTACAGAGCAAAGGAAGTGTATTCAACATGCAAACCACGCGCCCACGAGCCAGAAAAACACACATCCCCACCTCCAAATCTTACCGAATGCTCGAAATAAATAAATATAGACCGGGAGCCTCAATATGTTCAAGCACTGTGAACATCATTAGGACACCAACTGCTCCCAAGTGAGCTTGTCTACCTAGCAACCACCATCAAACACCAACACAGGACAAAACCACGCAGCAACCCCTGCACAGAAGACCACAAGTAATCTCACCCGTGTTCCCTATTCTGCTGCATGGCTGTACCACCTAATAATTTTGTATCAGCTTGAAAAATGAAGCACAAAAAGTGCAAACAATTTGAATCAAATGACTACACAACTGCACAGCAGGCATTGTAAGCAGGGAATTATGTACCCCGTAGAAACCACGCACAAGCTGTATTTAAGAAACGGGGCCAAGACAAGGTAAGGGTGAAAGGTGAAAAACAAAAATGGGGGAATACATGTGGTAATAAACAGGCCATTTTAAGGTATGACAAAGAAACAACCAATGGTGCTTGAATACACAACAAGCATTGGAAATGCAATAGGTCTCGCATTAGGAAAGTTTGAGCTATTGATATTGTAAATGACACTTTTTTATTTTTGTGTTGGTTTTGAAAGTAGCAAAATTAATAGCTTTGTCAGTTACAATGTCAATAGTTTTAACTTTTGCAAATGTGACACCTATAGCATTTGTAATGCAATGTGTGTTGTATTTACGTGACTTAGATGTATTGATATTACAAATAACAATGGCTTTTAATGTTGTAAATAATTAATACTTAAATAAAAGTTATTGTAATTTATAATGGCAATAGCTTAAACGTTTGTAAATAACTTTTGTGAAGATTATGTTCAGTGTATTTTATTGTGACGAAAATCCAAGAACATTTCATTTGCACCTAAACACACACAGAGCCACACACATATAGATGTGGTGGTGGGGGATCTGGGGGATATGGTGGTGGTGGATGTGGTGGTGGATGTGGTGGTGATGGTGGATGTGGGGGTGGATGTGGTGGTGGTGGAGGTGGTGGATGTGGTGGTGATGTGGAGGTGGTGGATGTGGTGGTGATGTGGTGGATGTGGTGGTGGTGGATGTGGTGAAAGTGGTGGTGGATGTGGTGGTGGATGTGGTGGTGGTGGTGGTTGTGGATGTGGTGAAAGCGGGATACATGAGCATACATGAGCTGTCGGTACGCGAGGCCTTACGCGAGGCCTAAAAACCAACGTATGTAGAACTTGGGGAAGAGGTGATATGACTTTGTGCATAATACAGATGATAGCAGAAGAAAGGTAAATGTAATCTAAGTGGATTCCGAGGTGGCAAATTGGTGCTCTTTTAATCATGGCTAATGGATGAAATATTTTTTGAAAATGTTCAAGAAAGATGTATTCAGATTTTTTTGAATTATAGAAATGAAGGTGCAAGCATTATGTGTAGAAGGGTGTTGCTCCATTTTCAAGGCGTAATACAGGTTAGCTTCCTTGATATTTTATTTTTCACACTCCACCTATAAGTTAGTGATCTGTTAGCTCATTGTATTGGTTTAGATCAAGGGAGGTGTTTGGATGAAACAAAAAGAAAGTAACATGCATTGGAAATGCAATAGGCTCGCATTAGGAAAGTTTGAGCTATTGGTCTCATGAATGACATTTTTTTTATTTATGTGTTATTTTTTAAAATAGCTAAATTAATAGCTTTGTCATTTATAATGCCAATAGTTCTAACTTTCGCAAATGTGACACCTATAGCATTTCATAAATCAGTACACTGCCAACGCGGTTTTAGGTTCTTCACTCGGGTCAGGGACGTAGACATTTGTGTACTGTAAAGACATGCTTAATGCGCCTCCCTTGGTCACGTGACAGTTTGTGGGCAGAGGCCATCACACGGTCAAGGCCAGGTCTAGGCCTCTGCGCACAAGCTAGGCTGGCATACCCCACGGCCAAATAGATCAGGCTACCAGATTAACAAGCCGTCGGGTACTCGGGCCTACATACCATGCAAGGGGCATTCCCGTCCCAAACAACAACTGTCAATAGCTAGGCCTGTGTTCTTTTTATGGGAGGGGGCGTCACGCACGAGTCTGCCATGCAGGACGAACTCAGTGAGGGGCGCACATGAAGTGCTCGAGTTCCCATGAGCCGCGTCCCGAGGGCAGGGGTGGGGTGTACTTGTGAGGTGGGATCTAAAAGATAGAGAAACAGGCGTATCAAAGAAGTATCACCTTTATTCTCCCTAGAATTGGCTGCAGTGATATAGGTAAGGTAGAACTCCAAAGCATTTCCAACTACCCGATACAAGATCCATATTGAGAGAATGGATAAGGGATGAAGGGTACACCATGCTGACAATTCTGTGCTGCCGGCCACTGGCTGGGCCCGTAGCCCGTGAGGTAATGGGCCGGGAATGCGCGGCCTGCAACAGCAGCACCCCCTCCCCCGCCTCAAAGGGGGCCACTAATTAAAGGCCGAGGGAGGGAGCTCGGGACATCTTCACTGCTCTCGGGCGTTAATGGGGCAGGAATGTGAAGACACTGGGCGGGGAAGGCGAGCACTGCGAGGGGGACAGGAGGGTGAATGGATGGGGCCGACGGCGGGGTTGGAAGAGAGACCGCAGCAGCCAAGGGACATTGTTCATACCCCAGGAGCTGGAAAAAGATCGTAAACCTCCTGAACTGCATACTATATGAAACTTTGGAGATTTTTTTTCATTTAGCAATTTAGCATACATTTTAGCTTGCTGGAGACTGTATTTTAAGCAGAATGTCTCGCGAAGAGAGATGTTTTTTGCTCCAATGGTATCCTGTGTAACTTTTTTTACTTTAGATATTCGCGTGCCTTTCTTTTTTATTTGAGATCTTCCTTTGCATGAAAAACGTCACTCAAGATACCAGCAAACAACATTTTGCTCTAAAGGTGTATCTGCGAGATTACCATAAAATGTAATAGAAAAAAAAGAACACTCCGTTTCGCTCATGTCTATAAATGCAAACCAGACTGTGTGCAGAGGCTGGTGAATACCGAGCATCTTACTGGAAGAAAGAAACAACACGTCTTGTAGTTGGTTTTGGAAGTCCGGGGAGCGCAAGGACAGCAGGCCGTGTTTCTTTTGGATGGAGCGTCCTGTGGCGACTGCCAAGACGGTGGGGAAGGTAGTGTGTGAACATGCACGGGACGGACGCTGCGGTCGACGGACCTGGCTGTTGATTGTCCTGTACCGACGCCAGCCACAGTAGGGCGCCAAGTAATTGTAGAGGGGAGGAGAGTAGGAGGAGGAGGGGGTAGGAGAGTAGGAGGAGGAGGGGGGAGGAGAGTAGGGGAGGCACGGCCGCTAGCCGTGCAACCAAGAAGTGAGGGGGCGGAGCTGGTGAAAAACGTCACTCAAGATACCAGCAAACAACATTTTGCTCTAAAGGTGTATCTGCGAGATTACCATAAAATGTAATAGAAAAAAAAGAACACTCCGTTTCGCTCATGTCTATAAATGCAAACCAGACTGTGTGCAGAGGCTGGTGAATACCGAGCATCTTACTGGAAGAAAGAAACAACACGTCTTGTAGTTGGTTTTGGAAGTCCGGGGAGCGCAAGGACAGCAGGCCGTGTTTCTTTTGGATGGAGCGTCCTGTGGCGACTGCCAAGACGGTGGGGAAGGTAGTGTGTGAACATGCACGGGACGGACGCTGCTGTCGACGGACCTGGCTGTTGACTGTCCTGTACCGACGCCAGCCACAGTAGGGCGCCAAGTAATTGTAGAGGGGAGGAGAGTAGGAGGAGGAGGGGGGAGGAGAGTAGGAGGAGGAGGGGGGAGGAGAGTAGGGGAGGCACGGCCGCTAGCCGTGCAACCAAGAAGTGAGGGGGCGGAGCTGGGGGAGGCTGTGAGAGAGAGAGTGGGCAAGGCAGGCGGCTGGGGGCATGTGCACGCGCTTTTAAGCTCAATGCGCATGCGCATTGAGCTTAAATTTCACGGGCACTGCAAGGAATCGCCACGATTCCTTGCAAGTTAGTTAAAGAGTGTTTAAGCCCCCATAGTCTCGCAAGCTCGATGCGCATGCGCATCGACAGGCGAGACCTAAAAAGCGGCTATTGTAACCATGCTGGACACAGGATTTTTTTAACTGAAACGCACAATACCTCAATCACCTTTACTCACATAGGTTTTCTCAGAAATACTCTCCCAACACATGCTTACATGCCAAAACACACTTTTAAAACAATCCATGCCAGTGTCTCTTAAACTGTGATCAGTGGACTCCTGATGATCTGCAACGCCTATGCAGGAGGTCCGCGGCTGCTTATACAATTAGCAGACTAACAATGTATGCATACATTTAAAAAAAACAAAATCAAACATTTAAAAACACTGTCGATAAGAAGTTGTTTAAAACTGGAGGCTAAAAAGTAAGTTTTTAAATATCAAGAAGGGAGAAACACTCAAATGCATATGGGGCAGTATTATACATAAGGCGCAAGTACCTTGATTGTGCCGGATGCACCTTTTAAAAAGTGCGCTCGGCGCAATCATGGGAAATGCGCTGTATTAGGGTGAATGTGCTTCCCCAGGGCTGCTGCAAACTCGCACTGTCCCCAGAGCAGTGCATACATGTGAAAAACGGAGCAGCTGCTTTGAAGCCACTCAGTGCTTTTCCAATGCAGGCATCACCTGCCAGCACTTTCAATGGGGATTAGAGATCACCTTACAGGCGGGTGCAGTGAGTGACTGCACCCGTCTGCAAGGGAATATCTGCCAGGGGGGGTCCATGGGACCCACTTCCCCCCACCAGTGGGCTGCAATCATGGGGTGCACTGACAGTGTGCCATCTTTTAGGTGGCAGGCTGTCAGTGTGCCTCCTGAGTGTTTCTTTGACTCTGGACCCACATCTGTAAGACGGCACGGGCCCAACGGCAAAGGGGTTTCCTCATTTGCACGGGGCCACGCCCCCATGTAAATGAGGGAACACCCTTTTTAGGAAATGTGGAATGTGTGCCAGCACGTTCAGTATTACAGAAGAGGACACCAAAGAGTCTGCGGCCCCTTCTGTAATACCAAAGTGCATCAGGGGCGTGCAAAGTGGGCACAAGTGCCGTTGCATCCCTCGGGCACTTATATATATTATGGCCCATTGTGTCAACATTCAACGATGATGCCAGTTGAAATAGCAAGCGTTACAGGGACACAATGTTGCTTCAGCCCCGATGAAGTCCAGTGGAAGGGATAAAAAAGGCAGTGGCATTACAAAGAATTTTGTTGTATAGGCATGAATGGCAAAGGCACAGTAGTTGAAAAAAGTTTTAAAGGTAAATCTATGTAAGTATTAATGGTTTTGAGTACTAAGTGATATGTAATCATTAGGTAAAGTTTTTTAGGGTGGGTAAGAGTATATGGGTTGTAGGAATTTTAAGGGGTTTGGATGGAAGTGAATTTTTAGGGTTTATGGTGGGTATGGGTTTTTGGGTGGTAAAGGTATTTTTACGGGTTAGGGTGGGTATAGGTTTTTGGGTGGCAAGCTTATTTTTAGGGTTTAAGATGGCCATGGTTTTTTGGGCGGTAAACGTATTTTTAGGATTTACGGTAGATATTGTTTTTTGGGTGTAAAGGTTATTTTTAGGGCGCGTTTGGGTTTTTGGATGGTAATGGGGTTTTGGGTGGTAAGGGATTTTTTTGGGATTTAGGATGGTAATGGGTTTTTGGGTGTTAAGGGGTGTTTAGTACGGGTATGGGTGTATGTGGGTTTTGGAGTGGCAAGGGTATTTTTAGGGCAGGCATGGGCTTTTAAGTGCTAAGATGTTTTTTCGGGTTGGCATGGGTTTTTGGGTGGTAAAGGTGTATGTATATGCATGTGCGTGTATGTATGTATATATATATATATATATTCACTGAAAAAAACCATAGGTTTCACACCAGTTATAGTTAGGAATTAGCATTTAAAAAACCTATTAAATTCACTGAAAAAAACATAGGTTTCACACCAGTTATAGTTAGGTGGAAATTTTACTGATATAAAACCATTGAAATTCCCACGTTATAGTTAGTCGGACTCACTATAACTTGCGCGTGCAATGCACTGCTGATGACATCACATATTACATCACTCATGACATGGTCAGTGACATCACTCATGACATCACTGATGACACCATCCAGTGAATATGTGTCTTTCTGAAAAATAAATATTAGTGAGTTATGTTTTAATATTTAAATTCATATATTAGTGTTTCACTTTGTGTATAAGTGGCTACATGTGTTGATAAGTAGCTACATGCGTATGTATATGGGTTATTTGATATTTTTAGTAGTATCAGTATGAGTGTCTATATGGTTTGGTGGAGGTATTACTTAGCACATAGATGCATGAGTGACTGACTCTTTGTTTGTATGTGTTTTGAAGACAGCATATGTACAGGACTGTATGGGTGGATGAGTGTCTATATGTGTTTGTTAGTGAGTGAATGACTGTCCCACTAGTGTCTTTATCAGTAACTACATATGTTTTAATCTAGTATATATGAATATTGATGTATATAAGTGAGTATATGTGAGAGTAAGAGATTGTAAGATTTCCTGTTTAAATAAGTATGTGTTTCTATAAGTGATTGTTTAAGAGAATAAATATGTGTAATTTTCAATAGAAGTAAGGTGGAAGTGTGTGTATAACTCTATATTCAAATAAATGGTTGTTCAATAGTTTATTTGCACGTGTGAATATGTGTGTGAGTAACTTTTGGATGAATGTCGGTGTGTAACAGGATGTATAGGTGTATCTCTTCATATGATGAGTGAGTATATGTATGAGTGACTATATAGAACTGTTGGTGAATGAATGGATGTGTACATAGATAGTGGAAGTACAGAATTGCTTGTTGTAACTGATATAGGTATGTCCATTTTTTAAAAATTTCAGTTTCTATTTTTGAATATGTGTCTCAAGGGTTACTTTACACTGAGAGGAGGTCTGTGACTGTGTCACAAGGATGGTGTCATCAGTGATGTCATGAGTGATGTCACTGACCATGTCATGAGTGATGTAATATGTGATGTCATCAGCAGTGCATTGCACGCGCAAGTTATAGTGAGTCCGACTAACTATAACGTGGGAATTTCAATGGTTTTATATCAGTAAAATTTCCACCTAACTATAACTGGTGTGAAACCTATGGTTTTTTCAGTGAATTTAATAGGTTTTTTAAATGCTAATTCCTAACTATAACTGGTGTGAAACCTATGGTTTTTTTCAGTGAATTTCAAAGGTTTTTTTAATGCTAATTCCTAACTATAAGTTTCACTTTATAAATAAGACTGTTAGCACTCTAGTTGTTCTTTTTAACACTCTGGTACATTCTGTCATTGGGCTACAGTTGGGCTACATCTAGTTGAATTTTGGGCTACATTTACAATTTTTGATCTCTGGTGGCCATCTTTGGGCTACATTGGGCTACTTTGGGCTACATTTGGGCTACATTTTGGCTCTAACATATATTAAGCCCAATGTAGCACAATACATATTTTTATAAAGTTAATTTTTTTACAAACCACTTCAGAATAGGGCTACCTGTCTCTACAATTATCCCATTTTTTATTTTTTATTTTTGGGGGGAGCGCTCCCGGAGCGCGCCCCGGAGTGCGCCCCGAAAAGCGTATTTCTGAAAAGCGCCCCCGGGCGCGCTCCGGGGAGCGTCTCGTAAGCGTCAATATCGCAAACGAAAACATGATCGTGACGTATCGCGTAGCCGCGACCGCGTGATACACACGGCGTAAGCGCACCCGGAAGTACTCGAGCGAATACGATCGCACAACGTAAACTTCCGGCGCGCTTACGCTGCGCGACCCGGGCCGCGCCCCCGGGCGCGTAGCGTAAGCGCGTCGGGTCATGTGAGCAGAAAATATCACTTTTCATTGGTTCATAACAGTTTTAGTTTCATAATGATGAAGCCCCTGGTCTTGTGACCTGAAAATAACACTTCTCATTGGTTCAGGACAGTTTTTTTTTCTAAATGATGAAAGACCCCACCTTTTTTCCTTATTCTGACTTTGTCCTTTGACTGAGGAAGACCTGTTTGTTGCTCTCTCTACTTTTTTGCTCTAAATAATGGCTTCATTAGTAGCATCAGCTGGTGCATCTGCCCCACCACCACCACCACCACCACCACCAAGAGGACCAGCTCCAAATTATATTGGTGGTTAAGAACAGGAGGAGGAGGAAGAGGAAGAGGAGGAGGGGAGAAGAAGATGGCTGCCAGAAGAAAATACACCTTATAAACCCAAACCACACATTGTTTGGCAGTTTTTTTCAATTCCAGAGGGGAAAAAAAAGGTGAATGCTCCCAAGGTGACTTGCCTCATCTGCAATGATGAACTTTCACGGGGCAACCCAAACAAGAAATATTCTTTTGGTAACTATACCATGATTCGGCACATGACAAGAAAGCATCCAAACAACTACTCTCGAGCAGAGTTCCGGGAACTGGCCAGTAACCTCCCCCAGTCATCAAGGACCCCCTCCCAAAGAAACCAACCCACTTCCTCGCAACCAGAAACATCTGAGGTGATGCCTTGCATTCAGCCGAGATTTGCTGATTTTAAAATTACTTGTACTGCTTGTGGCAAGCTTATCTCCTATGGGGAACAAAGTATTAAGCTCATCGTCCTTGCAGGTGATAATCACAAGTGCCCCAAAAAGAAATAATTTTTTGGGTTTTTTGTTTTTTTGCTCCAGTTGAGCCAGTTTCAATTCCCTTTTTTTGTTTCTCCCCCTAAAAAATACAAAAAAAAATATAAAACTGTTTTGAAAAGCCAAAAAAAGTTCAAAAAGTTCAAAAAACACAAAAAAAATATAAAACAACAAAAAGAAGAAAAAAAAAAGTTCTTTTTAGAACTACCTCCAATTTCTAAATAAAAACTTCATTTTTTTGAAAACTCTGTCATCTTTTTCCCTCATTTTACGCTCCCCGGTGCGCTACCTGGTGCGCGCACCGTGCGCTTCCCCCGCGCAAAACGAAAAAAAAAATATTTTAAATGCCCCGCGGGGCCCTTTTATAGCCCCCACATCAAACCTAGGGGGTCAAAGGGGTCTATCCCTGACGCCTTATGGTCAGTTCCCACTTTGTTTTAGCCACCTCTTATGTCTCGATTTTACCGAGACACAAGATGGCGACCGCTCTGGACTGTTTGGAATGTTTACAGACACCCGAGAGCCAATCAGCTTTTCATGCGCACCTCGCGTGTCGCGCCTGGAGCGCTCTCCGGTGCGCGCACCGGTGCGCTGCTATAGATATATATATTTTTTTGAACCTAAATTACTCAAAATCCACTGGAGCACATATCTTGAGACATAGCAAAGGCACATCGGGCTACCAGTCCCTACAATTTTGCCAAGTTTGGTGTAAATCCATTCAGCCGTTCGGGCTAAAAGTGAAATCGACCGCCCTATGGAAATTAACATGGGGAAAACGCGTTTTGGGACCCCCCTTTTATCTCGGCCCCCGCTTGACGAATCCCCCCCCAAACTTTCAAGGAAGGACCGGAGCTCGACGAGGCCATTTTCAGGAAATTTTCAGGCAGATTCGTCAACCGGTGCCAAAGTTATTCCAAATAGAATTTTGAGATTTAACATTGAAAAAAATCCTAACTATAACTACCTACTGGCGACCGCCAGTAGGTAATATATATATATATATATATATATATATATATATATATATATATATATATATATATATAATATATGTTTGAGGTATACTCACCTGATTAGTTTTTACTACGCATATGCCTTTTCTCAGACATGCTTAAACAATGCAAGTTTAGTTGTAAAAGCATGCGTGGTAAAGACTTGCTTGGTAGTGTTGCGGTCATTGCAATTACCACATTGGAAAGTCATGCATGGTAATCGCTTGTGTGGTTCAGTTACACATCTAGTGGCAGGGCTTACAATTAGTGTACTATTTTTATATGGAAGAATGAAGATTAACAGATTATTTAATATTCCTTACATATTGGTCTTCTTGAATTCATTGATTTGCTGAATGGGAATCACTCCATTGCCATCAGCACAAGAATTAATTAAATTGGAGGGTTGGACTTTGCATGCAGTGAATTTTGACATGATACATATTCAAGTGTTTCTCCTTCATTTAAATCTTGGAATGTGTGTTGTTTTGGGGATTCTCCAGTTGGATGCAGGGGAGAAGTACCTAAAGTGGTCGACTAAGGACTTGTGCGGTGAAACAGGACCATGACTGCCAATTTTGTTGGTTAAAAAGTCTGTAGCAAAATCTTGATTTGTCAGAGCAATTTAAGTACAGCAAGCAGAATATATTAGGGATGACTGGTGTCCTCAATTGAAGCATTGGTATGCATCTAAGAAAAGACAGCATGCATTGGATAAAAACAAAAGAAAAAATGTTTTGCTATTGACTAGCATGTCACTTCATCTTTTAAAAATAAAAGACATTTTGAGAAGTTCAGTGTCCATTCAAATTAAAATGTTCCAATGTTTATGTTTGTGAGCTAAATAAAAGATTTCAGAATGTGTGTGCTGGTTTGATGCATGCTTGTTTCTTTATTTGTGTGTACTGTTTGAGGTTCAATTCATAGCTGTTGTTTAGGCAGGGGTCCCCAGTTTCAGCAGTGAATTAATTTTATTTAAGGAGTTTTTTATAGCGCTGACCGGACCTGGGGGTATCTGAGCGCTCTAAGCAGTTTTTTGCAAAAGTCATATGATAGAGCCTGTTATCTTGTTATACATATTGGTTTGGAAGTCCAAGTGTTCTGTGCAGTATTGCAGTAGTACAGGAGTCCTGACATAGCCTCGATTAGTGCACGTTGTCTTGGGTTGAACCACAGCAGTTTTTTTCACAAGAGTCACATAGTAGAGCAGTGTTATACATATAGGTTCGGAGGTCCAAGTGTGATGTGCAGTACTGAGGTAGTACATGATTCCTGAGATAACCTTGATTGGTGCACTTTGTCTTGGGATGAACCTTTACGGTGGGTGGGGGGCGGAACATGAGGAGGTTAGAAAGCAGTGTTATACATGTAGGATAGGGAGGTCCAAGTGTGCTTTGCAGTATTGAGATAGTACGTGTGACCTGAGATAAACTTGATTAGTGTACTTTGTCTTGAGATGAACCCTTGGGGGGGAACAGGAGGTGGTCAGAGAGCAGGTAGGAGGTAGGACATTGTGATACAATGTCAGGGAACAATGGTGAGTAAGGATTTGCCATGAGGCTGCGGCTATCCCTTCGGGAGGGAGCGGTTGAGGAAAAGGACTTTTAGTTATTTTTTGAATGACGAGATAGTTCTGATATCTGCTGTGATTGAGTTCCAGATTTTGGCCGCGTTTTCGGCAAAGGATAGTGCAGCAGTTTTTTGTTTGCATGTTTTCATTGGGATGAGAAGTAGGGTATTTGAGCTCCTGAGGTTTCTAGTCTGACCTGCCATCTTGAGTCAATGAAAGTCCACCGAATTAAAAAGGTTTAGAACCCTTGGTCTATGCAAACATGCGATATCTCAAACATATTTTAATTCAAAATGATCTGTGGTTACGTTAACAGCTCAACTGCAACAAGATGCTCGTTTTCTTACCTCCCACATTAAGGAATTATCATCGTATGTTTTAATCTCACTGGTGTTCACCACTTTGCCCTGAAATGGTCCAAATTTCACTCCTTTGGGGATGGCACTGGTAGAAAAAACACCTGTCTGTGGAACACCACCGTAGACCGTTTGCTGGATGCACAACCCTGCAGAATGGGAAAAAAATGCAGCTTACACTACTGATAAATGCACCATACGACAGACAGTGATACAACCTGCTTTATTAGTGGAAGAAGTGTGCACAGTAGAAACACAGTAAACAATGCATACCTTCTGGTAACTGCAGGGATTCCCTGTCCAGTAAATGAGCGACAGAATCAGGCCCTGTAAAAGACAGCAATATATTCATTGTGTGCTAACTGTTAGTAAGCATACACATTAAGTACATATTTTAAATTCACACAAAGCCTTGCAATGCAGAGGTCCACAATTCGCAGGTATGCATTGAAAGTACTCAGTCGGTAGATGTAAATTATGCCAAATGGAACTGTTTTCTGGGTCTGTCATATGTGCCAGAGCAGCTAAACCTGTCTTGTGCCATGTGCTAAATGTCAGGCAAATCCACCTACAAAAGAGTCTCTATCGAGGAGTTTTAGCACAGGCTACATTTCTGACTGTGACAAAATGGCAGCAATCACGTATTGGTCAACAAATTAACTGAGCATGGTTTCTTTGACTCTTGGGGACCGCACCAATACCAGTGGTGTTGTAAGATGCCCAAAGCCCAAACTACAGGCCCCTA
This sequence comes from Lissotriton vulgaris, assembly GCF_964263255.1. Classification (NCBI taxonomy): domain Eukaryota; kingdom Metazoa; phylum Chordata; class Amphibia; order Caudata; family Salamandridae; genus Lissotriton; species Lissotriton vulgaris. The sequence goes on from NC_141691.1 coordinate 1,604,024,054, forward strand.
CCCCCTCAGAAAAATCAAAAATTTACCAGAGACAATCACATTTTACATTTGAGAAAAAACATTATCAGGTTGTAGTTATTACGTAACAGACATGCATTAAAAACATCATTTTGATTACCCCAACAGATTGAACATATTATTTACATTTAAGATGGAAAGAGTTGGAGAACTCTACTTTGAAACCACATACCCAACATTGGTGGAGTCCTGTTTGGCCACCCCGTTGGCCTTTAGAGCACCCGCTAATTGACTTGGGAGGTCAGAATGCAAGATGCTGAGCCCCCTAGATATAATCTTCAGGTCCCCTGCACGCTCACAAGGAGGGAAAAATAATCAAACATACTTGAAGGAATGCATACTGTCTCTACTGACTAGAGAGATTGCACACTGTTTGCTTGTTCGCAGGCACATACAGATTATAGAAAGTAAGTGTTACTTTACACCCTATTGGCAGTGTAGCATGGGAGACAAAGCTGGTGCACATGTTAAATGGGCACACATATATGTACATGCCAGTGGAGTAAACACTAGCATTTCTTCTAACCCAGTGTGGGTCAAACATAAGTCAGTGCTCGTCCCTTGGGCTCTGACGCAGAAGGCTACAAATGGGAGCGGATGTCATTTTTTGTTACCTTGCATGCTAGGTGGCACCTGGAGTCCAGAGATGGCGTGGTTGGCAGAAAGGCTGCTGTCGCTGCCGGGCACGTACCCATACAGCACGGTGTGCAGGTCCTCCTCTGTGAAGTGGTACCTCCGGGCAGGCGGACCCTCAGGGCCGGGGAGGGTCAGGGTGGATTTGCACTTTCGGGGGGAGCTGAAGGGCTTGGTCTGTGCCGGGCTGCTGGAGTGGGACTCCAGAGAGAAAGGATGCTGCTCCTCAGGGCTGGAGAAGGTGACAGGAGCCTGTGCCTTGCTGTAGAGATGAAAGTTCCCCCCTGGGAAGAGGCCATAGTGCGGCTCAGTCTGGGTCTGGTTCATGAAGGGGGAGATGGCGTTTAGGTTGAATGCTCCGATGGGTGGAGACCTGGTGACCAACCTTCCAAGAGATTTCAAGGGGTGAAATATGTCCAGGGAGCCCCCAAAGGCCTCCAGGTATTGTCCATGGGTGAAGAGGGGTGGATAGCAGCTAGAGAGTCTTGAAGGACTTGCAGTCATGGGATCCAGAGGGAAGACCTTGTTTTTAGAGAGGGGATCACTAGCCACCGACACAGCCATCTGCAGCTGGGAACCGAGACTGGAGGAGAGCAGACTCAAGCACAAGCTGGCCCGGCAGCTTCGCCCCAAGTAATGTCAGCTTCAGACTGGGACCTGGGAGGGGAACACAAAGGAACTTTGTTAGAAAATGCAATGCCGATTCATCTAACATGTGCAAAGTGAATAGACAGGTAATATTATGTATGCCGTTTAAATCTCTTGACCAACCTATTACAAATAATATCCAGTCTGGAAAAATAATTATCTTGCATGCTGGGTAGCAGGTGTCATCCAGCATGCAAGAAATTGAAGTCAACTGAGATAAAATAACATAAAGGGACAGATTTGCAAAATGATTTTCCAGGAATAATTGTGTCTTGCTCTTGGAAAGTCAGGAGAAAAATCAGAATTAAGTCTTGAGTAAAACACAACTACTCATTAAATAAGCCTTGTAAATCTGCAAAGTGGAAATCTACCGCGGGGCACAAAATGTGTTTTCCCATTGTAGCCCAAAAGAAAATTTTGCTTGCAGCTGTAGCAAAAAACACTTAACATATTCACACCAAACGTGCCATGGAAGTAGAGCTTTACTCACAGTGCGCTCTTCATGGTTTGCTGTAAAACTGTTCAGCAGTTTTTGAGATATTAGCACATGAAAAAGGTGAGGAGTGGACTTGAAAGAGTCGACACTTCTGAATATCTTCTCATTTGAAAAGCCATTTTTTGATTTGCTTAGAATATTTGCACCTTTGATGAATATGTGTTAAATTTGGCACACACTTTTTATGCTGAGATTACTCTTGGTATTTTACATTTTTTGCAGATCCAATAATAAGGGGCAGTTTGAACGGGTGGTGAAAACATATTGGCTAATAACTTCAGCTCTGTGTGATGAAACAATATTTGGCAGAGGCTTGAAAGGGTCATTTTCTATTGGAAGTAACATTTTGTGCCGGACCATCAAACTGGGGGCGGGAGGGTGGAAATAAGATCTTCATTTGCTGATACCTTTGTCACTGTTTCTTAAACCTCCATTAAATGTTAAAGGCAGTTATCAAGTTACAACAAGTGATGGCTTTTAAGGTTTTGGTCAGATCCAATATGGGAAGGGGGAGGAGTTAAAGAGTGGAGTCAAAACATTTGATTTACTAATCACTGGCACCTTTGGATGGAACTTTACAAAATCTGTCAGCGAGATACAACTTTTAGCCTATTCTTAGGGTATTTTAAAATGCACACAGACACACCAAGAGAGGGCCTAGTTAAAAGGGGGCGGGATATTAATAACATTGGCACTGTGTGATGAATCTGCACAATATTATTCAGCAGATTGAAAGGAATGCTTTCCTATTGGTGTATCTGGGTTGTGCCAATCTATCAAGGGGAGGGACAAAATTATACGGGTAATAACATTTCTATGTGCTTATGACTTTAGTGTTATTTCATGAATATGCATTAACTGTGGCAGGCACTTGGCAAGTTACAACCTAGTGTGTGTGTGTCAACCAAATGAAGGCAAGTTAAAGTGAAAAGTTAAAATCTTTCTGATTTACTAACTTTGGCATCATGGATGGGTTTGCACGAAATTTGGCAAACATAGCACGTGGAGCCTACTTTAGGTTTTCTCAATTTCATGCACCTCCTTCAAAATTAGTGGGGGTTGGGGATTGCGAGCAGATTTAAAGATGGTTCAAAGAAGTCTTCATTTGCTAATACATTTGTCACCATTACAGAACCCACACAAAACGTAGCAGATGTTTAAAGGGTTTAGCTATTTTTGTCAATGTAAACATTAGAGCAGATCAGTTGGGGGAGGGGCTTAGATACATATGGGGCAAAAATCATTTCATGTACTATTCACTTTGGTGCAGTTTTTGAGGAACCTGAAGGAAATGTCATAGTTAGTAAATTAAGCCAAGTGGAAGACCAGGCATGCCATAGAAACAGGGCCACTGGAATTATGTGATTCTATGGCTATAGCTTTTTCGCATGATAATGGATTTGTCGCATTTGTCCCATAATCCATCATCTGCTACATCTGCAGATTTTAGGGGGAACCTTTTTTATTCTAGCTCAAACAACAAAAGTTACTAAAAAACATGATGACACATGCCCGAACGCAGTGGAAGGCCCTTGGCAAAGGTTAACTGGTTGTTGGACCCGGCCCGTTGGGCAGGTTCACCCCTAGACTTTTTGCTTTTTCCTAGCCTGTTTATGGAACCTGGTGTTGGTGATTTTAGGCCTCTGCGCACTTTTTCACTGTGGTACAGTGTAAAGTGCTTGAGCTCTCTGTGAATGAGTGGTGAGTGACCTGCCCTCCCATAGGAATGAATGGGGAATATGTATGCCCATGGTAGTTCCTGATGTGTGGAGTGCAGGGGCGAGTTTGGTATGTATGAACTCGTGAGAATGAATGCTGCAAAATGATATATGCGGCATGACTGTGTCTAGTCTAGAAGTACTACTTTTGGAAGTTGGCATATTTGTGTAAGTTGGTGTTAGCGTGTGATTGGCTGGTGAGCCTGGCCCAGAGTGCCTGGGCCTGCTTGTGGATTGACTGTCCGGTTTGAGGATGACAGGGGCTAGAGAGCCCAGGAGGTTGTCTGAAGTCAGCCCATGGATGAAAGGCAGCATCTGCTGCCAGGGAAGTGGGAGGAGATGGCACCTGATAGTGAAGGGCTGTGCCTGCCTAACTACAAAGCTGGCTCCACCTCCCGCTGGGCGACTGTCACCTCTGTCCCTGATACTGAAGGGACTTCCCTGTAACCAGTTCTAGCTGGTTCTCACACTGCCTGCTTCAAAGGACTTCAAAGGACTTCAAAGACTTTTCTGTGTATAAGAAGGGGCTGTGTCCCCTTCCAAAATGTTCTTGTTTTCAACTTGAATCTGCCAGGGGCATGCTGCTGCTGGGGCTCAGGGGAATCCCTGGGCCCTGCCCAGCTCCTGGACACCTGATGGACTTTCCCTGGGGGACCCTTTGCCTGTGGTCCCCTGCTGCAGACTGCTGGGGACTTTTGCTTGCTTTTGCCAAGGCTTATTATAGCCTGGAAGTGCCTGGAGGACTTTGCTGCTGAGAGCGCCTGGGAGCGCTTTATTTTTAAAACCATTTTGGTCCTTGTAGCGCTGGGGGGCGTGCTGGATGTTGTCTCTAGCGCTCAAGAGCGCTTCATATTGCAGTAGCACTTGGAACGCGCTGTATTTGGATTATAGCTCTTAAGAGCACTTCCACCTGGCCTCCTGGCGCCTGGAGGCGCTTCTGTATGTGGCCCGCATGTTTAATTAAATTGCGAGTGCCCACCTGTCTGTCTAGAGAGGGCCGCCGCGCTGCCCGCGGCGACCCGGAAGTGACTGACCGGCCGGCCAATCCGAGCCAGGCCGGCCGGAAGTTCCGCCCCCGCAGCCCGAGAGGAGAGAAGCTGCCCGGGTGAGGAGGCCGAGGGGAAGAGTGAAGATGGGGGCGGCAGCAGGGCTCCCATGTGAGGGGAGAGCCCCGCCGGCTGCCGAGGATGTGGTCTCGCCATCAAGAAGGAGCACGAGAGCCCACCTCGCCTCCGCCTGACCCAGCGCGTGTGCTGGCTGCCCTGGGAGAAGAAAGGAGAGGCGTTGTCTTGAGCAGGGCTCCCGTGTCTCATGAGGGAGCCCTGCGTATGCGAGCGCTGCAGCGGGAAGAGCGGAGGGGGCGCAAGGCACATTGTTGGTGCCTGCCCCCACCGCGAACACAGAAGGTGTTCTGCTGTCTGCCCGGAGGAGCCCCGCCCAAGAAGAAGCAGCCCGGTGAGTGAACGGGCTGGGGGGGGCTCCGTAGGGGTATGTGAGGGCACCAGTACACTACCCAGGATGTTCGGGGTAGTTAGGGCGGCCCCGAATGGCAGTGAGCCGCCCCGCCGTTCTTCACGAGCCCAGATGGCTCCAACGAGGGGGCAGAAGAGAAGGGAGGGGCGCCGGGACACATTGTCGGTGTCCGCCCCTCCCCAGTAGCGTGAGCTCGCGCTCATGGTCAGTGTGAAGCCACGAGGGCTTCAAGGGCGGCCCCGGTTGGCAGTGGGTCGCCCCAACGGTTGGAGAGTCCAGTGAGGCTCTAGGGGGCACCATTGTTTTCAGAGCCTGAGGGCTCCAGGGGCCTATGATTGTTTAAGAGCCTGTGCGGCTCAGAGGGGCCATATGTGTTTTTTTAGAGCCTGTGTGGCTCAGGTGGCGCAGATTTGTTCTAGGGCTACTGAGACCCCTGCCACAGCTTTTTGTGCCCAGCACTTTGTGGGCAGCTGCCACGTTTAAGCTTTTTGTACTCTGTGACTGGCGCTGCATGGCAGCGCGCTCTGACATTGGACTCAGGGCATCCTTTCCCCACAAGGCCAGTTGGCCTAGGGACTGCCACAGGTGGTGGCTTATGTAAGTTATGCGCAATGTGATTCCTATGTTTTTAATAGTAATTGCCTACTGTGTGGTTTTGCGCTACTGTGTTGTTTTGGCACCTCTGAATGTTTTTAGGCATCATGTGTCTTCCTTTCCATGCGCTGCACCTCTGAATGTTTAGTCATCATGTGTCTTCTTGCGCTGCACCCCTGAATGTATTTTATTGCATCATGTGCTCTATTCTTAACACCTCTGAATGTATTTTATGGCATCATGTGTTTCTCTTTATTACTCCTCTGAATGTGGTTCATGCATCATGGGTAATGTGTTCTGGTGTACCCCTAAATGTGGTTATTCTTAGGTGGTTGTCTTTTCTACTCCTCTGAATGTAGGTTTATTACATCATGAGTAATGCATTCTTTCTTAGACCCCTAAATGCTGTGTGATACTTAGGTGGTTCTTCTTTTTTTAGTACAGGTGGTCCTAGTAAGGTCCTGGTTCCTGTTACCAGTGGTTACTGGTTGTTATCTTTGATTATTATTTTATATTCTACATTTTATCTAGAAGTGCTATATCTGAATATGACAGTGGCCCATGTGGCCCTGTCTTGTGAATAGTCCCATGTGAATATTGCCCGTGCCAGTTGGCACAATGTATATGCGTGATTTTATCTGATGTGTTTTTACAATACAAAAGTTATTTTTATAATAACCTTGTGTGGAGTCTCTTTTGTGGTGTGCCTAGTATGTTGTTGCTGTTGTGCGCTGACGCAAAGGCTTTACACATTGCCTCTGAGTTTAGCCTTACTGCTTGTGCCAAGCTACCAAGGGGGTGAGCAGGGGTTATCTTGGCGTGTGACTTCCTTGCCCTGACTAGAATGGTGGTTCCTGCCTGGCTTTGGCGTCAGCCTTAGCCTACCAGAAATAGCCAGTTCTAACACTGGTCATCTTTCCTTATTCCTTTATTTGGTTGCGAAATTAGTACTAATGAGGTTAAATCTTTGCCCAGACAGTATTATAGTATTATCATGTGCACAAATACCAAAACAACATGAGGTAATATGATCAAATATGTGCCACAATATGCTTCTTAATTTGCCTTTTCTTGCGCCATAATTTGATGCTCCATTGCCGCATAATTCCTTTGGCCCTGCCTATAACCACCCTTGCTGCACATGATCAGATGGCAATGGGGGAGCAGTGCCTTGCCAAAGATCATGCACAGAGCAGAATGGGTATATGAGAGGCAAATGAGGTACATCATTTGAAACATGAAATGTATAGAACATAAATAAAAACATAGTTAAACGTTCTTATAGTTCGCCAGGCACAAAGCTGAAAAAAGCCCTGAAATTCATCAGTCAGTGTGGAAGGCACAATGCGTACCTTAACTCACATCCTCAGGTATAAAAAGTTTTAAAAAGATGTCTACAAAGATCCAAACATAGCATGGATGCGAGTTATGATGTGCATTGGGTGTTGCATTCCCTAAGGAGGATTTATTTGGTTTTGAAACTGCTGAACCCTATTAACTGCATTTTTTAAAGTAACATATATATCAATGCAGTTAATGGAAGAGGAATATTGGCACCACTCACCTGGCACCCACCAAGCATGGGTCATTAGGTTCCTTTCAACAAGTTTCCTTCTCTGACTGCAGGCCTTGCAACGTTTAGGGATGGGTGGAGTGGGTGGATTAATCCGAGTGAGGGCTTCAAGATTTTTATGGTTGTCGGGGAGAATTTGACAAAATCATGTAATGGATCTCTGTCAAGGGAGTAGCCAGAAAATTAAAACGCCCTACTTTAAAATCAAGTACTGATGGACCCAGGAAGTGAGCTCCTGACCCTCCCTAGAAGAGCACCCTAGTTTCTTCCATACATATCACCTTTTCAAACTTCCATTCACCTGCTGATAGCTGCCATTTTACCTTTGCATTCTGTCATTCACTCAATCTTTAACCCAACATTCTGTCTACATTAATCCATCCACTATGTCATGCATTCAAGTCCATCCATTCACTCTACCATGCATCTGTCAACTCTGGCATCCATATGTCCATCCATCTTGCCTTCTATCCATCCGCTCTATCATCCACTCTGCCATCCATTCACTCATCCATCCACGGATTCATCCATTCACCTGCTTATCCATCTGTCTCTTTACACCTCCATCCTTTAACCTGTCCATTCACTCTCAACCAGCGGCGGCTCCTCCACAATGGCAAAGTAGCGTCACCCCACTGAGCCAGCAGCTGAAAAATAAAACAATATCTTACTATTGTTTTATTTTTTTAGCTGCTGGCTGTGAGCTAGCGTGTGCAGCTATGGGAGGGGCCGGGCCATTGGAGGGGGAGGCGGAGTGGTATGTGCACTTGTAACTGCACTTGTCAGTATGGCCGGCCGTCTTAGTCTGGCCAAATTGACATGCGCACTTTGCTTTCTCCAAGCAGGCTTTGTGGAGACAGCATGTACTCTGTGTGCCTGAGTGAGCGTCTTTTCAGCCCACTCAGGCCAATCCCTGTGCTGTTCTCATGCTTGAGAGCAGGGCGGGGATTGGATGGAGAGTCCATGATGCTTCCCCAGGTACTGCTGGGAGCAACGAAGCAGCAAGAGGTGAGCCAGCCATCATCGTGAGGTACATGTTTAGTTTTTATTAATCCCCTGCGTGCTCCCTCCACTTGTTCCCTCGTGCCCCCTCCACCCACCCTCCCACTTTTAAATATCGGCCGCCACTGTCCTCAACCATCCATCTATCAATCTTTTACTCTGCCATCCTGTCCATCCACCTCTCCATTCGCTCATCCTTTCACCAACTCGTCCATCCACTCACCCATTCATTCATCCATCCATCCATCCATCCTTTCATTCAATATTCCTTCCTGCCCTTTTCATTTACCCATCTTTCATTCTTTCTTGTTTCTGCTTACTCTATTGTTGATGCTGTATTCCTTTATTTCGTTAGTTATGAATGTCTGTCTGCCGAGTTGCAGACATAGCAGGCCCATAAAGAACCCCACTTTCGCTGTAGCTGCTAAAGCGGGATTTCTGGAAGGCTCTGAACTAATTTATGGCCCAATTTACCTCATAGTTTACTCTTTATCCTGGAACCATGACTCGCCAATATTCAATATTCTCATTCTCAACTAAATGTTTGTTGTTATAATTATGGGTAGTCAAGTCTTGCTGTCCACGACCTACTCAGTAAGCAGGACCACTGAAATTATGCGGCAGGGGAGCAGCAAATTATGCCACAAGAAATAATTCTGTGACAAAGAAAAGTTGAATTATGTGGCATTTTGTTGCACATTTTTGGATAGTATTACTTCATTATTTTATCATTTTTAAGCATGGGAATATTGTGTCTGGTGCTGCCCCTGCAGGTAAGAACGGTGGGGCGTGGTGAGGGGGGAGGACTCGACCGACGACAACGAGATAAAATTAAATAAATATTACATTTTTTCTCGTCGTGGTCAGTCAAGTCCCCTACCCCCCACCGCTCTTACCTGCAGAGGCCACTCCTTTATTGTCTGAGTAAAGATTTTGCTTGATTAGAACAAGTTTAACAACCAAATACAGAAGTAAGCAACTGAAAGATGACCAGTTCACGTTTACCACTCACAAACCCACATTGCCACAGTTTTAATAACTTTCAATCCGTTTGATCTGGCAACAATTGTTTTTGCTAAATTCTGCATATTTTGCAGGAGATAAGTTATGTGGGGCAAACCCATAAGTATGGGAAAAGGCCGCAGCCCAGAATCACATAATTCCTGTAGCTGTAGCCCTGTCAATAAGTAACTGGGGGGGGGGGGAAGAGGCCCAGGCAGTCTGCACTGCTACAACTTCGAGTTTATGAATCACCCTCCCCCTCCCCCCAACTCTGGAAAGAAGAAACGCTTCAGAAAAGACCTGACAACACTGCTCACACAAACACATACCATGTAAGGAATAATTCTCCATCTAGGATGGCTGTAGGCCTTCATGCGGCCCGACTTTCACTAGGGAGGGTCCTACCTATCTCACAACTTTTCGCTGGCTCTTAAAACCTCCAAAACTGTCCCCTTCCTCACCCCTGCCCACAGACAAGGGCACAGCCTGGGTTGGCGCTTGGAGGCGCTCTGAGCACTGCCAATGGCTTCATGAAGAAATGAACAGTCGGATTCAGCGATTTTTAAACAGGAGAGACAGTGGAAACTTCCTAATTACAGCACCTAACTCCAATTCCTCCAATATATTTTTATGAGAAAAACAAGCCCTAGATAGTTTGTTAGGGCAAGATGTGTGCACGCTGGTTAACACCCACTGTCACAGTGAAGGTTCAATCAAGAACTTTGTGAATTAATACAAAAGAGCAAAGGTGCACCACATAAAACCAAAGATCTGATATCAATAGTAACAGACGTAAGTTTCTTATAGTTGTGATTTTCTTTATTCCAAAAAACAGGACAGGTGTACAATCAAAACATGATTGCTTGCAGCCGACGTGTTTCGTCCTCATCCAAGCACACTTTTTGAAATGGACATAATATACTTTCCTTATTGAAGGCATATACAAAAAATCAAAATAGATACTAGAAAATATATTAAAAAAAATATTCAATAAGTATCTCCATGCTGTTGTCTTCTCACTCGAAGTAAAGAATAAGTTTTTGTCAAATAAGGAATGATTTGGTTTGAACAGGTCCGTAATGAATTTTACCATGTTGGTCATCTGAGATACTACAACTTCTATGTCGCCAAGTACATAACAATCTGGCACTCCTGTTTGATCATTCTTTTTAAATGTAGATTTTAAATGTATGTTTATATGTTTTTATGGCAGCCCTGAAGAAGTCCCATGAGGACGAAACGCGTCGGCTGTAAGCAATCGTGTTTTGATTGTACACCTGTCCTGTTTTTTGGAATAAAGAAAATCACAACTATAAGAAACTTACGTCTGTTACTATTGATATCAGATCTTTGGTTTTATGTGGTGCACCTTTGCTCTTTTGTATTAAGTCGGATTCAGCGACTGTCCTTTTCCAATCTTGCATGGTCGCACCTTTAAAACTACGAAGCGCCATGGAGCACTAAACAAAACACTTTACAAAACAATAAAATACATTGACTCCAAAGACGTTTAGTTGTGTTGGGAACCAGTTTAGAAATAAATACGCGCCGGGCGGTTGTCTGAAAGACTGCCTTGTGCATAGTTCTGATTGCACCTCATGTCTTTCTTCCGGTCTCTTGCTTATCCTTGCAGTGGTGTCTCGTCTCAATCCTAATGTTCTTCCTTTGTCTCCGCCTTCGCGTGGCTCTCGCCACCTCCCACTGCTGTGTTTCTTTCTTTTGCTCCGTGGCAAAGCCTGAAGATGAAAAATAAATCTCGATTCCCAAAAACCATTGCAACCAGTGCCAACCACCTGCAAACACCGGCAGAAACTAAGCACCAGAAATACAGGTTCTTCAAAACACTACATAACCGCAAAACTGCGTAGCAGGTAGGTACAGTTAATGAAATAAAACGTTGGGGCGGCTGTCTGAAAGCTTGGGTGCGGAAGACTCAGTTGCAAACCTTGTGTTATTTATTTGATGGTGTTTGGTGCGGGCAGCAGAGACAGCCCTGCCGAGAAGCCGGAGCTCTCTGACGAACGTGTACCCAAAAACCTGCACGCACTCGGGTATACCTAGTCACCCCCAGGCTATTCGATATGGTTTCCTATCGAATAAACGAAGCATCTTAAGGAAAATATAAAGGTGTCTTTTTATATTTAACCCACTAACAAAATCGTGCTCCTAGGTTAGTCAAATTACCAGACCGTCTCACAAAACGATGATTAGCAGGAACGCGCCGCAAACACGTTACAAAACGAATTTCTGAAATTTACAAAACCACGTTACGAGCTCTAATGTTTTACGGCGTCCCTGAATCAGCTTTCACATTACGCACGTCACCTTCGCAATATTTCGCTAGCGTCATCATATTCGGCACCAATGCAGGTTTTATATGTGTTACGATTATTCTGAGGTGCATTTTTCTAGTGCGGTTTGTTAAACAGTTTACTTCACGAAGGTGCTAAGACGGCGCGGTAGGCCTTTTGGGGGTAAAAAAACACGGAAATATTTAAAAGTCACTCATTAAGAGGACAAAGTAGCAAAAAAAACCAAAAGGGGCTGGCATGTGTGAAGAACGGGTCAGTGTCAGCTGCGGAGACTCGAGGTCCGGTTCGGAAGTCCGGGAACGTGCCTGAACACGCCCCTTCGTTTCGGTCGGAATTGGGGACGCCCATCCCCACTGTCAAATCAAGCTTACATTTAACGAGGTTAGTAGTCTCCGGCTCGTTATATACCCTCAACCTGCTTCCCAATGTGGGGTGGGACAAAACCGGACGAACGCCTGTCGTTTATGAGAAAAAACAAAAAAATCAAAGGGAGCAGACCCTTGTCGCTCGGACTTTACCTACCGGCACATCGGCGAAAAAATTAACGACCTCTGTGCCCACTGGGGGGAGGCGGCATTTTCTGCTTTAAGGAAAAGCAGCAGCAAACATTCTGGGACCGCAAGTATTCGAAATTATTCGGAAACATCGATAACTTCTACATAGCCCCTCTTCCCCCAAAAGGCAATGCAGCTCACCTAAGCGTAGAAAAAGCAAACTGACAAAAGGGCAAGAGCGCTATTATGAAAACGATAAAAGCCGTGTTTGACAAGCAATAAAAATTAAATATATATATATATATATATACACACACCCCAGCAAACCGTTCTACGGCCGTACTCTCTATGCCTAGCGCGGGGTACACCTCTGCGCCCAAGCCCCCTTCAAGGAACCCCTCCAAACGGTGCGTGAGGGTGCGAAGACCAATTTAAGAAGAACGGAAAAGTGAGATTCGTTGTCCTTTTCGTGGAAATACCGAGCCATGTGACCTAGGTCCACTTCCCCGGACGGCGAGGAAGTGTATAGCGCTTCTTGTTTGTATCTACATCGAAAATATTGTAAAATACCAGCTCCCCCAAATAAAGAAGGCCCCCCAAAAATGTATTTAAACCCCTGTTTTTTATACACTATTGGCCACCTTACATAAACAGGAAGGCATTTAAAAGTGACTATTTTATTTCAGATAGCGCTTGTTTGCGAGGGAATTTAAGACCCAATTTCTCATGAAAATGACCTAGTGGCAGGTCCGATAAAAACACCACTGAGTTCCTGCCCTCGGCTCACCCTGCTTGAAAATATGCGACGTATGCAAGAGGACATATCTATTTATACCTGATGTAATATTTTTAAAGACAAATTCTAACATTATACACGCTCTCGTATGGGTAGCAGCGAGTATAGGTGTCTGGCACTCGTACTTCTGAGATGCCTGTACTTCAAAGGTTCCATGTCGAGAAGAGTGTGGGTTTTTTGTGTGTGCTATTTCATGTCACCAAGGGGCTTATTTACGCCGCCGTCGCGTCACTTTTAATATGGGGGAAAGTGTCGCACCGGAGGCGCAACGGGCTTGTAAATAAGCCCCTCAGTGTTCCGATCAGGTGCGTAGCTCCCGTTGGTTCAACTGTCGCGCATCATGAGCACAACTCACAGAATACCCCGATTTTAAAATAAAAGCCCAACGCTGTATTTAGCGTCCCGTGCACGAGTACCACCGTCCGGGGAAGAATATGGCAATACAGGTCCATACGGAGGCCAAGCTTTTATGTAAATGGCCCCACAAGTAAGCAGAAAATAGGAGTCCAATTCCCTGAGTATGCAACACACACAGTGTGGAGGGGAGTGCGTCAACAGTTAGGATAGCCCGGGCTGCATTTTTGAATTCTGAGAATTGTAGTCTTGGTTGGGCCCTATAAAGCCGCCACTACAAGTCCCAGAATTCTAAGGCAAAGCCTGGACTGGATTAACTAGTGAGGCGTGGACCGTGGGTTACCGGTCCCAACATCTGCCCCCTGCAGGCAGGAGGCGTGTAAAGAACAGAGTACGGGCAGGAGTCGTGTTATATTGACAGTCGCCCTCCACAGAGCCAACCTAAGGTCAACTCCGACCACCTGTGACCATGAACGGATTGCCCGTGCCCGGCTTCAGTGGGGCAAACAGCGTCTTGCGTGAGGGTAAACTCCGGGGGAGAGGAGGTGACCCCCCTAGAGCACGGAGCGGGAGGAGAGTCCTTCCAAGCCCACCTCTCTGCGTTCCGCAGGTAAGGCGGGGCGTCGCCATTAATGGTGCCGGGACCCACTCCACCCCCTCCCCCAGTACGCGCGTAATGCTGAATTTAATTGACGGGAGTGGGTTTACTTCACCCACGGACGGGCCCCCGCCGCAGTGTCCGCCCCTCACTTGCCCCGCGCCGGCAACGGCTCCTACGGCGCTCGCGCAGCCGCTGACACTCGCTGAGCGCGCCAGGCCGCGAGCCAGCGCCTCACCCAAACCCACTGCTCATTGTGACGTATTACCTTTCGCACCTGAACCCCATGACGGCGAGACCGAGCTCCACAGCGCGAGCCGGGGTTCGGTGGAACGCTCACGCCGGAAGTGGTAAATCGCGGGGCGCGTGTGCATGGCGGAATATGTGTGCGTACATGTTTGTATACTGTAGATGCTGTGGGCAGCAGATGTTTCTGGGTCTGTTCATGCGTGGCACCCGCTACAGCAGGTTGGGGAGTGCGGGTGTGCCCTGCCTAGGGCTGGACTGGCCCGTAGGGCATCACTAGTAACAAAGCCCATGATATGGGAGTTTGAGTTTGCAAAGTCCAACAATTAAAGGTATGGGTGGACCTGGGTCCCAAATGCCCATATCTGGGATTTGTTACTAATGTTTTCATGTACCTAATGGGCGGGGGCTCAATGTACATATTGTAATGTATGTATGTTTGCCTTTGTTATGGCTCACTGTACTGCGCTTGCAGTGCCTTCACTTGGAGCACCTACATTTGATTACTTTCGATGACCTGTTTATTATCTTATCAATCATTTTTGGAGTTTAAACTTCCAATCCCCATTCATGTTGGTATTTGTGATTTTTCACTTATGTTGACCCATCGTCCTAAAAACTCTCTGAATAATCCCTAGGCGGGCACGTGTATATACATACGCCACGTTTCTGATTACTATGGGGAAATCAGGCTTTGTCCGGGGGGGGCTGTGCTGACAGATCAACTGTGGGCTGCTTTTTGGTTTTTTTAAGACGTTTTTGGCCTGTTTATGGCCAGGTGGAGTGGTTTTTGCTGTACATTTCCCTGATAGTACCTCAAGCAAACCACAAAAGCAGGCACTCTCCAATAACTTGCAAAATATCCATACAGAGTTCTAAACAAATTAAAAACTGGACTTCTCTGTAAATGTAGGGTATTTGTTTTAGGTATCTGGTTTGCTAATGGGGACCTCTTTTTTATTTAGGAGCCCGAGCCTATTTTTTCTGCCCCAGTCCGCCCCTACCAGACACACTCGGGTCTCCCCCGCAGCCAGGGGAGCGGAGGAGGCTGTGACAGACCCTGGCTGTGCAACAATGTACGGGATCAATGGTGACCAATAACCGAGACAAAACAGGGGTCGTGACACCTCTCTGCACGAACACGGGGTCAGAGGCAGAGGTCAGAGTTGATGAACACATCCTTCCACAGATTCAGGAAACATTGAGTGCGAGGGCGAGGCGACACCTTTCACTCAGAGCACACAGAGAAACATGTCATGAACCGGGATTCCAGGGGACAGAAGCGCAAGTGAGTGTTTATAGCATTCAGATACAAACCCCAACACAGGTGCCCCAGAAAACACACGACACCACCCTTGCAACAAACCAGATCCACGGCATCTTCTTCAACACATGTGCTAATGTTAAAATATAGCGCCTTAAAACGCCAAAACTGGCCAAGGTAACTGCTCAAATTAATAGGCATGCATTTTTCTTTGTATCGTGCTTTTCTTACCTGCTTATATCAGCACATTGGAGAAGTTGAGTAAAACTTGCATGCCTGCGTGTTCCGTGGGCCGGCGTCTGTCTCCGCTCTCTGGGTGGAGTGCGCCTTGGGGGTGGGCTCGTACCTCCTGGAGCCTTGGTCTTCCTCGAGTGCCGGGTTCACTTCCAGGGATGGTTTTCCCCGCGTAACTCCGAGCAGCCTCCTCCCCTCCGGATCCGATCTTCCGGCGCTATCTTTCGTGCACGAGTCAACCCCAATCTGCATCCGTGTGTGTGCGGGTCCCTGCTACTGGGGGTCTCTCTCGGAATCGGATGAGAGCTGGGGGTCTCCCAGTGGGGTTAGTGCCTGCTGCAGGTCTCCCTCAGTTGAGGGATGTCTGTCTCGAAGGAGTGAGGTTCCCTGCCTGTCTCTCCTTGGGTGAGGGTACCAGGAGCTGCAAGTCCGCCAGAGGAGGGTTGTCCGTCTCTGGGCAGGTGAGGATGCCCTCCTGTCTCTCGGTGGGTGCGGTAGCTGCTGCCGTCTCTCAGGGATGAGGGTCCTTTGGTGGGTTCTGGTACCGGACGCTGCAGGTCTGTCGGTGGGTGAGGGTCCCTGCCTGTCTCTCGTTGGGTGAGGGCACCGGATGCTGAGAGGGTGCTCTTAGCCGGAGAGGGTCCCGCCTCTGCTGCCTGTGCTTAGGACACGGAGAGACAGATGGTGCATCTGAGAGTGAGGTAAGGTGGGACGGGCAGTCAGTCCGAAGGCTCGCCCTCTCCCCTCCTCCCTGCCAGCCATTGGCCGGAGACCAGCTCATCCCTGTGCCCCAGGGAGCCCGAGTCAGACCTCCCTGCCCCGGTACCTGCTGGAGACAGCACAGCTGGACGCGAGCACCCGCCCAGCCCCCTGCAGGGCTTTGCACACTCACTTTCACTAAACACAAACCCACAGCAGCACTGACTAATAGAAACGAAAACAGCCGCTGTGCACCCCCAGAAGCGCTGAACCTCACTGTGTGCCTGGGGCCCAGTGTTCTACTTCAAGGGGTCCTAAGAAAGCGAGCTCTCTTGTTACCAACCAGCAGACACACAGGGCTGAACGCGCAACAAAGTACAGCGCACTGAGGCAGCCTCTCGCCGCTGGGTGTGCTATGCAGATCCGAATCTTAACCGCGCCTTTCAGCCTTGTCAATGAATGTGTCGGGTTTGAATGGAGAATCACGGTGTAGGGGAATCGGGCAAATTGACTAAAATATTGAATTTAGGGAATGCGGACTTTGGGACTTCGTGTGTTAACAGCATTTCACCCTAATAACGCGATGAGGCCAGGAGCGCGCAGTAGCAAGCTACAGAAATCTGGCGCTTTAACCTGGAGATTGGAGACTTGGGCTTTGCAGTGACGGTGCCACCCGGCCCGCACTATACAATGTTGCCATGCCACTTGCACCCGGAGGGCGGGCTCGCCGAACATTACATGCTTCAGTCAGGGCCTCCTCGAGGCACCGCCAGATGCGCAATAATAGTATTTTAAGGTGGCACTTGTTCGACTTGAGAGGGGGACTCTGATAAACATGACGGGGTGACGTTGGTTTCTGTGCTTCATTTATTTATTTATTTATTTAATGCGATTTTATATAGCGCGAACTTTACCCGAAGGTGTCAGAGCGCTTTACATAAGAACCAGTTGCAAAACATAAGGACTAAGGATTACATGCGTTACATAAACGAAACAAACAGAAAAAATGGCAAATGTACAAGATGTAAAGTCACACAAAGAAGAGACTAGTGATTAGAGTTATCTCTAAATACATAGGGAAGGGCTACAAATGGATATACTCTAAGAGTCACATAGGAATGGTAGAGAGTACAAAGGTCTACTGCACATACTAGTGATCAGGGCACTCACTCATCCAGCAGGCCCCACAGCCTGCATTTGGCCCGGGCTTGACCAGTGTCCCCTACCCCGGGCGGGTAGTGCTCCTGCCCCGTCCGGCAGCGCTAGGAGCGGTGATTAGTAGCAAGAACGCGCTGGGCTCTCAAGGAAGCCGGGAAAACGTCCCGCCTCCCACTGAGAGATAAAACGCTGCCGCAATTGGGTGCCGAGGCCCCGGTGGCACTGCACCTGCCGCACCAATGAACCCATTTAGAAGGTCGCTGATCTGAAGCCGAATATTGACGGTTTCGATGCCGGATATCGGCTTGTACCGGCAGTGATGTTTATTTGGAAAACAACTCTGTCCGGGATGAAAGAGCCACTTATTTTAACAACGAAATATTCATCTTTAACCTGCTCAATCCGGATGTCCCATAATTATTTCGATATTTTAAATACACTTAAAACGTCTCGCTAGCTAAAAGGTCAGTTTCACGCTGGTTCTTGTGGAAATTAGTACCCGAAATATAAAATAGTCTTAGAAATTAATCTGCTGTAGATCCAACCCGCCGGAAAGCATGCACCGGGACACGATGATGCAGCCATGAAGATGATCAAGGTAAACAATAGCATTGACAACCTAGTTTAAAAAATGCGTATTTGACTACGCGAGTGTTTAAATTAGAATTATTGTCTAGAACGGATATTTGACACTGACGCAAAGAGATTCCGGTGCTATGGAAAGAGAACTGCACACATTCAAAACATCATGCTCGGAATTGTATTGACAAACAACTAGTCACTTTATCCCGGGCCAAACAGAGCCAAGCGCTGGAAACCCCTTTTGTTTACCTCCATCCAACCACGCACAGTATCCTAGATTGTGTAAAGCACGTGCAGCGTTGTAGAAGTAAGTCCTGCTTCTACTTGCTTGTTGTAATTCCTCATTTGTTCCCCTTATCCCAGTGAGGTTGTAAACCCTGTCTTCAGCTCCAGGAGCAGCCTGTGTCCGGAGCAGCGGGTACCCGGAAACGCGGCTCACACTCACTGAACCCCGTGGAACATTCTAGTCCACGTCATGTTTACTACATACATGTCGCACTAGGAGATTACGGCTTACACTGAGACGGTCCATTTGTGTGATTCCGGGCTAGACACAGCCGATATCTGAGAACACTGGTCGTGAGGTGAAAAGGCATGCGCGTGTGAGCAGTGAAAGTAAATATATCCTCGCTGCTTGGTTTGCATTTAGGTACTGCAGACAGAATCCGCCCTCGCATTCCACTAAGGAGAATGTAAAGCTATCCGGGTAAAGTCGCCCCTTCTAAGCCCTGGCTGCAGGGGTTCATCGCTGGAAGGGGGCAAGGCACTCCAGTAAGCACACACTCTGCGCGTTGTTCCCCAGAACGGAGACAAAACTCAGAATACCTGCTATTTACTGTTTATTTGAGAGTAGTGCTCGGGTGGGTGGTGCACCATGTCAGTAGGCATTGGTCTATTTGAGCTGAAAATACGTTTTTTGTTAACATGTACAAATAGCGCAGCACATGGTGGAATATGTAGCCAGTGGGACAAATTCATAATTCAATTACACTGCGCGGTGGTGTGTGTGTATACTTCAGACTTCTATTCATGAACTTTCCCGGGCCATGACGAGGGAGACTCAAGGCATGATGGGACTTATAGTCCTACTATTCCCATGTTAAGTATGGCCCTGCTGGATCCAGCGTGCTTATGCTGCTTGAAAAATACAGGACTAGTTGAAAGTCGCCAAAATGTTCAAGTCTAGGCATGGACCCCATTCATATTGTTATTCTGTCTCCAAAGGCAGCACCCTGCGTTCTGACTATTTAAGCCATCCCACTGTGGAGGTGTGGTCTGATCTCCTACTTTTGCGTCTCTTTCGTGTGCGTTGCAGTATTCTGTGACTTTGTGGAAAGGACAATGTTTACTCTAACCAAGGACATGGAGAATGTGACTCTCTCTGAAGAGATCACACATTTTCGCGTTCCCCTTCATTATGCACATTTCAAAAATTGTAGAATTTTAAAAATTACGAACAGAATTAAGGATCTCCAACCAGTAGTTCGTGACCTCCTGAAGCTCTTCAACTCCCTCTAAGTAGCTCACCTATGTGCAGCCCAGCTTAATACATTAGAACGATTTTGCTTGGTGGAATTATTATACATATAAACATTTGAAATGATACAGCACTAAGAATATTAGTAGATGTCAATGCGCTTCATTGAACATCAGTATCTCCCAGTACAAAACAGGTTGGAGACAAAATCAGACTGTGAAAAAGCTGTTAGAAGTGTCTAATTTAGGGGGGTGGGGGGTGAAAAGGGGACTCCGGAGCAGCAAGAGCCAATGAAACAGTCCCCCGAGGGAGAGTCCGCATTCATCTCACCGTGTGAAATCTCACACTGTGGGACAGGACTTTGGATTTATCAGGTGCCATAAATAACACTTATCCAGAGTTCTTTTCTTGGTTATGTGGAAGAGCAGGCCGATGCTAGCGCTTACTGGACATTGAACCGCTCACAACTACGACCGCTGCAGAAACTGGTATTTTCTAAGGCGTCACGTTTATTCCTGGGCACTCACAACCGGCCACCGGTGTCTGCAGGCGACCCCCCAATCTATGCCACCAGTGACCACTGTACAGCATACCCGAAAGTCCTGCAGGAGTAACACAGACCGTGAGTTTTTAACAGGAGTACTAAAAATACAGACAGTAGTAGTAAATACTTTTACTTGCTTTTTTTAAATCTCAAAAGGGTGGAACAATCCACCAGGATGCATAAAACTACAAGACCCATAATAGGGTTAAAAGACATTGGGGTAAAGAAAAAAGAAAAGCCAGGATATGGACAAGTCAGAATTCGTTTTTGTAAAGGGGAGAAAACATTTAGATGAGTACCAAGGAATAAGCGACCCGATTAAAAAGTGAATAAAAGGGAATAAGTGAGAATAGCTGTCCGGTTCGATTCAGCACTGGTTCTTGTCTAGTTATTTTGCTGCTATGTCCCAAAGTTTTATGGCCTTGCAAGACAGTTGAACTGACGAGCCTCCAAGACCTTTTCTAAGGGCCGCCCCGCAGCTCCTTATTTGGAAGTTTCATGAACTTTATTTGGGTATTGATCTCACGAACATTAATACTGGGTTACCCCAAACGTTCTATGCTTCTGTAGCAGAAATGTGGCGCTGTCTGCAGAGGTTCCCCTTCTCCACGGTGGGACGTGCCCTGCACTGGTCCCTCCAGGCCAGCTGCCCCCGAGAGGCCTCCTGCACACTCAACAGGTGTAGGCTTCCGAGAAGCATGATGGGGGAAGTGTGGCCGATATTTGTTTGTTCTCCCGTGTAGCGCAAGCTCACCCAAGAGGGTTTCGTTGCGCAGAAGGCGCAGGCGTGAGTAGCACCCATCTCACCTGTGCAGTGGCACCTCGCATTTACTGCGAGGGGCTTCTCACTATCTGGGCAGTTTTTTACAAGTGATGATTGTCCGCTTTCTCAGAAAACACCTGTATTAGTGTTGATGTAGCAGGGAAATGTTTCTCTGCGTCTGTCATTGAAGTGCACTGCATGGGTAAAATAAAAAGTTACCTTGTCGGTGAATTTAACAAACAACTGTTCCCGTGGACGTGAGTAGTGTCGTTAAGTGCTCGTGGACTTCGCCAAGGCCCCGCCTCCAGGTCAGCTGTTCATGGCATCCATCTAACTCGAGGGCAATAAAACTCCTGCCGCTTTATAAAACGCAGAGAAGAAAACAATTAGCAGAGATAGTAGGGAGCCGCGGGCTGAGCGGGGAGATGTAGAGCCTAGACGCCGAGCACAGTGGGCGCAGAGTGCGTGGGCGGTGGACCCCTGGGTAGGGTGACCAGAATTTTAAAGCAAAAGACCGGCACATTTCACAAAGTTAGAAGAAGGACTATACTTTTACGTCAAGCGAGGGCACATAATGACAGCGCTCTTCAGCAGAGAAGAACAAAACAGGCAGCAAGAACATACTTAAGATGCCATGTTTAAACCCAATAGCTTGCTTGTGAATTGGATTGCTTTCTTGGAACAACATTGAACTAGCCCTGCTTTGTAAAAATATCCCCCCGCCCCCACCCCCCTTCCATTTTTAGTCGACACTCTCCAAAAACTGGGACATGAGCTACATTTCTCGAAATCTGCCTAGACAGCTGGTGAAAAACGGGGACCGTCCTAGTGGAAAATCTGGGACGCCTGAAACACTATCCCTGGGCTGCGTGCATAGGGGCGCGAGGCCCTACACCATGAGGTCCCGCGAGCACGGGAGGAGGCAAAACCCTAAATAGCGAGCTCTGAGGGTGAGATCCCTAGTCATGGAACATAGGGGGGTCTGAGAACATCGAACACCTTCGAGGACAAGGGGTGACGAGACAACACTGAACATTAGAGAGTGGAACCCCTGCCAGACACTGGGCGTCAAACAGCGGCCACTGAGCACGGGGAAGGTTCCTTGAAGCAGTGAACCCAGAGTGGGTAGGATTAGAGACCATCAGGGACACGGAGTCCCCCATACTGGGCACAGTGGGGCATGTCAGAAAACTTTGCGGGTCCCAGAAAAGGTTTCTTTTTCTTCGTTTAAGCAACAAGGAACGGGAACAGAGCAGATCTAGCTTCTGGCGCCATCTAGTGGTATTAATTATGTTAGCTGCTTTGTAATTATCGTGTACATCGTTTTTGCTTCAGAATATATAAATAAATGTTGCAGTATGAGCAGCGGCCTAGCAAATTACCCACTCTTGTGATGGGCGTATGCAGGAAAAGCAGAACCCTAGAGTCCTGGACAGAGTCTACAGTGGTTCCAGGTCCTAGTGCGTACACAGTGGGGGTCATGTAAAGCGCTCCAATACCTTTCGGTCGAGTTTCCACTGTATAAAACCGCAAAAAAAAAAAAGCATTTACAATGCAACGGTTTCGCCTTTTCAAAAGTTAGAGCTATTGGCATTGTAAATGACAATTTTTTTATTTATGTGTTGGTTTTAAAAAACAGATAAATAAATGGCATTGTCATTTACATTGCCAATAGCTTAATCTCTCGCAAGTGTGAGACCTATTTTACCCTACTGGACGAGCTCAGCAGACAGCAATTACTACCACACACACACACACACCCAGAGCCACAGACACCCAGAGCTACACACATTCTGGGTGTGGGGCCTGCATCAGCCCCATTGGAGACCCAGGAAGAGTTAATCCTGGAAACGTTCTCATCCTTGCGGGAGGCAGCGATGCTCGATATGATGACTGCGGCTTTAATAGGCAGAGAACTCCCTTGACCTTTCGGTGGCGATGGGGAAGTGAGGAACCCAACATGCAGGCGGGACGGGCAAGGTGGCCTACCCTGAAGTATGGGTGCGCTCAGCAAGTCACCTGCCCTCGTCGCCATTTGCTGTTTTGGCCACAGGATAACACACTGACACGCACCCTTAAAGATCTGTACGCTTACGGTCACAGCCTCTTTATTGACCTTATGACGCATTTCTGGCCCTTCTTACCCACACAGAATTTGAGGGGATACTCAGACTACATAAAAATACACTTCCCCATACTTGTGTTGCCAGTGCTACACATTCACAACACACTACAATAACCGTTCCAGCTACTTCATGTAGTAAACTCTGCAAAATACTCTGGTCTTCCACTGCTGCACATAACTCCAGTGGCACTGGTAATAGGTTACTTAGAGCTGGTTGTTTATGAGTATAATTTCTTTACAAATAAAGTACACAAATGGCGTGTTTGTTTATGAAAATAGCCGGAATTTGTTTGGACGTCAAAAGTACTGAAACAAAATATTTTCGTACAATCATTATAAGTAGGCTCGTACTCACTTAAAAGTGGTGCCTTGGCTTGCACTCTGCTTCATGAATACCAATGCACTCGCTCACGAATGACCTCACCAGTCCTTTTTGCGTCACTCACCAGAGGACAGTTTTTTATTGCCTCACGCCACTTCACTGCACTAAATACCTGGGAAGCCGCGTTGCTGGAAGACGAAAAGGCAGCAAATCGAAGCTGCGCGCTGGTCATCGAGCGATCACACAGGTGCGCGCATTGATCATCATTGCGCACATCACAGGAAGGAAGGCTAAAGGGCACACACGAGCGGGGCTTCGTGACTTTAAAACACTCTAATCACGCACTTTAATGGGATAGATAGAAGTGTGGCTCACTGGTTAGAGCAGGCAGACCCTGAAGCAGAGGTCAGACCAGGGACCAGGGTTCGATTCCCGACGCGGCAGGGTGTTGAGCTCAAATGTCCATGGACTCGATAATTCTCGCTTCGGTGCCTGACCTAATCATGGGTTCACACTCTGCAACTCTGGGCATTAAGCTTGCTTAAACTCCACAACGCCCCCCCCGCGTCGGGATGCCTGGCTTTCACCTTGGGGATGCCCTGTAGGGGCTATCTCACAGGGAAAAACCAGGACGGGTTCCCAAGGCAAGCGCGGAGATACCCCTTCGGGGGTCGATTCTGGCGCTATATAAGAAATACAATAATAACAATAATAATAATAATTATGCCAGCAGTGATCAAGAGCTGTAGGAGAGAAGGGGAGAGTTGCCTCGATGCAAGCGGACGAGTACCGCGTGTGGTTAATTAGCACGCATTTCATGAAGCCATGTGGAAGCAGGCTATTCTTTTAATTTTAATGTAAGCAAATTATGAGGGGCAGTAGGATTCCAGCAAGTAAGTGGGTCACACAACATTGAAGATAAAGTGCTTGGGTTATCACATTTCAAGAAACGTTTAAAAGAAAAAACATGTGCATGGCTGAGCAGTCCCAAATTTCGAGGAAAGCGAGTGGGTAATAGTGAACAAGAGTGTGGGAATTGAAATATCATTCCCGGCCCCGGAACATCGAATTGTAAAAGGAGACGAGAGCGCGATGGAGGAGAGCTCGGGGCGTGTTTTTCGTGCTCTCCCCTTTGCATTGGCTGGAAGGTAAAATTCCAGCCAATGGGAAGAGGAGAGGGCGGGACTTAAAAAAAGACACGGAAACGCCCCCGAATCGCATTCCGGCGGGGAAAGAGTGATTGACAGCCAATCTCTTCCAATGGCTAGCCTCCATTTATGGAGCTAGCCAATGGAAGACAGAGGCGGACAAAGCCCCATACTGTAGGATCATAAGATTTTGCCTGGGCGAGCACTGCTTCTCAGTGCTACGGCCAAGCGAAACCTAAAAACGATGAGCAGAAAGAGAGCTGATACCAAACACCGAACACAAAGGACAGAGAGTTTAGTAGAGGCGATATTTGCTAGAGGTGGCGCAGAGTATGGGAACAGGGGAGTGGAAATTCTTGAACTACAAAACATAATTTCTAAAGGCTGCTCATCACCTGTGAGGGTGAAAGGCCCTGTGCCCATTTGTTCAGTTTTGTCCCAATGTGGGTCTTCCGATGGTTCTTTGTAGTAGCATGAACGTGTAAAGAGGAGTAAAATTTCGTGAATCAATTTAAAATACAGTGTTACTCAATGGCCACATAATAGCACAAGTCGACAACCGGTTAGTCAATTTATTACAGACTCAAAAATAGTTGGACATACGCAAACCTTAGCATGAGAGTATAAAAATACAAGGGAAACAAAAGGAATCAAAATCTTCGAAAGATATTCACTGGATGTAACAGGAACAGAACAATCAGTTCTATGACCGGTATGCAAAAAAAAGTGAAAGCAAAAGTTCAGATTCCACTGCCTCTGCACTTCGTCAGTATAAAGCATTTAATTCTATTTATCTCTACTCCCAACTCTACAGGTGGCATCCCTAAATTAGCATATACGCAGAAGGTTTTAAAGCAAAAAGGTGTCAGTGGGTAGAGCCTTCCTTAGAAGTCACTCTATCATCAGATGGGTCAGCAGCATAAAGCAACAAGCATGAAAAGGAGCAAGTTGCACTCAGATAATCTCCATCAAGAAGGCAGGGAGGAATGGTGTGTCTTCCCTCTCTACAGTACATCATATACTCAAAGTTGTATTCAGCAAAAGTCCCATAATGCCTTTCTCACAAGTACTCTACAACAGGCTCGCCCACGAAAATTTCCATGACGTTGATTCCTTTCACAGCCTTCTCCTTGTTCGCCCCTTTGGTAACAATTTGTCCTTGGTCCCCTCTCCTCCTCCCATGTGAAAACACCTCCCTCCACTGTATCCTTTTGCCAGGCCAAGCTAACTGTAACTTCTTCATTCCGCACTTATCTAATAGAACTATACCCTACTCTTCTCTAGCAATCGTTGTCCACCTGAAATGCAAACAAGGGAACAAATAAGATTCTGGAAAACTCACATGAGAATTCTAAGCATTAGTCAAAACAAGAATATTTCAGAATGTATTACAGATTCAGGCCTACAACTTGGGCTAAAATAATGGATTTGCCTATATTAGACACGTTAGTATTTCCATAAATCATTAGAGTTCAATAAAAACATTTCTCTAACTACATTAATATGTATGATTTTGACTAAATCAATGGCCTAATAAGCGTTCAAAACACAATGAACATATCACTATGCCGGAGGCATGGCCTGAGTCCTCAAGATGGCGGTCGCACTCTAAGAGTGCTTCGGACTCCTCCGTCATCCTCCTCACATCCTGTTCTCTGCGGCGCTTATCCAACATCCCTAACCCCCTGCTGCGGGTCCCGAGGATTGGAGCTCTGTCCAGTGCTAATTCCTGGTCGAATTGAGGCCCTGGGTGCCCGGCCTGGCTCCTGCTTTCCTGAGGCCCCAGAGTCACAAGATGGTGGCTTCCTCCGCACCCAGGCAGTGAATCTGGGATCCTGCCCGGGGCATACTGTTCAGGGCTCTGCCTTACACCCTCCCTGCAGCGGGTGCCCGGGCTGCCACAAATTGCTCTGCTCTCCTGGTGCCCATTCGCAGCAAAGATCACTCCTGGACCGGAGGGCATGACACAGCGGCACCGGTGTTTGGTGCCGGGGCACCGCTGGTGCACATACCCCGCCGGAGCGTGCAGGCCCCGCGCCTGAGGGGCGGCAGTGGTGCATTCAGAGGTGTAGGTGGGACCATCGCGCGGGACCTGGAGAGGCGGCTGCCGTGTTGGGGGGCGGTGCATGGTACTGGCGCTTTGATTCCTGGCCCTCCCTTCTTCCTCCCAGCCCTCCCCGGAGTCCGGTCGTTCCATGGACCTCCGGATCAGCTGCCGCTCCACACCTTTTGCCACTGAGGTCTAACCCTCGGGAGAGGTCGGTGAAGAGGCCCATCAGCTGCCTGGTTCTGGTAGCGGGCGCTCTCCTGTGCCCCTCTTGGGTCTAATCCTACCGGCCTGGTCGTTGCTGCCCCTCCCCCCTAGCCGTCCCTGAGGCCTGGACCTGGGGCGGTCACCGGCAGCTGCAACTAGGTGGCCGGTGCGCCAAGAGAGGCCACCCATCCTTATGACTCATCCGATCCCTGAGGAGGCGGCCGGCCTGCATGGGAGAAGCCAGGGGGGCACAGCTCCGACTCGGGCGAATGGCCCTGGCCCTGGGGAGCACAACTCATGTGGTGAGTGGGGAGCTGCCATACCGGACAGCGGTGCGTGGGACCGGTGAATGGCTTCCTGAACCCCCCCCCCCCCATCCGTCCAGCACGGTGCCGGTGCGCCTTTGTAATCCTTGGACTGGCCGTCATTGGAGAGGTGGTGGGGGGGGGGGCCAGCAGGCACCCCCTCCTCGCCCGGACCTGGTCGTCCTCACCCACTTCCTACTGGAGATACCTGGGGCCTGGTGGCCTGCAGAGGCCTCCGTTAGTCGCCCCTGGAGGTTGGTGCTTTTGAGGAGAGCCTGCTGCACCTCTACTCTCTTGTCCTGGCTCCAGACACAGCCTTGCATTGCCCAGGCCCACAGGGATGAGCTAGCCTTGGGAGTGGGGAGGGAATCCGGGGGTTCGGCTGCAGCATTGGGCAGCGGGACGGAGGGTCGATGCTAGGCCTTCTGGAGCCCCCCCTCTACCTCCTGAGCTGTGGTGGTGTACCCACATCTTGCTCCTGCCCCTGAGACTGGCCTGGCGGGATGTGGGAGAATCCTACCTGCTGTGCACTTCGGACAGTGGGGTTCCCCTTTCCCCTTCTCTACAGCGACTCGTGCATCCACGTCTGGGGTGTGTGCTCGGGGCCACTCACCTCCTGGTTGGCCCTCTACAGTCCCTTGCCGAGCCTGGTCTGACCATCGACCATGGGCAAAGACAGAGCCTCTAAGGCGGCTGTAGCCCCCACGCAAACCAAGATAGACCTGTTCACCACTTCAGAGCACGAGCCGCCTGGACATGCCGAAGGGGCTCCTCCCATCCCGGGTAAGGACTTAGCCTGCAGGATGGCTATCAGCACCTCGCAGGCCTCGGTGGTGGGGAAGATTGGAGAGGTCAGGGTGGACGTGTCTCTCCTCAGGCAGGACCCTTGCAACGCCACTGCCTGGATAACAGGGGATGAGTCCCGAATCTCTGAAGGACGACATTCATCAGCTTAAAGAACAAATGACCACTCTGCGGTCACACACCAAGGAGCTTCACCGGTGGGCGGAGGACGCTGAAAACCACGCACACCGCAACAATCTCCAACTGGTGGGGTTCCCTGAAGGAGCCCAGCAAACCCAAGCGGCCTCCTTTGTGGAGGCTTGGTTCACCTCATGGATGCCGAAAGACGCCCTCTCCGCTTGGTTCGTGGTGCAAAGTGCACACCGATCTCTCGCACCAAAGCCACCAGTCGGGGCCCCACCTTGCCCTATCATCCTCAAATTCTTAACTTCAAAGACAGGGATGCTATCCTGCATGGAAGCGGGGGCTCTGGCAGACTTCTTGCTCTGATTTTCTGTCTTTCTGCCTAGACACTGCATATCCGTTCACATGGAGGGGTCCTCCACGCAACCCAACCAGAGCGTTTTAGTTTGGTTACTTTTTGGTTATATTAGGGGGGCCGACAGATGCTTCCATTCTTGAAGTATAGGGTGGGAGGCGGGATGGGGGAGGGGGACAGGATTGTTCTTTCCCAGGGTTGTTTGTTGTTTTTATTGTTTTGTTAGACCAGCACTCTCACAACACTCTGTTTCACTTCCTGGTGGGACACATCTGGCCCTATTTGGGCACCCAGCCGTGCATTCTGGCAATCCCTCTCATGGCCAGGACTCCATGTAGGATTTTACCCCACCACTACGACCATCTACCACCATGACTGACATGCCTGTGCAAGGGGTTTCCCCTTCGCGTACTGTCCTGGAACGTCAAAGGTCTCCTAGACTGCTTCAAATGCATGGCTGTACTATGATACGCACAACGCCTTGGGGTAGAGGTTCCCCAGCTTCAGGAGACACTCTTGATGGGTAATCACTGTCCCTTCTGGCACGCTACGGGTATGGCATTCAGGCTTCACCCGGGGCTCCCGTGGGGTGGCGATTCTGCTGAAACGCTCTCTTACCTTTGTGACTACGCTGTAGCTGAAACAATCTGTTTGAAAATTATTGAAGGTAATCAGGGCAAGCCTCTCTGCTGAACAGAGCTGGCTGTATCAGTGGGACCCCTAAAAGGCTGTGGCTGTGGGCCACAGCCCACTTTGCCCATGCCTTAGACCGTCTCTGGGGGTATGGAATGCTTTTTTTAACTTTGGGCCCCCTGTGTGCCCCTGTCGTGTAACTCCTATAATAATTATACAGGATCTGCATGGTTGGACAGCATACATTGTGGGATTTGTGTCGGACTGATTCGGAACACCCCTAACCGAGTATGTTGGCCTCTTGTACCAACTAGTTCACAGTGCCACTAGAATCTCCTCTTACCAAGGAGAGAATAGTTCTTGTCAGCCATTGAACATGACAACCCTGATTCCTCAGGACTGTGGAAACAATATGCTACCTTTCGCTCAGTCACTTGTGCTTTCTTAATCTTTCTCAGAGACATACACAGAATAAACAGGCTCGGCGTTTTCAATAAGAATTTATTGAACAGTTGTTATTCTCGTGTATCATAGATGAGCTGCAACAAGATATAAATAGTAGTATAAGATATAAATGATTAGCAGTACTATAAAGGTAAATGGATGGTATAGCTCTACCATCTTACAATAATCATGACTACGTATGAGTATATAAAACACATGATAAAGATGCATACTCCTATGATGCTTGTCTAACTAGATGTACTTAAATGTACCTAGCATGTGTATAGACGTTAAGCCAAGAACCCCTCTAGGATTTAGTCAACCCCATTACCACCTGAAGTGAGAGACTGTGGGACCCTGTCTTGGTCTTGAGTTGAACACCCCGCAAGGGATGTTAGATCACTGCAAGCTGCAGTGTCTGCATGCAGGAACCTCAGGGTCTCTGGTCAGAATGTCTGCCGGGTAGTCTCGGTCTCCTCTGCCCTATCTTACCAAGATGTGATGTGTATATATACCCCAGGGGTCCTACCTTGCTGTTACTGTGTCAGCCTAAGGATGACATTGGGCCTGAACTTTATACATAGATATTATACAGGAGATGGTCATCCTGCTGTGCTTCCAAGAATCCTCATGCATAATGTATAAGATTTTGAACTAAGGAAAACAAGTGTTCTGAATGCAGTGTTGTATCTAGGTAATAATATCTATAAACAGGACAGTGGTCCCTAGACAAGATAATGATGTCAGATCAATATAGGCTAAATAGACACTATATTCTTAGTCCAGCCGGACAGATTTATTTTGTAATAAACAAATTTTAGAAACCTTTATAAAAAGTGTTAACAGCAGGACACCAGCCGATGTCAACTGAGACACTAACAAGGAAAAACAAACAAGGCAACCTAACAGTCTGTGTAGTAAATTCACAGTCAGACAATATTATAAACACACTATTGCTGGAATCAATATACACATTTCAACTGCATATAGTGTGGTTCAGTCGACGACGTTTCGAACCTATGATTGATACTGGTTCATCCTCAGGACAATAAATATATGCCTTTTCACTTTTTAAGAATTGTAACAAGGTATGAATTAGCTTGTTCAACCCCTGTGGGGATGGCGCCAAGGGGTCGCTGTCCTAGGGGTATGGGAGCTACCAGATATGGCAAAAATAATGGCTCCGTGATAAGGGAAGTGCTGTTGAATACAGTCAGAGGCCGATAATACGGTCCAACAACGGAGGATAGATTCAGGTCCAGGGTGAATCTATCCTCCGTTGTTGGACCGTATTATCGGCCTCTGACTGTATTCAACAGCACTTCCCATCACGGAGCCATTATTTTTGCCATATCTGGTAGCTCCCATACCCCTAGGACAGCGACCCCTTGGCGCCATCCCCACAGGGGTTGAACAAGCTAATTCATACCTTGTTACAATTCTTAAAAAGTGAAAAGGCATATATTTATTGTCCTGAGGATGAACCTGTATCAATCATAGGTTCGAAACGTCGTCGACTGAACCACACTATATGCAGTTTAAATGTGTATATTGATTCCAGCAATAGTGTGTTTATAATATTGTCTGACTGTGAATTTACTACACAGACTGTTAAGTTGCCTTGTTTGTTTTTCCTTGTTAGTGTCTCAGTTGACATCGGCTGGTGTCCTGCTGTTAACACTTTTTATAAAGGTTTCTAAAATTTGTTTATTACAAAATAAATCTGTCCGGCTGGACTAAGAATATAGTGTCTATTTAGCCTATATTGATCTGACATCATTATCTTGTCTAGGGACCACTGTCCTGTTTATAGATATAATCACCCTAAGGTCCCTAGCATATTGCTTCCTTGGGTTCCCTTGTAAATTACAAATGGTATCTAGGTAATAGGCCAGTCCCTGTAAACAGTTATAAGTGTAATGTAGAGAAGAATATAGGTGAAGGGTAATGAAGTTATCAGAGCCTATATTATGGTACCTGTATAGAATATAACATTCCCTGTCCCAAGGGCATTTCACTTTTTTTATTTTTTGCATTTGGGCCCAGGCACACAGGGCCGTTTTAAGGATGGTGTGGTGGGGTAAGTGGCAGAGTCTTGGGGTTTGGTGACAAGGAAAAAACCTAGCCTAGTCAGCTATAACTCTTTTTTTGTTCTTTTGTAGATTCTCAGAGGAAATAATCTGCTGGTTCAAGAGCTATTTGGCAGTCAGCCAACTGCAATGTATGCTTGCTGCTGCACAGCACAGGTACGTTTTGGGTTCTGTACACTTCTGGGGAGATAAATAATGCATTTGCTAATGCGCAGAACCTTGAGGTCTCTATCCATATTTGTGAAGCCCTACTTGTGATGGGTGGAAGGACTGTGGGTGGCCCCACACAGTTTGCGTCATGTCTTTTCACAGGAGTAGCCTAAGGTCAACTCATGGTTTTGTAGTGGAATTCTGTGTATCCTTATGGTGTTTTTTTAATGTGTATTTATGTATTTCTTTATTTATGCTTTACAAATTAATACAGTCTTTGGGGGCTTTTGGTTACACATGATTTATAGCCTTTGGCCAAAAGGCATCTCATATACAATTGTTTCTGTAATTGCTTTGTTTTGGGGGTGCGGGTAGTGGTTTTCAGCCCCTGAATTCACGTTCCATCCTTTTTGCATCTTGAGTTGGGATGCATCTCCTGCATTCTTGTTTAAACTGTGTTTCTTTTTCTTTTGTTTTCATGTTTTTCATTCCTTTGAGCCACCATCTTTGCACTGTGCCTGGGTTTCAGTGTTGATTTTCGGGGTGGTTTGGAGGAACTTTTAGATTTTCCGTACACACCCTTTAAGCACTGTTGCTAGTTCCTTATTCTTCACCCCCCCCCCCCCGAGTGCAAAAGCCTGGTTTATGTGCTCCTATATTCAAGGTATACTTGTACAAATGTGTTTTTCCCTATCTTTGCAGGTGGCTCATCCTGCCCTTTTTTTGTCCATTTTGTACCATCCATGCAAATTCATTTGAAAAGATATAAAGTGTTTTCATTGTGGTTCCGTTGCATTTGTCATGTTATTTTGTATTGGCAGGTACTTTAGAGCAGGCTCAGTTGTTTTTTAAAATAATGTTTGCCTTCTGCTTGTATACGGCCCAACACACCTCTCTCCCCCACCGTCCTCCAAAGATGACTCAAATCTGCCTTAAGGGACCAAACAAAAGTGAAATCGCACTGCAAAGATAAGCAACTTCGCTTCAAAAGGTTTCATGTTTTCTTGTCTTTGCAACTCACAATGCTCACACTGTGTGTGCTGAACTCCATTTGAGAAAAAAACAAATAATAATGGTTCTGTCGGACCAAAATACACAGTGATATAGTATTTCCCACCGTGTTATTTAAACCATCCGTCCCTGTCAGGGCTCAAAGATAGTGGTACCTATACCAATGTAAACAAAAACACAGTGACCACAGTGAAAATTAATATTAAAGTAAAGTTTTAGTCGTATACTTTCATATTACCTGAATTATATTAAAACATTAGTTTTGCTGTCCAAACAAACATAAAACATATAAACCACATAAATTTAGTGCAGGGCTGATATACATTTAAAACAACATACAAAGATGTCAAATCACATAGAATATTTAGCGAGGTCAACTATATATGCAATAATCTAATAGGTACATCAATTAATTCTTGTGTCGAACACATACAGTAACACCAAATATATTTGCAGGTGAGTTACATGACTGCGCCACAACCTCCAAAGATCTTATGAATTCAAAGGGAGCAACAATCCAACACACCAAAATTAGGATGGAGAAGTTTATGCAGCCTGTGAAGGATGTGAAGCACAGATCACATCTACCTAACCAGATAACAGCAGCAAATCCGACCAGAGAGTACAGTGACGTGATGCATGCTGATGGTGGAGTGCTGTTTTGTGGTGTGTGCACTGTGTGCACTGTGGTGGTGGATCACATCTGTAAACACACAGTGGATAAGCATGTGTGGTCCCAAAAACACTTGAAGCCCTGTGCAGATGCTCCTGACCTTCTCTCTTCACCGAAACGTGCCAGTCAGATGACTGTGACCTCATTTTTCACAAAGAGTACAGTTGCCTCAAACCAGGAAATAAGTGAGTGGGTCAATGTCTGCACAGCGCTAAACATTCTGCTGAGCAAAACTGACCACTTTGTGTTGTGCAAGTTTCTCCACAAGTGAGTATGGAATGGTGGAGCGATACTTGGAAATCATGAGCTTCAAGAATGTTATCTCCCAAAGAGATATGTACGAGCCAAGAACAATCTGAAAGAATAATTGCAAGATCAGAAGAACAGTAAGATATTTGATGAAACACCTGATTTTAATGGGCGATGTGTGTTGAATGTTTTATTTGCAGTAGTCTCTGCACAAGGGGACCGTCAAATTCACACCCACCTAGCAGACCCAATGTTCCTCCCACAGTGCTACAATAGGACTGTAAACATGATATGTAGGTGAGCAACCCAATATACCCTTGCGGGCTCGGGCAGTACTTGTTATAAGAAAAGGGCCAGCAAGGGGTTTTATTGTCTTTCTATTTCTCAGCACTGATAGGATCTGTTATAAATAATCAGAGTACCTAAAACTGTTTTTAATCAGTGGCTGTGCTGTTATTAGCTTTTAGTATAGGAGTCCCAAAGGATCCGTACAAACAGTGTTACCACACTAATACAGTAAATATAGTAAATGGTGAATAAATGCAAAAAACCAGGGTTTTGTATTGTCTGAAGGTTATTATTTGTTTTCAAGACAAAAAAATATATTTTTATACAAAAGAGATAAACATTCATATAAAATAGGGTGCATACATAGATACTATTTAGATATTCAAGGTGTCGGTTGTTTCCTCCTTTGATATATCTAAATCATAAGTCCAGACTGCTCAAAAACAATGATACATTGATTTCAACTCCAAATCAGAAGAAAATCAAAGATGACATATTAAATCAAAAAGCAGAGTTGGACTAAATAGTCGACGTTTCGCTCTCTTTGGGAATTTTTCACAAGACCATCATCAGGACAAAATAATTCTATATACAGTAGATGACCCTCTGTAAAGAAAACAACATTGTTACAATATGTACATATATAATCAAACACCTGGTTACAAATCTATACAATTTTTATTTGAAACAGTCTATATTTATTTACATTCTTATAAGCCTATTACTAGGTTTTTTAAAAAGTCGGTGTGGCGACTAGAAAACCTAGGCAAAACAGATTTTTAATCTAGCGTAAAATAAAAGTCAAAGATCCAAGAAATTCAATCAATAGTATTATGAACTCACTTTTACTTAATTAGAGACACGTCACTTATATAGTCAAGGCGGCAGCAGCACTTTCAATTGTAGCGTTGATGCGAGGCAAAGAAGTAAATCTTTTTATGCCAAAGTTTACTGTAAGAGATGGGGGCAAACGATAAGCTATCTTCCCACCACGATTCTGAAAAATACATTTGCATAGATTGTCAAATAAAAGAGGAGTATTATTGGTTTACCTCGTATTTTATACAGGAGTGCTGTCAAAAATTTCTGACAGGATATCCAAATTTGATCAATTCCAGAACACTCGTATATTTCTAATTGGGTAAAAAATATATGTATACGCATTTTTAGATTCACAGTATATTGTTTGGCCAACAAGAATTAATATAGATCCAGTTACTTAAATTGTTTGTTATCAACTTTGAGGAGTTTCGAATATATTGCGTTGTGTCAGTTGTGGCTTAGAAGGGCCATTGACTATTATTGAGCAACCTATACGTAGTTAGCTAGTGATTGTTAGTTATATTCAATGTACCGACCAGTTGGTCAATTAACGGTACTAGTTCACAAAAGGTATTAAACCTAATATTGGCAACTAATTAAAACGTTCGTTGAATTTAACATGTAGCGTTTACAATAACAACCGGCACCATCTTCTCTTGGTCATTAAATGGGTACTGGTAGACACAAGACAAAAGTAATGTCCCTTAATATTTCATATACAGGTATGCCGTTCGGGGGGCCAAGGCATTCTGACTATGGAAGTGCTGGCCCTTTTCTTATAACAATGGGACTGTAGCACAAGCAGTTGTGAGGGTGCTCACAGAGTGCAACATAGCCTTTCAGAATGTCATTTCATTTAATACAGACAATGCGGCATACATGCACAAGGCATACAACACTGTGTTAAGAAATATTTATTTATACAAATTCCCTGCTTGGCACACATAATGAACCGTGTTGGAGAGTCGTTTAGGAAGCCTTTTGTGTAACTAAATCTTTTTCTTCTATACTTCTTGTGAATCTTTTACATGGCCGGTAGCAGAAAGTGAAGGTGCCTGTAGCGCCTTGCTGAGAACAATGGGAATAAACCATTGATGGCACCTGACCCGACCTGCTGGCATTCTTGGTTTGCTGATGTCCAGTACTACTCCAAGCACTTTGATGCCTATGCTGGGCCTGTTGAGTCTGAGATGCAACTCAGCAAGTCTCCCCAGATTCCCTTGAAAAACTGCAAAGGATTCTGAACAGTGACAAAAAAACTGTACTAAAGTTCAATTGGACATTGTGGCAGAAAAATGCCAAAATATTTCAAATCTGATGGACTTATTCCAGAGTTAGACACCAGTGACAATGAAGGTGTATGACTATCTAGAGGATTTCCACATAAACCTCACAAACAATTGAGTCCTCGCTCTGGAATCACTACAACCATTTCTAGAAACCACTGCAGGGCTAAATTAACTCTGGCATATAAAAAAGAAGATAACAGCCTAGCTTAATAACGCATTTGAAAATTCTCTTGAAAGAGTGGGCAAGTACATGGGGAGGCCTAACCAAGCATTGGCTTCTTGAAACAAGTACACCATTTCAATTCTGCATGACTCTGCACCCTACCCAAAGACAGAAGTCCATATTCAGCCATCCCTGGTTGGAGCGAAGTTCGTGATCAGGAGCTTCGCCTGTACTTTGATTATGTAGGCACAGAAGCAGTACAGGCATCAGATTCAGGGGTGATCAACACTGACCTCTTTTGGCATGTGATAGTTGACCACATTCCAGTTCTTTCACAGCTTGTAGCTGTGTACAAGGATTGTGTGACCAATTCTGCAGATGCTGAAAGTAGCAACATCATTTACAAAATTGTGTCAGCCAGACCACAGTCCCCCTCAGACCAATCCCTCTGGGGAGTATTGTTTTTGTATTATAATCAGCAGCAATATGCTGGGATAGATTTGGACGGCTCAGAAGAATTGCACATGCATTGGCAAGATTAAAACCTAAGGAGATAAGCATAGAGGTTCCTTGGGCATTATTCATGAGCAGGTTTATGCCATATATGTAGACCTTGACCCAAAACAAATTTTCAAAATTGTAAATCAGCAACATATACATAGGCCTTCCCATTGGGAAGAATTACAATCGTATTGTCCCATTACACTTATAGAAATCCATAAGTAACAATGGTGCAGTGTTCAATCTAAAAGTAATGTGAGCATAAAAACTGTGTGATACACACAGTAGATCATGGGTACTCACAAACTTTCTCTCGGGGGCCAAATTGAAAGTGTGGTTTGTGGCCAAGGGCCGCACCGGTGGGGGCGGCCCTAGAGGGGGAAAAAAAAAATCACTGCCGTTTCAAAACATTACTAGACAATGCTGTATTTCCAAAGCAGTTGTAACTACATGGAGCACATGTTTATAACATGTTTTTATTAGCAGACAATAGCAATGTAAGAATGCAGTTTGTTGTTCTAGAAAAGATCATGCCACAGACAGTTCTGGATGGCTCACTCTGCAACATTTGCAGTCACTTCTTGCATTTTGGTAAAAACTTGCTGTTTTTCAGGGACAGAACATCAGTCACAGAAATACAAACTTTTTCAGATAACCGTCTTGTACATCAGCAGACCTAAAGCAATTGTTTTGCAATGTAGCAGGGTTTTCAAAATGCATTTGCAGGGAAACAAAGGTAATGCGTAAATGTCCTTTTCATGTTAGGAATGAGGAAAGGAATATTAACCACTAAAAACGCCATATCTGTCCTCAATGATGATTTCAACATGAAAAAGAGTAGAATTAATCTAATATTCAGTTGCATATGGCAGTCGCATTAGAATTTTCCTCACTGCAGACATTGAACAACATAATATGCTCCTATTCTTAATGCCATCTGCCATTTGAGGACATATCAGTTGGCAAATCATTTGGCAATTAGCGGGCATAGAAACACAAACACACATATGCCCCCCAAACAGCAGAGCCAGTGCACATTGAGGATAATGAAGGTATGTGTGGCTTGACATTTATATTTAGGGCAAAACTAGCTGGCAAGCAACTGAGGGATGTCTCCTTACTGCCTTTCCACTGTTCTCTCTTCTTCCCTCTTCTTCATCTTTATCCACCTCTCTTATTCTCTCCTGTTCCCTTTTTTCTCAACTAATCACCTCTTTCACATTCCCTCCCTTGCTCTCCTAATCCCTTCTTCTCTCTCTTATTCTTTTCTTCTCTCTCTCATGTTCCCTCCCTTTCTCTCATATTTCCCAATTACCTTTGCTGTTCCCTCATTTTTTCGCTCTGTTTCCCCCTTCCACCTCAAGCTATTTTCTCTTCCCCCTTGCTTCTCCTCTATGCTCTTTGCTTCCTTTCTTTTCCCTCATTTTGTGTCTCTTGTTCTTGCCGTCACTTTGAGTTCCCTCTTTTATGCCCCGATTTCCTAGTTTCTGTTCCCTCATTTGCCCTTCCAATCTCACTTTGCTCCTTCAATCTCACTTTGCTCCTCCAATCTCACTTTGCTCCTCCACTCTTCTCTCCTTCATCTTCTCCTGAACATACAATGAAGCAGATTTACAGTGATATCATTTCGATGCAATCTATCAGCAAAACAGATTCTACAACTGCTGGAATATATTAAATGCATATGTTTCTTCATGGCATTTTGGAGTGTACCAGACAACAAGACCCAGGAAAAATCTCTGAAGTTGCCGCGGCATCTGCTCTGAAGTAATAAGGCCTGATTGATTGTTGCTTGAACTAATATGACATGAAATATTTTACATTACAAACGCCCGGGACTTCTGGAACTAACTGCACATACAATTTGTGGCCGCTCGTGGACGGCGGCAGGTGCCTCACCACAAATCACCCAACCTGCGGGCCAGGCTTTGCATTAACACAGTGCAGGTTATCTCCTGTGCTCGGAGTGAGGGGTCAGAGGCCAGGAGTGAGGGGTCAGAGGCCAGTGAGGTGAGGCGCAGCCCATACATCTGCCACATTATGCAACTGCCGGTTGTATTTCAGTGCCCTCGAAAATATGACCTTTACACATAAGAAGCGGGCATTCCTTCCCTCCAAGCCGGAAATGGGATGTTTCAGCAAAATACATTTAACATTCAGTTATAACCCATAGTACTGCCCGCGTTTCACATACCTGCAACTAGAGTGATGCTGAAGATTCTCCGGGGATGCGAGGACGTCGACTCAGACACAGAAAGCTTCTTAAAAGGTCCTTTAAAAGTCAGCTGTAACATCGCTAGTTACAGCTGACTTTTAAAGGGTCTGTGCTTCGCGCCGTGTGTGACGTCTCTGAAGCTCAGGCAAATGAGAGGCAAGCATAAACCAAGAAGATGGTCGCAGGAGCAAACGTTGTGTATACGTATTCACTACGTGTGCCCCTGCGTTCGGCCATCTTCTCTGTTTACAGGTAGGAACTCCTGCACATACACGAGTATGTGTATGACTTGTATGGTAAAGAAGTCCGCGGGCCGCCAGTGAAGGCCAGGCGGGCCGCCACTGGCCCGCGGGCCGTACTATGAGTACCCCTGCAGTAGATAAACCTGGCAGCATAAATAGTGCACACAGTGTTATGGTGTTAACTTTCGTCTTGTAACAAACCTCATTAAAAAAAAGATCTCTGTGTTTGGTGTTGAAAAAATGGCAAAATAATATGCTGCAAAATTCCTATATTTGGGCCACTGAACATCCATAGCTGTGTAATTTTGTACTTGCTTTCATAGCTCTAACGCTATACCAGTTTATAGAGCAACCTATACAAAATAAGCCTGGATGGTGTCATCACTGATAATATCCCAATTACATCATTGATGTCAAAGAACATCCCATGAGTAATGTAATATGTGAGGTCATAAGCAGTGCATGGCAGGGGCTCAAGTTATAGTTTATTTATTTATTTATTTATTTATGTATTTATTTAACTTGTATAGCGCGTTATAACCACTGGGGTCTCTAAGCGCTGTTTGTCCAGATTACGTAGTGGGGTTTGGCATTACTTGATCTTAGCAGTGCGCCTAGAGGCTGCTCCATGCTTGCTTGAACAATACAGTTTTTAACTTTTTCCTAAAGGATAACAGATTGCATTCCTTCCTTAGTTCTGAGGCCAGTTTGTTCCACAAAGCTGGGAGTGTGTTGGAAAAAGCACGTCCCCCCACCGTGGCCAGTTTGAAACGGGATTGGGACAGGAGGGAAGCGTCCGACGAGCGAAAAGTCCTGCTCGGTGTATATGGGGATAGGCGGGATCTCAAATATTTTGGTGCATTACCATACAGCGCCTTATGTACGATACACAATCCTTTAAATACAACCCTCTGCCGAATCGGGAGCCAATGTAGTTCCTGCATCAGAGGGGAAGAGTGGGCAGTCCTGGGTTTCTTGTAGATCAGCCTGGCTGCATCATTCATAACACCCTGTAGCTTGTCCAGCAGCCGCTGGGGTAGACCTATATACAGGGAGTTCCCGTAGTCCAGCCTAGCCAGGATTGTGGCTGAAACCACGTGTCTCAAGGTGGAAAATGAGAGTAAAATGCAGAGATCTTCCTCAGTTGACGCATCAGGCCTATACAGGTACCCACCACCGTAGTAACTTGTTTTTCCATGGAGAGTTTATCATCCACATACAGGCCCAGACTTTTGACTGCGGTTGCCGGTTTCGGTGGCACACCCAGCTCCACAGGCCAGAATTTCTCGCTCCAGGGGTTGCCCGTGATGGAAATGGGCAACACTTCCGTCTTGTCCGGGTTGATTTTTAAGGAGTTCTCGGACATCCAATTAACCGTGGCTTTGAGTAAGTCCTGCAACCTGGTAGACGCTTCCGGGCCATCATCCAGCCGGATGATTATCTGGGTGTCATCGGCGTAGTTGTATACTAGGCAGTCCATCCTATTCAGGAGTGCAATTAATGGCTGCAAGTAAATATTAAAGAGTAGGGGTGACAGGGCAGAGCCCTGTGGAACCCCGCAAGTGATGGGAGCGGAGGTGGAAAGTAAGTCCCCCAACTGTACTCTTTGTGTCCTGCCCTGCAGGAATGATGTAAGCCATGCATGTGCTGTTACCAAAGGACCTCAACCGCGACAAAAGTTGTTCATGACACACGGTATCAAAGGCCGCGGAGAGATCCAGTAGTACCAGGGCGCTCGGTGTTTTTATATCAGCCCGACTCCTCAATTCATCCAGGATTGATAGCATGACTAATTCCGTGCTATGGTTAGCACGGAACCCTGCCTGATTGGACTCCAGCAGGTTGTTGCTCTCTAGATGTCCTGAGAGCAATGCCAACACATGCTGCTCAATCACTTTAGCCAGAAAAGGCAACTGGGAGATGGGTCGGAAGTTCTTCAAACACTTCGTGTCCGATCCGGGTTTCTTTAGTAGAGGAATCAGGCGAGCTTCTTTATAAGCTAGAGGGACCTGTCCTGTGTGAAGGGAAGTGTTTATCAGATGCAAAACTTCTTCCTCAATGCCTGGCAATGCCAACTTGAACACATCAGGAGGGCATGGATCCACCAGGGAACCGGATTTGACTCGGTCCGTGATCGTAAATAGTTCCTGTTTTGAGATTGGGGAGAACTCAGCTAACGGTATAATATCCGGCAGGGCAGTGAGGTCAGGTGGGCAGGGGCATTCGAGGGGTGTAGTTGCAGCAATTTCTCCCAGAATATCGGAGATCTTATTCACAAAGAAGTCCTGGAACCTCTGGCAATCCTCCTGGGTGAACTCAGTGCTTTGCTCTTTGTTTATCCTGAGCTCAGCCAGGACCCGAAAGATTTCCTTCTGTGGATTTCTAGCTGCAACTATTCTTTCCTCAAAGAAAGCAGCCTTCCTAGATTGGATGGCTAGTTTGTAAGTCGCTAAGGATGAAATGTATTCTTTCTTGGCGGTGGTGTCATACTCTTTCCGCCATGCTCGTTCTTTCCTCCTCACCCCACGTTTCATATCACGTAGGGAGTCATTGTACCAAGGGGCCCCAGCTCCTCTCTCCACCTTCTTCACCCTACGAAGGGGTGCCACCAAATCAATGGCTCTCCCCATTTTATGCTGAAGGTGTCCACAAAGGGCATCAATATTAGCGTCCTGCTCCTTTACTAAAGGAGACTGTTCCAGGAGATGCACCATTTTCTCCCCATAGTTGCCTCTGCTAGCTATAAAGGGTGAACATCTGTGGTTTTTTCTCCATATTCCCCTAAATCTACATTAACCTCTGTTTTTTCATATTACCTTCTGGCGGTTGCCAGTAGGCAGTTATACTTTGGACCTACTTTCTATAGGAAAATAACTTTTTGTCTTGGCAATAAATTTTGGCTCGCTTGACGAATCCTCCCAAAAATTTCAAAACTAATACGCCACTCACTTCTGCTGCTGTCTTGCAAATGTCATGGTGAGCTGTCAAGTGGGAGCCGAGAAAAAGGGGGTCCCAAAATGCTTTGTCTGCAGGTTCATTTCCATAGGAAACTTTAGACACAGCTACAGCTCGAACCGCGGAATGGAATTACACCAAATTTGGCAGAAAGTTAGCTCTTAACCCAGAAAGCACTCTTTTTGTTAAATGGTGTAAACTCGTCCGGTAGTTGCTGAGAAATTTTATGACCATTCCAGTTGTGTATATAGGGACGCGATGGCTCCGCGACCCCTCCCAATCTCGAGATGGTATCTGATATGCTGCTAACACTTCAAACCATGAAGTGTTGGCATTCATTTTGAACCGAGTCACAAGAAAAAATATTTTTTTTTAAAGTGGGCAGGGTAGAATCACACTGATACCATAGGCCTCTTGGTGGGTGGGAGGTCCCATAGGGACTCCCCAGAGCCAAAAAAGCATTTCATTAAAAAATGTTGGCAGTAGTCTCGTTGAAAATGGAGAAAAAAAACGTTTTGTTTAATGTAGGCCCCCAGTGGGGCCAGGTCCTGGGGCATTTGAAAATAATAATGGGGAACTGCCAACTCCCCAGGGCTAAAGGCAAGAGAAATGCAAGGGGGCTGTCAGCAGCTTCCTGGATCCCAAAGCTACGCTGGCTCCCACAGGATGAGGGAGTCAGCAGGGCCCACGGGGGCCTTGAGGCTTCCCCCACAGTCCCCAACATTGAAAATATGAGTGCCCTGGGTTGGGACCAGGGCATCCACACTGCAGGCCGGGCCGCGGGGGATGGGGTCCCTGGGGTCGAAATCTGCCTGGGTGAGAGGACCCTTGTAAAAAAACAAATAATAATAATAAAAGAGAGCAGGCCCCGGGAGTTGGGGTCCTCGGGCCATGGGGTCCCTAGGCCAAAATCAGCATGGGAGGGGGACGCACAGCCTCCCTCTTGTTTTTTGAATATATTTTTTTAAATAGGTTATGGCTCCGGGGCATGGGGTCCCTGGGCCCAAAATGGTCCAGGAAAATTGGACTACGTGGCCCCCTTCCTAAAAAATATGGGAGCAAAAAAAGCCACCAACTCACCGAAGGCCCAGCCCCCTTTCTCTACTACTCTGCAAACTGTCTCCTGGCGCGCTCCTGGTTGGGGCATGCAGTCCCCTTGGCTGCTGAAGTTCCTTATGGTGCCAACAAGACCTCCTGTTACCTCTAGTAAGTCCCACACAGCTGGATTGCTGAAAGGAGGCTATGCCCCCTTTCTCCACCACTCTGCAAATACTCTTCTCAGCACACTGCTGGTGTGGGGGGGGGGGTGAGGTCCCCTTGACTCTTAAGGGCCTCAGGACTAAAGTGGACTTCTTCCACCAACAAGTAGTGCACCAGGATGCATTTTTGCAGAATGATGAAGAAAGAGGGCATGGCCTCTGACCTCTTGGCAATCTACCTATGTGGGTCTTATTGGAGGTAACAGGAGGTGTAGTAGGCCCCCCAAGGACACTCAATAGCCAAGTGGGTTTCATACCCCTACGAGCCTACGAGTAGTGGCCAGGAGGTGTGTTTGCAGAGTGGTAGAGAAAGGGGGCTTGGCCTCCTACCAGGTCTCAGCAATCCCACTGTGTGGGACTCAGTGGAGTTAACCGGAGAAGTAGTTGGCCCCCAAGAACGTTTTTGGAGGCCAACTACCTCTCCTGTTATCTCCACTCAGTAGGATTTCTAAGGGTCTTTGAAGGCCACACTCCCTTTCTCCACCACTCTGCAAACGCAGCAGCTGGTGCACTACTGGTTGGGGCATGAAGTCCACTTTACTCCTGCGGGACCTTTGGGGGCCAAGAAGCCGTCCTGGTACCTCCTGTAAGTCTTACACAGTGGGATTCCTGAGGGCTGGGTGGAGGCCCAGCCCCCTTTGCCCACCAACCTGCAAACACAACTTTTAGTTACAAAACCATAGATATTCACTGAAAAAAGCATTGGTTACAAGGATGTTATAGCAAGGAATTAGCATTTAAAAAACCTTTGAAATCCACTGATAAAAACAAAGGCTACAGGGATGTTATAGTTGGGGTCAGATTTCACTCGACCAAAACCAGAGAAATTCAGCCATTATAGTTAGTGAGCTAACTACAAATCGCGCCGACGGAATGCACTGCTTATGACCGAACATATTACATCACTCAATACATGGTCAGTAACATCACTGATGACATCTCAAATCACATCACTGATGATATCATACACAGAATCACAAGCCACCAACTCACACCCCATAAAACCTTTCATAAACCCACTCCCACACAACCATTCACAAACCCATTTACAGACCCATATCAGTACTTACACACCCACTCACTGATTCATAGATCTACCAACACACCCAC
This sequence comes from Lissotriton vulgaris, assembly GCF_964263255.1. Classification (NCBI taxonomy): domain Eukaryota; kingdom Metazoa; phylum Chordata; class Amphibia; order Caudata; family Salamandridae; genus Lissotriton; species Lissotriton vulgaris. The sequence goes on from NC_141691.1 coordinate 1,604,068,262, forward strand.
TCCCTCGCCTGTATAGCCACTCGTACACCCACTCGCTCTCTAATACAGCACTGGCATATCCATCCTTACAGCCACTCACACACTGAGTCAGTTACCCATACAGTTACACACACACTTAATCATACAGATACTAATGCATATTCACTCACCTATATAGTCACACTCACACATACAACCACTCTCACATTCACTCTCTCATACATTCACTCATATACCTCATAACTCACCTATGCTGCCTTTCATATACCTAGTTACTCACCCATATACCACTGACACATGCGCTCACTCACTGACACAGCAATGTGCACACACACCCATACAGCCCCACACACATGCACTCACTAACCCATACAGCAACTGACTCACCCATTCACTCATCATCCACCCTCTCAGACACCCATAGAAGTACTCAGACAACCAATCACTCATTCATACAGAAACTCACACACCCATACAGCCACTATGACACCAACTGACGTTCACACAACCAGTCACTCACCCATCCATTCACTGAGACACCTAATCACTTACTTATACAATTAGTCATGCATCCACTGAATCCTCCAATCAGGCACTCCTACACCCACTGATTCACAGATACACCTTGATATATAATTTAACATTCAAACTTTTTAAAACACTCAGTCACCTGATGATGTCATCAGTGATGTCACTGACCATGTCATGAGTGATGTAATATGTGAGGACATAAGCAGTGCGTTGTGGGGGCGAGTTATAGTTGGCTCACTAACTATAATGGCTGATTTCCCCTGGTTTTGTACAAGTGAAATCTGACCCGAACTATAACGTACCTGTAACCTTTGTTATTTTTCAGTGAATTCCCAAGTTTTTTTTAAATTCTATTTCCTATTATGTCCCTGTAACCTTTGACTTTTGTTCAGTTAATTATTTGTATAAATATCTCAACAATAAAGTGATCTGACAGCGACGTGCTCTGACGACCGGTGACAGATTTGGGGGTGAACACCAAGAGCCCCTGAAAAATAAATGCCCAAAAGGGAGACAATGCTGCATGCCGACACTCATTTATTCAATGGACAGTATTTAAAAGCATTTGAAAGCACCACGACACGTTTCGACGTTAGTCTTCTTCAAGTGGTTGCCATTCTTTATTGCTTTCAATTCCATGCCTTATATAGGGTGAGCGGAATTGTGGGAAATATAGTTCTTTAGATGTATCGCACCTGTGAGAACTTGTAACAGAGAAGTGCAACTGCACCATGGTGATCATTTAAGGCAGTTCGTTTTATGTTTTCATTGAAAGGGTGCATTAGCATATTTCCCAGTTCGGCAGATTTTGATGCAAATAAACATGTTGCTGCTTTCCAGGCCCTACTCCCATTCAACTACAGGCCTCATCGGTGTGTGGATATAGATGATATACACTCACCATATTTCCTTGGTGAGATTGTCATCCCAGCAAGGGGTTTCGCCAGGCGCCTTTGAAGTCTGTGTCTTGAAGTGTAAAGTACATGAGCAGCGGATTAGAATCTCCTTGCCAACTCCAAGAAATTAAAATCCTTCTTCACACCAGGTGCTGCCACTTTTATAAACATCCACAACAAAGCGGTCTGACAGCGACGTGCTCTATATAAATATATATCATTTTAAGAGGGTTTGGCAGTTGCAAACTCCATCATGATTGCTTAATTAAACAAGGCAACCTGTGCCTGCATGCATTCATCTCATCATAAGCCTACCCATCGATGGCCACCGTGGACTGGGTTTTCTTTAACAGAAACCCATTGCAAAAGTGCCCACCATGCGTGTGCTTGTGTCTTGGCACAAGCCTGTGATAATGTATGCTTTGCTAATGCTTTTTAGAACGGGCTAATTACATTGTCCTATGTGCAGACCACTAGTCCTAAAAGATAAGTAGGGAGACTAATTAACAGAGCAATGTGCACTGTCCTCACAGGAAGTGATGTCAACAAAGCAACGTCACAACCTTTACTACACACAAGTCTACATTAAAACTATAATGCGTGCATGTAATCATTTGCATAATAAATACATTCCTGCTGTGAAATTAGACATATATTAAGGAATACAGAGACTGTTTTTGATAAACAATGGGCTCTTAGAATGTTATTTATATTTTAAACTCATCAAGGTGATATCAGGGGATGTTTGTAGTAAAGGGCAGATATTTGCGATCAATTAAAAAGTAAAAGACAAGGTGCATGAGTTTATGTTCATTGTTTTATTAACACTCTGAAGTGGTCTCCATAGAAAAAATATGAACTGAAATATTATCATGCATTTTATTGACGTGGCAAGAACAATATATTACATTTTTACTTTTTGTACATTGCATCTTTGCTTTCCTTTCATAAAGGGGTAGTAGAGCTTAGAATCGACTGCTTGTGCGCACCAGTTGTTCCAGTGCGTCATGGCATGCGCAGTTCACAACAAACGTTCTGCTTACACTGTTTGTTTTTGTTGTCAAATACAAGCACAGCTAGTGCCTGACAGCTCTTCACATGTGTTCTATATCATTTGGAGTCCAGCAGAAGCAAACTGTCCTTTTTTGGATGCTTAACATGCTGCTTTTAAGTTCCTGGGGTAAACTACTCAACTACCCTCCTGCGTGCCCGGTAACCACTCCCTCGAGCGGGAAGGAGTCTCTTGTCACTTTCACTGTTGTTTTTCACACACACGTGGCTTGTTATCATTGGCTATTCCCGTACATTAGACTATATGCAGTTCAAAACCGTATTAACTTACATTTCCCGAGTTTTGCTATCACTGCTGGACATCTCTTTAGACTTTTTTGATGCTGTTTGGAAGACTTAGAATAGAGCAACGGGGTACCATGGTGCTTTAAATTCCCAGTGGTCAGGCGTTGGCGTGTTCCTCGGACTCTGACAACCAACAAAAGGCGTCCCTACGATCATTGGTCCTGAAGAGACCCTACACTGCACACAGGGTTGAAACGCCATCAACAAGTTACATAAATGAACCATTGTTCACCAGCACTGATCACTGTATCCAGTGCTTTCCACTGTGTGTATATGTATATGTATATATATATATATATATATATATATATATATATATATATATATATATATATATATATATATATATATTCATGGTCGTTTATATGAAGCATTGGAAACCTTGTTTATATTTCACATATATGTCACTAATTTCCTAGGTTCCATTTTTCACTGGGACACCTCTCACTCAGAACTGTATGTTCAAATGTATTACTTTGTAACAGTATTTCATTTCAAGGATTATATAAATATTTTTGATTCAAAAACAAATCTGAGGTGTATTTTCTTCCTTCTCTCTCCAATATCACTAAAGCCCAATATATTGCCATTGTGCCCATATACATTGAGATTACTTCATTAAGTGTCCACCGAAGCCTTTGTTTTATGATAATAAACTGAGTGCCAACTTAAGCACCCTAATGAATTGAAACTTTGTTAAAGGAGTGCCATCCCCATGGATCAAGAGAGAACCACCGGACCCCCAAGGTCTATGAGCCAGGAATTTCTCTTGGTTGCTCACAGAGGCAGCTCGATGTGTTGCAAGACAAAGCTGAGAACCGTGCAGAAAGACAGTCTTGTCGCTCCGCTGCCTCTTTTAAAGGGGTGGGGTCCAGCAAAAAACAGTTCCCTTGTGTCCCCCGCCAGGCAGACCAATCCCAGGCCGGTCACTTCCACGGGCTGGTTCTAGCCGCGTCACATGCAGCCGTCACCAGCCTCGCCCTTTCCAGTGGGAACTGTCACACCGCCATAGGTGTGGCACGTCCCGTATCCGGGGGCAACTAGGCAGAAATAGAATTTCTCTTAATGTTGGAGTGTCTCTCTCAGGTGACTCTAAGGCACAGCTTTCCAAACTGTGTGGCGCGACACATTACTGTGTCGCGCCCCAGCCATAGGTGTGTTGCGCGATGAGATGACTTCTGCCGGGAATCGGCAGAGTCGAGCTGCAGGGGCTCTTAGACCGCCCGGACTTGTTCCTGAACGGTCGCTCCCTCCCTCACTCCCTGGTCTGACACACTGTGGGTGCTGCTGGTCGCACTTGGGTATTGTTACTAGCGCTGTGTGTATCCTGAATTGCGCTGTGTTTGCCTGCATCGCAGCTCGTTTTTCGAGAGCTTTGAAACTGACCTGGAATTGCCTTTGGCGCCACTCGCTCCGCTCTGCATTGTAGCGCGACATTTGCTGTGGCTCTCTGTGCTTGCTGGCGCTTTGACTGGACAGTAGGCGCTTTGGTCCATTTGCTGCCCCTGCCTCACTTTCCCTTTGACCCTCCATTCTGTTTGTGTTGCAGTTCCCTGGCCCGCCCCTCCTCCCCGCTACCGCCTCCCAGCTGCTGCCCCTCCCACGCTCCGCCCCCTCCACTATCCATTTATGGCAGATGACCCAACGCGCAGCGTTCACGCCCCAGTTGCGCCGAAGGTGCGCCAAAGGTAAGCCCGTCTACGCCCGTCCGCGCCTGGACCGCGCCCAGTGCCAGACCCCCTGGTCCACGCAATGCCCAGCCCTCCCGCATTACATACGACGCCTCCACCCTCCTAGCCCTTAACCCCGGCCGACTCTCCAACTGCGCCCAAGCCGCTCCTGGACACACCCATGGACCCTTCACATGCTACTCCTGCAAGTTCGACGGCACCAAGAAAAACTCCTCATCCACGAACACACAACAGATATCTGACTCCAACCACCTAAAATGCATCCTGCTCAACACCCGCTCAGTCCACAGACACGCCATCGACCTCTGGAACCTACTAGACACCATTTCTCCTGACGTCGCCTTCCTAACAGAAACATGGATGAACGCCTCATCAGCCCCAGACATCACCATTGCCATCCCGGAAGGATACAAGATCCTCCGTAAGGACCGCACCGACCAAACAGGAGGAGGCATCGCTATCGTCCATAAGAACTCCATCCGCATCTCAACCAGCTCAGACGTCAACCTTGCCAGCGCCGAACACCTTCACTTCCAGATCCACACCGACCCCAAGACCACACTCAGAGGCACCCTCCTCTACCGACCTCCAGGACCCCGTGCACAATTCAGCGACGTTATCTCTGACTTTATCACCCCACACGCCCTCCCCTCCGAGGAATACATTCTACTGGGAGACCTCAACTTTCACCTGGAAAAGAGCAATGACAGCAACGCCACCTCCCTTCTGGACAATCTCGCCAACCTCGGACTCAAACAACTTGTCACTACGCCCACCCACATCGCAGGTCACACACTCGACCCTATCTTCACCTCCAGCAAACATGTCTCCTTCAGTCACACCACTACTCTCCATTGGTCGGACCACAGCTGCGTACACTTTATCTACAATAAGACCACAACTCACAACCATCCTCAACCTACTCTGCGAAGAAACTGGAACAAAATCACCATCGACCAGATCTCCTCATCGCTTCTTCAAAACTCCCCTGCCCACTCCTCAAACCCCGACCAAGCAGCCATTAACCTCACCCAATGGCTATCAAACAGCGCCGACATCCTAGCACCGCTGAAAAAACGTCAAATCAAACTAGGCAGCAAAAACGCCTCCTGGTTCAACGATGATCTTAAGAAATCGAAGAAACTCTGTCTCTTTCTCGAAGTCCTGGAAAAAAGACCCAAACACCAGCACCAGGGACGCCTTCAAAAACGCCACCCGCATACACCACCAACTAATCTGGTCTGCCAAGAAAGCCGCATTCAAAGACCGACTAGATAACAACGCCCACAACAGCAAGGAATTATTCAACATCGTCAAAGAATTTACCAACCCTTCCGCCAACTCCAACGACATCACCCCCTCTCAAGCCCTCTGCGACTCCCTAGCTTCGTTCTTCCACGACAAAATCGCAGACATCCACAACAGCTTCGACAACCGACCCGGAGACCAACACACCCAACCCTCTGCAGGACCTTCACCCCCCTTGAACATCCTTAATAACTGGAACCCAATCTCCACTGACGACACCATCCACCTGATGAACTCCATCCACTCAGGATCCCCCACAGACCCCTGCCCTCACCACATCTTCAACAAAGCAGACTCCATCATAGCACCACACCTCCGAGACGTCATCAACTGCTCCCTCAACTCCGCCACCTTCCCGGAAAGCTGGAAACACGCAGAACTTAGCGCCCTTCTGAAAAAACCCACAGCGGACCCCACCGAACTCAAAAACTACCGCCCCATCTCGCTCCTTCCATTCCAGGCCAAAGTCATCGAGAAAGCCGTCAACAACCACCTCGCCGCCTTCCTCGAAACCAACAAATCCCTCGACTCCTCACAGTCCGGCTTCCGAGCCAAACACAGCACGGAGACCGCCCTCATCGCAGCAACAGACGACATTCGAACTCTACTGGACAATGGAGACACAGTCTCCCTCATCCTCCTCGACCTCTCCGCAGCCTTCGACACAGTCTGCCATAGCACCCTTCTACAGCGCCTCAGAAACATCGGAATCCAAGGAAAAGCACTGGAATGGATCACCTCGTTCCTCACCGGAAGAACCCAGAGAGTCCGCCTCCCACCATTCAACTCGGAGGCCACTGAAGTCATCTGCGGCGTACCACAAGGATCCTCACTCAGTCCCACCCTCTTCAACGTATACATGAGCCCCCTCGCGGCCATCGCACGCCAACACAACCTCAACATCATCTCCTAGGCGGATGACACTCAACTGATCCTATCACTCACCAAAGATCCTAACACCGCCAAAACCAACCTACATGAAGGAATGAAAGAAGTAGCCGAGTGGATGAAGCACAGCCGTCTGAAACTGAACTCAGACAAAACAGAAGTCCTTATCTTAGGTACCTCCCCCTCCGCCTGGGATGACTCTTGGTGGCCAGAGGCCCTTGGAAAAGCACCCATCCCGACGAACCACGCACGGAACCTGGGCATCATCCTGGACTCCTCACTCTCTATGAACAGACAAGTCAACGCCGTTTCATCATCTTGCTTCAACATTCTTCGCATGCTCAAAAAAACATTTCGCTGGATCCCCACCGAAACCAGAAAAATGGTCACCCATGCAGTGGTTACAAGCCGCCTGGACTACGGAAACACCCTATACGCCGGTATTACCGCAAAACTCCAGAAAAAACTCCAACGCATCCAGAACGCATCAGCCAGACTCATACTAGACATCCCGCGTAAAGACCACATCTCTAGTCACATGAAAAACCTCCACTGGCTCCCCGTCAATAAGAGGATTACTTTCCGCCTACTAACCCACGCACAAAAAGCACTTTACGAACTTGGACCCGAATGCCTCAACACACGACTTTCCTTCTACACCCCCTCCCGCCAGCTACAATCCTCCAACCAAGCCCTTGCTACCGTACCTCGCATCAATAAAACCACCATGGGAGGTAGATCCTTCTCCTACCTCGCAGTTAAAACCTGGAACTCACTCCCCACCCACCTTCGTCTCACTCAGAACCACCTAGCATTCAGAAAGCAACTTAAAACTTGGATATTCGACAAGTAATTCCCCACCCTTCTCCTAGCGCCTTGAGACCCTCAGGGTATGTAGCGCGCTATATAAATCTTTTGACTTTGACTTTTAGAAGTGGTGAAAAACAACAAAGCCCTATTAACATGCGCAAGGTCTTTAAAGACGTGTGAAGTGCTCGGGTGCGGCTGTGAGCGGCCTGGGCTGCCACACACGAGGGGGGGGGGGGCAGAGTGGGGGCTGCATGAGTAATGGTACACATTATTCAATTGTGCAGCAAAAATGCCTTTGCGTGAGCACAAGTGCATTTTAATTTTTTTGTTCCTCCTTTGGGAAAATATTTTTCCTCTCATTGTCACACCTAAATTGGTTAACTCCTGCCCCTGCCAGAAATAAATCTCTGATTTCCTGATTACTCTATATTTTCAAAATATTCATGGGCATGTCCATCCTGGAACTCCCACGCCCTGCCCCTGGAGAGGATTTACTCATGCGCACTGGTACAGCAAACAGGGGCAATATTTTGCCCGAATAAGTGAATCCGTGCATGCAAATTCGCCGCTTGTGAAACCCAAAAGCGCGTTTGCCGTCATAAATTGAGCCATTTGCAAGTGAAAATTGAAATGACAAATGCCAGCCATTTGGCTCTGTGAGTCAGACCTGACATTTTAAATCGATATGCAGATAAAGCACCTTCTGCTCACCCAGTGGCGTCATGAGCCCGCCCTCCCCCCTATTATCTTTATCAGCCTCAGACAAGGATTGCCCTTGTGCCACTAAAATGTCACTGAGTTGTTTATGGGCAGTTTCCATCACCAGGTTTTCTGATAGCTGCTCATACATGATGTAACATATAGGGATGTGGGTCAAGGAATGGATGTAAATGTAAATGTAAATGTGGCGTATTTGTATAGCGCGAACAGTGACCCGGAGGCATCCCGGCGCTTGTACTCCTACCACAAGGGAACCCTCCTGGCTTTTCCTTGTGGGGTGTTCACTCCTGGGCATCCCATGGTGAAACCAGGCATCCCTTGTGTATCAGGGGGCCATTGTGGAGACTAAGCAAGCTATTGCCCAGAGTTGCAGCGTGGGACCCATGCTTAGAATCGGCACTGAGGCGAGAATATCCGGTCAGAGGAATTTAAGCCCGAACCCGCCGAGGCGGGAATTGAACCCTGGTCCCTGGCCAGCGTTCTGCATCAAGGTCTGCCGCTCTAAGCATTGAGCCACACTTCTCCGATATTGGAAGGAGCGGTGGAAGGAAGGAAGGAACGAAAGATGGAGGGAGGAGAAGAAACAGAAAGTAACAAAATGTGGAAGGAAGGGAGGGAGGAAACAAAGGAAGGAAAGGTGGAAGGAAGTGAAGAAACAAGCAACGAAAGGTGGAAGGAATGGGAGGAAACAGAAAGGAAGGAAAGGTGGAACGAAGGGAGGGAGGAAAGAGAAAGGAAGGAGGCGTAGTTACATAATTTAAGTGACACTGCTATCAGGGGATTTACTTACCTTGTGGCAGGATACCGCAAGGACAGGCTTCTGGGAGCCCCACCCTGCCTGCAGTCTACCGGCACATGCGGCACGCACAGATGGTGGGGTCGGGATGAATGGCTGTGCGCGCATCCCTGTGTCTTTCCCTATATGTGCTTTCATACTGTTGTGTGTGTGTGTGTGTGAGTCAATGAGTTGGTACCTTCGGATTTGCTTCCAATTGCCTCTTGGCATGGTGTGGTAGTATTTAACATGCACGTCCCTACGCTACCTGTTTTTTTGTGTTAGTATTTTGTGTTGTTAGCATGTCGCGTGTTTGTGTTAGCAAGGCGGCACACTTTTTCGTTTTTGCTCATTCATGTTTGTTTGATCCAGGCATTTCTTTGACTGTTTTTGAGCATGTTTGTGACTATAATTTTTATGTCAGGTACTATAATTCTTGCACATGCCCAGATGCATTGGCCTCTGTATGTGTGTCTGTGATTGTGTGTTTTTTGTATGCCCATGTGCGTGCACTGATTTGTGTATTTTTACTCTCTCTGTGCGTGTACCTCTGTTCTGTGTAGGGGCATTTGGTCGTGTTTCTTTTTGTGTTCTTGTTTCTTATCGGAGTTTGTCTGCGTGTGTGTTCACCGGTTTGCACTGTGTGCTACTGGGTCCATGTCTGTTTACATTCATGTTTAGGCTTTCCAGCCTGCATTTATTTGCCTTCCTGTTTTTTTGTTTCTGAACCTTTTTCTTTGTGTAGGAGTTGTTGAGTGTGTTTGTCTGCCTGCAATGGTTTCTGCATTTGCTTTGCGTATTTTTTTCACAGCTGTGTGCAAGTTTAAAGCCAGTTGTATTTGAAACATCTAGCAGGGCAGATATGGTTTCAGTTACTTGAGGGTGTACTGTCAAAAGTGCAGGTGCTTCCGTTTTTGTTTTGGGGTGCTCCCGGAGAGTTTGTCTAGTTTCAGCATTGTGTGTTTATTAGTCAGTTGCCCTTTGTGTCTAGGAGAGTTCAAGCTTTTGTGTATGCGAGTGTCTGAGAATTTGCGTTCATCATGCCGGCGCTTCTTTGAGTCCTCTCTGTGTGTGTGAGTGTGTATATATTTGTGGGAGAGCGTGTGCTCGAGTCTGGAAATGTCACATATTTCTATGCATGTGATTGTTTTTGAACATGTCGGTCATCCTTTGTTTATTTATGCATGTTTGTGGCAGAGTATGAGGGAAAGGTATGGGAGACATTTACATACTCCAGCACTATAAGCAGAGTATGAGGGGGAGGTATGAGAGACACGTTTACATAACCCAGATACCCGCTTCTGTGGTACGGTGTGCTTTAAAATAATTCATATGCGCTACAGGTGAAACATGTTTTCTAAGATTGACTTTTTCATCTTTAATGTTTATTTTATTATAGCGATACTATGGGCGCAGGTGGCAATCGGCCACCAGTTCCGCAATAGATCAGCAGCACGGACGTTATTATGCATGGACAATGGTTGTGGGCATGTGTCAATGTGTGCATGATTATATTCTTGTTTCAGACACAAACTTAACCTTGCTTACACCCAGTTTTGCGAGTCACTGTCTTAGTTAGAAGAGATTCACAATTGCTGTATTAGCCATCCTGCTTTCTCAAATTTTCTTGAAAATGCACCATTTGCCCCCCCCCAAATCTTCCTAAGGTGGTATGGGTTCACGCTCTGCATACGCGTTAGCGTGTCACACGATCAAGATTGTCTAAAAGGTGTATCACTCACATGAAAAGTTTGGAAAGCTATGCTCTAAGGAGTTGTTCATCATCAGTTACTGACTTCACAAGCAGCAAACCAAGGACACTTTGTGAGCAAGGGACTAGGCTAACAGATCCTTGATTATTTGCTTCAGTGAGGACTGTGTACACCGCATGCTTACAATCACAGTCTATGTTAGTCAGAAACGGTGCATAATCCTAGCTTCCTGCTAGACACAAATCAATGTGGCCAGCAGTCAACCACAGGTTGGTTTGCTACATTTCAGATGGAAATGTATTGCTGTGTTTATTCCGTAGAGATTTGTGCTACTGTGCAAGTTGTCAATGTTTTTACTAGTTTTAGATGCATTCGCATTGTAACCACTGAGGCCCAAACTTAGGATCACATTTTAAAATGGCTAGAAAAGCCAACCTAAAACCTGCAGAAGGTGAACAGACACAAAGCGGTTTAGGGTGGTAAAAGGGGTATATTCCCGTACACACTGTCCAATGAACAACACAGTCCATATAAGTGCCTACAATTGGAGGGGACAAATGGATCTGGTGCCCATTCACCAAAAGTCCCAGCATTTTGGGTGAAAATAGTTCTAAGCACTATTATATAGATGCATCAAGCATCCATTCTGCGAATCATAAATAGCGAAAAATAACGAATCGCTATTAAGAATTCGCAGAATGGGATGCAACATCAAAATCGCTAAATAGTTGCGATTCGCACCCGTCCGCAATCTCCAAGTGCGACTCTGCAGAAAACCCTCCAAAATCGGCTGTTTCCAACACCCTAATTGCGTTTTCGCAAATACCGATTTTGTAAATGGCGACGTGAAGTAGCATTTGGAGCCCGATGATATCACTACCAGGAAGTAGCCTGCTCCATGCATCATTCAGAGCACAGAACTGGATACAGGAGGAGGCAGAGCACTGAGCTCCAGGAGCCACACCCTGCAGTGTCCATACAGGAGTGGAAATCTAACCACAATGTCCCAGGAAGCTGCAGGACCAAGTGAAAAAGGCCGCAAGCGCAAAATCAAGTTCAGTGAGAAAGAACTTGAGTACCTGATTGAAGGAGTGAGCAGGGACCACGACCAACTGTTCGGGAAGCTGTCCCGGAAGAGGCCTGAGGCGCATCTGGGTGCGCATCAAGGCAAAGGTGAACGCGGTGGGAGTCACCCACCGGACCATCAATGACTTAAAAAAGAGGTGGTATGATCTCAGAGGCCGTGCCAAGGAGCGAATAGCTGAGCGACTGGGGGAGAGAATGGCAACGGGAGGGGGACACTCCACAGTCCCTGAAAACACCCCCATGGAGGACCTAGTGGAGGACACCATACACCCTGAAGCCTGCGTGGGCATTACCCAACTGGACACCTCCTACACCACACACCAAAGTCAAGGTAAGAGGCATGCTCCTGCGACCCCGTAACCTAACAATGCCCATGCCCCCAGTGCAATCTATATTTGTGAGCACAGTATTCCAGTCCCTGCTCCTCCTAAACGCCCAAATTAATTGTGGAACCTCTAGTGTGTAAAGGTGCTTTGATAGCCAAACACAGCCAGATTAGTAAAGATGCACAGACCCCAAAAGCCAGCCAGGGAATGCAGACATTAACCAATAGCGAGCCTGAATGCATGTTGCAACATCCCAGGTGCCTTAATCATACCAGTAGCCATGCACTCAACCACATCACAGGTGCTGCGGATACTGACACGTCCGACAGTGACATCCTCCACATCACGGAGACACCTGAAGAGACGAAGGGGGAGAGGCAGCCTGCGCCTGCACCTGCACTGATACCCAGGGCCACCCCTGTAGCTACAGGTGGAGCACAACATAACGTCTCGGCACATAAGGAAGTGGAGCAGACCCCACCCCCACCCTGGAGGCAGACACAAATCACAGCAAGTGTGAGGGCCCACGCCAGCAGCAGGTCAAGGCAGCAGTGCTCCGTGCCCACCACAGCAGCCATGGAAAAACATGCACACAACGTGGGCCTGGGCATTGAGGCTCAGATGCTGCGTGTGCACCGCAAATAATGCACAGCACATGGCAGCAATGCAGCTGCAGCTCTAGAAAACAGCACACATCAGTCTCCACACAGAGAGTGTGCAGGAACTGACCACGGCGGTGAGGGAGAGCAACCAGCTGATGGTAGCACAGCAGGACATCACCCGCAGACGCCACAGGCAGCTGCTCACACGGCTGTCGGGGTGTGCGCGACAGGAGGCGCTAGTTTTATAACATTTCAGGATGTGCCGTGGTGAGGCAACCATGCATACCAGCTCAGGTTACATGACCTTGGATGTATAAAAAACGTACCCTTATTTGTTGCTGATGGAAGCACATTGAGACTTTGTGAATTAAACACAAGCTTTATTTTGACAACAAATCATCCTCATATCAATCTTTGATGTGGCTTGCATGAGTGCAGTGTTGTGTGAGGGGTATGGATGCACTAGAAATAGTTCTGTGAGATGTGCACGCGGCACCTGTGACCTTCAGCAGGATTTTCCCCGTGTGCATGATGCACATGGGCAGGTGGCAGGTTGTCCCCCTCCGACTCACTACCAGACACCTCAACAGGTATCCTCCGCTTGGAGCAATATTGTGAAGCATGGCACACACGACCACGATGCGGCAGCAGATTTCGGGCCCGCCAGTCTTGTGGAGGATGCGGAATCTACTCTTTAACTTGCCAAATGTTCGCTCTATCACATTTCTGGTGTGTATATGCGCACCATTGCACCTACCTTCCTGTGGTGTTGCTGGGTTGAGGTATGGGGTGAGAAGGTATTCACAGAGGCCATAGGTGCTGTCACCTAAGGGGAGAAGCAGAGGGTCAGGGCCTGTTATGTGCGGCAACATGGTCTTAACATACTGTATGTGGGCATGTGTACTTACCTAGGAGATGTCCCTCGCCAAAATCACCCTTGGCCAAGCGGGTGTGTATGCCGCTGTGCCGGAAGATAAACGAATCATGCGTGCTCCCTGGGTATTGTGCCACGATGTCTGTAATGATGGTCTTCGCATTGCAGACCACCTGAATGTTGAGGGAGTGATGACTTGCGGTTCCGGTACATGTATTTGGTCTCTGCGGGTGGACAGATCTGTATGTGGGTGCAGTCGATGCGGCCAATTACATAGGAGAAATGGGCGGTATGATGGAAGTCCAGTTTAGTTTGCATTAAGTCCTGTTGGGTTGTTGGGAAGGTGATGTTGTGATGTATCTGGCTCAGCATGGAGTCCAGGAAACTCTGTAAGCAGTGTGAAAGTGTACTCTGGGATAGGCCCCCTGCAACTGCGACTATCCCCTGGAAGCTGCCGGAGGCCAGGAGGTGCAGGCAGCACAGGACCTGGACATGGGTGGGCACGGCATTGGTCCTCCGTATTTTGTGCTGCATCAGGGGGTCAAGGTCTCTGATGAGCTTCTTAATCATTGCCCCATTGAGCCTGCATTTGGAGTAGATCTCCTCTTCAGTCTGTCCCAGTAGTGTAATCCGCAGCCGAAAGATGCGTTCATGGATCCTGCGTCTGTTCTGGGCTGCAGCCTGGAGCCTCAGCCGCCTTGCCGTGATGTATAGACCTGCCATTGTGACTTTCCTCTTGCTCCTGATGAGTCTCCTTAAGTGTGTTTGATTTAGCCAACACCTGTTTGTTATTTCCAAAATTGTTTTTGTGGCCAATTTGACTTCATGGTTACCACCTGGTTTAGCTTCTCCTTAAATTGCGACTCGTTTTTTGTGAATTATGATATTTTCGCTATTTGCGATTGCTGATGCATGTGGATAGCGATTTGTTTGCTAATTCGCTATTTGACTGCAAATTCCCTATTGAATTTGCAGATTATGTGGAGATTCGCTTTTAAGGAATCTCACTGGGGGTTTCTACGGGTTTAGCGAAATCGCAAATTGTTGCTTTTCCACTTGATGCATTGCGGAAGTGGAATTTGCAATCTCAATTGTGGTTTCGTAGCGATTACGATTGCAATTTTGCTTGATGCATCTATGCCCAAATCCTTTAAATAATCAGTTCCTATTATGTTCCTACAGTGACAGGGATGTCCATGAATCAAGGGATATGTACTGCAGTGGTGAGGGTAAAGCCAGGGTTTAAGGACTATTTTCATGCAGTCAATGATTCTTGAACCAGCAAAGCCTCAAGTTACTATCTCTACAACCTCCTCTGGCTAGAGTATTGAATGAGAGGTTACTTGATATTCCTGGAGGTAGCACGAGGTTCAAATAGGTTTCCCTGCATCATCAACATGCATAAGGGACAAAGCAGCCTCTACAACAATTAAAGTGCCATCTCTTCTCCTGAGCCTCAAGCAATGCAGCAAGATGTGTTTTTTCCTATTGCACAGCAGCAGGAAACCCCTGTGTCCTGTGTTGGCCCAGACCCCTTGACAGCTCCCAAAGGTCCTCCGGTAGCTGAGCAGATGAACTCCTCCCAGGCAGACTCTCCTATAGTATGCTATCAGCAACTCTCTAACAGAAGGCAGAGTGTTTCTCCTTGCAGGGCAGTACAGTAGCATTTCAGCAGGAATTGTGGTAATGACCTGATCACTGCATGGAAAGGAACAACAAACAGGCAGACTTAGTCTTTGGAGCTCCGTTCTCCTCAACTACACTGGTGCACAGCCCCTACCTTTGTCATGACGGACCCAGGAAATGGTCATTCTGGACAATCCACTGTGTTGCACTGTTCAAAATCGGATAGTTTCCTCCAGTCAAATACTGTGTGGCCCTCTACATGATAGTTTCATGCCTGTGCCAATGGTAACAGGAGTCTCCTTTGGTCTGGGTCCAGTCATCTTAGTACAGGCGTGTGTTTTGCCTAATTGCCTTGCAGCAGATCACATTCCTTGAAGAGGCAGGAGGAGGGGCAGAGGTAACTGTGATCTGGCAGAGGCAGAGTGGCAAGCTTCAAAGGCGGCCCAGACACACCCATCCACAGAAACACTGTCTCACATTACAGTAGAAACTGTGAAGAATTGAATGCATAAAGCTGGTCACCAGTGACACAGAGAGCGTCTTGAACGACTGGACAACAACACCCACAACAGCAAGGAACTCTTCAGCATCGCCAAAGAGCTCTCCAACCCCAGCGCCGGAAACCACGACATCACTTCCTCGCAAGACCTCTGCGACTCATTCGCCTCGTTCTTCCACCGCAAGATCGCCGATATACACAACAGCTTCGGCGCACCAACCACGCACCCAACCACCGAACCAACGCCCCCACCACCACCCTCTGCGCCTGGACCCCGTCTGCGTCAGCACCAAAGACACCACCCGCACGATGAACACCATCCACTCCGGATCACCAACCGACCCCTACCCCCATCACGTCTTCAACAAGGCCGACTCCATCATCGCACCCCAACTCCGGGACATCATCAACACCTCCTTCAACACAGACACCTTCCCGTAGACCTGGAAGCACGCCGAGCTCAGCGCCCTCCTGAAGAAACCAACAGTGGACCCCACCGACCTCAAAAACTACCGCCCCATCTCGCTCCTCCCTTTTCCTGCCAAAGTCATCGAAAAGATCGTCAATCGCCTTCCTGGAGATGAACGGATCCCTCGACCCTTCGCAGTCCGGTTTCCGAGCTAACCACAGCACCGAGACCGCCCTCATCGCAGCCACTGACGACATCAGATCCCTGCTCGACAACGGGGAAACAGCGGCCTTCATCCTCCTGGACCTCTCTGCAGTGTTCGACACTGTCTGCCACCGCACCCTAGTACAGCGCCTCAGCAACATCGGAATCTGAGAGAAGGCACTGGAGTGGATCATCTTGTTCCTCGCCGGAAGAACCCATAGAGTCCGCCTCCCCCTGTTCAGATCCAAGGTCACTGAAGTCATCTGCGGCATACCACAAGGGTCATCACTCAGCCCAACCCTCTTCAACGTCTACATGAGCCCTCTCGCAGCCATCGCACGCAAACACAACCTCAACATCATCTCCTACGCCGACGACACCCAGCTAATCCTCTCCCTTACCAACGACCCCGCCACCGACAGAACCAGCCTACACGAAGGGATGAAAGACGTCGCCGAATGGATGAAGAACAGCCGCCTGAAACTAAACTCAGACAAGACGGAAGTCCTCATCCTGGGATCATCGCCCTCCGCCTGGGACGACTCCTGGTGGCCCCCTGCCCTGGGCACCACCCCCAAACCAATGGACCATGCACGCAACCTGGGCTTCATCCTGGACTCCTCCCTCTCGATGACCAGACAAGTCAACGCCATCACGTCATCATGCTTCAACACCCTGCGCATGCTCCGTAAGATCTTCCGATGGATCCCCACTGAAACCAGGAAGACGGTCACCCAGGCACTCGTCACCAGCGACTGGACTACGGAAACACCCTCTATGCCGGAACCACAGCCAAACTTCAGAAAAGACTCAGCGCATCCAGAACGCCTCCACACGACTCGTCCTGGACATCCCCAGACACAGCCACATCTCCGGCCATCTGAGAGACCTGCACTGGCTCCCCGTCAGCAAGAGGATCACGTTCAGGCTCCTCACCCACACACACAAGGCCCTCCATGACCTGGGCCCCAAGTACCTCAACAACCGCCTGACCTTCTACGCACCCACCCTCCAGCTACGATCGACCAGCCTCACCCTCGCCGCCGTACCACGCATCCGCAAAGCCACCACCTGGGGAAGATCCTTCTCCTACCTGGCAGCCAAGACATGGAACTCCCTCCCGATCCACCTCCGGCTGACCCAGGATCACCTCTCCTTCAGGAAGCTCCTCAAGACCTGGCTCTTCGAGCAGTAACAGACCCCTCCCCCCTCCCCCCCCCCCACCCCCCCCAGCGCCTTGAGGCCCTTCCGGGTGAGTAGCACGCTATACAAATGCCCATGATTGATTGATTGATTGCAGAGCTCCCCGCCATTTTAGTTTGCCTCCCTCCAGAATGGATTCCAACATGCACTCCTGCCCAACAAACACATTTCTTACCCTCAACCCATAACATACATACTGTACAGCCACACTACCCACACACTTCCAAACACAAGGAAGTGAAAGATCCGGTTAATGGAGACTGGAAAATTCGTTTACATGGAGGAGGCCAATAGGCATCTTCCAGCTGAAGGTGACCGATAAAAAGTCCTGTTCCTGCTCTAGAGATTGCTATACCACCATGGTCAGTCCCACAAAGCCGTGTTAGAGACTACAGTATCCACTCACTTAAAGATGGGTGCATTTTGGGTGTTTCTGTAACTTCAAAGTATGGCTCTGGGGTCATCATCCATTTTAATAGAGTCACCCTCATTGGCCTGATTGTTGAGATCATTGGGATAAACACCCACAGAGACTGTACAGGAAAGATGAGACAGGGCAGGGAGACAATGGAATCAAAAGACATGCAGAGGACTTGCCACCTCAACTACATGAGTGTGGGAAAGAGGAGAATGCACATTTCAGAAAGCATGTTTGTAGCATCTGTGTCTTATAAATGTGACCGCATGTTTGGTAAGAAGCTGGTGACGATTAATGAAAAGGAAGACTAATGTTGTTGTGAACATCTCCAAGGATCTCCAAATACTGGACATGTATCGCATTTAACATGAAGGTACCTCCATCATTTGAGAATTCAGACATTTAGCGGATTGGCAAAAGTTCCTGGTCTAGGAGAAACAAACCAGACCTTTAAACTAGACATATGTGCATATCATTTGACACATCTTAGATGGAAAGTCATACAAATTAGGCATTGTTCAAATTTTCATTGACGAGGTAGGCCATAGGTAGTCATGATTTCCAAATCCTGGCAAAAGGACCTTAATTACGCTTGGGTAAAACCGCACCAACATTTTATTGGAAGTTAGAATGTCCGCAAACGATCCATAAACTAACACATAGCCATTGTTGAATCGATATGTCCTACACCTACCACAAAGGAAGAGGCAAAACCTTCAATATTATATTGATGAAAGCACACACCCTGGATCTGATGACATCTTGTTTTGGCAGCTCAAGCAATTTAACTTTTCAGCCCATTGAAGTTAGCTATTAGTTGCCCACGGTGTGATGACGAACTTTCACATTAAGTTGATAGTTCCAAGGCTTGTTTTAGTTTTCCTTGACTAACATTTGAGAGGTTAAAGCACGTTGAATTGGCTGACCGATGCTGAGGTCAGAGAGCTACTGTGCTATTGCCATAAGAGCCGTACCCCCACCCAGCATAAAATGCCATCACCCTTCCCTCCGAAAAGGGCAAACATATTCTCACAAATGGCTGTAAAATGTTAAATACTGCTAAATACATTTGGTAGAGCTTGATGGTACACTCTACAACTGGATACAATACTGAAACATACTGCTTTTCAATTTACCACACACTGCCACACCTAGCTGCCAATCAGCCTCGTTACATGTGCACCACTCTAATTCATTCTTGGCGTTTTCAGCCAAAAGCACTTTGCATGCTGGACTTTTGCTCATACTTACAATGTTAAAAGTAAAACACGTTCCGAATTGCAGAGCTTCAGGCTAAAGTACTACACACGATATCTACCCCCTTCTTAGCTATAAAACATATTTACTATTTTAAACTTCACAATTAAACCCATGATTGCCAGAATGCCGCTGTGAGACCTCTCATATTAAAATTGAGGGAGTGAGGCGTTGGGATCATGTAAAGATCCCTTTTAACACCAAGTCCGGCCAGGACTTGACTGACAAAAGAGGGTTACTGATGGCCCATTACAGAGTAGCTCACAGCTGCCCTGTTTACTTTCACTAAATCACAGCTCAGTTTTTCAGCATGAAGTTTATCGTTATTTCCCTGGGGTAGGATAAGTGCTCCACTTTCCCAGTGCCCCACCCCCACCCCCTTTGACAACACTGCACGTCGCCCAGGGGGCCCACCCCACAGTTTGAAGACCACTGCACTAGAAAATGTCGCGTTGTCTTCAGGAGAAAGGTTAATAATGACCCAAGAACTGTCTTCGCAGAAAGGGTTTGCTAGTGGGAGACCACTATCATAAAGTCCCTTGGGGAACGTTACTCCTCGGAATGGAATCTTGTTTGGGACAAAAAGCTCATGTATGATGTGAGGCTGTCATGGCTGAGCTGGAGAACAGTGGAGAACAGTCTATTGTTTTTGGAAGTCAAGGGAGGTTCATCATGTGCAGTTAGAGCCAGTGCGCCAGAAGAAAAGCGCAGAGGGATAGGAAAGAGTCAGTTGAAAACAAAACGGAAGGTGCAATTGCTGTGATTGGTTGGGTCTAGACATAAATATTTTGGAAGTCTTTGGACAGTATTACAGGCTTCTTATTTGAAACTTTGTTGATGTCGAATAAAGATTTACTTTGTCATTACGAGGTAAATCGCCAAGAGACTGGTGTTTACCTTTCAACGAAGAAATAGAGGATTGTGATTAACTTCGTGAAAGTTATAAAGTAGTTGGATTAAATTGTAGTGTTTGAAATTCAAATGAAAGGTAAAGTGGGAAGCTTCATACTGAGATATACCTGTAGCATACCCTGCTAACTGACCGCATTCCTATCTATATGTGAGTTGTATGTGATTTTGATGAAAATCAAACATAGAGAAAAAACAGCTAAAACCCATTCTTGAAACTTTTCCACTTCTCCATGCCTTTTCAAGACCCACTTTCATGCCCCTAGCCCTCCTTCCTACTTTACTCTAGTTTTTTTTTTTTTTAGAAGAGCCCAAATCTTTTTCACTTTGTTCTTGCTTTTTTCACCCCCATTACCGCTCCTCTCAATGTATTACTTTTTTTTTACGTCCCTTTACTCCCATTCCCGCTTTGCACATTTTTTACAACCTCTTATACTGACATGTGATTACATTTCTTCTTTCAAATCTCTTACTTTACCTGTTGCATTACTCCGATTGTTTTACAAAACCCTCACTAACACTTTACTCTTTTTTCAAACCCCTTACTCCCTTCCAGCTTTAGTCCATTTTTTCAAACCCCATTGCCCCCAACGTTATGCCCCTTTACTTTCCCTCTTTTCTTTACTTTTTTATTATGAACTATTTACCTCTTTCCTGCATTACTCCCTTTTTTCAAACTTTGTCCTACTTTACTCCCATTTCTTTTGACAACCTTTACTCATTTCCATTTTTTCAAACCCTTACTCCCATTTTCCGACCCCATATTCATTCCCACTCCAAACCCCTTTCTCTCCCTCTAGCTTTCCTTCTTTTTTAACAAACTCATTACTCCCCCTTGCACTTTACCCCTTTTTTCAAATCCCCTTAGTTTCCCGCTTCTTTCCTTCCTTTGTTTACAAACTCTTCACTCCCACTTCTCATCATCATCAGAAAACTTTATTTCGGCCAAAAATGGCCATAAAAGGACGGATAAAAAATACTACTTTACATTTGGTGAAAAACAGAACTAAAAACGCAAGATTACATTCATAACATTATCATAACCAATGCCCTGGAAGAAACGCCAACTAGCACACTAGAGACCTGTTTTAAAATGAAAATCCATTATCATCTCATTTGACCTTCTAGCTCACCCCACAGCCCCACGTTATTGTTTGAGTGAGACAATGATAAAGTGGTTGTGCATCATACGGCGAATCTAGGGGACCATGACTCCATTTTCCTTTGCCTCAGGGTACGGCTCCACGTTGTTATTTAAATAAAGCAGTCATAATGTGCTTGTGCATCATATAGACAATCTACGAAGTAATAAAGTGCTTGTGCGACCTACTAGACAATCTACGAAGTAATAAAGTGCTTGTACGACCTACGGGCAATCTTAAGGATTATTACATTATCCAAGAATTTGATTTCATAAAAAGGCCCATATTTAGGCAGAAAGTTACCATAACCTAGTCTAGCAACAATAGACAATCGTGCCAATGAACAAATTGACAATTTCTTATTTGAACATTATAGTTAAAAAGTTTTCCTAAAACATTTCTAAAATGATTGCTTACAATTTACAAAGATATCAAATGTAGAGCTAAAGAACAGCGCCCATTATGGTAAGTATAATACAGTGTGTTGCCCACGCTAGAGAGATGACTTTAAAATGGCACTACGAACACACCACATTGAGAATAAAAAACGTGAGACAGAAAACACTATGGGTGGGGGGGTGTCATATTTCAATAACCACTATGCCTCTCTTCAGTGTCTGACTCCCATGTGTCTGCATATCTGGCGGAGCCAGCGCGTTCTTGCCCTTTTATAACCCTGGCAGATAAAAAGTACATTCATATCTGTCCCCTCTATATTGCTGCAAGCTGGGCATCCCTGATCTGATGTGTTTGCCCATTTACTAGTGAAGGTGCGTAGTGGGAGCTCCCCGTATCTAAACTGAAGGTATAATATTTTGGCCAAGAATGGCTGAATATCATCCAGGGCCGATTCTAGACAGTATTGGTCTATAACTTATAGAAACTCTAGTGTTAGGCAACCAGCTGAGGGATTCCCTGTGGCCTGTATTCATTTGTATTCCCTATAACTCTCCACTAAGGTATTCCTAGGCATAGCAAGGCAGGTTTCTTCTGCATTGGTCCACAGGTTACCTCTCCCTGGGGCAGCACAGGTGTGCCTAATGTGTACCAGCCAGGCAAGTTTGCCCTCACCCAGGAGCCTCAGCACTTCACTCAGCTCTTCCCTATAGGCTGAGAGTTCAGGGGTTCTCCACAAGCGACGCCAGAATATATGGGGGTCTGAGGGCGGCTTCATCAGAGATTGGTCTAATCCCCAAATCCATTCTGAGAGGTATAAGAGGGGAGCTGGGTGGGGGGGGGGGGGAAGGGAAGGAAGGCTGAGGAGTTGCCTAGCAAAAGAGTTCTCTGTGCGGTGGTCCCAGATTTCTGCAACATACAGAGCAGCGCCACTGGCTTGTACTTTGTAGATTTCAACTGCCGGGCTTATTGTTTTGTGGGAATAGCTCCTATATTCCTTTGTTAAGCCCACTGTCGGATTGTGCTAACTTTAGGCTTCCTAGATTTGCGTGCCCCAATCCAATTTTTCTGTAAGCGTGATCCCAAGGTACTCAAAGATGGATACCCTCTCTAGCGGATTTCCATCTAAGCGGGGATTGGGACGTATACTAGTACTAGCATTAAAGACCATATATTTGTTTTTTTGGAGGTTGATCTCCAAG
The DNA here is from genome assembly GCF_964263255.1 of Lissotriton vulgaris. Taxonomy (NCBI): domain Eukaryota; kingdom Metazoa; phylum Chordata; class Amphibia; order Caudata; family Salamandridae; genus Lissotriton; species Lissotriton vulgaris. The sequence continues at coordinate 1,604,091,081 of NC_141691.1, forward strand.
CCCCGGTTATTGCAAAAAGAACTAAAATTGTTAAGGGCCTTCTGAATTCCCATGGGTGATTTAGACAGAAGGAGAATATCATCTGCGAACATCATCGCAGGAATTTTGCAATTCGCAAGTTTAGAGGCATCAATGTTAATCTCTGTGGTAAGTGACTCAACTAAGCCATTAATAAAAAGACAGAAGAGTGTCGGGCCAGGAGGCAACTTTGGCGTACACCTCTTTCTACCAACAAATGGAGCGGTTAGGTCGCTGTTTTTCCCGTACCTGGTTTGGGCATAATTGCCTTGGTGGAGACGTTCCAACAAGAGACAGAGATAAGGTGGTACGCCCAAGTCCAACAGGAGTGCCCACAGTTTCCCCCTCGGAACCAGATCAAATATGGACTTAAGGTCCACAAAAATCAAGTAGAGGCTGCCTCCCTCCAAAAGTATGCACTTCCAGTATAACATTTGGAGCCTAAAAATGTGATAGATTGTTGAAATCTTGTCTTGGCTCTAAACCCAGCTTGGAGGGGGCTAAGTACCTTGTGCTCATCCATCCAGCTCTGTAGCCGTCCAAGGAGGACGCGGGCAAATCAGTTTTGACTTATGTCAATGAGACTAATTGGATGGTAGTTGGCAGGGAGAAGTGGCAATCCCTTTTAAAAATAGGTATAATTTCAGCCCTAGCCCAAGTAGTAGGAATCGCCATGCCACAGAGTATGGCATTGAACAAGGAGCACAGGTAGGGGGTCCAAATAGCGGGTTCAGAGCGAAAAAGATCACCTGGGATATTGTCAAACCCTGGGGCCTTGGAGGGTAAAATCCTATTTACTGCCTCTGCAGTCTCTTTTAGGGTGATGGGTGGGGACTTTCTCATATGACATAAGAGAAATGCCCACTGACTAGACTTCGTCCATCTGCCCTCCATTTGCTCTCTGCTATATTGAATTCTATTGCGCATTTGAATTCCTGTGTTCTCGTGGTCACTATATTCCAGAAAGTTCCCATATCATGCGTACTCAAGGCGTTGTTCAAAGTTTCCCATTTCTCGTTTTCCCATCCTTTTTTTTTTTTTGCTTTGCAAAATGGCTTTTCTATGTAGCACCGTTTTCTCACTGATTAAGGCCCTATCATTGTTTTTAATTGCGGCAATAAGATCTGACTTAGCCTTACAACAACTCACATTATCACATGGGAGTCGTGAACTTCCGACCCCTTTTGCTCTTTAACCTGTGATCAAGTGGTGATGATACTACTGATACATTCTTATCACAAGATGAGATTTCCTCTAATATGGTCACTATCGACATAGGGCATGATATTGAAGTCTATCACCCTAGGCCATGATTTAGAGTCTACCAATATGTAATCTATGATAGAAGTTTGCCCTGGTCTATTAAAGGTATAATTCATTGGTGTATCTGATTTAGTGCGTCCATTGCATGCTCTCAAATAGTGATTGAGAATGAGAGTGTTCATCTGCAACACTAGTGGAGACCATGCACGTATTGGGAGGATGTCTGGCTCCAGAATAGCCCAGTGGAGATCCTCATCACTTGGGTTATCAGTGCTCCAACCATTCAGTGAATCGTACTGGCAATTAAAGTCCCCACCCATTATAACCCAAAAATGTCCAGGAATTGATGCAAGAAAGACTGTCAGTTGGTCAAGGGTTGGTGACTCTAAGCCATAACGGACTGGATGGGTGTAGACATTAATCAAAGCGATTCTAATCTTGGTGGGGAAGGTTAGAAAAATACAGAGAATATCACTAGATGATGTCTCTACCTGTTTGGCGACACATCCCAAGTGCACACCAACCCAAGTACATAAATCCCCTGATGGCCTTCCCCTGTCCATGCAGGATGCTGTTATACTAAACTGGATAGCCCTCTCTCTGAGTGTCCGTCCTAGCCCAGGTTTCCTGGAACATACAGATTTCGTGATGGCCACTAAAAGAACCCCATTCTGGATTATCCAGTTTGGAGGTGAGACCTGCTATGTTCCAAGAAAGGCACATTAACATGAGTGGACCCATACAAGCTTCTGGGATTGAGAGGCAAACATCCTGTTTTACTGTTAGGCTTTGAGGTGGTGGGCTTATCACTTTTTGTCTAACTAACTGTGGACATTTACTGGCAGTGAGGGGGTCTGCAGTGTTATCTGTGTTGTTTACAGTCACACACTGTTGTTCTATAAATGACCATTGGGTCTCCAATGGGTGGTCAGGTGTAGAGTTAGTATTAGCAGCCACCTTCCATCCTTTGTTTTCCACTCCTCTCTCTATCCCCTTCTGTTCACCGGGCCCCTGTCTTAGTGTCATCAGCCCCCGACAAGATGAACCCCTCAAAGACTCCCCTGAAAAACAGAGCTCCCATGTGGGAGCCCCCTACATAGGGGTCAATCCACCAGTTCCAATGAGTCAAATCTATTTGTAAGTGGCAGATTATAAAAAATTGAGCTGGGTTGATTAGATCCCCTAGTGGGATGTTGATTGGTCTATTTCCAAGCCCCCTTCTCAAGACCATCCTGACTTGTAACTACCGGAATAAGGCTTGGGGGTACAAATAACCCAGAGGGAAAGACCCTATACCCCCTTCTATGGCTCCCATCTAAAAGTGTTTGTACTAGATTTGGTAACCTAAAATTGATCATAACACAGTCCCCTGTGATGTTTTTTGACCTCCAGCCTATCCATCCCACCCTGTGGGTCGTAAGTATATCATCTGAGTTCTTGTGTGAAAAATGTCAATGCTTGGCCAACCAAAAAATACATTTGTTTTTTGAGTGCCGATTGTGATTCCCTGGAGCCTTTGTTCACCCCTGGAACACCAGTTAAGATTATTACATATGGAATTGGGGCGGGGGGAGATTAATAAATGGCAAGTCTGGGCTTGCTCCATCACTTCCTAGACTTTGAGCAGTCTTTACTCCAGCTTTAGGTTTTGTCCCCTGTGGGAGGTGTTCATGAGCCTGGGATCTCACTATGTGGGACCTACTATCTCTACCTATCATTTGATCCTGGATTTGTCCCTGCCTGTCAGATGAATCATTAATGTATCCTTAGCCTAGCTGAATAACTCAACCGTTTTTCCCTCCCTCCTGGCTAGTGTAGATTTGAGTAGGGTTAGGAGGCGTAGGACTTGATAGTAAATGCTCTGCCATGGTGGCGGGAGGGACTTGTTGAAAAACTGGATATCTAGCAGGCTCGTTCCCCCTTACAAGAGCCTCAGTCATACCAGCCCAAGTTTCAACCAGAGACACAAGCTTATCTACCCTTTCCAGAAGAATGTTAAGTTTGTCCTTTACAATGGCCCTCATTTGGGCCTGCATGTCCTTGACCAGTATATGAACCCAGTGTGGCTGTGTCGAGCCTTCTTGCAAATGCACTGTTTTAGATAGACTTGCAAGTATTCAACCCCAACTACCCTCATCCAGATCTTCACTTCAGAAAATTATAGGGAAACTGGGCTTTGGTGGGCAAAATTGTCAGCAACCTCCAATACACAGGGGAGATCTAGAGTGTTGGTCAATACAATCGGAACTCTACAAGATGAAAAAACAAAGGAGATTCTGACCTTCGCTCCAGTGGTCCGGGTGTCCAGCCTTAGGGGGATGGCCCAGCCTCTTCCGGGCTCTGACGGGCCTGCCCTTGGATTTGCCCAGGTGCGTTCCGTGCAGCGGGAGCCCTGGCCAGAATTTATGCGACTCCTGGCGTGTGAGGGTGACAGCGTTGGCTGCGTCTGCGCACTTGGAATGCTGGGGGTGGTCATTTCTGCTCCCCTGGTCGTGGTGAAGAAGGCAGGAAGTACAAGTATGGGCTCCCACTTCTGCTTTATTTACTTTTTCAAACCCTGTATTCCTCTCCTGCTTTACTCCCTTTTTCAAATCCCTCATTCCACTTCTGCTTTACTCTTTGTTTCAAACCCCTTACTCTCCACCCCAGTACTCCCCTTATTTCTCCACATGCTGTACTGCCTTCCTTTCCAATCTCTTTACTCTCTCCCACTTTATTCATTTTTTTCAAGCAACTTCTTCACCCTCCAGCTTTAGTCGTTGTTTGCAAGCCCCCTACTCTTATTCCGGCTTTATACCCGCTTTTCAGACCCCGGGCTTCCCCTCTCACTTTCCTTTTTAAACAAAAATAAAACCCTTATTCCTATTCCTGCTTTACTCCCCATTTACAATCCCTTACTCCGCTCCAGATTTACTCCTTTAAAAAAAATCTTTACTTCCGCTTTACTTCATTGTTTGAAACCTCTTACTCCCTATCCCACTGTACTTCTATTTTTTTGCAGACCCCTTATTACTCCTCCCACTTTCTTTCTTTTTTGAAAAACCTCTTACTTCAACTGCCTCTTTGCCCCCCTTTTTTCAAACCCCCTTACTTCCTCCTCCTGCTTTACTTCCTTTTTAGGTCAAGCATTCATGACCTCTTGTATAGAGGCACTGACTCTAGCCTATAGGGAACTCAACAATATTGGCCCCCAATATCTAATTAAGAGAGTCCGCAAATACCATCAGTCAAGGACTCGAAGATCAAACCATCTTAAGCACCTTGTCACGCCCCGTTTTTTAAAATCCAGAATAGGAGGACGGTCCTTCTCTGTCAAAACCGCGACCCAGTGGAACTCCATGCCTGAACACATCAGAAAAGCCAAATCGGAATCGATCTTCCGGAAGATCTTGAAGACCTGGCTCTTCATCCTCCCTTAGCACTCGTGGCTCGACAACCCTTAACTAACCCTCACCTTTCTATGTCTCCGCTAGCGCCGGGAAACCACGTTGGGGGTAGCTGCACGCTTTAGAAGCTTAAATACATACATACATATACTTTAGTATATACCTATATATTAGTATATACTTATATGTGTATGTACTTTGTGGGCTCTGGAGATCAACCCTAGGACTTGTCTGCTTCTGCTCAGGGACTTTTTTTCTGTTCAACTGCCTCTATTTAACTGTCTTAGTAAAAAAGAACCAGCAGAGGTCAGTAAAATACCAGTATTGCTTTCTGCTGAGGGACTTTCGTTTTTAAACTTTTTCTAGCAACTGCCTCTGTTTAACTTTCTTGATAGAAAACGACCAGCAGAGATCAGTAAAATACTAGAATCACTTCAGCATTCTCTAGATTCCAGTCCATAGAAATTGTCTTCCACAAGCACCCGTAGACAATAATATTTTTTTCAAATCTTGTATTTTCAGGGGCGTGGCTAAGCCGTGGACCAAGATGGTAGCACGGCGCTGATTCTCTCCCGGCCGCAGTGACAACGCAGCCTTTTCCCAGATTCCAAGGCGGCCCAAAACCTTGCGGTAACCTGGTACATGTGGCAGAATAATCCAGGCATCCATATCTGCAGTCCGGTGTTCCTGTGAGAGGTAAAGCAGACAGAATCGGCGTCTCCGAAAAACTGGAGCGGAGCACAAGATGGCAGCGGGGGGACGGCTTCGGGGAGCTGGAGCAGAGGTGGAGTAGTCGAGCGGTGTGGACCCCTGACTAAGGCGGTGCGGAAATTCGCGGGTCCGACCCGGGCCGCTGCAGAGCTGCACACCAGCCTAGTGAGCATCCCCCAGTGCGGGTGGTCCGTTTGGCCTCCTGCAGGGAAAGCGCTGAGTGCCCCCACAGCAGTGCGAGCCGGCGCGAGCGGGGACAGGGCCTGCTCACGCATCCTGGTACAGGGCTCAACAACGGCCTTGGCTTCCCCCTCCTGGCCGGCGCTCTTGGGGGCGTCTGGAGTTGGACTGTGCAGCCCGACCCCCCGCCTGAAAATCATCACCGCAGACCCCCCTGCCTGGAGGTCATCAGCTGGGGCCTGTACACCTGCACTTTGCGAGATAAGACGCCTCCGAAGGAAACGTGGCGAGATCTGTTTGGAACAAATACCCTGGGGGGCCTCAGTCCTCCCTTGCATAATTTCTCCTGTCATACCTAAAATTGAACTGACTGCCGATTCTGCCTTTCCTTGCACCATCCACTGCGTGCAGCCCTGACCCGCACTCCAGTTGAACTTCTACGCAGTTTGGGTCTAGACCTCCTGGCGGTTACCTGGTCCTCCAGCGCCCGGCCTGTAGCACTCCTTCAGTGTTGCGACTAGGGGCCAGCATCCGCAGCTCCTCTACTTGTTTTTCTGTGCTGCTGCGGCTTGGGCCGCAAAAACACCAAGCAACGTCTACTTCCTTTTGAAAAAGTTACGGATACCATCAGCGACCTCCCTGGCGACATGGTGGAGGGTGGGCAGGCATCCTCCATTCCGGAGGACAACACCACTCAGTTGGGCCCACTACTGCAGGAAAAGAGGGCGGGATTCAAAGCCCTAGATGTGCTTTTTGACACATTAAATAAACGCATGGCAGAACTCTGCTCAAAGATCACTGTGCATGACAGACGCCTTGATGTAGTGGAATCACGCACGTCAGATCTGGAGGATGGGATGGCGTAATCCTTGAAAAGGCTTGATTACATGGAACGCATTCTCAAGGAGGTCGCAATCCAGAATGAAGATTTTGAAGCGTGCAGTCGCCATAACAACGTCCGCCTTTTGGGCGTGTCCGAATCTACAGCTGCTGGACACCATGGTGGAGACAATACTGATTGACCTATTCGGGAGAGAAGCTTTCACTTTGGGATTTGTGGTAGAACCTGCCCACAGATCACTTGGCCCTAGACCCAACATCGCCCGAGTAATGAACTTCAGAGACAGGGATATAGCGCAGCGATTGGCAAGTGAGCGCGGCAAAGCGATATGGCAGGGCTCCAAAGTGTCTCTGTACCCAGACTTTACTGTTATGGTCCAGGAAGCCAGGAGGAAATATACGGGAGTCAAGGCAACACTCAGGAACCTTGGACTGAAGTACAGCATGCTATACCCGGCTAGGCTTCAGGTGGAGTTCAACGCACGGGCCCGGGTCTTGGAGAATCCTACGGAGGTGCAGGAATTTTGCCATACTTATAAACTCAACAATAAACAATCCTTGGAAAAGGACAAGCTTTCCCCGGCACAGTGGTTCGGACGCGAGCATGGATCTGTTCTCTGGTTCTGGTCATGGCTGACAGTCTGGATTTGCCTTTTGCAAACATAGGCCGCGCATTTGAGTCACTATAGTTTATATTGGGAAATGGTTTACTGTATACAGTGTGCCAAAGACTTGGCTGTTCCCTTAACCATCTTCCCGCGCTCGCCTGATCTATCCAGATCTTCTGTCAGCGCTGGGACGCTCTCGGGCAGCCATGCGCTTTAAAAATCTCATTACAATTACAATTACAGTATGCTACATATGTCACTAGGCTGAAGGAGCATGATCGCCCCCCTTTTGGTGTTCACCTTGTAATAGTTTTTGTGGGGACAGAATGTACCCTAAATGTTTGCTTTTCACTATGCTGAGGCTGCTATTGGTACCATGTGCTGGTTTGTTGAAGTTGGTATTGCCTCTCTGGATGGGCGGGTAGGCTGGGTGGGGGATGTGGCGGGAGGGTATTGGTTCTTGTTGCTTTGCACTGAGACAAATGTAGATACATACATAGAAGCACTTTGCAAGTACACACATTTATCATGCATTACGTTCCATCCTACCACTATGTCATGGCACAGGAAGGTTTCAATTCTGGCCCCTCGAGCGTGACTTTTGCTACATGGAATGTCCAGGGCTTGAATAACACTCGTAAAAGGAGACAGGTCGTCCATTATTTACTCAGGCACGGGGTCAACATAGCCTTTTTACAGGAGACTCATCTTCTCACCAGCGATCCTGCCCATTTTGACACGGGCTGGGGATCGAACAGATACTTTACAAACTACAGTAATTATGCCAGGGGTATGGCCATTCTCATACACAAGCGTATACCCTTTAAGTGCCATTCTGTAACGTGTGATGATGAGGGCAGGTTTGTAATCGTTGTGGATACACTTATGGGTCACAGGGTAGCATTGATGTGTGTCTATGGCCCCAATGTAGATTCACCTGATTTTTATTACTCCTTGCTCTCTAAACTGATGCAACTGGGCCCCATGCCTCTGTTGCTAGGGGCGATTTTAAAATTGCCTTTAATCGAACCGCAGACAGCACCTCGACGGCACCGGACCCCAAACCCCGAGCGCGTAAGGCCTTGGAGTTAGGGTGACCAACCATCCATAAATTTCACTGACCGTCCGTAAATTGGACCTCACATAAGTTGCTCGTGAGGATCCTTTTTACGAGCGCCTTTTGTCCGTAAATTTAGGCATTGCAGGGAACAGAGCTGTTTCCTTGCAAAAGGCCTCAGCTCCGTGATGGGGCCGCCTCGCAATCCTCCGAGCACAAGAGCAACCCACCCCACCCATTGTCATTCTGTGTGGGGCTGATTGCCACGTACAGAATGACAATGGATCAGTCTGGGCTGGCACAGCATGTGGTGGCCTCCTTCAGCCTCGGTCCAGGGCAGGGCATTCTGTCACATGGAAGTGCAAAAACACCCATGCTGCTGCTCGGTGAGAATCCAGTTAACCAAAGGAAGACGGTGAAAGAAGTTCAAAAGAAGGGATTATAGTTATAGTATAGCAGCCATGGTTGCTGCTTTTTTATTTTATGTAACTAACAATCATTGACAAAGCCAATAGTTCTGGCTTGTTGTAGATGTAACTTTACTTGTTGTATTATATATCTGGATGCAATGACTGAAGCAACAAATATACCAGTGCTTTAAGCCACATATTATATTACATTAAACACCCTTTTGGAGAGACCTCACTAGTTTTTACATGCCACTTAAAGCTCTGGCAACAACACCATGTCACTGTCGTCTCATGGCCTGGCACTGTGCATCATGCATGGCTCATGCCTTCCACTTTTTCAGATTGCCTACGTGCAGGGGCAAAGTGAAGCCTGCCCCATCCCTTGCTTTATGAATTGCAGTGAGGGTGGCGTTCTTGATGAGTCTCATAATTAATGTGAAAAGGTGAGTGAGTAATTAAGTGAAGGGATGGGTGGATGGATGGCTGGATAGATGAGAGAAATGATGGATGGATGAGTGAAAGGGTGGATGACGGCGAGAGAATGGGTGGATGGATGAGTGATATGATGGATGGATTGATGAATTGATAAGTGAAAGGGTGGATCGATGAATTGATAAGTGAAAGGGTGAATGGCTGGACGAATGAGTGAAAGGGTGGATGTAAGGCTGGATGAGTGAGGGAAAGGTGGGTACATGGACAAAAGGATGGATAGATGAGTGAAGGAGTGAAAGGGTGGATGGATGAGAGAAAGGATGGATGGATGAGTCAAAGGATTGGTGAATGATAGGTTCAATGGATGGATTTGTGAGTGGATGAGTAGATGGATGGGTGGGTGCATGGAAGGATGAATGGCTAAGTGAAAGGGTAATTGAAAGAGAAAGGGGGTGGGTAAATGGATGACTGAACAGGTGAATAGGTGGAAGGATGAGTGACTGGATGGATGGGTGGAAGAGTGGATGGATGAGTGTACGGAGGGATAGGGTGAAAGGGTGGATGGATGGGTGATGGATGAGTAAAAGAGTGGATTGGGGATGGATGAGTGAAATGATGGATGGAATGGATACGTGATGGATAGGTTTGTAAATGGATAAATATGGACATGGAAGGGCACACAGATGGAAGGACAGAAAGAATGGTGAAAGACTGAATGATGGATGAAAGTATGATTACACATTGTAAGCCCCATTATGTTAAGCAAGATTTCCTATACATTGACTTTCACATTTATATGAGTGATTGTCTCTACATAATATGTGTGTGTTGTAACGCAGTCCAACACTCTGCCCCACATACTTGGGATGAGTAGCACTATAGAAGAAATTAAATACACATGAGATAGGGTCTATGTGAAGATGAGGGGCGCCATTGGAGGGTGGTAGCAAGGCCAGACTGGCCAGACCGGGCATCAAGTGTTTTCTCTGGGAGCTGGAAAGGAGGGGGCGTTTTTTTACCACAAAAAGACCTGCACATTTGCTTAAAGCTGCGCGCATACTGACAAACCCTGAAAGTTCACAATTGTCTCAACCTAATATAAACTTATTTTCACTTGTACTTTAGTGGTTTTCTATTTACTTACTTACATACTACGGCGCAACCTTCTCTGATGTGTCTGTAAAACGTACCTTTTGTCCTGAATTTTGACCTCCTGTCTTGAATTTGTGTCCTGCATTTTGACCCTTTGTCCTGAATTTTTACACTCACTGTCCTGAATTTGCACCCTTGTCAGTTAGTCACCTACTTGGAGTCCCTGTGTGACCAGTTCTCCCTGTAAGACTTGGGCCGTACACGAGATCCAGATCACATCACTTACACACATTATGCTAGCCCTTATAACACATGGACAAGGATCGACCTCTGGCTTACAACCCCCGAGATTTCCAATTGGTTTCATGGACTCCAGATGCTCCCCAGGACTTACTCTGATCATTCCCCAGTTTAACTGTCCCTGAGGGTCCCCCGCTCAAGGGTTTCGAGAGACAGTAGCGCTTCCCTAATCGTGCGTTAGAGGATGAGATATTCAGGCAGGAACTCCGGGAGGCAATTGAGGACTACTTCAATATAAACACAGGGTCAGTTGACTCTGAGGCAATATTGTGGGAGGGTTTTAGGGCCTACATGAGAGGGGTATGCATTTCCAAGAGCGCCGGAGTACTGCGGGAATTGCACAGTGCTCTTGACTGCTTTGAAAAAGAGCTTGGTGCACTAGACAGACACAAGTATCGGACCCAGAAATAAACAAACAGTGGGAAGCTTTTCTCATGGAATATAGAGACCCTGCGAGAGGGAAATACTTTTTATGGGGAAATACCATAACGCCAAGGTATATGGGGAAGGTGACCACCCCGGGCGGGTATTCGCTTAGATGACGACCCCCTTACAATAAAGAATATACTACCGAGCTACAAACTGCATCTGGACAGCAAATCACCAACCCACTGGCCATCCAGGGGGAATTCCTTTCTTATTTTAAAACTTTGTACACCACGAGGCTGGGGCAGGTCCGTACAGAACAGGAGAACAACCTGTCGGAGATTGCATTGCTATATCTTGAAAGATTCATGTAAGATTTCCTGGCGGTTCCCATATCGGAAGACAGCATTGATGAGACCTTCTCTGCCCTAAATTCCTCAACTGCGCCTGGCCTAGATGGTTTCACGGGTGAATTCTACAAGGCATATAAGGATCTATTTATCCCCCGCTTGTTGGTGTATGCCGAAGCGCTGGAGAGGCATGTGTTACCATCCACTCTCTGTGAAGCGGTAATAATAGTGCTTCCTAGTCCGGAAAGGATCCCCGATTGTGTGGCTCACACCAACCTTTTTTGCTTTTAAACCTCGACTACAAGATCCTGGCCAATGCTCTTGCTTGTCGTCTCTCCTTATTAATGGAATCTATCATTCCCCCTGCTCAATCTGGTTTTGTACTCCATCGCTCCACAGCCCTCAACCTCCGCACATTATTTAACACCCTAAATAGAATAACCCAGACACCCCCGCTGCGGCGATCCTACTGGATACAGAAAAGACTTTTGATTCCTTAGAATGGCCCTTTTTTTTGTCCATATGCAGCGAATGGGGATGCCCACCGGGTTCATTGCCACTACGGCCCTGTTAAAAAGCCAACCCACAGCCAGGCTTCAGCTAAATGGCACCCTGTCTGCACATTTCTCCTTATCGCATGGCACGAGACAGGGCTGCCCCTATAGCCTTTGCTATTTATCTTGGCAATGGATCCCTTGATCAGACATTTTTAGGAGAAGCACCTACACAGAGGTTTGCAATTTACCACTGGCCCACTGCTAGTTTCACTATATGCGGATGACATATTATATGTCCACGACCCTCGGGTGACTCTGGATCCCTTATTCGGGAAATACTCCGATTTGGTACTTTTTCCGGATTGGGCATAAATTGGCACAAGTCGTGATTTTCCCCCTCACGGCCAGCACAATCGAGTGGGACCTGGAGTTCCCTTTGGAGTGGTGTACCGACTCAGTGAAATATCTGGGCATACAAGTCCACCTTGAGATGGACCAGATTATCCGGTGTAACTATGGGGTGGCGATCTCCAAATTAGAGGCGCAAATAGACACATGGCTTAAGCTTCCACTCTCCATGGCCGGGCGGGTGGCCCTCATAAAGATGAATGTGCTTCCAAAGTTTTTATATCTATTTCAGAACATCCCGATCCCCCTCACAAACAGGTTTTTGGTTACTCTTCACTCTCACTCAATCAAGTTGGTGTGGGGCAACAGAAAAGCCAGGGTGCACTGGCAAATCATGACGCTTCCCTGCAATAGAGGGGGTTATGGAGTCCCTGATTTGCAACTGTATTATCTGGCAGCACAATGCAGCTTTGTTCAAACATGGTACCACCCAGACGCTAGGATACCGTTCCTGCTTCCGGACTCGGATTTTGTTCTTCCGGACACTTTGGCTACAGTACTGCCCCTGGGAATCCCCAAAGACCCCAAAGATAATCAGCTTGGATTAAACTGGGACACATTACAAATGCACCGTCACTATACTCCTCTGCTCTTCCAATCCCCAACGCCAAATGGTTACCCATCACTGGCGAAAAGCTAGTGCAGAAGACTTGTGCTAAATTTAACATCACTAAAATGGGTGATTTCTATCCTGAGGGCCATATGTTTGACCCAGATGACAAGACTTTATTCCCTGACATTACGTTCATGGACAGATTTATCCTAATGAGACTACGCTCTGCATTGAGGGCCAAACTTCCTGAGTATCAGCTAGAGCCTGCTTCTTTCTCTCCACTTACAATAGTGATAGACAGTAGTAGGGGGGTCCAGCTCATATCCCAACTCTACAGAGCCTGTGCCAACATCATTCCAGTTAACGATGACTAGATACGTAGCACCTGGGAGGCTGACTTGGGTAATCAAATCACGGACGAACAGTGGGCGGCCTGTTGTGCAGTTACGAAATCGGTCTCTCTCAATAGTCATCATATATTGATCCATTTTAAATTTTTGTGCAGGATGTACATCACCCCGGCCAGGACACACAGGATAGATCCTGCTAGGTCACACAGTTGTCAGAGATGCAACTCCCCATACGCAGATTTTGCGCACCTTGCCTGGACATGCCCAGGCATTCATGCTTTTTGGACGGGTATACACAAGACAATAAGCGGTATGGTAAAGATACCAATGGAACCCTTACCAGAGACTGCCATCTTAGGCTATGTCATTCAATTTCCACATACAGTTCGCATGTTTGTTTCTATTGGTTTATTGTTGGATAAAAGAGAAATCGCCATACACTGGGGCAGCAGGCATACACCTTCAATAAGGTATTGGCTTCACAGCTTGGCGTCTTGCTCCATGAAGAGTGAGCTGTATGCCAATACAATCCCACCCTCCTCAAGACCTAAGGATATATGGGCCCCTACAGATCCTTCTTAGCTGCACAGCAACAAGATCCCCCCACCCAACAGGAACAGCGTATAGTCCCGACAGGCGTAGAATGGCTAGAATGGCACAGGATGTGCACCACTCATAGCACCTACATGCTACACGATATGTCGAACTCAGATTTTACGATACAATGGGATACGGGATCGAGAGACTATCTCTGATGTGTTGTTTGATGGGAGTAGCGATGGGATGCTTGAGACGGGCTAAGTAAGAAACACCTGCATTGTACGTTATAAAACATGTCCTTGACTGTGATTGTGAAGAAATTAGATTGCTATATCATGTACACGTACTTATGTTGACACCTGATTGTACTCAGTGCATTGCTTCTGTCCTTAAGAAAATGCTAAATAAAGTTGAAAAAAAAGTCTTGTATTTTCAATGATTTGACCACTGAAGGCCTTGATTTTATATTAAAAACAGAGCTTTGGACTATACCATTTCCAGCTGAAAAGCAATATTTCTCTCCATGTTTCCCATACCTGGTGTGTCACGCAGGTTGGTGCTTACTTTCCACCATGTTAAAGAACAGTTGATGTTTCAGCGCCCAGGCTAATATGCTGCATAGCTAAATACATATAAGGTCCCAAGGGAAGACCGATTGCATTGCAAATACTTGTTTATAAACTCATCTCTTCCATTCCTGCTTATTTATCTTTTTTCAAAGCCTTGATTCCCCTTTCCTTTTTACTACTTTTTCCAAACCTCTACATTTTTCTCCATCTGACTCCCATTATTTTATACAAACCCCTTATTCCCTGCATGCTTTGTTCTCTTCTTTCTCAAACCCCTTAGTCTCCTACTTTACTCCCTTTTTTACAAACCCCTTCAAATCTAGCTTTGCCCAGGGTCGGAATGGGAAAAAAAATAGGCATGAGCACCACAATTACAATGGCACTCTATTGGCAAAGCATATCGTTAAAAAAGTGGGAATATCCGGGAAATCAACAGTAAAAACCGGTTCACTTGGCCATAAAACCGGCCAACAAATGGATGTGTCAGTCCAGCCCTGATTTCTCTATTGGCCAGTCAGACCCTAGTGTTACCCCATTTGTTACAAACTCTTTACTTCCTTTCCCGTTTTACTCCATTTGTCAGCAAACCCCTTACCCATCCCCACCTCCCCATCCTAAATACCCAGCCATTTCCCCTTCTTGCCTTCCCAGCATGCTGTGCTTTGAAATAAACATTTGCCTTTTCCACTGAATCATGCGGGGAAGGCCTCTCTCGTCAGACAGATTTCGCCAGTCTAACTTTCTTTATATTAGAAATTCTGCATAATGACGGATTACGTTCTGAGTGATCAAATGGCCGACCACAAAATGAGAAATCAGGATGATGGGGTTGATGAAGCGTCCCTCAACTTGTCTGGCAGAGTCAAATTAAACATCAGATTTGAAATCCTTTCCCAGTGCGCCCAAACCATTATTGCATCAAGATACAGGCCGATGTCTGATGCTAATGTTTGTTAAGAGCTAGCCACGCTGACCCGAAGCTGGCAGTAACCACGGTGGAACCCTGCAGGTCAGCTGGAATGAAATGTCGTTGTGTAATTCATTGCATAGTTGGCTTTGAAAGCGCAAATTATGCAGCTGCTTGTAATAAACCTTTTTCTGCTACATTGGTTTGAGCTATGTGGTGTCAACTCAACTACCCCAGCATTCTTGTGTTTTGAAATTCGATTTTATCTTTAAAGTGTTTTAGATTATTCGTTAGATGGAATTCTTATATGAATTTACTTTTTATCTTAAAATTAATGCACATTAAAATGTTGAACTGCACAGTAGCCTTGTCATTGGAAATATTTTCTAGCTGACTCAGGTTTTTAGAATATATTTACAATTGATCACTTGAATAAGATTTTCCTGTTTATCCAAAACATTGAATTGTCTTCCATGTACCAACAATTGACATAAAATGCAGGGAACTGGGTCCTTATGTATTACCTTGGCCGTTTCAAATTGGCCTGTACATTTTTAAAGAAAAAAGAGCCTGAGCTGTGAGAGTTAAATAAGTTCCCTTAAATTTGTTTCGGCACTTATGCAGACAAACCTGGGGTCTAAGGGCCAGATGTAGGTAATTTAAAATTACAGATTCTAAAATACCGAATTGTACCGATTCGGTATTTTAGAATCGGAAAATGGGATGTAGGTAAAAATTCGGTAAATATTACCGATTCGGTAATATTCGGTATCATCCATTCGGTATACCGATTCGGTAAATACCGAATCGCCTATTCAAAAAAAGAAAAAACCCAGGAGTCACCCAATCAGGTGCAACCACCCCCCTCCCAACCAGGAAGTGGCCACACCCAGGTAGGTGCAAGCAATCAGAAGCTTCTGGAGAGGCTGTGAGAGCAGAGCAGAGTCCCTGAGCCACAGGAAAACTTTACTGCTTTAGAAATTGAAAAAATGGCAAACAACACTGAGAAGGAAGGTGCAAAGAGGAAGAGGAAAATCAAATTAAGCACCATGGAGCTGCATGTCCTCGTGGAGGAGGTGGTTAACCCCTTGTATGCTGCCGCGATTCCGCACCTGTGCGGCAAAATCGCAAGTGGGCGGGTTTATGACGGCCCCAGCCATCATCAGCACACGAGCGCCATAGTGCATGACGGATGGGGGCAGTCATCAGCATGCAAGGGGTTAAGGAACACCAAAAATTGTTTGGGAAGCTGTCCCTGACGGAGGCAGAATCTGCCAAAAGGAAGATTTGGCTTGAAATACAGTGAAAGGTAAATGCTGTTGGAGTGACCCCACGGGAGATAGACGACCTGAAGTAGAGGTGGTACGACCTCAGGAGCTTAACAAAGCGAAAGATTGCAGAGCTCCACAAACAGGCGAACCTTACTGGAGGAGGGAGGAACTGGGCACCTGCCCTGACTGAGCTAGAGGAGCTGGTGGAGTCCACCATTGAACCAGAGAGCGTCTGTGGACTGGGAGATGCAGACAGCTCAGCCAGAGCTGCCACCAGAAACCCCACCCCATCCCCTTCCCTTTCCCCTATGTGGCATTGTTAACCCTACTCCAGTAGAGGTAGAAATATACACCAGCAATGCATTATGGGAGATGTAGTCATTGAAAAACCTACCATGTCATACAGCACACCAAGCAACAGGGCATGCAACACACATCAGTCATGAGCAAGCTGAGGCAATAGCTACAGTGTTTCAGTGATTAGAATTTAATTGTATAAACAGTGCTGCAGGAACACGGAGCTAATGTACACTTTTCTGTCCACAGGCGAGACATCTCGCAGGCGTACCAGCGAGAAGGAAGGCAGTGCACCACAGAGGGATGACACACAGGAGGCAAGCACAAGTGCAGGGAATACCACACAGGACACTGGTGCACCAACAGCTCAGCCAGCCTCCCAAGACCTGCAAATGTCACCACAGCTGCAGGCCTCCCCTGAGCGTTTTGGCTCCCCTCTACTACTGTCCTCACCTGAACTGCCTGCGTCACCGGCTAACACAACACCTGCAGTACAAAAGAGCAAGAGGCATGTAGTTGCCACACTACTTCAAATGGAGCCATCAGCAGATGACACGGTTGGGGATGAGATACCAACCTTGGCTGGTGAAGAAAGCACTGCCATATAGCAGTCCAGCGCTGAGGGTGCCTGCACAGGTACCAGACGCCGCAGGCCCAGAGACAGCAGTGCTTCACAACATGTGGAGGGTCCCAGTGTCATCCGTGGACTGGAGGGTAGCATGGTGAAAATACAGCGTATGCAGGGGAAGGCCATCCATCGGTGCAACGCCAGATGAGGCACCAGAATGAAAACATGGCAAACATAGGAAAGGGCATCAGCGCATTGGTGGATGAAAACAAAGAGATGGCATCAGGCATGAGAGAGATGGCTGTAGGGATGCGGGACATGTCACAGTCCGTGCTGCTCTTGTGCACCAAACTTGACCAGGGCAACAAGGCGGAAGGACAGGCAGCAAGCACAGCAACACACTAAGGCAGTTAACCGCCTGGCCACAGCCACTTCCCTTCTTTGCAGGCGATGCGTGAACATGCAGGAGGGACTGGCACACAGCAGCAATGGAGTGTCCGGGGGCCTTGCAAGGGTGACGAGTGCTGTAGAGGTGCTGCTTAATGCGCAGTCAGCACATACTGCTGCTCTGGATATACCTGAGAGCGAGGAAAGCACCAGTCGAAGCAGCATGACAACCCCCCTATTGCTGAGACAGGGAGGAGCAGCAGGCTCCATGGGGCTCCCACTGCCCACACACCCAATGAGGACAGCCATCTAATTTCATCTGGCACCGGTAGGCATGGCCGAAAATGACTAATGCTGCCCACACTCCATGACCTTGAATGGGGAAGTGACCCAGGACTCCCATTATTGATCGATGCCATTTGTGTTGCACATTTTCGCCTTTGAGTACTTGAGTAATGCCAAAAATTAAACTACATTGGTTACATACTCCACCTGGCTGTGTCTCTTTACTTACTTAAAAGTAGTTTCGTGTGGTCTCTGCCAGTCTCTGTCTCCCATCTGTTGCTGGCGCCACTCCTGCTGTGTTGGGCTCAGGCTGTGCACATTCATCATTGTGGTCCTCAAAATCACTTAATTCCACTTCTGTACCTTTCTTGGTAGCAAGGTTGTGCAACATTGCGTAAGTTGCAATGATCTTACAGCAGATGAGTGGTGAGTACTGCCGTGCGCCTCCACTTTTGTGGAGGCAGCGGAACCTGCTTTTTAACAGCCCAAAGGTGCGCTCCACAAAGTTCCTAGTAGATTTGTGTGCGACGTTGTATCGTCTCTCGCTCAGGGTTGATGGGTACAGGTAGGGAGTCGGGATGAACTAGCGGACGGCATATAAGCTATCACCTATTTGGAAATGAGAGAGCCATTAATCACATGCACACCAACACATACATCTGCAATAACTATCAGGGTGTGTCACAGTGTTTTACCTAGCAGGTATCCTTCTCCGAATTCCCCCGCTGTCAGGCGTGTGTAGATCCCACTGTTCTGAAAGATGTAGGAGTCGTGGGTGCTTCCAGGGAATTCGGCCACAATGTCTGTGATAATGTTGGCAGCATCACAAATTAGGAGAAGTGTGGCTCAATGGTTAGAGCGGCAGACCCTGATGCAGAGGTCTAGCCCGGGACCAGGGTTCAATTCCCCGCCTCGGCGGTTCTTGGGCTCAAAATTCCAAAGACCTGATAATTCTCGCTTCGATGCCTATTCCAATCATGGAGTCCCACTCTGCAACTCTGGGCAATAGCTTGCTTAATCTCCACAACGGCCCCCACAACGCTAAGGATGCCTGCCTCCACCTTGGGGGTGCCCAGGAGTGGACGCCTCACAGGGAAAGCCAGGATGGGTTCCACAGCGGTATTCGTACAAGCGCCTTGAGACCCTTCCGGGTGAGTAGTGCGCTATACAAGTATCAATTTACTTTTTCTTTTTTTTACCTGCACATTGATAGAGTGGGTTGACTTTCTGTTTCTGTAAATGTACTCTGTGGCACCAGGTGGGCAGATTGGGATGTGGGTGCCATCAATACAGCCGATGACGTGTGGGAAATGTGCCAGTTGATAGAAGTCAGTCTCGGTCTTTAGCAGTTCTGCATGTGTGTCAGGGACGCTGATGTAATGATGCATTCTCTGCATCATGGCCTCTAGGAACTTCGGAAGAAACAGGACAGGCAGCTCTGGGACACCCCACCTACCGCAGCTATCACCCCCTGGTAACTCCCAGATGCAAGCAGGTGTAGGCTACAGAGCACCTGCACATGGGGTGGGGTGGCATGCGCCCTTGGCGTTGGGTGCTCCAGGAGTGGGTGCAGGTTCCTGATCAAGTCCAGGAGGGTGTGGGGGTATAGCCTGTACCTTTGCAAGATCTCTGCCTCAGTTAGTTGGAAGAGCATTATCTGCTGTCTGTAGACTTGCTCCCCCTGTCTCCAGACCCTCTTTCCTGCTGCCTGTAGCCGTAGCCACCTTGCTATCACGTAGAATGCCACCATTCTGGTCACACTGTTGCATTTTGAGGCCTTTTTTATATCCTGCACCTGGTTACCACCTGCTTTCAATCCATGGTAAAAACTCACTCTTAAATACCGAATTTCATGAAATTCAGTATTTTAGAAGTTACCTACATCTCTAGTCTCATTTTTTACCACTTCTTATTTACTGATTCGGTAACTTAGAATTCTATATTTTCCAAATCGGTAAATTCCGATTCGGTAAATTCCGATTTGGAAACTACCGATTCGTATTTACCAAATCGATCTTTTTTGGGCTCCTACATCTCAAATGCCCAATACCGGTTGGTAACGGCCAAAATTCGGTAATTTCAGCCGTTACCGACCGGTATTAGGCTACCTACATCTGGCCCCAAGTGTTTAAACTGCTGGGGGTTAATCCAAATGTTTGTTTTGATTGTACGCCCTTTACTTCATTCATTAGCGTTCTGAGATATCAGGGGAACTACTTAATGATTAATTGAAAATTAATTTAAATGCTTTTATTACTTTTTAATGACATAGATTAAAAAAATATATACATTTTCTAACCACCCGATCCGCCCCCCTAATCAACCAAGCCTCCCCCACAGATGGAACGCAACTGCAGAATGGGACCGAAGCTAATGACAAACAAATTGAAATACAAATCCAATGGGTTTGGGACACAGTGGATAAATTACTACCCCAACCAGAAACATCCTTTTGTAATAAAAGTCTGGTTTTTTTCTGAATAAATGGGCCTTTTACAGTAAGCAAGAACCACCCACATGACATGCAATAAATGCCGAAACTCTACCTCACTTGAAGCTGGAGATAAAAGTAAAAAAGGGGGTACACTATTTGCTAAGTCCTTTGAAAAGCAGAGTGTACATTGGGCTGTAGTGACAGATCCCACCTAAGAATCCATGCTTGAGAAAAATGGCACAGTCAGTAAAAAACAAACAAGAACCCTAGCTCACCCAGACTAGTCCAGGTAACAGCTCCTGGGAATTCCACCAGTATATTATATTAAACTTTTGAGACACTCACTCCGAAAGATCCCCAAAGAAAAAGCAATTGATTCACAATGGTAAAGAACAAAAAGCCCTCCAGTATTCTTCTGGCTTCCAAAGAAAACCTTTCTTTTCCCTCACTTGCTTCCCACCACCCAGGATCCACCTAAGATTTAATTCTAGCCAATTGAATTGACAAACATATCACTGATAGCAGTGGCTTAATGAATACCTAATTTAAGTGGGGTTCTGTAGTAAATCACTTCTCTACTGTTCTCCACTGAATAGAATGTACCATGACATGGAATGCCTGGGTGTGTCTCTGTGCTCACAGTGTCAGTTGGTCATCTCAGGCTGACCTGCTAGGAGCCTGCTCCTGGTGGGGCTACATCTGCACTTCCTTCCTTCTCCTACTCACCTATCCTAGAAGCAAACTACAATAAAGGATTATCTAACTATACAGCTGGACTCTGTATCTTCCTTTACTACAACTTGGCGACGATCTTGAACCTAGGCGTGGAGTAAGGAGTAAGAACAACTAAGGAACTAACAGACAAGGAACCAAGGGCTTTAAGAACTTTCAAAATGTCAATTGAAACTCAGATAAACGCCCTGGTTAGCACCACCAGTGTCCTGTACCATCTGGACAGTCTGCACCCTGGGTGTTTGTCATTAATTTGGTGCCTGCTGTTATCTGGAAGACTTCTACAGTGAACAAGTCTATCCAGATACAAGCTTTCCACAGGCGCAACAAGTTTACTTATCCTGCTGTCTTTTCCTGTTTTTTTATGCCATCAACCTTTGTGGGAAGTGTTGTGGTCTAACAGCAGCTTGTGCCTGCATTCCCTATCGACAAAATGAGTACTTTCTACACTCTGGGCAGCCTGGCATGTTGAGGGAAACATTTCAACAGCCTCTGGTGCTGCATGTTACTCTGCCTGTGTTTGTCCTGTGTGAGGAAACGGGCCCTTACTCAAGAGGCATCACAAGTGTTACAGTGGAACCAAGAGCGTAGCCTATGCCAGTTGGAGTACTTTGAGCGGACTTGGTAATAGGACTTTGAGCCTGGGAGACTCTCCGGAAGAGCCGTTTGCCAGCCTATTGAGATTGTGGCTTTCCACCTCTCTTATTGCCAATCCTTGGGGATTTGAGTGGATTCTATGGCTGTCAATAAGGTTTTCTATGGCTGTCAATAAGGTACTTTGTTTTTTGTGCATTGTGCACACAGAGTTTCGTTGCGGCGAAGCGGTTTGACTTTGGATCTCAGCGCGAGCTGCATTTTAAAAAATATTCTCAGGCCTGCTATAGCCCGTGCCCTTAGCTCCGTCACAGATTCTTCATGGCATCTCCAGTGACGCTTCGTCGTCTTTACATTCTCCGAGCTGCTGACCAACACTCTACTGCACAAACATGCCGTGAGCCACCCAGCGCGCCGTCTGGAAGCGTGCCGCCATTTTGTGTTTGGCCTGAGTTCATGCTATATGTTAGCCATGTTGACAGCAATGTTCGTTGCGCTTCATGCACCCCGGCGATCACAGCAACAAAGCTTCTGCAAAGGTGTTAATGTCTGCCTCCTGGTCCGCCCCAGTTTGGGCTGCATCGTCAGTCCCACAGTTCCTTCCGGTGGTAGACGACCTGAGCAACAAGCAAAAGACAAGATACTTCAGTTCAAGAGGGAATGGAGCACCACAACTCTTGACTCTTTTTCAAACTCTGCATCTCACAGTCGGCGTGACTCTTCACTTTTATGGCGATATTCAGCGTCTGCACACTGCAAGTATTCGGCTCTTGTGAAGCCTTCACTGCACCGGATTCGATGCTGGCCAATGTGTGGAACTGTGTGTAGGGATCTCGGTGAGAAACCGCTCCCACCAGTGCTTAGTGTTTATAACGTATAAACTTATTATGCATGTCCTGTATAGCACAGTGTTTTCATTTTGTGGGGGGGGGGGTGCTCAGTGTTTAACATAGTTTCTTGAGCGGACAGTTAGTCCCCCAGTTTTATTGTTTATCTAGTGTGTACCCTATCTAGGGGAGGTTTGGTCGTTTGTGGGGAGTCAATGCCCCGTGTCAGTTCCCAGGGTGAGCACCCTGCAGTGTACCCTTCTAGGCTTACCCTACTTAGGGGAGGTATATCAGTTCCCTGAGTGAGTACCCTGTGGTGTACCCTACTTTCGGGAGGTTTTGTTCTTTGTGGGTACTCAATGCCCCATATCAGTTCCCAGGGTGAGTACTCTCTGGTGTACCCTACTTTGAGGAGGTTGTGTTGTTTGTGGGTAGCCAATGCCCCATATCAGATACCAGGGTGAATACCCTGTGGTGTACCCTACTTTGGGGAGATTGTGTTGTTTGTGGGTAGTCAATGCCCCATACTAGTTCCCAGGGTGAGTACCCTGAGGTGTACCATACTAAGGGGAGGTTCAGTAGTTTTCCATGGTGAGTATCCCGTGGTGTAATTTTTCAGGGTGAATACCCTGTGTTGTTCTCTTGTTTGGGGGAAGGTGATTTATCAGTTCCAAGGGTTACTACCTATAGAGTATCCTTTTATCTTGACACTATGCTCCGGTCGAAGTCTGCCTGTATGGAACTCGTGGCCAAGGGTTTCACGTTCGTACGACTTTGAGTGAGAAGCTTTATCCTAGTTTTCAGTGTCAGCATGCCTTCTATCCTGATCAAGGGAACTTTGGGTTTCTTTTCAGAGCGTTTTTCTCTGGTGTATTTCTGTTGTGGGGGTTACACTCTTCCGGTTATCTAGAGTGAATTTTACCCCTGTTGTATTTCTCCCAAGGGTCCGTGTCTACACCCACTTTTGTTTATCAGGGTGCCTACCCCGTGGTGGCCCAAGTATGGGGAGGTTGTGGGTGTGACCGCCCTTCTTTGTTGCATTGGTTTTTATTCATCTAAGCCATGCTTTGTTTTTCCCTAAGGGAGGGGGATGGGGCGTGTAGTAGTAATGTTAGCATCTTATTGTATTTCTGCTCATGCTAATGGTATTTCTGATACCTCATGTAGTACACTATTAGATTTGTGTATCTCATTGTTGTACTTTCATGTAAATGTTATATTTGAGGTATCTTACTTATATTTCTCTCTATTCCTGCTGTCATTCCCTAAGGAAGGAGGATGTGTACTAAATTACTTATCTACTGTTCTCCACTGAATAGAATGTACCATGACATCATGGAATGCCTGGGTGTCTATTTGTACTCACAGTGTCAGTTGGTCAACTCAGGCTGAGCTGCTAGGAGCCTGCTCCAGGTGGGGCTACATCTGTACTTCCTATCTTCTCCTACTCACCTATCCTAGAAGCAAGCTACAATAAAGGATTATCTAACTATACAGGTTCCCACAAAAATGTTGATTTGTTTTTATGAATCTCTTTTTTCTGCATGTCTGCAGACAATAGCACACAAATAACACCGTAATTGAATAAGGGGTGCTGGGTGAGGGTAAATGAACCAAGAACAGAGAAGGAGACACCATACCAAAGCTAAATAGAAAGAGTGGGCTGGAGAAAGATAAGAAAGAAACTATGGAGGGGACAAAAGAAAAAGATGCTCAATAGCAGATGGGAATAAATAGGGAAAAACAATAAGCAAGGTTACTTGACACTATTCTGAAAGGAAGTCAGATAACAGGAGATAAGGGAACGTTGAAAGAGAAGAAAGACAGGTGGAGGCAAGGATGTAAAAGAAGGAGAGTGAAAGCATGAATGGTTGAGTGAAAGAATGGAAAGTTAGAGGGGGGAGATGAATCAATGGTTGATAGGGTGGGTGGATAGAATGATGAAAGCACAAATGCTAAACAGGTGAACGGCAACAAAATGGGCACTGGGTGAAATGAAGGATGGGCAGGTTGTAGAAATGATGGAAAGGTGGACGAATGACTGGATGGGTAAAAGGTGATTGAGTGAAAGGATTGATGGCTGGACGATTAAACAAAAGCTTGCTGGATGGGAAAAAGGATGGATGATACATGGATGGAAGGGTGAAGAAAACATGCGTAGGCATGGTCTAGCTCTCTGTGTGCCATTGTAGCCGAAATGGCTGCATGAATGAGGAGTTCCAGGCTGTGCATCCTGCAGCATTGAATCCCTTGAGGTTGGGCGAACCAGAGGCCCACTAGCTGTAGGATCAGCTGGCAAACCTGAGGCATCACTCACACCTGTGCTGCTGAGTCAGGTAGGGCCTACATCTCCCTGACAGGTACTGGGTACCAGGACACTCATGAGTGAAGGAGGCTGCTTGGAAAGAGAGACAACAATCTGCGACCTCATGGAAGATCATACAGGGTGGCAATATTGAAAGTGTTGGCAATCAGGTGCTTGGCCTTTGCATTCCAGAACCGAAGCTGGAGCTGCAAAGGATGTGGTGGTGGGCTCTCTCCATCTCCCCCTCCCCTCCCACTAAGTCATTGGCCACTCGTCTGCACAGCGCCACCCTTGCAGTAGAGGCCAAAGCTACCCCATCCAATACATCAGAAAATATTTGAATGGGCCTCTCTTTCTCTTCCCCAATGCCTGCCAGGAGTACACTATTGAACCTGTCCAAGAAAATCTTCCAAAAGTGAATCTGCCTTAACCCCAGCTGATAGTCTCACACAACGATGAAGCAACAGTGCCAAACCCAACCTCCTACAGAATGTCTGTACAACCGTCACCACCCGACAGGTAAAATTAAAATGTCTGACAAAACTTGTATCTCCCTCACTTTGGGCTTTTTCCTGGACGTGTCATCTAGCAGCTGTAGCAATGCCCCCTTTTCTCTTTGGGCAGCCTGGCCTCGATCGCCTCGGCATCAATCTCAATACTCAACTATGACAACGCCCTCTGTAACCCCACTGTCTTCTCTGGGGCTGGGGGAGCTCCAATATCCACCATGACTTCTTGAAAGGCAGAATCAGGCAGCGTGTTGAAAATGCTTTCTGAGATTCCACCAGTACAAAATCGTCAAGGTAATGAGTAAAAGCCATGCTTCCTGAAAAGCTTTCAAAGGCCCATTGTTAAAAACAACATCATTTCTCCAAAATAGCACTAGAAACTAAAACATCCCATAGTCCGTGCTTTATCTTCAATAAGCTGTCCTTGAAACTGAATGGCTATCAGCTGACAGTCCTCTGGGTGCACAGGCAATAGCTGAAAGAGAGAAATAGCCTTATTAATGCCATCTGGACCACAAATTTCCTACATAACAGTGCAGGAACAGTGAAAGCGTTAACAACAAAAGTCTTTATTACACAGACATTTTTTCAATGAATATTCCTTTACCATGAAGGACTTTACTACAAAAATGTAAGTAATTTGCAGGGAAGGGTATTATATGTATGTATGCATGTGTGTGTATGTATATGTATATGTATGTATGTATATATATATATATATATATATATATATATATATATATATATATGTGTATATATTACCTACTGGCGGTCGCCAATAGGTATATATAG
The DNA here is from genome assembly GCF_964263255.1 of Lissotriton vulgaris. NCBI lineage: Eukaryota > Metazoa > Chordata > Amphibia > Caudata > Salamandridae > Lissotriton > Lissotriton vulgaris. The sequence goes on from NC_141691.1 coordinate 1,604,116,919, forward strand.
TTAGGATTTTTTCTCTATGGGATTTTTGAAAATTCTATGTCTAATAACTTTGGCGTTTGTGGACGGAATTGGCTGAAATTTTCAGGAAAATGGCACATTTTGTTTCTGAGCAGCCCCTGAAAATTTGGGGGGGGTTCGTCAAGGGGGGGCCGAGAAAAAAAGGGGGTCCCAAAACGTGTTTTTCCCATGTTAATTTCCATAGGGCGGTTCGCCTCACTTTTAGCTCGAACGGCTGAATGGATTTGCATGAAACTTGGCAAAATTGTAGGGACTGTTAGCCCAATGCGCCTTTGCTAGGTCTCAATATATGTGCTCCAGTGTATTTTGATAAATTAACGTTCAAAAATATATATATATCTGTGACAGCGCTCCGGGTAGCGCTCCGGTTCGCGTACTTGACGCGTAACGAAACTTCGCGAAGCGAAGCTGATTGGCTCTCCGGTGTCTGTAAACATTCTAAACAGTCCGGAGCGGCCGCCATCTTGTCTCTCGGTAGGATCGAGAGACAAGAGGAGGCCAAAACGAAGGGGGAAATGACCATAAGGGGGCATAGTAGATCCTCCCTGACCCCCTAGGTTTGATGTGGAGGCTTTAAAAGGGCCCCGCGAAGCAAAACAAAAAAAAATATTTTTTTTTGCGTGGGGAGCGCCCGGTACGCTTTTGTGCAATGGGCGGTGGTAATCTAAATGATGAGGAGGGGGGAGGGGGGGTGGAGGGGGCATCGTTCAAAGCACATCAGCGTGCATAAACACGAAAATGTTTTTATCTACCACGTACTTGACTTATCTCTCTGTGATGCATTCCCTTGTGTTTCGGCAATGGTAGTCTGTTCATTACATAGATCGCCCGAGGGCGGTAGTACAGACCGCGCGTAGGAAAGGGTCAAAAGCCAGGGGTATAGGAGTATGTAACAAGCGAGCCATTTAATTGAAAAAACTAAACGTGACAAACGGTTGCAGGATCAGTGAAGGTTGATTTTATAATTGAAAGTATAACAGGATCAGTTACAATAAAATCGTCCATACGCACACCATGGGTGAGTATCATGGGTAACATTATTTCGAAGCTTTATTAATACAATAATCAATAATGAAAAATCGACATTAATAGGGTTGTCCGTATTCCCAGTCAGTACCCTACCCCGCCCGCCATGTGCACAAAGACCGCATATATCCCCCATAACGTCAAGGCTAAGTAACTAGAACGTCATAAGGAGATGCAAGTCGCTCCCATACTGGCGCCATTTTGGTCGAGGCCAGGCAGGTCCAGAGTATAGTTTAATGTCTCCAATAAGTAGCGGCAGGACCAGAATCCCTTTCGTCAGTTCTGGCTTCGTTATTACGAGCACTAGAAAACAAGACATTCTGGGCAATACCACCCTTGACGCAGCCCTTTATTCTACAAGATGGTGTCTTTCAAAAGCCAGGGGTATAGGAGTATGTAACAAGCGAGCCATTTAATTGAAAAAACCAAACGTGACAAACGGTTGCAGGATCAATGAAGGTTGATTTTTTAATTGAAAGTATAACCGGATCAGTTACAATAAAATCGTCCATACGCACACCATGGGCGAGTATCATGGGTAACATTACTTCGAAGCTTTATTAATACAATAATCAATAATGAAAAAACTAAACGTGATAAACGGTTGTAGGATCAGTGAAGGTTGATTTTTTTAATTGAAAGTATAACAGGATCAGTTACAATAAAATCGTCCATACGCACACCATGGGCGAGTATCATGGGTTACATTACTTCGAAGCTTTATTAATACAATAATCAATAATGAAAAATCGACATCAATAGGGTTGTCCGTATTCCCAGTCAGTACCCTTCCCCGCCCGCCATGTGCACAAAGACCGCATACATCCCCCATAACGTCAAGGCTAAGTAACTAGAACGTCATAAGGAGTTGCAAGTTGCTCCCATACTGACGCCATTTTGGTCGAGGCCAGGCAGGTCCAGAGTATAGTTTAATGTCTCCAATAAGTAGCGGCAGGACCAGAATTACATTTATGAAGAATGTTGAAGAGTAGTATGTTGAAAATCTGAAGCCATCGTTCTACAAACTCTCAACCAGCCTTGGATGGAAAAATCCAGAAGAATATACAAACTGAAAACCAGTTTTTGTCTGCATAGCATCAGCAGCAACACTTGAGTCAGCTTTGTGTGAAGCCGCCATCTTGATCCAATCAATACCGTCCCCTTGCACACATTCAGGGACCAGGCCGCAGAACGTGTCTTCAGATCAAACGGATTGTGGGACAAGGTCCAGAATGGAAGAGTCACCAAAAGGCAAAAAGTTCCGTCGGACCCCGGGAGCCGGCCGCCTATGTCGGGGGCGATCTCAGGCCACACCAGGGCAACAAGACTTGGGGAGGGGGCAGGAGCCAAGCGCCCCCTCCCAGTCCGCGCTACCACACCGCCCCTCGGGGGCCTCCATCAAGCGGTTCAGGGAGGCACCGCAGGCAGCTGTTCTTCAGATCAGTGGCTCTCACCGTCAAGGCTCCCCTCCGTTAGCAGCGATCGTTGGCGCTGTGGTTGCGGCCGGAGGCCCCGCCTAGTCAACGCCCCGGCCTCTCCATGTCGTAGGCCGCAAGAGTGGGCGCAACTCTGCTGACCGAGCGAGAAATACCGTCCCCCTGCACACATTCAGGGACCAGGCCGCATTGCGAGGGCACCGCAGGACGTGTCTTCAGGTCAAACGGATTGTGGGACAAGGTCCAGAATGGAAGAGTCGCTGTATCGCAAGAGTGGGTGAAATTTAGCCGGATGGCGGGTCAGACGCTGTAATAGCAAGAGCAGGCGCAACTCAGCTGGCCGAGAGAGACTTGGGGAGGAGGCAGGAGCTAAGCGCCCCCTCCACCACACTGCCCCTGGGGGGCCTCCGTCAAGCGGTTCAGGGAGGCACCGCAGGCAGCCATTCTTCAGATCAGTGGCTCTCACCGGCAAGGCTCCCCTCCGTCAGCAGCAATCGTTGGCGCTGTGGTTGCGGCCGGAGGCCCCGCCTAGTCAACGCCCCGGCCTCTCCATGTCGTAGGCCGCAAGAGTAATCGCAACTCAGCTGGCCGAGCGAGACTTGGGGATGGGGCAGGAGCCAAGTGCCCCCTCCCAGTCCGCGCCACCACACCGCACCTCGGGGGCCTCCGTCAAGCGGCTCAGTGAGGCACCGCAGGCAGCGGTTCTTCAGATCACAACAGAGTCTCATGCTCGATCGATTGAGCTGGCCGAATCAGGCAACAAGAAGGTGTGGGGGGGGCACCTCTTGCTCAACCACCACCTGAGGAGGTGGTACTCTCTTCCTAGGAGGTGGTGGTGGTGGTGGTGGTGGTGATGCACCAGCTGAAGCTACAACATTTGCTATTGCTAAGTGATGAAAAAAGGTCTTCCTCTCACAAAGATGAAAGTCAGAGTGAGGAAACAAGGAGGGGTTTTCATCATTTCTATCAAATAAGGTAGATAACCTAGAATCCTGCCCCCACAAACCCCAGCTTACCAACTTCAGGACCCCCAATAAACAGGAACTAATGAAAATTATAAACAGTATTTGCTCAGGCTCCCCTATGGATGCCTTCCCCCCGGAACAGTACAAAGCGGTCATGGAAAGCTTATTACTGGATCAAATAAGCAACATGATCACAATATCGTTCCAGGAAGGCCATGTCCTGAAAAATTGGAAATCTGCCCAGGTAATACCATTAAAAAAGAAACCCAACATTCCAATCACTCAGCTTCAAAATTTACGGCCAATTTCCCTTCTCCCTTTCTGTGCCAAGATCATAGAAAAGGAGGCCAATCTCCAACTCATGGAGTTTTTGGAGAAAGAATCACTCCTCCACTCTTCCCAATCAGGGTTTATATCAGGCCATTCAACCGATTCAGCTGTTCTGTATTCTACCGAACAGATTCGGAAAATGGTGGATGAGGGAGAGACAGCAGCGTTGGTCCTACTGGACCTAAGTGCAGCGTTTGATACCGTGCTGCACTCAACGCTGCTGTCTCGGCTCTCAGACATGGGAGTAAAAGACTCTGCTCTCACCTGGTTCCAATCCTATCTCCCTGACAGAACTTTCCAACTTCATTGCCCACCATTCAAGTCATCACCTCGCAGTGTTAGCCATGGGGTTCCACAGGGCTCAAGTTTGAGCCCTACTTTATTTAACATCTACATGGAACCCCTGGCACACATAGCGGAGGAATTTGGGGTGGGCATTGTCAGTTATGCTGACGACACCCAGTTGGTGTTCAAAATAACGCCAGACAGTAGAGACTCAGCTTCCAACTTCTCTAACTGTATGTTAAGGATAGCAACGTGGATGAACGCCAACTGCCTCCGTTTAAACGGAGATAAAACAGAGGTACTGATAGTGGGGAAGGATACTTCTATCTGGTCCCATGCATGGTGGCCTAGCGAATTGGGAGAACTACCTGTGCCTGTGGAGAAAGTGAAAAATCTCGGAGTCATGCTCGACGCCGATCTCTCAGGCAAGGCCCAGGTAAATAAAGTGACAAGCAAATGTTACAGCACCCTAAAAGTACTGCATAAAGTACTAGACCTTCTGCCGACCGAAGCGAGAAAGACCATAGTCCATGCCTTAATATCCCCCCATTTGGACTATGGTAATGTTCTCTTACTTGGTCTAAATCAGAAGGGTCTGCACCAGTTACAATGCATACAGAACTCTGCAGCACGACTGGTGCTCGGTCTCCCTCGGAGAGCATCCACCAAACATGCGCTTGCCAAGCTCCATTGGCTCCCTGTTAAAGAGAGAATTATATTTAAAACTCTCTGCTATGCACATCGCATTGCCCAAAACAAAGGCCCAAGCTATCTGAGAGGCCTCATCACCATCCATCGGCCAATTAAAGACCTTAGATCAGCGGGCATGATGCTATTTAAAATCCCCCGCATCACAAAAGCTAAAATGGGAGGAAAATCCTTCCGCTATCTAGCCACCAAGCTCTGGAATGCTTTGCCAATTCAGCTGCGGATGGAGCCATCTGAAACAAGGTTCAGAGCCAGACTTAAAACTCATCTATTTCCCAAAAACTAATCTTGTTCTTTCGACTCATGGTCTTCTTGATGGGTCTGCATTTGCAGTCAGCGCGGGGACACATAGTTTTGTGCAGCCAGGCGCTTAATAAATGCTTATTAATCATTTGGGACAAAAAATAGTTCTCAACCAATGAAAAGTGTTATTTTTAGGTCACATGACCTAGTCTTACATCATTAGGAACCCAAAAGTGAAATGAATCAATGAAAAGTTTTATTAACAAGTCACATGACCTGTTATGCTTACGTTACGCGCTCCGCGCCCCGGATCGCTTCCGGTAAGCTGCGCTTCGCGCCTAGCGCACCGGAGCACTACCGGGTGCGCTAACGCGGCGCGTCATATGACAGAAGGGACAGGCAACAAGAACCATCAGTCAAAGAGGGGAGGGCAAGTTCTTCTCTACCGGGTCACGTTGGGGCTCCACCGGAACTGATCGAATTGGTAGTCTACAGTGTTTCTGGATGTTTCAGACTGAAGCTGGCGTCAGCATGAGAGCATTCCGTGGCTACGTCGTGGCCATTCCGCGAGCAATCATGGCAGTCGCTCCCCACCGGAAGTCTGTGGGAGTCGGGGGGCCCCGGTGACTCTTGTATAATCTTCAAGGCTGAGGGGACGCTTTTGGGAATGGGGCCCATGCCCTAGCAGTCAAGCGTCCGAGTTCCAGGGTTGCCCAGAGCCATCCTTGCAGGCCAAGCCCAAGTCTGTGGAGCCGACCGCCATTTCCTGAGCTCCGTGGCAGCCGCCTGTCGCTGTACCGCAAGAGTGGGTGCAATTCATCCGGATGGCGGGTGAGACGCTGTAATAACAAGAGCAGGCGCAATTCAGCTGGCCGACCGAGGCTCTGTGCCGCAGGAGCGGGCGCAACTCAGGTGGCGGAGTGAAGCGCTGGGGTGTAGCTGAGAAACCTCCACCTGTGGAGGTGGGGGAGGCTCGTTCTCGCCGCCTCTCCCTTCCAGTGCACCCCACGCCGTCTCCTGGTGCAGGTATATGTGATGGTTGGACCAGGGCACCGCAGGACGTGTCTTCAGGTCAAACGGATTGTGGGACAAGGTCCAGAATGGAAGAGTCACCAAAAGGCAACAAGTTCCGCCTGACCCCGGGAGCCGACCGCCTATGTCGGGGGCGATCTCAGGCCACACCAGGGCAACAAGACTTGGGGAGGGGGCAGGAGTCAAGCGCCCCCTCCGAGTCCGCGCCAGCACACCTCCCCTCGGGGGCCTCCGTCAAGCGGGTCAGGGAGGCACCGCAGGCAGCGGTTCTTCAGATCAGTGGCTGTCACCGGCAAGGCTCCCCTCCGTCAGCAGCGATCGTTGGCGCTGTGGTTGCGGCCGGTGGCCCCGCCCAGTCAACGCCTCGGCCTCTCGATCTCGTAGGCCGCAGAGTAGTCGGGGAGAAATCCCGGGAATGGCGGCATGCATTTGGATCGATGTTGCAGCAGGCTGCCATGTAAATAGTTATTTAATAAAACGTTTTACCCTGTTACTTTGCTGGTGTGTTGTATATATTTATAATATTTGCATAGGGTTTGTTGTTGTTTTGGGCGGGGTGGGCGGCGGAGCCGAGCTGTCTTGCAGCCATCATGGCGTCGAGCTCAATTCCTCTCACTAGTTTCATATTTCTCATGAGGGGTTGTTCCTAATGTTTCTATTTTAGCGAGGTCAAAAAGAGATCCCATTAGTGGCCTACTGATTTTGCTTGATTCCTTTTGTTTTTTCTAACGATTTTTCACTATCTGTAAAGACTAAACAGAGTATTGCGACTCTGTGCTTGTTTGTAAATAGAGAATGAACCAAAGAGAACCAATTCCAAAACAGTAAATGCTTGGATAACAATCAATCAAATGGAGAGGGAAGCAGGCACGACGGATTACAACGGGGGCAAAGGCCTGCGTTACCTACCCTTCACTATCTGCAAAGAGAGAATACTCCTAAAAGAAAAGAGGGGGTTGCAGCATTCAAAGCACATCAGCGTGCATAGACACAAAAATGTTTTTACCTACCACGTACTTGACATTTTACAGCTTTTGATATTTGCTATTAAAAAAACATTGAAATTCACTGAAAAAACCATAGGTTATAGACCATATATAGTTAGGAATTAGCATTTACAAAACCTTGAAAATTCACTGAAAAAACCATGGGTTATAGACCATATATAGTTAGGAATTAGCATTTACAAAACCTTATTTTACTCACACAAAACCATTGAAATTCCATATATAGTTAGTTGCACTAACTATATATCGCGCACCCGCAATCCACTGCTGATGATGTCACATATTACATCATTCATGACATGGTCAGTGACATCACTGATGACATCACTGACAACATCACTGATAATATCATTCATGTGATAATACGATGAACCTCTTCAGACTCTAATATAACCTTAGATACAATCAGTGAAAACAGACACTCACAGATTGTCACTCATCCATGGAGTTACTCATACATCTAGTCAGTCATGCAAAGAATCAATCACACCTCCATTTCCTCAACTATACAGTTATACACACCTTACTAATTCAAACATATTCTAACACATAGTTACTCTCCTATACAATCCCTGATACAAGTTCACAATGATCCATACAGCCACTCACACATTCACTGGCTCTAATGCACAGTTATTTATATATGTTAACTCTCACATGTACTGTGTTTTACATATGTACTTACTTTGACATGTAGCACTGACCATGTCATGAATGATGTAATATGTGACATCATCAGCAGTGGATTGCGAGTGCGCGATATATAGTTAGTGCAACTAACTATATATGGAATTTCAATGGTTTTGTGGGAGTAAAATAAGGTTTTGTAAATGCTAATTCCTAACTATATATGGTCTATAACCCATGGTTTTTTCAGTGAATTTTCAAGGTTTTGTAAATGCTAATTCCTAACTATATATGGTCTATAACCTATGGTTTTTTCAGTGAATATATATATATATATATATATATATATATATATATATATATATATATATATGTGTGTGTGTGCGTGTGTATATATATGTATGTGTGTATAGATATATGTGTGTGTGTGTGTGTGTGTGTGTGTGTATATATATATATATATATATATATATATATATATATATATATATATTCACAGCAAAAAAATGCAGGTTTTATGGACGTTATAGTTAGTTGGACATTTCACTCGTACAAAACCAGAGAAATTCGGACATTATAGTTAGTTAAGCTAATTATAACCCTCGCCCCTGCAATGCACTGCTGATGACGTCACATATTACATCATTCAAATCAGGGTCAGTGACTCCTGGATTTCTTTCCATGCAAGTACAGAAAGTTGGTGTTGTGATATATATATCTATATGTATTTATATATGTGTGCTTGTTTGTCAGGATTTTCTTTGCACAAAGTTTTCCACACGCACACATAAGTAAACTTATATTCCAATCCTCATTTATTTAGGGCAACAGCAATGTAGGTTACAATCCCAACAGCCCTGTGCATTTCGGTCTGTCAGCAGACCTTGATCACGGGTGCAGAGCGCCACCAATGGACTCATATTAAAAAAATGACCACATAATGATACATCCCATCCTTTGTAAGGCGCGCTTTGCATTCTGGTAATTGTAGTAAAACTATTTGTGCAAACCAATAATCAATTAAACATTCATGAATTCATATTAGTGAATTTCATGATTGTAGTGTGATACCCTGAATTTGTAACTGTCTTATATGATGCGATAATCCCAAACATAATCACTTTGTAAATATATAACACTTGATTTGCATTATGTTCACCTGCATCATTTGATGCAATTCTTTTGCATTTCATTAAGATCCAATGACATGTGTCCGCTTGTTTATTTAATCCTGCCCTCCAATGGGCCTATATTTCATGTAATTATGGACTGTAACACAATTATATTGAAAATGCATCTACTTCTGTTTAGTTTGGTGAGCATAGTGCATTGCCCTTGTTCTTGCATTTTAAGTTAACATGGGCTTGTCTAGTTAACCTGTTAAATTCACAGAATTTTACCGATTCAGTATTTGAGAATCGGTAAATACTATGTAGATAAAAATGCAATATATTTTACCTATTTGCTAATATTCGGTATTACCGAATCGGTAATTCCCATTCATTCCTATGGAGGCCCATAGGAATGAATGGGAAGCGATTCTTTATTACCGATTCGTTAAATACAGAATCGGTAATAGGGGGAACATATTCAAGGGTGGCAGGGTGTCACATTGACACCCTGTTGCACCAGCGAATCGTGCATGTGTGCACAAGTGGCGCACATACATGCCCTAAGGGCATGTATGTCTGCCACATGGCACTGAGAAAAAAGCAAAAAATTGTTTTTTCAAAGGTATTCGGTATTTACCACCAACTTATAGTTGGTGGTAAATAACGAATCCTTAAGGCTAAAATGCACTTACCTGAGTGCTACCTACATAGGCTTTAAGGAATCGGTAATTTACCAATTCCTTAAAATAAGGAATCGGTAAATTACCGGTCGGTAACGGTGAAATGTACCGAATTTCACAGTAACCGACTGGTATTACCCCACCTACATATGGCCCTATATGTCTTGCTGGTACAGTCTCGCAATATCGGTGCAAGTGCATCTCTTCGTCCTTATTTAATCCATTGGGGGCTAGAGTTTGAAAGGCCAAAATGTGACGTGATTCTTTTTCTCTTAAGGTACGTTCTCAATTGCCACCTCTCACATGGCGCTTGACCATTTACAGCGTAAAACTTTCCCGTTCCCTCCATGAAATTTCTCCATGTGTTTGGCAACAGCATAACTGCGATCTCCATTTGCTGTTGCATTCACGTGTTCCAGAATACGCTTTTTGAGTTCTCAAATGGTGCTTCCCATGTATTTAAGTTTGCAGGAACACTCAATTATATAGATGACATATTGGCTCTTGCAGTTGATCAATTGATTGATTTTCCACATCTTTTTATTTGCCATACGAATTTCCTTGACATTTTGCGCAATCTGGCATACTTTTTCCGTAATATTTTTTCAATCTGTTTTGATTTTGTGGAGAATATAGTGATTACACGAATTTGATCATCACCCTTGTCTTTTCTTTTATTGTATCACATCTTGATTGTTTTGCTGTCCTTTCAAAACAAGAGACTAATATATTTTTGTTATATTTTCTTTTCTTATAAAACATATATGTGTGTGTGTGTGTGTGTGTGTGTGTGTGTGTGTGTGTGTGTGTGTGTGTGTGTGTGTGTGTATATATATATATATATATATATATATATATATATATATATAATTCACTGGAAAAAAACATAGGTTTCTGGGACATTATAGTTAGTTGAACATTTCACTCATACTAAACCATTGAAATTCCGCCGTTATAGTAGTTGAGCTAACTATAACTTGCGTTGTCGCAATGCGCTGCTTATGACTTCACATATTACATCATTCATGACATGGTCAGGGACATCACTGATGACATCTCAAATGACATCACTGATGACATCATCCAGTGACTGTGTGTTTCTGTAAAGTTTAAATATATTTTATATATATATATGCCAAGATGTATTGAAGAATGAGTGGGTGTGTAAGTGTCTGGATGGAGGATTTAGTAGGTGCGTGACTGACTGTACAAGTGAGTGATTAAATGTATCTTAGTGAATGCATGAGTTTGTGACTAAACTGTGTGAATGTCTTTATCAGTCTATCCTTTGCTGTATAACTGCTGCATTGGTTGGTGAGTAGCTACATGAGTGTCTAGATGGATTATTGATTGGTTGCGTGATTATTTGTATGGGTCCCTAAGTGTATATGCGGGTAAATGGGAGGTGTGTGACTCTGTACATAGATATGTGATTGCTTCATTCACTGGGTGTATGGGTTCAAAAGTGCATGTGGAAATACCTGTATGAGTGGGTGAGTGTGTGTATGGGTGTGTTGGTGAGTGGATGCATATCTGAGTGCTACATGACCAAGTAGCTACATATGTAAAACATAGTGCATGGGAGAGTATATAAATGACTACATATGACAGCCAGTGATTGTGAGAGTGGCTGTATTTCATCAGTGTGTACTTGTATCAGTGATTATATTAGAGAGTAAGTATATGTTAGTATCTGTATGAATAAGTGAGGTTGTGTGTGTGTATAATACCGGCTATAATTTGTATGCAGCCTAAAACAGGTAAGCTGCCTCCAACAGATCTACAAAGAGGTTTAAAAGGAAGAGTTGTGTATTTACCTTTAGATTTTAAGAAAAATGTAAAGAACTGTTAGTGTAGAAAGAGGGGATACTGAACCTGTAGTCATTCTTGCTAATGGTGTACCCACAAAGAGTCGGAAAATATGGCAAGAGTTAGTAAATGTCAAGAAGGTCCAAAAGGCTATATTATATCTGGTGCAAAACAATATTTACTATACAATTGTAAATGTAGAAGAAGAAGAAATGACTTTAGAAGATGAAACACATATTTCAAGTGGACAAATAGAAAAAGTGGACAATTCCAGAAAAGAAGAAATTTATGAACATTATACTATACACCCTCTACATTCAAAAAAACTGATAGGAGATACTATTGAATTGTTCCAGATGAAAAAAGCAAAACGAACTCCCATGAGTGTGTGGGAAACAAGTTTGGAAGTTCGTTGTTTTACACAGCTGTTCCCTACTGGAAAAGGTGGACGATATGATGAACGACCAGTTCAGATTCTAGCTTCAGAATACCGTACTTTACAACTGTACTCAGAAGAACCAAGATTTCCTCTGTGCATTCCATAAATGTTTCATCTTTTGTTCCATACACCTGCACTGCAGTCAGAAGAGCTCACAATTTAAATTTAGACATGATTTATTTATTACAGAGAGAATTGTGCTCTATGTCCTCGAACTTTGTCAAGAGGAAGTGACTAAAATCATTTGTTGATGTCTGTGCTGACTACTGCCTTCGATGTACACTACCGATAGCAAGGCTCACAATTCACATTGAGTCGCGATTGTAGATGACTCAGTCCAGTAGGCAACAGGCATTGCTTCCAGTGTGGCTCGCCTGCACCATGCATCATCGCTGGCTGCGCAGACGCTAAATGCTTCTGATGCTCCTATCTCAGTGCCGCATAACTCATGGATCCTTTATGATACAATATTTTGTGTATAATTTCACATCTGTTGTCCTACCCCAGTGTACCACAAGTCATTAACCCTTTACGATAGAATCTTTTCTGGATTTTTCATATCTGGTGCCCGTACCTTAGTGCAGCGCAAATCATTGACCCTTTATGATTGAATCTCTGTGTCTGATCCAATGATTACTGTTGTACTTGTTGCCAGCACCAACCATTCCCGGAGGGTTGGCTTACAATCACCCCAAACGCATCCACCACAGACTTCACTGGACATGTGACCCTGGTAATAAAAAGGAGATGAGCGCACGTGCCCGTATCCAGTTCCACTATCTATCTGTGTCTGTGTGTTCATTATGTATGCAACATGCTGCCCCTGGGCCCTACCACATTGCATAGTGCTCTGGACAGCGTATGCAACTATCTTATCTTTGACAGTGGGGGAAAACTTTAGTTATGTAACATTGTCTCGGTCATTGTACAAGTACGTAGAGACTGGATCATTAGAGTACTGCAAGGAGAGTGTAAAGTGAAATTATAAGTGTGTGAGGATTGGCATAGTGATTCTATAAGTACATATGTTGGCACAGCCTAACTCCAACAACAAGCTTATCTCTAATTGGCTGCCCTCCATGTGCCAAAAACTGAAACTTCAACTTTCCATATCTCTGTATGGCTACAGCTGCAACACTCCACTTAATATGCATAAACATTCATATCCACACAGATGTCTCATGTCCGCCATCTTTCTTCTGTAGAACTATGGATGAACATAGGGTCCTCATAGAGCTCACGACGGAGCCACGCCAATAGCTCTGCAGTCATTTTCCACAGCCTCACGCTGCACTGGCATACGCCAGGCCAGCCCACTCCGCTTACGCTTACAGAGAAGGGCAACGCTACATGGCCCAGATTTTCATTATAGTGATCTTCTGGTCACAGGTCTAGTTGTTAGTATGCCACACAGTGTTGCCAGATTTTTTAAGCATTCTCTAGCCCAAAGCCAACCAAAAGGTAGCCCAAAGTAGTGCAATATAGCTACTTTAACGAAGAAGGGGCAGGGACAGCGTCAAGCAGGCGGTGAATGCATTGGAATTGATGTTGCAGCAGGCTGCCAAGTAAATCTTTGTCTAGTAAAGCACTTTAACATACCACTTTCCTGGAGCGCTGTATATATGTTTATAATCTGGCAACTAGCACAAACCGAAATTTTACCGCACAGTCTGAAAAAATATAGACTGTGCGTGATCTAGCCCAATCTGGCAACTCTGATGCCACAGCCACTCCCTCTTGGCTGGTATACACCCATACCACACCCATCCAGCACAGGCGTCACTGGACACGTGACCCTACTAATAAAAAAGACTGGTGCACGTGCTGTACGCCATTTTTAGAGTTGCCCGCAATGCATGCACTGCAGCCGGCACAGTTACACCTCAGTGATGGCCCGTCCCGATGGTCCGGACACCTCATGTTTTGTGTGCTGTGCTGCACCACAGTGTAGGCCTGAGCCCAACAGCGAGGGCCTACCACCAAGTGTGTGGCCTCACTTGTCACTGAGTTAGTAGCACTGAAAGCACTGAGCGGGTGTACAACCTGCGATGATGATAGGTGCACTAGTATGTTCTCTACCATGGCCATATCAAATGTGAGACCTGTTAGCTTGCAGAATGGAGCTGCATGATTTGGAGGGTGCCCTGTTCGCGAAAAGGTTAGCAGTGAGGCCTGGGTGCGCAGTGTCGGGCAGATACCTCTGGGATGCGGGAGTGGATGGGGTTCAGCAGCGGGGATGCAGATAGACGGAACATCGATTTAGGCGTACGCAGTTGTATTACTCTGCCATTACTAATAATGTACTATCTTTCAGATGTGGGAGCTTAATAGTTCCACTAGGTCCCGGCACGTGGTTGGAGACAGAGCTGTGGTGTAAAGGTGAGATGTGACGGTTTTGTCTCTTTCTCTCTCACTTTTCCCCTCTCTCTTTCTCTGTATCTCTGTTTCTCTTTCTCACACTCTTTCCCGCATTCTCTCTGTCACTGTTTCTCTCTCTCTCTTCATCTTCCTCACTCTTTCTCTCTGTCTTCCTCTCACTTTCTTTATCTCTCTCTCTTCCTCTCACTCTCACTTTCTCTCTTTTCTCTGTCTTCTGCTCACTCTTTCTTTCTCTCTCTCTCTTCCTCTCTCCTTTGATTGATGCAGGACGCACAATCTTATCTTGCTTTTTATCTAACAGGCTGTAAATCACGTTCACGTTCACCCCCTCAACACCACCAGACCTGAACACTCGTAGAATCTGCAATGATGCGTGGCCATCCTCAACGCCTGAGAAAGTTGTTTCGGCACATGGTGGACCCTCTTACACAAACGCCGTAGCTGAAGCTGAGCAGAGAGACTTCTTTCCGCAGCAGCGGGCAGTCACCTCTGGGCGGCGGAAGTGGATAGTGTGCAGCAGTCTGGGCGCACAAGAGCGCAGACACACCTCCTGCAGTGGGGGTGGATGGGGTGCAGCAGCCTCATTGCGCATTGGCGAAACAGAGAATTACTCGTGTGCAGTTGTATGTACTCTGCAATTACTAATTCTATACTATGTTCCAGTTCACTAAACTTGAGGGTGCACTATGTCCTGGCACGTGGTTGGAGACACACGGGTGGCACAAAGGTGAGCTGCGAAGATTTTCTCCAGTATCAGCACTCCCTCTCCATCTCTTCCTTTCTCTCCCTCACACTTTCTCTGTCTCTTCCTCTCTCTCTCATTCTTTCTTTCTCTCTTCCCCTCTCTCTCTCTCTATTCCTCTCTCACTCTTTCTCTCTCTTCCTCTCTCACACTGTTTCTCTCTTTCTCTCTTCCTCAGCAAGACCACTGACTCATTGTCAGTGAAATTGCTCTCCCACCCTCGCAGCTCCACCATTAAGTGAGGTGCCCCCACCCCTGCACTCTTGAGTGTTGGTGATCGAGGCCCTCCTCCACCCGCAGGTTTCCCTGCGCCTCATCCCTGGTGGTCCAGTGCTCCTTCACTCATTTTTCTCCCCTTTATATCTTTCACCTTTCTGCACCTCTGCTCTTTTGCGCCTTATTTCTGCCCATTTTCCCTTTCTCTCCCTCTGCTCCTTCACTCGTTTTCACTCGTTTTTCTCCCCTTTCTATCTTTCACCTTTCTGCACCTCTGCTCTTTTGTGCCTTATTTCTGCCCATTTTCCCTTTCTCTCCCTCTGCTCCTTCACTCGTTTCCACTCGTTTTTCTACCTTTTCTATCTTTCACCTTTCTGCTCTTTTCTGCATCTCTGCTCTTTTGTGCCTTATTTCTGCTTATTTTCCCTTTTTTCTTTATCCCTTCTTTCCTCCCTTTACCTTTCCCCGCCACTGCTGCCCACGCGGCCCCTCCCCCCAGCGCGACCGGCCCAATCCAGCTCCCCTCCCCGCCTCCCAGCTGTCCAGCCCCCCCCGACCCCTACTTAATGGCGGCCACTGGCTGTAGGCGCGCCGCTGGTGCACCGAAGGCGCGTCAAAGGCAAGCACATCTGCACCCGTCTGCGACCCGTCCCCGACCAGCACCTGGAACCGTGGACCTCTGCCCTGCCAACGATACGACCCAGCAGCACTCCATGCACTCAACCCAGGCTGCAACAACAACTGCAAGCTAGCATCACCAGCCGACACCCATGGACCCTTCAGCTGTCACCGCTGCCGGCACACCTGCAGCACCGCCAGGAACATGGATCCAGCACAACCCGCCCACAAGAACACAACCGAACCTAAGACCCTGCAATGCATCCTCCTCAACGTCCAATCCCTCCACAAACATGCCACAGAAATCTGGGACCTCCTCGACAGCACCACCCCAGATGTAGCATTCTTCACCGAAACCTGGACCAACACCACCTCGGGACCGGACATCGCCATCGCCATCCCCCAAGGATACAAGATCTCCAGGAAGGACCACCCCACCCACCCAGGAGGAGGAATCGCCATTGTCCACAAATCCAGCCTCCGCCTGAGCACACTCCCTGACGAGTCCACAGAACAGATGGAACACCTTCACTTCAAGATACTGGCCAGCCCCACCGCCGCCCTCCGAGGAACCCTCATCTACCGACCCCCTGGACCCCATGGACCCTTCGCCAACTCCATCACGGACATTATCTCCCCGCAAGTCATCGCATCCACCAACTACACCCTGCTGGGAGACCTCAACTTCCACCTCGACAATCAACTGGACCCCAACACCACATGCCTCCTGGACAACCTCCACAACATTGGACTCCGCCAGATCGTGACCTAGCCCACGCACTCAGCAGGACACACCCTCGACCCCCTCTTCACTACAGGAAACTCCATCACCTTCAGCCACACCACTGAACTCCCATGGACCGACCATCGTTGCGTCCACTTCACCTTCAGAACACCCACCATCCACAGACACCAGCACCTGCTTCCACAAAGAAACTGGACCAAAATCACTGATGACCAGCTCACCTCCACACTAAACAACTCCACCCCAACCATCGCGGAAAACGACGACCCCAACACCGCAGCCCGAACCCTGCATAGATGGATCTCGGACAGCACCAACACCATAGCTCCCCTCAAGAAAAACAACAATACCCGTGCCAAGGAAGCCAGATGGTTTACCACCGAACTTCGAGAGTCCAGGCGCACATGCCGCCGCCTCGAAAAGGCCTGGAGAAACACCAAATCCACAGAAGCCCACAACAACTTCAGAGCCGCCACCAACGCCCACCATCAACTCATCAGAGACACGAGGAAAAAAACGATTGAAGACAGAATCTCCATCCACGCACACAACAGCAAGGAACTCTTCAGCATCATCAAGGAGTTCGCCCAACCCACTAGCGAGTCTACCGACATCCCTCCCTCACAAGACCTCTGCGACAAACTCAGCATCTTTTTCCACCACAAAATCAAGAGCATCTACGACAACTTCGACGAAGACAACCAACACACTGAACCCTCACGAACCACCCCGACACCCG
This sequence comes from Lissotriton vulgaris, assembly GCF_964263255.1. Lineage (NCBI taxonomy): Eukaryota > Metazoa > Chordata > Amphibia > Caudata > Salamandridae > Lissotriton > Lissotriton vulgaris. The sequence continues at coordinate 1,604,134,075 of NC_141691.1, forward strand.
GAAACCAGCGATTGATGACTGGACAGCCCTCACCACCGAAGACACACTGAAGACAATGAAGTCAATCCACTCAGGGGCCCCCACGGACCCCTGCCCCCACCACATCTTCAACAGAGCCGCCAACACCATCGCACCCATGCTCCCGTTCCCAGCGAAAGTCATCGAGAAAGCCATCAACAGCCAACTCGCCACATTCATTGAAGAACACAACATCCTCAAATCCTCCCAATCCGGCTTCAGAAAAAAACACAGTACGGAAACCGCCCTCCTCGCCGCAACAGATGACATCTGCACCTTACTGGACAAAGGAGAAACAGTAGCCCTCATCCTCCTCGACCTATCAGCGGCGTTCGACACAGTCTCCCACCGCACCCTAATACGCAGACTCTACGATGCAGGAATCCAGGACAAGGCCCTCGACTGGATCTGCTCCTTCCTTTCTGGCAGGACGCAGCGGGTCAGACTCCCCCCTTTCCTGTCGGACCCCACAGCCACCACCTGCGGAGTCCCCCAGGGCTCCTCCCTCAGCCCGACACTCTTCAATGTCTACATGGCTCCACTTGCCCCCATCGTCAGAACCTACGGACTCAACATCGTGTCATACGCAGACAACACCCAGCTCATCCTCTCCCTATCCAACGAGCCCAACACCGCCAGATGCAACTTTCGAGAAGGCATGGAAGCCGTCGCCAAATGGATGAAAAACAGCTGCCTACAACTAAACACCAACAAAACAGAAGTACTCATCATGGGCCCAAACCCCGATGCCTGGAGCTACACCTGGTGGCCCACCGCCCTCGGAAACCCGCCAACCCCCACAGACCACGCACGCAACCTGGGAATAATCCTGGACTCCGAGCTCAAAATGGACCGCCAGATCAACTCTGTCTCATCTTCCTACTTCCACACCCTCCGCCTTCTTCGTAAGACCTTCAAATGTATCCCCCTCGAACACCAAAAGACAGTCACTCACGCCCTGGTCACCTGCAGACTCGACTACAGCAACGCACTCTGTCTTCCCCTCTCTGTCACTCTTTCTCTCTTTCTCTGTCTTCCTCTCTAACACTCTTTCTGTCTTCCTCTGATCCAGCGGGTCAAGAGAAATTCAGTCTCAAATATACAGCTCTACACCTCATCACTCACCATATTTATACATTTATCACTAGGCCCATAAATAACTGAGACATGAACTTTGACATTCCGAATCTTATGACCTAATTAATCTATCATAATAAATCACATTTAATTAAGTCACAATCATAGGCAATGGATTAACTAATGGTAACTCAAGGAAACAAACAAGATCAGCTTGTCATTTCAAAATCTATTTTTATTAACTTTATTTTAAGCAAAATGGATTTTAATGCAAAAACTTTTATTAGCAATTTTTATTAAGCAGAATTATTTATTAAAGGCACATTTGTCTTAGCAGTTCGAACCAAAGTCAACATGAGAAAATGCTCAAACATTTAAATTAATTCTCCAAAGTCCTAATTCCCTAACTTAGCTAAAGAAAACCTAAAGGGAAAAAGTAAAGTCTCAAAGGATCTTACGTGAAACGAAAATCCGGCAGCGTTTCTGGAGCACAGGAACGAACGAACAGTGCTCTTAGCAAGGGGGCAATTCTTATACTTTTTTCCTATCTAAAACTAACTAATCATCCGACTCTCGCATAGCAAGAGTCACGTTCTTTCAAGAGCGGCATTGTTCATTATTTCTACGTGTCGCTTGCTTCCGAAGGCAGTAACATTTGACAAAACTTTACACGACTTCCTTCGTCCGTGTAAGCTTTTCCGCCGCTGAGCATCAAAATTGTCCTTGACCATGAAGAAATCTGAACCAAATGTCCTTAGCTTCCACACAGCCTTGTTTACGAGCCATTCTCCAAGAATTATTATGGAAAAACATTTCTACATTCAATCGTTGCTGTGCAAGGCCCACTTTTGACAAAGCTTCGGACATCCATTTTAGAAATAGGCCACAGGCCTTTTTAGCGTGAGTCTAGTATGCAAGGAAACACAAGACAATAATTAATTCAAGAAATTATAATTATTCTGTTACCCACCCCCTTTACTAAAATTAACCCATTAAACTATGTTACCTAGTTTTGCGTACAAAAGAATAAACAAACACAAACACATGAGACAACATAACATAAACAGAAGCATATTTTAAAGAATGCACATGCTATTATTTTAAAACAGCCGCAGTTAATATATGACAAAACAAAGGACAAAATAAATGTATTCTTCAAAGCAGAATGACGAACATGACAAGAGCACAAATGATTAAACCCGCGTGTTTGTGTTGGTGCATATTACTCTAGGTTGAGTCAGTACAAACGTGCAAATCATGCAACACTCATTAATAAAAAAAAAATCATGGGAGTTTCATTTGTCACGAACTATTATTCAGAATTAATTCTGAAAGTCCGCTCCATCAACTCCCTCATCTGGTGATTTAAAAATCACCAAATACAACCCAAAAATTTATACAAAATTTTACTTTTTAGAAATGTCATATAATGATCTCTCTCTGTATTAGTAAATCTAAACTCCTGTTTCATCAATCTGTCTGGAACTCTCATATTGAGCCCTGCGGATCTCATCCATTTCTATCTCCTTCTCCTGAGCTTTTCTGAGTTTATAAATCCTCTTTTTCGCCCTCACATGCTTCTTTCTCTTGTGAATCATACAACTGATTTTTAACAAAAGTGTCACTATAACAATAACTATTACAGGGTAAAACACTTTGCCAATGATTGAACTGCCAATGTCAGCAAACCACTCCTTGATTGCCCCAAATCTTTTTGCCAAACGTTCAGAAAAACTGTCACTTTCCATGGGTTCTATTTCCGAATGAAATTCTGTTATATTCTTAATTAGTAATTCAATGTTCTGACTTTTATCTGGGATATATGTACAGCAATGCTGAACATGCAAAATCCCACAGACTCCTCCCTCTTTTGCTAAAAGGATGTCTAAAGCAAGCCGGTTTTGCATAACCATGCTTCTGGTAGCAATGAGCTCTGACCAACTGGAAACCACCTGCAGTATCAGTGGACAATCTGTCAACAATTGTGGAAACCTTTCTGATTTTAATTGCATTCAGGGTAATTCCCACCATAGGAATTATTGCGCCAAATATATCTCCCATGATTTCCGAAAAGCTTTGTCTTTTGAATCTATTCAGGTGTTTGCCAATTTCAAATGATCCTTCTCCATTTCTGTCAACATGAAAAATTTTAGGAAAGACAAGACCAAGGTAACATGTGCCATACCAATGGTCAGGAAGACTGAAATATGCTTTATTTCCACAAACAAAATAAATTCCTGGGAAAATTGGGTCTTTACCACCTTTAAATCCCCAACCCCCTATAATTCGGTAGGTGTCCTCACATTGGCTAGCACTGACAAAATAGTTGTCGTAAAGCGTATTATCTCTTCTAATGCAAAGCTTTCCACTAACTGGTTCATCTATATGAATAGCAGCAAATCTGTTTTCACCATTAAGTTTATCGTCCTCAATCTGTCAAAACTTGGATTTAGTTTGTTTCAGCATTTCATTCCTCTTATAAATTGCTCTCCTCTCCTCATCCTGATCAAGGAAAGATCTTTCTTCATCCCTCATTTTGCAAGTTAAATTATTCTTGTATGCGTACTCATAGGTAAGTTCATTTGTTACCAGGAAAAATTCCCTCATCTGCTTAGCAGGCCTAACTTTGTTAAGACTATGCACAACTTTCAAGTTAGCAAAGATCTCATCGAAATCAGAATAATAATATTCCAGGCGACCAGTTTGATAAAACAAGCTTGATATAACACTGCATGTTATTCCATAAGTAAGGGGAAGCATATTATACTTGACCCCTTCAGAAACTGAAGTAGGAAGCTTAACACATACATAGCAATCCTTAACATCCATTAATTAATTAATTTTAATTAATTATGTGCTTATATAGCGCAGGAATCACTCCCGAAGGGGTACCTCCGCGCTTTGACCGCTGCAAAACCCTTCCTGGCTTCCCTGAGAGATGGTCCCTTAATGGGTATCTCCAGGGTGAGACCAGGCATCCCCGGCGGTCTGGGGGGGCCGTTAGTGAAGATGAGGCAAGCTAGTACCCAGAGTTGCCGAGTGTGATCGCTGATCAGAGTGGGCACCGAGGCGAGAGAATTATCGAGTCCGCTGACCCTGGTCCAGAAACCTGCCGCGTCGGGAATCGAACCCTGGTCCCGGGCCGTCCTCTGCTCTCGGGTCTGCCGCCTCTAACCAGTGAGCCACACTACTTCACCATGACTCTAACATACTCCGATAGGAGTCTGGAAAATGAATTAGTAGAAAAATCTCCAACAGATCTGTCCTGATGGACATCTGGTTTATGCTCAATAATTCTGTTAGTTTTGCCTACAACATCATGATCAGCTTGTTTTGATTCAGCTTTGCTTGTCATATTTATTTTATAATCCTTATCAATGCCAAAAGGGAAAATAACTGCTAAAACTAATCAAACTAAAATAATTAAAATAACACAAATAGAAGACATTTTGCAACATCTTCTAAAAATTGCACACCTAGAATTATCAGCATTAGGCATCTTTACTCAACCAAAACAAAACAAAAATGTAAAACTCGAAATAAAACTTGAAATTTTACTAAATTAGTATGTAACACACCAAACACACCCTACCCTTTAAAAAGATTTTTTAGAAACCCTTTAACAACTTTTCTTCGACCTTGCGTCCATACAAGTATTCAGCTAACACAATTTCTTCGACCTTGTGTCACCTAACACAATTTCTTCAGCCTTATGCCAAAAGCAAACCTCCACTGTAACTAAATCTCAAACATTGTCACTATTTTCTTCCAAATCCTCTTGACTACTGGTGCTGACCTCAACTATTGGTGGGATTATTATATAGGCCCACTCCGGAGATTTATACTTTTGATTAGGTTTCAATGGCCTCTTGCTTTTCCTTTTAATAACTTCAATTTTCTTTCCAAGTTGTTCTTTTTTGTCTGCTTCACCTTTTTGACTAGTAATTTCGTTGATCTGTTCTTTTGATTTGTTGACTAATTTGAATTTCAAATCCTCCTTTGGCCAAACATCACCTTTTTTCAAGAGTTTCTTCTTAGGCTCAATTTCATTACACTCAGCTTTCCAAGCTCTTTTTCTGAATTTTCTTATTTCAGACTCTTCATCACTGTCATCCGAATCAGTTTCAGAGATTTCAATTCTGTATCTAGGAACTTCTTTACTCAGTAGCTTCACTCCGTTAGGAACAACGTCTCTGTAGCTGGTACTTGGCAATTCATCTTCTTCTTCTGGAATTACTTCTAACTTCCCAGTTCCAGATTTCCCGTTCCTGCTTTCAGAGCTTCCAATCTGCGTTTCAATACTCTCCTGATCTTGAATCTCTTCTGACACAGTTTCTTTTTCAGTTTTCTTTTCTAGAACATCTTCTCATTATCCGAATCAACAACAACGATGTCTAGAACTTTTTCATTTAATGCTTGATCTGCCTCTGAATTTTTCAGATGTCGATCTTCAGAATCTGGATTTTCAGGTTCTTCTTCTTCTGAATCTGAATCTGCTGTAGTCTCGTCACTGTCTTCGTCAGGGTTATCAGGTGCAGGTACACGAATGGTATGACTTGCATGCACCCACCTTTTCAAACCTCTGCACTTAACGGCATTAGTTGTGACCAAAATCACTGGCCTTGCTTTCTGCCACCTGGGTACCAAACAGTTCCTCCTCCGATGAACCTTTGTTCTGACCCAGTCTCCTGGCAAAGGATCAGGAGCCTGCTCCTTTTCTTTTGAAATCACATCTGTTCCCACCTGATGGAATACAGAGGTTACTACATCAGAGAGTTGCTTACAGTAGTCTAAAATTGCACTGTCATTAATTGCTAGCAACTTTCCAACTGGAATATAAGCCTGTCTCATTACTCTTCCCATGAGAATGTCATGAGGGCTAAGACCTGTTTTCTTATCTGGAGTACTTCTCAAAGACATCAAAACAAGTGGAAGAGCATCAGTCCATTTGATTCCTGTAGCTAAACACATTTTTGAAATTCTGATTTTAATTATGCCATTGATTTGCTCCACAACACCTGATGCTTCTGGTCTGTAAGCACAGTGTAGCTTTTGTTTGATCCCAAATGCTTCACAAATTAGTTCAATCAGTCTGTTTTCAAAATGTCTACCACAATCACTTTCAATAGTTACTGGAAAACCATATCTAGGTATGATCTCCCTTAAAAGCAATTTTGCCACAGTGATTGAATCATTGTGACGAGTTGGGAAAGCTTCCACCCATCTTGAAAACAAACAGACAATCACAAGCACATACCTGAGCTTATTGTGTTGTGGCATGTCAATGAAATCCATTTGTAACCTGGTAAAAGGACCACCCTTCCGATCTATGGTTCCCATGCTTACAACTGTTTTTCTGTTCGGATTGATTTGCTGGTAGATCAAACAACGTTGGCAAAGCGACTCTCCAATAACCCTAAATTTTGGATTATACCAAGTCTCCCTGAACTGTCTGATCATTGTGTCTCTTCCTATGTGACCTGGTCCATGGTACATTCGTGCCATGTCAGCAATCATGCAATTAGGCATAACAGGTCTTCCATCTTTGTAAACCCAAATTCCATCTTCCTCCTGCTGTCTACAACCTTCCTTGAGCCATGTGTTTTTCTCCTCATCAGCCTCGTCTTGTAAGTCCTTTACTCCGTGCCATGTTTCTACCACAGATATTAGCAAGAGAGAGTTCATTACATGTTCATTGTCCCTTTCCCGATTAAGTGAAAGATTTTTCTTTGCACAGTATCGTGCAGTTTCATCTGCAAAAGAATTTCCTTTAGTAATGTAATCTTGACCTTTTTTATCAGCACCACATTTAACTACAGCTATTTTTTCTGGTAATTGAATGCCATCGATCAGTCTTTTGATTAATTTTGTGTTTCTGATTGGAGTCCCTGCAGAGGTTAAATAACCTCTTTGAGACCAGAGCTGCCCATAATCATGGACCACGCCATATCCATACTGACTGTCAGTCACTATGGTAACTTTTTTCCCTGCAGCTTTTTCACAAGCACGAATTAAAGCAACTAATTCTGCTATTTGTGCTGAATGAATTCCTTCAAGAGTTGAACCTTCAACTATTTCAGAAACTGTGCAGACTGCATATGCTGCTCTCAAAATGCCCTCATCTGTTCTCAAACAAGAGCCATCAACAAAGTAAACAATGTCTGACTCTGGTAAAGGCACATCTTTAATGTCCTTTCTGGGTTTGGTACAGTATTCTAAAACATCCAAACACTCATGTTCTACATCATCATCATCAGGAGTCACATTATCTGGCAAAAGTGTAGCTGGATTGAGATTAAGACATCTCGCAATAGATACATTATCTGATCCCAGAATAACTTTCTCATATTTCGTCAATCTGTTGCTTAACAGATGTTGTGTTTTACTTCTGGTAAGAAGTGTTTCAACTGAATGAGGTACATATACTTTTATAGGGAACCCCATTATGATTCCTTCACTTTGCTCAAGACTTACACTTGTTGCAGCCACTGCTTTTAAGCAACCTGGCAATGCTTTTGCAACAGGGTCAAGAACAGCTGAAAAGTAAGCTATAGCTTGCTATTCTCATCTTTCCATGTTTCTGAATAAGAACTGACAAAGCACAACCTTCCCTTTCACTGCAGAACAGTTCAAATTCCTTATCATAATCTGGCATACCCAATGCTGGTGCTTCACAGAGACTTTTCTTTAGCTTTTCAAAAGCCTCCAATTCTGTTTTTGTCAAAACAATCAGGTCCTTAATGTCTGCCTTTGTTAATCTTTGTAAAGGTTTCGCAATTACTGAAAACCCACAAATCCATTGGCGACAATAACCAACCATACCTAGAAACATCCTGATCTGTCTTTGAGTTGTTGGTGGCTGTATTGCTCGAATCATTTTTATTCTCTCAATTGTCACTTGTCAAATTCCTTTTGCAATTCTGTGACCAAGGTATTTAACCTCTTGTTTGCAAAACTGTCGTTTTGCAGGTGACACGTTATGCCCTTCATCTGCCAAGCGATTCAAAAGTGTAATGGTGTCAGTCACATAATTTTCTCTTGTTTTTCCTGCAATCAGGAGGTCATCAATATACTGGACTAATGTTGACTCTCCAGGTAACTTTAAATCTTCCAGGGATTTTTTCAATAACTGATTAAAGATAGATGGACTCCCAGTATACCCTTGAGGGATACAACACCATGCTAATATGCGATCCTGGAACCGAAATGCAAAAATTTGCTGGCTATCTGGATGCAATGGAATTGTAAAGAAGGCATTACACAGATCAATGACTGGGTACCATTCTGCATCATGCAGAATCTGATATAAAATTACCGCTGGATTTGGTATGACTGGACAGAAAGGAAGGACTATCTTATTAACCCTTCTCAGGTCCTGAACTATTCTGTACGTTCCGTTTGGCTTTTTAATACCCATAATCGGTGAATTAGACGGGCTGCTCTCAATTTCTTTCAAAACTCCTTGCTTAATAAATTTTTCAATAACGGGAATTACACCTTCAATTGTTTCAGGTTTCATTTTGTACTGAGGAATGTTTGGAAAATCTATTCCCTGTCTCACAGTAATTTTTACTGGGTCTACATGTTTCATTAAACCCATTTCATCACCAGTCAAATCACAAATCTTCGGATTTACTGTCTCTTTTAGTTCTTCTGGTAAATTATTTTTATCAAAAGCAGGAAACATTTTATTTTCTCCATCAACCATTAATTTGTACAACCCATCTTCTTCTAAAGTTTGAAGCTCAATACCTTCTGGTGAACAGTAAATTTTACAGTTCATTTTACATAACAGATCCCGACCTAATAGGTTAACAGGACTGCTGTTACAGACAACAAATCTGTGTTTGTCTTTGTAATTTACAATTTCTACATCTACAGGTTTTGTCAGATTCGTTTTAATCTGCTGATTAGCTACACCAACTACCTGGATAGAATCACCCGAGAGAGGAAGATTTTCAATTTCCACTGATCTAACAGTAGAACGGGTAGCACCAGTGTCCACAAGAAAAGTGATATCTTTGTCATTCACCTTACTATTTACAAATGGACCTGCCTGATCTACCTCAAGAGTGGCTCCAAACACACACTCTTCTTCCCCCCTCAGGCACCGTCATAAGTAATCCTCTGAGTCACTGCTCTCGTTTTCTTTTAACCAAAATTGTTGAGAGACATTTGACACATTTACTTTTTGCGATCTTTTTACTTGTTCAGCTCCGCAGAAACCCGTCTCTGGACTATTTCTCTGTGTATTCATGCAATTTGGCAAAGGTGGCTGTGGAATTTGATTTTGCTGAATCAATTGGTTCTGCTGATTCGCTAACTGTCGCTGTAGCTGTTGCTGCTGACTTATTTCATTTAACTGTCGCTGAAGCTGTTGCTGTTGATTTATCTCACTCTGCATCTGTGGATTTAATGATGTATTTTTTTAATTTCTGGGCGGATTTTTACACTCACGCTTCCAGTGTCCAATTTCGCCGCAATTAAAGCAAGGTAGCTTTTGTTTTAGCTCTTCAATATTTATATTAAATTTTGGCTTATTTGTAAAGTTCCCTTTAAACTTGCCTGGATTCTGGTTCTGCTGAAAATTTTTATTTTCTAATGCTGCTATCTGCTGCTCAGCTACCTTCACTTGTGCCCACATTGCCTTTCCCTTGAGTTTGTTTTGTTTTGCATTTAACGCATCACTGCAATATTTTGCCTTTCTCAGGATGTCATCAACTGAAAGTGCTTGCCAACCCACAATTCCAGTCCTAATCATATCCCCTATTTCAGGTCTCAGGCCATAAACAAACCTGTAAATGAAGGGGCTCATGTCACTTTCACTTAATTTTTCATAGCCACTGTATTGTTTAAATACCAGGAGCAATCTTTCATAATAAGAATGAACTGATTCTTTTGGGTCCTGGTTAGTTCTGTCAATTTTAACCCAATCTACTTCTTTTGCAGGAATTTTGTCTTTCAGCCAAACAATTACTTTGTCATAGAAATCCATGACAATGTCTGAAGGAGCGCCTGTTACTTTATGCCGCAGTGGTTCCTCCTTCGGCCAACCCACAGAAATTTTACATTCTGTCCAAAGATCTGACGGGACAACAATGTCAAAGAAACCATCAATAACAATCCACAGAACTTTAGAAACTTTAATAAATCTGTCAACCTGTCGATACCATTCCACTGGCTTTCCTCTCAGCCGGGGAAAATCATTCGTGAACAGTAATATATCCTGTCTTGTCCTGGGAACATGAACATAATCCCCACCAGCTATTTCCCACATTGGAAATTCACCAAAAACTTCTCCCCTGTCTCTCTTTTCTTCTTCTCTCTTCTTTGTCCATTTAACTCTCCATTTACTTAAATCACCTAATCTTTTTAAGAACACAATCAATTCTTTTATATGAGTTATTCTGCATGTAGTATTAAAATTTTCTATGTCTTTTTCAGAAAAATCCACTCTGTAATGCTTTTGTAATTGCTTCTGGCGAGTTAAATCTATTTCCAATTCAGCAGCCACCTCTTCAAATTGTTCATATTTATTCTTGGTTTTCCACTAAATACTTTTGCAAATAAAAAGCAGTTCATCATCCTGATATTGCTTCAAACAGTCAGTACCAATTGTGCCAATAATTAATTCTTCTAAATCTGCTTTTAATTTTGCACCATCAAGTTGTTTTGTCTCAGGAACTTGTGTTAAATCTGTTCTATTTACAGAGCCAGAATCTGATTCTGCAACTGATGGTGTGACATTTGACAATCCTTGATTTAAGGTTACATTTGGCATTGTTTTATCTTTACGAATCTCTGTTAACTCAGAATAAAAATTTTCAGCCACTTTCTGAATTTCTGCATTTAAAGGATTCACTATCACAGAATGTCTGTTCTCACTCTGATCAAAAACTGGTACAACAGGACCAATTGTAACTGGAACTGTCACTGCTTCCATGCCTTTTGTTAATTGTTGAATTAATTCTCCCTTTGCTTTAAAATAATCTGTTATATTTGGAATTTCCTCAGGTAATGTCTTTTTGTTATTTCTTGGGAAATTATTTCTCGAATTAGAGTTTTCTCTTGGAGAATTTGTTCGAATTTTCGATCTCCCTCTAACAGGTAATTTCATAAATCTGGGTGAATCTTCAATTTCCCTAGGCGCACTAGGAGAAATATCCGAAACACTCCTTGGAGTAGAATGTGAACAACCTGGTTGATAGGGCGGAGGACTATTTAACATATCCTCTAAAACTGCATCATCTAATTCTTGATCTAATTGACCCTTTTCTTGAGAATTCTTTTGACCTGATTCTACAACCATTTCTAATACCGGATATAATCCTTCCTGCATGTCACCTTTTCTCCAACATCGCACTTTATCTTGATGGGTTTCTTTATATAAGCTTCTTGGTGTTCCCCAATTTTCTCGCTCAAGCTCCATCATTTCAATTTCCCATTCAACTAAAGCTTCAAATTGAGTGGGTCTGGGTCTTGGTGAAAGACCCATCATTTTATCTCTTAAGTTCCTTAGAACTTTATCATTAAATGACCCATCCTCCGGCCAGGCTAAAACACCATCTCCCCTAGTGTATTGCATCCAATTTTCAAACCAGAGAACAGTATGATAACCATATTCTCCTTCCATATATGCTGCGGGTGTTTTATACTTATGAAGTCATTTTCCACCACACGTTTTAATTTTCCTGTCAGGATTAAATACATTTTTAATTTTTTGAAACCATGAAGACTTTTTCTCTTCCTTATACTAATTACTCATGTTTAAAATCAAATCGTATAATTTAGAAAACATCGTAAATATTTTTCCGTTGTTCCGCTGCTCTGACCAATCCGTGCGCGAAACTCACCAACAAGCCAATCAGGTTAAGCTACGTCACCACCTTGCTCAACCAATAGAAACCAGTTTTCAGAAATGACCAATCAGCTAACGGCTCAGTTTGATCACATGAACCAATCAGCGTACTTGCTGTGACGTATGTCAACCAATCACAGCGCGAACCCTGTGACGTACACTGCCGCTGCAGCGAAGCTGCGCGTGTCGGTGTCACTCCGTAAAACTCACCCCTCCTTTACAAAATATTTTCACAGCGCCATTTTAAACAATTCTTTTCGAAGAATTTCAGTTAATAACCACAGAAAAACAAACCATTTGTCCGTTTCACTACACAAAGTGATAGTTTTATCAAACATTCAAGAATTCACTTGCGTGAAATAGACGACGCTATTTTCACAAAAACAATTTTTCAGCTTTCATACGAGAAAAACCTATTCATACAAACATGAAATCTTCGGTAGGACTTTAACCAACCAATAGAATTCCTGATTTGCCAGTAAGAATAGACAATGCTACCTCACCCTTCACACAAGCTCGGAAAAATCCTACTACTCTTTTCACAACGAGTTTTAAAACAGGCTCCTAGTCCCTATACTCGGAGTTACGATTTCATAGGCAAACCTCAATATTCATGCAAACTGTCATATCTAAATCCCTAAACTTGTGTTGTACGTCCACAACACTTAGTGATATTTCTGTACCACTAATTTGAAACAGAACAAATGAACTGTGTAACTTCACCTGTCACACTACTCTGCCGGCACATAGGCTTTTCACACTGCTGGAAAAAACCTTTCAACAACAAATAACAACTAGACAAATCTTAACATGTGTTAAACATGTATCCTATGTAATTACCATGTAACATAGATGTTACCATAGTAACCCGACTCTGCTACCAGGAATTTGATCCAGCAGGTCAAGAGAAATTCAGCCTCATATATACAACTCTACACCACATCACTCACCATATTTATAAATTTATCACTAGGCCCATAAATGACTGAGACATGAATTTTGACATTCTGAATCTTATGACCTAATTAATCTATCATAATAAATGACATTTAATTAAGTCGCAATCATAGGCAATGGATTAACTAATGGTAACTCAAGGAAACAAACAAGACCAGCTTGTCATTTCAAAATCTATTTTTATTACATTTATTTCAAGCAAAATGGATTTTATTGCAAAAACTCTTTTATTAGCAATTTTTATTAAGCAGAATTATTTATTAAAGGCACATTTGTCATAGCAGTTCGAACCAAAGTCAACATGAGAAAATGCTCAAACATTTAAATTATTTCTCCAAAGTCCTAATTCCCTAACTTAGCTAAAGAAAACCTAAATGGAAAAAGTAAAGTCTCAAAGGATCTTACGTGAAACGAAAATCCGGCAGCATTTCTGGAGCACAGGAACGAACGGTGCTCTTAGCAAGGGGGCAATTCTTATACTTTTTTCCTATCTAAAACTAACTAAAAGAATACAAATATTCGAGCAAGACATAATGTGATTGGTCAAAAGACATCTCCTGATGTAGTCATCCGACTCTCGCATAGCAAGAGTCACGTTCTTTCAAGAGCGGCATAGTTCATTATTTCTACATGTCGCTTGCTTCCGAAGGTAGTAACATTTGACAAAACTTTACACGACTTCCTTCGTCTGTCCAAGCTTTTCCACCGCTGAGCGTCAAAATTGTCCTTGACCATGAAGAAATCTGAACCAAATGTCCTTAGCTTCCACACAGCCTTGTTTACGAGCCATTCTCCAATAATTAATATGGAAAAACATTTCCACATTCAATCGTTGCTGTGCAAGGCCCACTTTTGACAAAGCTTTGGACATCCATTTTAGAAATAGGCCACAGGCCTTTTTAGCGTGAGTCTAGTATGCAAGGAAACACTAGACAATAATTAATTCAAGAAATGATAATTATGTTACCCACCCCCTTTACTAAATTTAACCCATTAAACTATGTTACCTAGTTTTGCGTACAAAAAAATAAACAAACACATGAGACGGCATAACATAAACAGAAGCATATTTTAAAGAATGCACATGCTATTATTTTAAAACAGCCGCAGTTAATATATGACAAAACAAAGGACAAAATAAATGTATTATTCAAAGCAGAATGACGAACATGACAAGAGCACAAATGATTAAACCCGCGTGTTTGTGTTGGTGCATATTACTCTAGATTGAGTCAGTACAAACGTGCAAATCATGCATCACTCATTAATAAAATAAAAATCATGGGAGTTTCATTTGTCACGAACTATTATTCCGAATTAATTCTGAAAGTCCGCTCCATCACCTTTCTCTCACTCTTTCTCTTCCTCTCTCTCTCACACTGTTTCTTTTCCTTGTATCTCACTCTTTCTCTCTCCCACTCTTTCTCTGTCTTCCTCTCTTTCTCTCTCTTTCTTCCTTTCTCTCTCTCTCCCTCTTTCTCTCTTTCTCTTTCTCCTTTGCTGGAGGCATGACGCACCATCTTATCTTTCTTTCTGTTTTGCAGGCTGTGATTCACAAATGGTCCAGCGATGACATGTCACGGCTGTACATAGTTTTATTTGTTGTTGTTTTTTTTAATAAAATATTTTATATGTAAATCCATACATGACTAAGATTCTTAGTTATCCAACCTCACAAGCATCTTCTTATTAATGGTTCACAGAGGGACACTTCTAGGCCCAAGAAGGTTGTGGGGGGTATGCTGGTGATGTGGGAAGAGGGTGCGATACCTGCTAATGTGGGGAGACGCAGCGTGAAAGGGGTATCTCTCACAGAAAGAGCTCCGGTATGTTTTCAGAAATGCCTCGGACAGATGCCAGCTGATGGACTGAATCACAAAATGGCTTTACAAAGCTCATATAGTGTGACTTATGAACAGTTCGCACCCAGGCTCGCAGAGTGACAACTGCGGCCTGTGCACTCGACTCACAGAGGCAGAACTATGGACAGTCTGCTCCCAAAGGAACAGCAGCATAGTAGCTCACAGAGATAGACGCACAGCAGCATACTAGCTTGCAAAGGTAGAAAGCTGTGTGCCGACGGACTGGCTTCTAAAGGCATAGCTGCAAAGTGGTGATGTTGGGCACAGGGAGCGTGAAAGGGTTATCTTCCTACAGGTTTCCTGGAGTGGAAGTCGTGCTGCCTGGCGCTCACCTGTTTCTCCTTTATTGCTAATGAATCTTAAACCTTCATTGCGTCCATATCATCATTACACAGAGCTCCGGTATATTAAATTACCCCCGGGACCTTTCTTTTATATTTTCACTCGATGCGAGGAACAAGATGACTGCTAACACTTCCTGGTTTGAAGTGTTAGCAGGCAATCAGAGGACACTTCCTGCTTTGAAGTGTTAGCAGCCAATCAGAGGCAAGCTCGTGCTCGGGAGTTAGGCACCGACCAGATATATATATTTTTTTCCTTTAATATCTCAAAAACGACTGAACAGATTTACACCATTTCTACAAAAGTGCGCTTTCTGGACCAAGACCTTTCTCCCTGCCAAATTTGCGTAATTCCGTTCTGCAGTTTTGTCTAAAGTTTCCAATGGAAAATGCATTGAGAACACACTTTTTAGGACGCCCCTTTTTTCTCAGCACCCCCCTTGACCAATCACCTCTAAACTTTCAAGATAGGAGCTCATCAAAAAAGAGATACTTTTGGGAAAATTTCATAAACATTGGTCAAACGACACCAAAGTTATAAGCACATGGAGGGCTCCAGGAGAGGGGCCACACAACACCCCTCTCAACATGAGTGAAGCCCTGGGACTACGGGGACCCCAGTGGGCCCCCGCAGCCCCAGCGAGACCTTGCAATTTTTTTTTATTCCCCCAAGACCAAGCCCACCCTGTGGTCTCATTAAAATAAAACGCTGGAACCCATGACCCCAGGGCGAATTGCGTCTATTTTTTTTATTTTATAAAAATGCTTGCTTTGGCCCTGGGGTCTTTCTGAGACCCCATAAGCATGCCTTGGGGGTCAGGGGGTTTCTACCCTACCATCTTCTCTGGTTTTATACCTTTGTTTCTCTGTTTTCTGATAACTCGCTTCTACCGAATCACAAGATTGCTGCCAACACTTCCTGGTTAGGAGTGTTGCCAGCCAATCACAGTGAAGCTCGTGCACTGGACTGAGGCTCCGCCCAGATAGCAAAACTTTTATTTTTCTATTTTCTCAGCAACTACTGAATGGATTTACACCATTTAAAAAAATGTTAGCTTTCTGATTCAAGCACTACCTTTTTTGCCGAATTTGGGGTAATTCCTTTCAGTAGTTGCGGCTGCAGCCTTGCGCAAAGTTTCCTATGGGAAATTGATTTTTTCACTCTTATTTTTTGAATTTCTCAAAAACTACTAAACAGATTTACACCATTTAAAAAAGGTCCCTTTCTGAACCAAGCTCTACCTTTCTGCCAAATTTGGGGTAATTCTGTTCAGCAATTCAGGCTGTAGCCCGTCGCGGAATTTCCTATGGAAATAAACATGAGGAAAACGCGTTTTGGGGCCCCCCTTTTTTCTCAGCCCCCGCTTTACGAATCACCCCCAAACTTTCAGGATAGGAGCTGACCTAGATAGACCTTTTTTTGGAGAATTTCGCGAAGATTCGTCAAACGAAGCCAAAGTTATAAGCAAATCAAAAAATGCTTTTCCTATGGAAACTAGGTTCTAACTATAACTACATACTGGCGACCGCCAGTAGGTAATGCATATATACATACATGCATACAGACATATACATAAAAGTGGTTTATACTTACCTATAAAATACGTATATTTTCGTGGTAGTGGCATATTCGTGGTAAATAAAGTAGCTGTAAAGACTTTCGTGGTTAAGATGCCTTTGTTGTTCCGGCATCGTTGTTAAGGTCATTGAAGGTTTAAAAAGTCATGGTTCTGTCATACAACCGGCTCTGATCCGGCCAAATGTGCAATAAGATTTTCATTTTTGGTCAATTACTTGACACTGGTGGCAACTTTGAGCATGCCGCTGCCAAATTTTGACACCAAAAATAAAAACTATGTTGAACTCATCATCAGGGGATGAAGGTGGGCCATAACATCAATTCACATGGGTGAATAATTTCTGTTACAAGAGACCCCAAAATTGTTCGGGTTTCCCGTAGAAAAAAATGAGAAAGAAGGGGCCTTGTTGTTCAAGCTGTACACGTGTCAAATTACACCAATGAATGGAACCTGTTGCCGCATAGACGGAGTGGAAGTCAGCCCTGGTAAAAATAAGAGACTCTTTACAAAGACAGTGGTTGCACCATGAAATCGGCTCTAACATTGTACTGGCCTTGCAGCATATAGGAAATACGTTTGAATGACTTCCTAGAGGTGGATGGGACCCGTGGGCAGCTGGATGGTCAAGGGTCTTGGCCAGCGTTATATGTGTCTATCAAAAGGGTGTTTCATCTTTTCAGTAGGTGCTTTTGATGTTTTCCTCCAATCACCAGGTTCTGTCAATTAGAGGAAAGCTGAGCTTGATTGACAATTATTTTCTGTAAACCCTACTTATGATGTAACTCTTGTTTCACTGGGATTGTAATCGTTCAGCGTTATATTAAGTATGCATTTGCCTTGTCTGAGTAGCTTTCAAAATACCTCCGCAAGGAACATCTATCAGGACTGCTTTTTTCTTGAGCGCGGAAATACTTTTTTCGACACCTCTGAGGTGGCATGGGATTTTAACATGAAATGATGTGATCAGACGAAGCTGATGTGGGCACTGAGTAAATAGATGCACTTTGGGGAATCCGCGCCTCATCTCGAGCCAACCTTGGCGTAGACATGACAGAACAGATTGTGATGAGGTTATGTCTGCCAGTTCACTGAGGTAACAATATACAGGAGCCCTGGGGATGGTGTGCCAGCCAGGCCTACTTTCATAAGTGGCACGAGGAGAGAAATTAACGCTCTCATGAAGAGCATCAACCAATTCATCTTTGTTCCACTTCAGAGTTCAACTAAGTGAAGGCCTTGGTTAAAAAAGGGTAAATAAAAAATCTGAAAAAGAGTAAATAATTCGAATAATGGGACGATGTGGCGTAAATGTTGGAGCTGCAGACTTTGGAACGGGACAACCAGGTTTGAGTCTCGACGTTTGCTCAACATCCTGTGACTCTTGGTAAATCAGTTAATTTCCCGGTGCCTAAAAGGAAAAAAAAAACATATTTCACTTCCACTGCACCCACTGATGTGGGGCGTCTGTAGGGTGGAATATCTGCATGATTGTTTAGTGAATTTGCATAAAAACATTTCCTTTATTTTTATTCCGAAGTGAAAATATTTCACGTCCTTACAACCCCCCCCCCCCCCCCCCCCCCCCAAGAAACATGCAGGGAATCCCTTACATTTCCTACCATTTTGCAGGAGTAGGTTTACCAGCATTTCATGTTGATAATTACCGATCAAATTTCAGTGAGTCCCTAAAACGACCCAGTTGTGGTAATCTGATGCATTTTGCATGGCTAGCCCTCGCCTTCTTTCACACTTATTTATACTAAAATTAACAGGTGGGAGAGACCACCCCCTCACCCTCCCCCGAATAACTGTTTCTCAGCCGTATAATTTTTTCAACAAAGAAAACAGGATAAAAACATTGCTCTACATATCCAAACATTTAACAACATTCAGCTTTTGAGAGTGTAAACTATACATTTGATCACCCAACCTCACATTCCTTAGAGTCTTAGCGGACCACCTAGCTGGCCCGTTATAGAATCAGTTCATTGCCCCGGAGCTCCTAGGGGACTCTCAGGGCCCCTCAAGTGTATCTTCTCACTTAACAAACTTACTTGCTCCCCAATACCAAGGTAGTTTTGGGAAATATGTACACTGAGCCCTTAACAGACTATGCCAGAGCCAGCCCTAAAGAGGGATCCCCCAGCCCACTTTGGGAAATGGGTCTGGGCACCGGAACCATAACTCGGCGCCCTGGTGCAAGCCCCAAACCCCCAGGGCAGTGCAGAGAGTACCCAGAAATGGCTAGGGACAGTCGCTGTAGGCTAGCATCCACCACCAGTCCCACCCTGGGAGACATTTTTAAAGCCAAATCTATCCAGATTTCACTTGACTTTGTGATGCCTGATTCCAAAGTGTCTACCTGCTTTTTGGCCAACCTCGAGTCTACCCCACCACAGGCCCGGGTGGCTAAAGGACCATCCATATCACCCGGTAAGGTCGAGTTCCTATGTTGAGGAAAAACGTTGCTCTGCAAAAGCCAGCAAATGACTCTACGAAGAACCCCTTACTCTTGGGGGACGAAGCACATAATTCCTGAGAAAATACAGGTTGCCACTAAAGCAACCATGGAAAAGTATCCTCAGCAAGGCTGTATTTGCAGCCTCTTCAAACACTGTCTCAACACCTAACATATTTGTTGATGCCCCTGGGGAGGGGTTTGTGCTCCACATTCACTGAGGTTTGTGATTATGTCAGGAATACCACCCCAGGGAACGTCTTAGCACTCCAGGTATTCTCATTTATTATTTTTAGTATTATTCAGATTTATATAGCGCATGGCTACCCCTGTGGGGCGTCCCTACACAGCACAGCATAAAGGGCTAAGGTAACAGATTAGAAAAGCCACATCTTCAGGAGTATTTTTTAACTTTTCAAAAGAGTTACAGAGCCCAGGAGAAGAAGGCAGGGAATTCCAGATGTTGGGCCCAGGTAAGAAAGAGGGCGGACACCTTGCCTCACCTTATGAACCTGAGGAAGGTGAATCAGAGGTCCCTCCTCGCTCAGTACTGCCGGATCATTACCAGTCTTGTGAAGAATCATGATAACAGGCGGCTGTAGCCTTTTGCCTGCGACCATCTTGGCGAGTTGATGCAAACTTTCGTGGCAAAGCCCTCCTAAACCGCCCCTGTGCATCTGCAGGCCCGCCCCTGCCACACAACATCGGTTAAATGCTGAATCTGCTCTTCTCACAAAAGAGTGCCCAAGACTCTATACACTGGTTAGAGCTATGTAACTTAATGCAAACAGTTATAGGGAAAATATACTCCATTAGTAAACAACATAAGCTATTTTGAACATGCCGCCTTGATCAGCTTAAGGCAAACAAAATGCTTGTAGCAATCCTACTTTCATCTCCCTATCTTTTAAACTGTCCCTACATATAGGCCATCCAACCCCTGGAGTAGCGGCTTCTATGCTGAAGCAATGGGTGCTGAAATAAGGGTATCTATGCCTGCCACCTGAAGTGCCATAGACCGCACCTGGTAAACTGATGCTTAGTGAGAGGGTCACTGCTGCTGTGTACTAGTTGAGAAGTAGACAGGTCAGCAGGCCACAGGCTTCAAAACTCTTATATTGCGGCAACTACAGAACCCCCCCCCCCTTCCCCTGTCTGTCTCGGAATTACTTGATGCCCCTTTCCCAGCTGATCTGTCTTAGAATAAGAGAGGGTAACTACTAAGTCCTCCCCCAGCAGGTAAATTGCCCCTATTGTCTCCCCCCATGTATGCCCTTTTTGGGCCCTGCCACCCTCTGCGAAAACCTTTCGGTCTCGTCTTCCAGGAGAAGATCCAAGACATTTACGCCTCATTCACCGGGACGTAACCACCAAGCACACCATGGTCGGAATTTAGTCTTTTCAACCCAAACACTTCCCTCACACAGCTGGAAAAAACGAAATCCGGATCTCCAACTGATCTCTGTCCGGCCAGGTTCTTCAAATTACTAGCCCCACTGCTTAACCCATCACTAAACCGGTTATGGAATTCATCTCTGAAAACAGGCACCTACCCGTCCATCTGGAAAACTGCACTCGTTCAACCAATCCTCAAGAAGGAGGATGCAGATCCAGCAATACTGAAAAAAATCAGACCCAACTCCCCCCTGCCAGCACCAGCTAAGATCCTAGAAAAAGAAGTAAAGAAACAGCTATCCTATTTCCTAGAGTCCAACAAACTACTCCATGACTCCCAGTCAGGATTTAGATCAGGATATAGCACAGAGTCAGCAATGTTTGAAGTAGCAGAAACAGTCCCGGAGACCTTGGATAAAGGTAGCTGTGCAATCCTGGTGCTGCTGGACCTGTCGGCAGCTTTCAACACGGTGTCTCACAAGATCCTCCAATACAGGCTCAGGCAGTTGGGAGTAACGGGGACCACCTTAGCCTGGTTCAGCTCCTCTCTTGAGGGCCGGTCCCAGAGACTACAGCTGCACCCCCACATCTCTTCTCCGCGCACCTTGATTTTTGTGGAGTCCTTCAGGGCTCAGCCCTCAGCCCAACTCTTTTTAATTTTTACCTTGGCCCCCTTGCCCCACTTGTAGAGCAACACAGTGTAAATGTCATTTCGTATGCTGACGATACCCAGCTTGTGCTCTCCTTCAAAGATCTTTGTGAGGTTGCATTTACAAACTTTAAGCAGTGTCTCAAGGACATATCAGCCTGGATGATGGACAACTGTCTCAGGATGAATATGGAAAAAACTGAGGTATTGTTCTTCAATCAGCCTTCCTCTTCTCAATCCGTCCTCTGGTGGCCTACACAACTTCATCCTCCCCCTCTTCCAATCTCCTCTGCCAGAAAGCTGGGATTCAAATTCAACACCATCCTCTCGTGCAGAACCCAGATAGGCCTAGATTCCTTCGTTTTCTACCCATAAAAACTATAGTCCACGCGCTGATCACTTCGCAGTTGGACTATGCAAATAGTCTGTACTTGGGTTTGCCAGCCTACCTGGTTAGGAACCTGCAAACCAAACAAAATGCAGCCGCTAGCCTTATCAGAAACGTCCCGCTACGGCATCACATTTCCCCTCACTTACGCAGTCTTCACTGGCTGCCCGTTAAAAGAAGAACAGAATTCAAGGCACTGACGCTTGCCTACAGAGCAATCAATGACTTTAGCCCTCACTATCTAAGGAAGAGACTATGTAAAGTTCATCAGACAAAGAACCTGAAGTTGAATCATCGTGAACTCCTAATCACTCCGCAATTTGCAAAAGCCAGGATAGGAGGACGATCCTTCCCCGCTAGAACCGCGACCGTGTGGAACTCCATGCCTGAACACATCAGAAAGGCCAAATCAGAATCTACCTTCCGAAATGCCCTGAAGACATGGCTCTTCAGCCTTCCTTAGTGCATTATGGCACCCAACAACTTGCCCTCACCTTGTTTAGTCTCCGCTGCAAGCGCCGGGACACCTTTGTCGGGGGTAGCCGTTGCGCTCTACAAGCTAAAAATGCATGTTTGTAATGCAGAGATCCTAAAAGCCCCTAGAAGGCAAGGGAAAAAGCAACCATAAATAATGCCACATCACACTTCGAATTGCAAACCACGAGGAGGCCACTAAGGATCTTCCCCTGCTTGTCCTAGTCGTCGGGATGCCTTTTTCAGCCATTTGTCCTTCCTTGTGCATGCACTGCAGAAATGCCGCCCAGATGTTCAAGGAGAGACACTCTACTTGTGGGAACCATGCAGTAAAATCCAGGTATGACAGAAAATCCCTCTTTGTTTTAGGCACAAGTCTAGCAGAAACTAGGTCTAGCAGAGCACCAAGACTCCATAACTGCTCCAGAAAAGTAGTGGCTTCCTTTTCTTCCCCGGAATCAAAACATGGGAAATCCTGCCACTTAAAATGAGATAAGGCACTGGCTGCGTTATTTGAAACACCAGGGACTTGCTTAACTCTAAAAATAATATTTTTTTTCAAACAACTAAGTACTAGTTCCTTAAGCAGTCTCAGTTCTATTTTGCCTTTAGGGTGTTGAAAGTTAATGGACTCTATAACTGACATCCTATTAGATTAAAATGTGGTGTACTGGTTTGGGAAACGTTTTGTCCACAAACGCAGGACCGCTAGAATGGTGAACAACTCTAGAAAGGTAAAGTTCTTAAGCAAATCAATCATGAACCATTGTTTGGCCATTGCTGGTTTTCACTACTCTGACCCTAATAAAGCATCAAAACCAACACTGGCTTGACTCAACCAGTGTAGCCACACCATTGCATCGTTGAAGTGCTCTAGGAATGACAACCATATACTGATATATTTGTTCAATTATGTAACAGGTAGGCCCTGTGGTGCTTCTCCTTTAGCCCTGTGCAAAAACAACAGTTGATGGACAGAATGCAGAACAATGTCATGCATTCACCCCAGTACAGAGATCTGGGCCTAAATCCATCGTTTTTTTGCACTCCACACCACCCCAGTTCAGATATGGCCATATGCAAATCTGCCTTGACCCTGTGCCTCATGGGAACAGTCCAGCCCAAACTGCCAAGCCATGTCTTTCCTGGACCGGAATCAAGCATCCTAGGAACGGTTTCTGGCTATCAGTCGTCATCAGCCAGGATTTCTTGACTCCAGTGGTGTGGGAGAGCATGGGACTCACGTCTGAGCATACCCATCCCAATCGGGGTGACAAATGTAAAAACAACAGTTGATGGACAGAATGCAGAACAATGTCATACATTCACCCCAGTACAGAGATCTGGGCCTCAATCCATCGTTTTTTTGCACTCCACACCACCCCAGTTCAGACATGGCCATATGCAAATCAGACTTGCCCAAGTGCCTCATGGGAACAGTCCAGCCCGAACTGCCAAGCCATGTCTTTCCTGGACCGAAATCAAGCATCCTAGGACCGGTTTCTGGAAATCAGCCCTCATCAGCCAGGATTTCTTGACTCCAGTGGTGTAGAGAGCATGGGACTCACGTCTGAGCATACCCATCCCACTCGGGGTGACAAAATGCAAAAACAACAGTTGATGGACAGAATGCAGAACAATCTGATATATTCACCCCAGTACAGAGATCTGGGCCTGAATCCATCATTTTTTTTTCACTCCAAACCACCCCAGTTCAGACATGGCCATATGCAAATCAGCCTTGACCCTGTGCCTCATGGGAACAGTCCAGCCCGAACTGCCAAGCCATGCCTTTCCTGGACCGGAATCAAGCATCCTAGGACCAGTTTCTGGCTATCAGCCGTCATCAGCCAGGATTTCTTGACTCCAGTGGTGTAGAGAGCATGGGACTCACGTCTGAGAATACCCATCCCACTCAGGGAGACAAATGCAAAAACAACAGTTGATGGACAGAATGCAGAAAAATGTCATACATTCACCCCAGTACAGAGATCTGCGCCTGAATCCATCGTTTTTTTGCACTCCACACCACCCCGGTTCAGACATGGCCATATGCAAATCAGCCTTGACCCTGTGCCTCATGGGAACAGTCCAGCCCAAACTGCCAAGCCATGTCTTTCCTGGACCGGAATCAAGCATCCTAGGACGGGTTTCTGGCTATCAGCTGTCATCAGCCAGGATTTCTTGACTCCAGTGGTGTAGAGAGCATGGGACTCACGTCTGAGAATACCCATCCCACTCGGGGTGACACATGCAAAAACAACAGTTGATGGACAGAATGCAGAACAATGTCATATATTCATCCCAGTACAGAGATCTGGGCCTACATCCATCGTTTTTTTGCACTCCACACCACCCCAGTTCAGACATGGCCATATGCAAATCAGCCTTGATCCTGTGCCTCATGGGAACAGTCCAGCCTGAACTGCCAAGCCATGTCTTTCCTGGACCGGAATCAAGCATCATAGGACCGGTTTCTGGCTATCAGCCGTCATCAGCCAGAATTTCTTGACTCCAGTGGTGTAGAGAGCATGGGACTCACGTCTGAGCATACCCATCCCACTCGGGGTGACAAATGCAAAAACAACAGTTGATGGACAGAATGCAGAACAATGTCATACATTCACCCCAATACAGAGATCTGGGCCTAAATCCATCGTTTTTTTGCACTCCACACCACCCCAGTTCAGACATGGCCATATGCAAATCAGCCTTGACCCTGTGCCTCATGGGAGCAGTCCAGCCCGAACTGCCAAGCCATGTCTTTCTTGGACCGGAATCAAGCATCCTAGGACTGGGTTCTGGCTATCAACCGTCATCAACCATGATTTCTTGACTCCGGTGGTGTAGAGAGCATGGGACTCACGTCTGAGCATACCATTCCCACTCGGGGTGACAAATGCATAAACAACTGTTGATGGACAGATCTCTGTACTGGGGTGAATGTATGACATTGTTCTGCATTCTGTCCATCAACTGTTGTTTTTGCATCTCCTTTAGCCCTGGCATTGCTTGCACAACGGATCTCAAGAAGGGGGAGGGGTGGTCTGAATGAACTGCAAAGTCAAATTGAGCTGCAAGAACAGCACCTAGAGCTAGTGCAGAGTCACCTTGCATGCTTTGAGACAAGATTCTGAGGAACTCTTAAAATACCAAACCTTCTCCTGTGGAGAAGTAGCTGGGGCAGAGGTTTTATCCAACCCCTGCAGCTGGCATCTTAAAACGATAGCGGAAGCCACAGAAAAGTGATGAACTAGATCAGATTTTGGGTAGGAATTTAGCTAAAGGACAAAGCCTGAAGTGACACAAGAGAGGAACCTTTTAAAGAGCAGTCCGCAGTTGTAATTTTCTTTATAGAGCAGTCAGTCACAGGTTTACTTTTGCCTTCATTTTCTTAGGTTTTTTTGAAGCATTTGATTCCAGGGTGGATCGCAGTCCCACAGAAGGAGCACTTGAAGGCCATGTGCAGGCTTTTCTGTTGAATGCCCAACATGCTCCTTTTTTCACCTCCCAAAGATGTGGCCCGAAAGGGCTGGCCTACACCCTGACCCTTTTTGAGCATCATGCAGCACAACACAGAATGAATGTCAGAATACTTCCAGAACATATTTCTATAAGACAACTTTTTTCCCCTAAAAGTTTGGTGAGTGGATTTGGAGGTTGGGCAGTGGCAACAATCTGTTGCTGCAGAGTAAATGTCCACAAAGAGGCCCTCTTGTGCAGACTCTAGGTTTTTGTTGTTTCTCAGCAGACACCATATATATCAATCTTTTGCAGTTTTTATCTCATCCCCTTCATTTCTGTGAAAACCAACCCCCGAATAGACCGTTAATGATGGGGAAGTCTGGCACCCCTGTAGCAGGCAAGGAAGCCTTTACCAATAAATCCAGGCAATCCACTACCGCTGCCTATGCTACCCGACAAAATGAGGCAGCTGAGGAGGGAGCCGCTGGCAGCCATAGATTGAAGAGGTCTCATAGGAACAAAAACAGGAAACTGCAAGAAGAATGGCAGAAGGAAGTGAGCAGGAACAAGAGGGTTCTACCTCAGCCCAACCACCTAAAATGTTGCCTGCCTGGTGTAGCTGCAGCCACACCCCAGCGACCCAGCGCCCCCCCAGCCAATCATGATAAGAGCCAGTTTTGTGGGCTTTGTCCCATGCCTATGGCTCCCGCAATACCCCAAATTTGAAATAAAACAACAGCAGCAAGATTGATGTTACTTTTTGCTCTCAGGGATGGGGAGCAGAGGTATTTATCACAGTGCTTTACTTCATGGGGCTATATTTTGGATTTATATTTCTACATTTTCAAACAATTGCTTTAGATGCTTTTAATTTGCTGAATCCTCACAACCCCTAAACACCATCCATCTATGACTATTTCACAAGCTCAAAACACCATCCATCCGAAGCCCATTAAAATACCTCACCACGCCAAAACTCCACCCATCACTGAACCCTAAAAGCCCTCTCTGCCCCTAAACTCCACCCATCTCTGAGCACAAAAACAACTCACTACACCTAAACTACACTCAATGCCAACCCTTAAACTTCACCTATCCCTGAACCCTAAACAACATTTCTACCTCTTTTTTTGATAATCAACTTTATTGTCATTTTTAAAACAGGGAGAAGATTTCAATGGTCGCAGCTCATGAGTTAGCAGGTACAGTGAGATAAAAATATCAGTACAAATGGGTAGAATTATAACAATCCAGTCCGACATCATATTTAGCATGGTAACAACAAAGACAATGTGGATATCTGGGTTTACGGTGGGATCAAGTTAAACCATTTCCCCCATATTTTACGGAACATTTCTGGGACACCCCGAGATTCAAAGAGGGCCTCTTCTTGGGCCCTGCACCAGTCTATCCCCCTCCTCCATCCCCCCACCGTAGGGGCGGACTCTCGTATCCAGTTGCGTACTATGTCCCATTTGGCCACGGCCACCGCTGTCCCTAGCAGGCGTTTGTCTGATCTACTGCCATCTAGGCCATCGAAGAAACCCAGCAACAGTCGCAGCGGCTCGTGAGGGACCTCCCAGCCCAGAGCCTGTGAGTGTTCTCTCTCCACCCCCCTCCAAAACCTCGCGAGCCCCGAGCACGTCCACACCATATAATAGAAGTCGGCTGGAGAGTGCCCACATCTGGGGCAGTCCGGGGAGTGTCGCAAGCGGGCTCGGAAAAGCCTCTCTGGAGTGAGGTAGGACGTGTATAGGTAATATGTTTGCACCAGCCGCAGCTTTGAGGATGTGGTCAGGGTACGCTGGGCCATCAGGGCGTCCCTCCAATCAACCTCCTCCAGGGGTCCCACCCAACCCTCCCAGCGGGTGCGCAGTTGGTCAAGGGACAAGGGGCTATTGTTGACCAGGGCACAGTAAATTCGGGACACTCCTCCCCTACCCAGGTCCCCCATCATCACTTGGGCTTCTAGCGGGCTAAACTCTGGAAGGTTGGTTGGCGTGGGGAGGTGTGCATACAGGGCATGGCGTAGCTGCAAATACCGAAAGTGCTGGACATGAGGAAGGGCGTGCCGCTGTTGTAAGTCAGCGAAAGCTCGCATGTGGTCCCCCACCCAAACGTCCCCGAGCACCGACACCCCAATGAGATCCCAGCGCCGAAACCCTCCAAGGGACGAGACCTCCCGGAGCCAGTTACCATGCCAGAGTGGCGTCTGGTGGGTAAGTTTGCGGTCCCATCCTGTGTGGCGTTGGGCGGTGCGCCAAGCCAGCAAGACCGCTCTGGTAATTGGGGCCATGGTTTCGGGACAGGGCAGCCGTAAAGGAACGCTTGGAGCTGAGAAAAGTCCGTCCCCTCAAGTTCCACCCGGTACGCCGGGTCGGACCAGCCGCCCACGTACCAGTCGTGGATGACGATCAGCTTGGTGGCGAGGTAGTAGAGGTAAAGATGAGTCACACCTAGGCCCCCGTCAAAGGGGGAATGCGGCTGTGTGCGAGGGAGATACGCGATCGCCCGCCACTCCAATGGAACCTGGAGAGGGCTCCGTCCAGCTCCCGGAACCAGGAACGATGATGGGGAATGGAAGTATTCTGTAGAATGTATAGAAAATGGGGGAGGACCATCATTTTGAACAGTGCACTCCGTTCCAGGGGATTGAGGGGGAGGGATTGCCATTTCTTCAGGTCAGAGCGCATTAGGGTTACTAAGGGCGTCACATTCAGTGCCCATTCCAGCTCCGGCAATAGAGTCACCCATATCCCCAAGTATTTAACCGAGTGTCGTCTAAGGGGGATGGAGGACTGCCAGTCAAAGCATTCCTGGGAGGGGTGCAGCGGGACCAGGATGGACTTTGCTGCATTGAGCCGGAGACCGGAGACTTGTTCGAAGTCCAGAAGGATCTGCAGACACCTAGGTCCCGAGGTCACCGGGTCCACCAAATAGAGGAGCACGTCGTCGGCGTAGAGAGCTATTTTGTCTATGTGACTCTCATTCCAGGTCCTCCCCTGAACGAGGCGGTCGTGCTGGATAAGCATCGCCAGGGGCTCTATCGCTAACGCGAACAGGAGTGGAGACAGAGGGCAGCCCAGGCGCGTACCTCTACGTATCGCGAATGCCTCTGAGAGCGTCCCATTGATCAACACTCGGGCCCTGGGGCTCGTGTAAAGGACCCCAACATAGCTGCGGAACCGCGGGCCAAAGCCCATCTCCTCCAGGACGTCTTGTAGATAATCCCAGCCCACCGTATCGAAAGCTTTCTCAAAGTCGAGAGAGAGATGGGCCAGATAGGGAGATAGGCGGGAGCGATGGGCCAGGGCCAGATGGAGGCGACGGATACAGTGGCGGGTACCTCTGGCTGGCATGAAACCGCACTGGTCCGGAGGGACTAGGTCCTTCAGGAAGGGCTTGAGCCGTTGGGCCAGTATGGTGGCGAAGAGGTTAGCCGCTGGGCCAGTATGGTGGCGAAGAGGTTGATTTCGGTGTTTATAAGGGAGATAGGGCGGAAGTCCGCGCAGTTCACAGAGGGCGGGTGGGTCTTGGGAATGACCACAAACCTGGCCAGGTCCGAATCGGGGGGAAAGGAGCCCTTCTCCAGCACGTGAAGAAACAGAGTCATCAGGTGGTGGGCCAGAGTGTCTCGGAAGGCTGCATAGAACTCCTGAGGGAATCCGTCTGGACTAGGTATCTTGCCTCTGGTCAGAAGAGGGATAGCCTCCAGGACTTCCTCCTGTGTGAAGGGCTTCTCCTGGGCCTCCGCATCCTCTGGGGCAAGGGAGGGTAACCGGGCGCCGGCTCTGCCCAGGAGGGTAGTCAGAAGCGCGTCAGGTGGGCGCGCTGTATAGAGAGGGGTGTAGAAGTCGGCGAAGGCCCCTGCTATAGCCCCGGAGGACGTCTGGAGGGTGCCGTCTGACGTGCGGATCTCCAGGATGACGCAGTAAATCTGAGGGTAGGAGAACAAGTTGTGGAGAAGTTTACAGTTTTTGTCCCCCCAGCCATATATCCGCACCACAGACGACTGCCACAGCTGCTGGGCCGAGTCGAGCGAGACTTGACGGAGCTCCTCCCGGATCAGCGCCAACTGCCGGATAGGGTCATTTAGACCTAGTGCAGCCTGCTCGGCTTCAAACCGGGCAGCCCGGGACTCCAGCTCCGCAAGCCGGGCCAGCCGGTCCGCTCGTTTGGCATGTACAAGCCCCTCACCACTCCACAAATCACCGACTTACCGGCCTCCCATAGTGACCCTGGCGATGGAACCGAGCCCTCGTTAGCAGTGAAGTAGAGGGTTAGTTCTTGCCTTAGTTCGTCCACCACTGCCTGGTCCTGCAGGAACCATGCGTTGAGGCACCATATCGCCCGCAGACCCCATGGTGCGGAGCCCATGCAGAGGGAGACGGGGGAGTGATCTGTCAGTCCCCTCGGTAAGATAGTGACTCCAGAGACCAAATGACAATCTGTGGCCGGGAGCAGGAGAAGGTCAATACGGGAGTGGCTGTGGTGAGAGGTATGAGTTTATTGTGTCTTGCGCGGGTCCCAGACCCGCCAAGTGTCGCATAGCACCAAGGCCGAAGCCCAGCCGGACAGGGCAGCCGCAGAGGAGGAGCGGGTCGCCCAGGGGTGACCGGTGGAGTCTCGCCCCGGTTGCATCACGGCGTTGAAGTCACTTCCTATAATTGTGAGGCCGACCGGGAAAGTGGGGACAATCTGAGTGAGGCATCGAAGCGTCGGGGACAAGAGGGCCGGCGGGGCATAGACATTCAGAATATTCAGGGGAGAGCCCTCCATCATGCCCGAGATAGCAACGTAGCGCCCTCGTGGGTCATTGCGGGCTTTAATCAGGATGAAAGGGAGACCTTTCCGTAGCAGGACCGCCACCCCTCGGGACCCACTTTGGAACCCAGAGTGCCAGACCATCGCGAACCCGTAGCGGCCCAGGTAAGTGCATTGAGTCCACAAAAGTTGGGTCTCCTGGAGAAGGAGCACGTTCGCCGAGTGGCGATGCGCCGCTCAAAGGACCGCAGCGCGCTTGATGCGGTCGAGGAGACCGTTGACGTTCCAGGAGAGGACATGGAGGGGCCTAATTAGAGTGGAAGCCATTCGGGGAGGAGGAGGACATGGGAGATCGCAGGGGCAGCTGGGGACTTGCCTCGAGGGGGGGCCCCACAGTACCACACCAGGTCAAAAGAGCAGGGCAGTCGGAATGGACCAGCGGGGTGCAGGTGCTCGGGGTGGGGGTGGGAGACGGGAGAGGGGGGCGGCAGCCCGCAGTTCGCCCCCGGGGTAGATCGCAGGGAACCCAGAGTGGCCGGGAGAGCGGTGAGCCAGACGTGTGTGTCGGACAAGGATGTACCCACAATCGGATAGCAGGGTAGGGAGCTGCAACCAGCTGTTCACAAGCAGCGACAACAAAGGCCGAGGAGCGGCCGAACCATGATAAGCCCGTAGGCGGCTGAGAACAAGAAACATGCGGGAGATAACGGTCTCCCCCCTCCCCAATACCCCCCAACTCCCCCCACCCCACACTTCGGATCAGGAAGCATCTGTCGCCCTAAGGTAGAACACCCAAAGAACTAAACTCTCACTAGGGGACTGAAACTAAACTTTAAACGATTAGTTGGGAGCAGTAGCACTAATCTAGAGCGAACAAAGGAGGACCCCCTCCATAGTGCCGGATGGATAGCAACAGCAAGAAACAGTTAAGCTTGAGTGCAGACATGGCCCAGAGAAATAATATCCACGGAATCACAAGGGATAGAAGAGTGCAGCATCAGAAGGGAGAGATGGAGAAAAAAGATGGAAATGGAGAAGGGAGGGCAGAGGTATGCGCTGATTGGATTACAGTTCCTGGAAGGGACCCTCTCCAAATTTCTACCTCTTGATGCCGAAACTCATCCTTGAACCATAGAAAACTCCCATTACTCCTAAACAACACCTATTCTTGAAACCCAAACAAACCCTTTCTATGCCTAAACATCACAAATCCTTGAAACCTTAAAACCCCTCACCACCTTTAAATTCCGTCCATCACTGAACCTAAAAAAACAATCACCCCTAAACACCACCCACCCCTAAATACCCTCCACTACAACTAAATGTCACACCCATCACTAAATCCTTAAAAAACATTTCTACATCTAAACTCCAACCCTACCTGAACCCTCAAAATCCCTCAAGACCCTCAACTCCACCCATTCTTCAACCCTAAACCTCTTTCTGCCCTTTAAACTTCACACATCTCTGACCCCTATAAAACCTCATCATCCCTAAACTCCTACCATTTTGAACCCTAAAAATCCTTATCCTCCTCTAAACTCTATCTATTACTAAACTCTCACCAGTCCTCAACTCTGCCCATCCATGAATTCCAAAAATCCATCAACGCACTAACCTCCACCATCCCTGAACCTTAAAAACTACTCTCAAAACCTTAAACACTCACTTGTGAACCCTAATCAACCTTTACTACCCCCTAAACGCCACCTATTCCTGATCTGTAAAAGACGTCACCACCCATAAACTTTACCCGCTCCTAGTGTCTAAAAACCTTCTCCACCCCTAAACTCCACCCACCTCTAAACCCTAAAAGGGGGGCGTGGCTTGGCTGCCGAGCGGAATGGCTGGCTAACTTCGCAGCTCCGCCGATCGAGCGCATTAATCCGGTATTAATCCATTCAAACTGACAGTGTGGCTCGGACCTAACAGACCCTAAAGACTGAAGAAGACGCCTGCCTGGCCTTGTGAGACTCCTGTGGCCAAGAACCTGATATTCGTCATGTACGGCCGCCCGGTTTACAGCCGTGAAGAGGCCTGGTACCTTGTTGGAAGCCGGGGACTCGAGTAGCGATGGACCGGCACGGCGGGCGAGACCGCGGCATTGAGCGCGACGATCTCGAAACGCAAGCGTCCTGAGTGCCGGTCAAAAACAACGCTCCTGCTATCGCACACATCCCCCAGCTGGCCTGGAGGGTAAAGGAGGCGCTATTCTCACAATCACTGTTCCGAAGCGGGGAGAACACCGGTGGTGCGGTGAGCACGTCAGAAAGAAGACGAGCACAGTCATCGGGAAAACCATGTACGGGGCAAACACTACACCTCAAGAAGTAAGCCGCACATGCGGCACCTGGGGTGCTGTAGAGACACCGAAAATTGAGAGACTGTGCATATTTGGATATTGTATAGCGCGTCAGACACTGGCAAGGGAGGAGCGCGAACCGCCATCTTGGATTGGGATCGGGGGAAGCGAGACGGCCTGGTGAGCGGAGGACAAGTGGCCCGCACCGCAGGCACACACTGCTACCAATACGCCCCCGGTTTAAAACACGGACACCACCATAACAGGAATCCCCTAACAAACGTACCTATACCACTGTGACTGGGCGACAACCGGTCTCCGGTCAATAATAATCCTAAGTAAGCAAGGCTGAGCTGGGAATTTGCTGGCTAACCGAGTGAATGCTGGCAGAGCGGTGGGCAAAGTACAAAGTGGAGGACATAGCAACAGGACCTTGTGAACACCACTGTGCGCGGGTAACCTTCTAAATACTCGATCGTCCGGGACACCTACAGAGAGCCAAGTGTGGGGCTCATTTCCTCATAAAAAACATAGCCGCGACTCGCCATGGGAAAACCGGACACAAGACAACCCAAAATCACTTTCGATAAATCGAAGCAGAAGACGTCGGGCCCGGATCACCAGGATCAAGAGGCGTCGGGAGATGACCAGACTAGACTGCCGGCGGAAGATATCAAAAATCCATCTTTCAGGACTTAAAGACGAGCCTGCAGGGTATAGATACAAAAATGGACGCCCTGGCTGCACGTATGGACGGTATGACGAAGAGGATGGACAAACAAGAGGGCAGAGTTGGAGTGCTGGAGACACGTGTGACCGAAACAGAGGAAAGCCAGACAGACCTGGACAAAAAAGTACGTGGCATGGATAAAGTGCTAGCCCTCATCCAACAGAAGAACGAGGTTTTGGAGGCGAGGTCGCGATGCAACAACGTCCGCATTACCGGCGTGGCGGAATCCACAGACATAGCAAACATGGAACGTTATATTGAACAAATGATGAAGGACATTTTTGGAGATGGACTTTCGCTCATAGAGAGGGTGCATAGAACCTTGGGGCCCAGGCCGAAACTAGGAGCACCACTGAGGCCCATATTGGCCCGTGTCCTCAACTATAGAGACCGCGACACGATCTTGCGCATGGCGCGGGGTATGGAGGATATGCAATATAAAGGGAACCGAATTGCTATGTATCCTGACTTCACACTCCAAGTTCAAGCAGCTCGAAGAGAGTTCCTGCCAGCAAAGAAGGTGTTCTAACAGACTGGCACAAAATACTCCTTAATATACCCGGCAAAATTGAGAGTGCAGGGTCCAGGCAGGCCCACCTTTTTTGTGGACGCGAAGGCGGCATTGCAGTATGCCAAAAAACTTGTTAAGGAGCAGAAACGACAGACAGAACCAGAAGAACAAGACTCGACAGAGAAGCTAAGTGACGTTGAATAACACTATGTGTTGCTGGTACAAGATAGGTGAATTAAATGGGATGTGGCTCCTGATAGAACTGGGACGTTAAGGTCCAAATTGGGTATGACTAAACTCCCCATGCTTTTTTGAACAAACGAACGGTAATCCACTCAGGCATGGGTGGCTGGGGTTCTAGAGCAGGCACTGTTGGGCCAGCGCTCGATCACCCTGTCACAAGTACAGGGGTAGATGGAGCCTTCCTGCGTACCCCATGGGATGAGTCCCACGAACTGGATAATCAGATTGTTGATGTTGCCAACTGGAGTTGGTTGGAAGGGAGGGGGCGGGGTTATGCACAACCTAATTGGGGGGTTGGAGCGGGAGGGAGGGAAGTGACTGGGTTCCGAGAATCTTGTTTGTTATTGTTATTTTGTGGAGGCGTAATATTGGGTTGGTTCATACTCCGTGCTTGGAATAGAGATATAGCAGGCATTGTTGAGAGTGACCGAAATGTTGGGTGCGTGTCCTGGGGGTGGTCGGGGGAGGATCTGCTCAACGCTGGAATAATGTTGGATATGCTCCAAGTGACCCACACAGTATACAGTTCAGTGCTCATTGCGCTACACACTCTCATTGAAGTAATGCCTCAGTGGCTTCCAGATGGTTCTATGATACTTGTGAGACGACATACATAAACACAGATACTGCCATGACTTCAATAAAGTGTTTATCTTGGAATGTACGGGGCATGAATGATAAAAGAAAAGCGAGACTTATACACTCTTATTTGGTAAGAAAGGAAGTGGATGTCTGCCTGTTGCAGGAAACTCACCTAACTAACACTGGTACATCATCAAGAGCTCTATTGATTTCTCCCGGCAAACCATCCGGGCCTGCTGCTTTCCCTTTCTTAGTTTGACTAATAGCTTTTTTCACCACCTCTTCTGTAATGTCTGACTCTAATGATTTGCTCTGGTTTGTTGAGAAAGTAGGTAGTGTAATAGCGTCTAACCATCTATCTCTTGCGCTTTGGT
Organism: Lissotriton vulgaris; assembly: GCF_964263255.1. Classification (NCBI taxonomy): domain Eukaryota; kingdom Metazoa; phylum Chordata; class Amphibia; order Caudata; family Salamandridae; genus Lissotriton; species Lissotriton vulgaris. The sequence goes on from NC_141691.1 coordinate 1,604,169,103, forward strand.
CGTTGGGGAGATCCTCTTTGTAGATATCTTGAAAAAACTCAAGAAACGTTCTCCCTATCTCAGGGCTGGTGGTTCTTATCTCTGGCTCACCTTCTATCTTGATTTCCCTGATGTAATTTAGGGCTTTATCAGATTTGATTTTCCAAGCCAGAATTTTCCCTGCACTTTCTCCAAACTCAAATTGAGAGGATTTACTTGCTTCCCACCTCTTATTTATTCTCTCCTGCAGAGTATTCTCTAATTCAGCTTTCAATTCAGCCAGTCTTTCTTGCTCTTCAGCTGTTATTGAAGGCGAGACCATTTTTGACTCTAAAGTTTTCATATCTTGTTCTAATCTGTTTATCTTGTCAAAATATACCTTCCACCTATAGGAGGCTCTATTAGTAATTTGCCCTCCTAAAAACGCTTTGAATGTCTCCCAAACGACTGTTGGGGTTGCTGAGTTTCTATTTAATTCAAAGAAGGTTATAGATTCCTTTACTAGGAAGTTGACTTCGTCTTCCTCAAGCAGGAGTGTCCTGTCAAAAGACCATGAAGGGTGTTTGACAGTGGTGTCAGACTTAAGAGTAAACTCTATCGCCGAGTGGTCTGATAGATGTGATGGTAAATAATCTATTGATTCGAGAGTGTCTTTTAGACAGTAACTAAAGAAGGCATAGTCTATTCTGGATTTATGTTTAAACCGGCTGTTCCTATAAGACACCCCCATCTTATTACCTACTCTTTCTCTCCAAAGATCTGCCAGACCCACGTATGTCATTATTGCTTTAAGTGTTTCTCTAGATTTAATAGAGCCAATAGTTTTAGACCTTATTGATTTATCTAATTTGGGATCAAGAACAATATTAAAATCTCCCATCCAGATTATTGGCTCATGCACTGTTATTAATTGGGTCCTTATTGCGTCTAGGTGTGATGGGTCATCCGAGTTTGGGCCATAGTAGCCCACCAAAATTCTAATCTGACCATCAAGCGAGACTCTTACTATTAGCCATCTCCCTGTTTGGTCTTCCCTACAATCTAGTATTTCTGCTTTTGCAGATTTTTTAAAAATGAACACTACCCCTCTTATATTAGCATTATGGTCTGTGGAACAAAATTTGTCAATCCACCTATGTTTTTTTAGTATAGTGTTTGCCTCTATTCTGAGAAGGTGTGTTTCCTGCAACGCTATGACCTGCGCCCGTGAGTCTCTCAGGTATTGTAGTATGCGCTCACGTCTTCCTCTCACACGCAGACCATTCACGTTCCAGGACAAAAATTTAGTACATGTCATTTTTTGCTTCTATCCCTATCACCCTTCGTCTTTTGCTATTTATGTGGAAGTTTCTTAGACCTGGCATGGAAAAAACCTATAGAGCTCTTGAGAACACTACTACACCTGTGCTAACTGAACTCTTTAATGGCATCTTAAAGGAAAAACAGCCAATTCCTAAGTCTTGGGGTGAGGCCACAATTGTTCTCATCCCAAAACCAGGGAAATCCCCATTAGAATGCAGGTCATACAGACCAATATCGTTACTTAACAACGATTATAAAATTTTTACAACTATCATCGCCACAAGACTGGCTAGCGTTATTGGTACTGTAGTCCATCATGATCAGAAAGGGTTTATAAAGGGGCGACAACTAGCTGAGTTAACGCGGGAATTAATTGGGGCTATAGATATTACTACTGCTTTCTCTCTGCCCTTGGCCACTTTGACTCTAGACGCAACCAAGGCGTTTGACAGAGTCAATTGGCTCTACCTAAATGACGTCTTAAAAAAATTTAATTGTGGGGAAGTGTTTTGCAGAACTATTAAGCAGTTATATAGTGCACCATCAGCTAGGCTGCTGGTTAACGGGTCCCTGACTGAAGCATTTAGCATTACTCGAGGAACAAGGCAGGGCTGCCCGCTTTCCCCTCTCTTATTCGATTTGTACATCGAGCCTATTGCCCAGGTGTTAAGGGAAGAGGCTAATATTCCATCTTTTTGTTTCGGAGAGTGGGAAAGACGGGTAGCATTATACGCAGACGACATCTTAGTGTTTACATCTGATCCAGTCAGGGCATTCCCAGTGGTCATACAACGGGCTGAAGAATTCGGCCATGTCTCGGGCTACGACAAACTCGAGTAAGAGCGAGATTATGACATGGAATCTACCCAACCTAGATGTTGGGATAAACATCTCATCCTCAATGCGGTATCTGGGAATCAAAATAACCCAAGATGTGGGCAGCCTTGCACAAACTAATTTGGAAAGAATACACAGTGAAAGCAAAAGACTTATGAAATCTTAGACACATTTGCCTCTTTCCATAACAGGAAGGGTAAATCTAGTCAAAATGTGTATCCTCCCAAAATTCACCTTTGTTTTCAATACTATCCCAATCGCTATGGATACAAAAATGATGGAAAAATGTCAAAGAGAAATTAACTCTTTTATATGGAATTACAAGACCACAAGAATAGCATGGGAGAAGCTCAGAAGAAGGAGAGAAAAAGGGGGACTTGCATTGCCGGACATAATGTACTATTCATGGGCCTTTCAAATGTCTTATTCTAGAATGCTTCTCAAAATGCCATCTAATTTACCTAATACATCCATGTACGGGGCCATGCTAAGGGGGACAAATCTAGCAGCAGATGGCTTTATGTTTAAATTTGGAAGTCAGACATTTTTCAAAAACATCAAATTGAAACTATTACACTCATGGGCCAAAAATTGGTTTAACATCAGGAAAAAACTGGGCTTATCTTATTACTCAAATTATTCCCCAATTTGGGACTCTCCTGGTCTACCCCCATGCCTGAAAGACAATCTGTCCACTATATTAGAACAAGCAGGCATTACTAAATGGGGCCAATTATTTAAAGAAAAAAACTGATAACTTGGGATGAGCTATATGATCTAGTTGGCCCGGGGCTTTCCAGATTTAAATATATTCAACTGGATAGCTGGGCAAGATCTGAAACCCGCATAGATGGTAATATTTGGAAGATAAGTGAAACAGAACAACAAATGGTGGAACGACCAACTGGAGGAAGAGAAGTAGCCATATGGTATTGGCTTCTGTTGGAGGAAAGTGAAGGGGAGTTTAAACTCCCGGATGAGTTATGGGGGGCAGAGATTGGGCTTCCATGCGAGGAGAGGTGGATAAACTCCTTTGGATTATTGCGTAAAATCGTAAAGCCCTCTTGGCTAGTACGAAATCATATTTTCTCGGTACATCGGGCATACTTAACACCACGAAAACTCTCTAAATATCAACCGGATAAGAAATGTAACAAATGTAATTTAGCAGATGCATGTGATGTACACATGTTCCTAAAATGCCCAAATATAGCAAAATTCAGGGAAGACGTGAAAAACACTCTAAACTCTATACTAAATACATCCCTGTCAATAACCCTCCCACTTGTCATCTTTGGGATGGAAGACAACATCATAGGCAAGGAGAAGTCATTTCTTTTTTACGCAATTCTATTAGTGAGAAGACAGATCTGCATTCAATGGGTAGAGAAGACACCTCCTTTACACTGCTCATGGCTCACATCTTTATACAAGACATCCAAAAGAGATCTAAAAAGATCTGTTAGCAATAGAAACTTGGCTTTCTGGGACCTCCTGACCAACTGGAGATGATACGGGTTTTTTTTTTTCCCCAGGTCCGATGATTATGCCATCTATACTCTTTTGGACCAAGGGCCTGGATAGTTTCGAGTAAGGTCCGGCAGGTTGAAACATACCTAGATGGAGTCAAAAGAACGCACCCCTAACTTTTATTGTCGGTATATCTCTCCCACCAACACAACACATCACGTCAGCAATGTCGTGCAAGGTGGGTGGCATTATCCGTCTAAAGAGGAAGGCAGATAGGACCAAAAAATTTTTTTTTAAAAAAAAAACAACACAAAAAAAACACTGGTACATCATTACTCAAACACACTAGATGGGGGGTGATAATACATGATCCCTATTCGAACTACGCAAGAGGGGTAGCAGTTTTATTCCGGAGAGGGCTACAATGGAGAACACAGAAGGTAATAACAGATCCTGAAGGGAGGTACATAATGATCCTGGGGATATTGTGCGGAATGCAGTTATTGCTAGTAAATGTGTACGGTCCGAATAATGACAATCCTGAATTTTTCGGGGAGATATGGCACAAAATGCAAACCCTAGACTCAGCCTCGATCCTGTGGGTGGGTGATTACAATGTTGTACTTTCTGACACACTTGACAGACAGGGGGCAACCCGTGAACATCACCCGAAGGCAGCCGAAAAATTGGGAGACATTATTGCTGAAGCGGCACTAGTAGACTCCTGGAGGATATTGAATCCGGGGACGCGCGCAGGCACATGTATTACTGCTCATAGAGCCGCTTGGCCATGACTAGACTACTGGTTGATGTCTAGGGACCTTCACACCTCTGTTTTAGAGGCAACACACCTGCCGAGATCACTGTCAGACCATGCACCGGTAGGAGTGTCACTTGCCACCCCAGTGCAATATGTGCAACCATTTGGCTGCAGATTCCACTCACATGCACTGCTTGATCAAGTGTTCAGAGAAGAATTGAGAGAAAAAATATTGGAGTATTTTGAACTGAATGAAGGGTCTGTGGAATCGCCGGGAACACTCTGGGAGGCCTGCAAGGTGGTTACCAGAGGTAACTGCATGGTGCTCAAAACAGGGGTTTTGCGCACTATCAGAAACACACTAGATAGAATGGAAAAAGAACTGGCAGCCCTGGAAGCTACTCTAACAACGGCACCCTCTGACAGGGCCCGTGCCGACTTCAGAACGAAACTCACCCAGTTTCAGGAGGAGGCAGAAAGAGAAGTGAAATTCCTCAATAAATATACCCAGGCTAGACGGTATGGTGAGGGGGACCGCGCAGGGAGGACTTTAGCTAACCTACTACGCACACCTAGAGGGACAGATTATATTATGGAACTGCGAAACGGGGATGGTAGACTGGTCAGAACATCTCCAGATATATAACACACAATGACAGAATATTATGAAACACTATACACCTCCAAAGTGACACCAGAAGACCAGGCAATAACAGATTATCTTGACACAATAGCTCTGGCGTGGTTCAATAATGGGGCACAGGAATATATGGATCTACTGATCACGGCAGAAGACATAAAGGCGGTTATAGCAAGCTTACCGCCGGGCAAAGCGCCAGGCCCGGACGGCTTCACAGCGGCATTCTATAAGGAGTATGCGGATATACCAGTGCCCAGACTGCACATGTACATGGAGGCAATTGAGTTGGGGACACTGCCACCGTCGCTCAGAGAAGCAAGGATAATAACATTGCTCAAACCTGATAAAGACCCGACTAGTCCAGACTCATACTGCCCACTTTCACTAATAAACCTGGATGCTAAGATGTATGCGAAGCTACTAGCAGACAGGCTGAAACCCATGTTGCCTCATATAGCTCTGTCGGACCAGTCGGGATTTGTAACGGGCAGGTCAACTTCCCATAACATCCGGGTACTATTCGGCTTACTGCACTATTTAGACCCCAAGGTACAAGCCGCAGCTGCCTTATTAGATGCCACTAAGGCATTTGATTCCCTCGAATGGAAGTTCCTATTAGCTCTATTCACTCACATGGGCTTTAGCCAGTTATTTACCCGAAAAATTTGCATTCTATATAATTGCCCAAAAGCAAGAGTAAAAGTAAATGGGCAAATCTCAGATTCCATCAATATTACAAGGGGAACTAGGCAGGGTTGTCCCTTATCGCCATTATTGTTCGCCATGGCCACAGAGCCTCTGGCAGCGCATCTGAGGCAACATCACACACATCGTAGCATTGGCTTCACATCGAGGGGTCTACTCGTGTCCATGTACGCGAACGACATAACAATATACATGCAAAACCCAGCCGAGAACTTTGACCCCCTGATGCGAGAGTTGGTGAGATATAGTGGCCTAACTGGCGTCAATATCAACTGGTCAAAATCGACGATGCTGCCCCTAACCGATGGCACGAGCGAGTGCCACACCAAGTTTCCTATAGAGTGGGTGACGGATGAAGTAAAATATCTAGGAATCAGAATTAATCGCTCAATACAGGAAATATGGCTATCAAATTATGGAGTGGCAGTGGAGTGGCTGGAGGGCAAAGTACAAAAATGGAAGACCCTGCCGCTGTCCCTAACGGGCCGCATAGCCATAACAAAAATGGTGATACTACCGAAATTTCTGTACCTCTTCGTGAATATTCCTCTGCCGCTTACGCTCTCCTTCTTCCGACGCATTCGATCCGCGATCCTGGAACTGGTTTGGGCAGGAAAACAACCCAGAGTAACCTGGAAACTGTTGACACTTCCCTTCCGCCAGGGTGGTCTTGCGGCCCCAGATTTTGAATTATATGCATATAGTGCGCAAGCCCAATACTTGCATTATTGGCAACATCCAATTCCATATCAACCACATGTGGCAATTTAGATAGACGTGTCAGCACCCACCCCATTAACGACAACTCTGTATCATAAATACAAACGATCACCGACAGATTTAGACACAGTAGAAACGGTACGATGGGCCTGGCTGAACATAGCGAAACGTGCAGGACTAGCTGAACTATATGCCCTAACCATGCCGCTAAGTAGAAACCCGCTATTGGGACCATTAATGGACACAGCGGTGTCGGAAAGGGCACGCAAATGCGGATTGTCGGTGGCGGGGGATCTCTACCCGGATGACACCTTCATGTCTTTACAGGCAATGTGTGAGTCTGAGAAGCCTACGGCATCTGAACTGCTCCTTTATTATCAGTTACGGGTGGAATGCAGGTCTAGATACCCAATGTTTCCTGCTGCGTCGCCGACGCTATCGGCACTGGAGGATATATTAGCAAACAGTTCGCCAAACAAACTGGTCACTCGAATTTACAGAATCCCGCAGGATACGGCCCCTGTGATACAACCTGACTCGAGATTGCAGTGGGAGACGGAGGCAGGTATTAGCATTACAGAAAAACACTCGCTATTCTGTTGCACCCAACTCGAACATTTATCACCCAACTACAGACTGAGATTAATCCATTTTAATTTCTTGCATAGAACATACCGCACGCCTAAACAATTATTTAGGATGGGCCTGTTGGCAGACGCAAACTGCTGGAGGTGTGGAACACACGATGCGACATTCTATCACTTAACATGGGAATGCAGGACTGTGAGTAGATATTGGGTGGAAGTCTTTGAAAGGATAGGACAGATAGTTGGGGAGGAAATGAGTCCGGACCCGCTTGCGGCCCTCCTTGGATTTGTCATGAACATACCCTGTGCTTCTCGAAAACTAGTTGCCCTTCTGCTTTTGCTGGCCGAGAGGCAGATCGCACTACACTGGAAACAAAAGACTCCGCCAGCGGTGACAGGATGGTTAAAATCGGCCATGTACTGTAGGGACCAATTGACAGCTTACTGGGAATAAATGCCGCAGCGCTCCAGGCCAGCAGATATCTGGCAACCACTGACAACCTGGTTGGATGGGGCAGATGTGGAAGTGTGAAGATGGAGATATGCGTGAAGGATGCACTGGGATATAATGTACAGAGTGCAGGATACGGACCCTGGATAGGGTACGGTACAAGTGGGTGGGATTATGGCGGGAAAGTAAATGGGTCTGCAAGACTGGGCATGAGCTGTGTGATTAGACACAAAGGGTAGAATGGGATGAAATTGCGTGGGTGGTATTTGGTTTCCGGGGCCTCCAGACATGTTATTCATGACGAAAGTGTCATTATGGATATCTATATTAGACCCAGGATGGACCGATCTATTATGTGAAACGCTTCTAGTTGGTTTTTGTTATTCATAAAATTTGATTACTGAAGCTGTGTACAAGTGTACGGATGCAAAACCGCGTATCGAGGTTAAGATTTTTTTTTGTTGATAAGCTGCCTGCCTCCGGGTTGTTGGCTGAATAGCGGTGTACCACTTGTACGAATAAATAAAGGTTTTGGAAACTAAAAAAAATAAATAAAAAATTTACCTTAAAAACCCCTTTCTACACCAGGATTGCACTCAACCCTGACCCCTAAAAACCACTCCTCATCCCTAAATATCACTATCGCTGAACCCCTCACCAGACCCTAATCTGCACACAGGTTTAATGTAATTTTTCATTTTCCCTAATATTATTTTTTCTTTAAACTCTTCCATTCATTTTTAAATTATTTATAAATCATTAAAATTGGTTTTGGCTCATTTGGCACGTTTGCAGAGTGGTGGGAAAAGGGGCGTGGCCTCCAACCACCTCTCAGCAATCCAGCTGTGTGGGGCTTACTGGAGGTAACAGGTGGCTAGTTGGCCCCTAAGGATCTTCAGCAACGAAGGGGACTTCATCCTCCAACCAAGAGCGCGCCAGGAGGCGCATTTGCAGAGTAGTGAAGAAATGGGACGGGGCCGCGGCGAGTTGCCGGCTTTCATTTTTATATTTAGTTCTAGGAAGGGGGGCTATGTGGCCCCTGTCCCATGATGCATTTGGGCCATGGGGACTTCATCCCCCGGGGCCTGACCCATTTTTTATTAGTTTTTTTGTAATAAAACAGGAGGGGTCCGCGCGGCCCCCCTCCTGAGGACGATTTCTGCCCAGGGGACCCCATCCACCAGGGCCGGGCCTTTTCTTTTGTTTAATGAAGAGGGGCTGCATGGCCCCTCTTCCCTGGGCCAGTTTTGGGCCCGGGGGCCCCTACCCCAGGGCCTGCCTCTATTTTCTTTTTCATTTTTGGAGGGGGCCGCGTTGTCTCCCTCCCGAGGCCGATATAGCCCCAGGGACCCCATCCCCGTGGCATGGCCACATCCTGGGGACCACGGGGGGATTCTCAAGGCCCCCGTAGTCTCTGCCAGCGACCCACCTCCTGCAGGAGCCGGCATTGCTTTTGGGCAGAGGGATCTGCAAACATGCAGCTCCCTCTGCCCAAAAGCAATTCTGCTTCGCTTCATGGAACCAGGAGCATTCTCAAAGCAAAGTTTGCTATGGCATGGCGGGATCAGTGCTCCCGACAATCCATAGCAAACTGCAATATCCTGGGGGTGTGCACCCCGGGACATTGCTGGAGCTGGCTCTGAGGGGGGGGGGGGGGCCCTCAACAAGGCCATGGAGGGTTCCAGGAGGGGGGGGTTGAGCCGCACCCCTCCAACAATACTAGAGCCCTGGGGAGGTGGTGGTCCCAAGGGCCGTGTGGGGGACTTGAGCCCCCCAAGCATCTTTTCAATTTAGCCTCGGGAGGTGGTGATCCTCTGGGCTGCGGGGGGCAGTAAGGCCCCCGCATTTAACATAATAGTCCTGGGGAGGTGGCAGTCCACGGGGCTGTGTGGGGGGCAGGAGCCTCCCACGCATTTATTTAAAAACTAAAGTCCTGGGGAGATGTTGGTCCCCGGGGCTGCAGGGGCCCGCATGGCCCCCCACATGTATTTTGATAATTGCCCCCGGGCCTAATTAAACAAAGCATAGGAGCCCACGCTTTGTTTTTTGAAAATATTTTGGCCACATTCGCGGATCCAATGCAAATCCAGCCAAATTAATTTTTTTAAATGTCTTATTTGACCTTAGGAGTCCTTGTGGGACCCTCTGAGCAGGCCATGGAGATTTTATGCACGACTAAAGCCCGAACTCTTGAACAGAATTACACAGAATTTGGCAGAAAGGTCGCTTTTGGTCCAGAAAGCGACCTTTTGTGAATTGGTGTAAATCCATTCAGTAGATTTGGATATATTACGGAAAAACAAATGTACATAACTGGGGACGGGAATCCTCCAAGGATCTGACCGCCCCATGCTAAAATCTGATTGGTGCTGATACATCAATCAGGTAGTGTTGGCAGCCATCTTGGGACTTGGCCTCAGCCAAAGAAACGTAAAACTAAAGAAAGGGGGCAGGGTAGGAATAACCTGACCCCCCTAGCCCTGGCCCTTAGGAAGCCTACCAGGGCAAAAAATCATTAAAAATGTTTTTGTCACAAAGGTGCTAGCTCATAATACACTCCCTGGGTGGGCCAGGTCCTGGAAGTATGTGGTATACCAGGAAAGAGGAACACAGATCCCCTTTCTATGGCTCTTCTGAGCCCCAGGGACCACTACCTCCTCAGGGCTATATTTAAATTAGAGGAGGGGGGCCTCCAGGGGATTGACTATGGCCCGGGGATCACCACCTTACTGGGGCTAAATAAAGAGTAATGGGGAGGCTGGGTGGAGCCTGCTTGGGCCCTGAGGACCACCAACTCCCTGGGGTCAAATAACTTTGAAAACAGGGAGGGGGATCGCGCAGGCCCCCATTCGGGCCATGCATGCACCGGGGACCACCACCTCTTTGGGACTTGACCATGCATTCTAAAAAAAGGAGCACTTGTGTCCCCCCTTCTTGAGCAAATAAGGCCATGGGGACCGCACCCCCAGGACTGGCAACTTTTATGTCCCAGGGTGCCTTCCCCCGGGACATAGCAGGTTGCTTTCACGTGGTGGGAGCTAACAGCTCACACCAAGCAAGAGCGAACTATAACACTGCTTGGAGCAAGCAAGATCTGTCAAACTGCTCTCCCTTGCTGTGAGCGGAGTTTTCATCTGTTTCCCTGCCTGCTGTCATGCTGGCAGGGAAACAGGTGAAAGATTGCTCCTGCACACAGGGAGCTGCACACTTAGCATCTCCCTGCATGCGGGAGCAATGCCTCCTCCCGCAGGAGGCGGGGAGCTGGCTGGGACTGCGGGTGATTAAGGCTCCCTCCTCGGTCCCCATCAAACCACACTGGGTGCCCTGGATGGTGCCAGAGCACCCACGTCTATGTGGCTGGGCCCTAGAGGATGGGGTCCCTCGGGCCAAAGGGAGGGGAGCCACGTGGCTTCCCTCCCCTTGTGCTCTGACAGACAGGGAGCTGCCTTTCAGCATCCCTCTGACTGTCAGAGCAATGCCGGCTCCCGCAGGAGGAAGGGAGCCGGGTGGGACCGCTAGGGCCTTGAGGCTCCCCTGCAGTCGATTGCATACTGGGTGCCCTAGGGCCACCCAGGTGACATGGCTAAGCACCAGGGATAGGGTCCCCTCCTATTGTAAAAAAAAGAATCACTTCTGTAAAGTACAAATCATGTAAGTGTGTTTTCTCTGCATTGCCACAGCGAAAAGTTATCTGTAATATCTCATGTAGTGTCTGTGGTGAGGGGGTTCTTTCTTGTCAATTGCTGCTGAGACCAGAGATCATGTTCCAAACTTTTAAAAACTAGAAGTATAAAACTTGCCTAAAAACCACAAATGCTTGGTCCCACCCATATACATTAGCAGAATGCAACGTCTTCCCTCCCTTTTTCCAGGATGATGGACCGCTTACTAAAAGCCCTCCCGAGCGATTTCCCCACCGATTTTGCAGACAGGTTCTTGATGTCTAGGAATACGATTGCATCACCAATAAACAAAGCAGCACTTACTTCTATAAAGTATACATCATTTATGTGTGTTTTCTCTGCAGTGCCACCTTGTAAAGTTATCAGGTTGAAGAAGCTCAAGCAGCAATCACATTAGCAACGTTTCAGACACAAAAGGCAACTGGAGACATTTCCTCAGTGTTCTTTATACAGCTATAGTGTAGGAGATGTACTAACCATTACCCACCTGGGTGGCACATACTAATTAGTCCGTAGAAAGTACTCCAGTTGGGTAGAGATGTTGCACAAAACAGTGGCCTCTTCTTAGATAAATATGCAGAGCAGGATTCATTCTGGCACAATTCTAATTTCACAGAAATTAAACCTCTACAGGTTACAGTTAAAAAATACATTTTTATAAACCTGAGAAATTCACTGACCATACCAAAATTTACAGGACTTTATAATTAAGAAGTAGAATATTTTTAAAACTTGAGAAATTCACAGGAAAAAAACAAAGGTTTTCAGGGGCGTTATAGTTAGGCTCACATTTTACTCATTCAAAACCATTGAAATTTAGCAGTTATAGTTACCTGAGCTAATTGTAACTTACGCCCTGCAATGCACTGCTTATGACTTCACATATTACATCACTCATTACATGGTCAGTGACATCACTGATGACATCATCCATAGAGACACTTACATACCTACTCACACCCCTAAACAAACTCTCATGTACCTACACAACCTCTCACATACCCATTTACAGACCCATACAACTACTCACTCATCCATTGTCCCTCACACACCCACTCACTCATACAGCCACTCACACAACCATCCACTCACCCATACAGCCACTCATACAGCCACACACTCACCCATACAGCTACTCACATACCCACTTATTCACCTATACACCACTTGCACACCCACTCATTGATACATACAGCCTCTCAATACAGCCACTCACTCACCCATACAGCCATTTACATGCCCACTTCCATACCCATTCACACATCCATATAGCCACTCACATACCCACTCAGTCACCCATATAGGTATTCGCACAGCCACTCACTCTCAAATACTGCCATTCACACGCCAACTCACTTAACCAAACATCCTCTTAAACATCCCCTCACTCATCCATACAGCCACTTACACATCCAGTCACTCACTTATAGAGTCATTGGAACACCCACTCATTCACCCATACAGACACTCACACACCCACTCACCCACCCATATAGCCACTCACTCAGCCACTCACTTATCCATACCGCCCTTGACACACCCACTCACTCACCAATAAAGCCATTTACACAGCCACTCAGTCAACCAATTATACACCCATACACCCACTCACACACCCATATAGCCACTAAGACACCCACTCACACATGGATACACACAGTCACACACATATAATATCTTAGAAGTACTATCACTCATTAGTAGTACACCTAGCATACTCATTTAACTTTGTAGTAGCTAAATATAAAAGCATACACTTTTAGAAAACACTCCCACCCACTGGATGATGTCATCAGTGATGACATGAGTGATGTCACTAACTATGTCATGAGTGATGTAATATGTGAGGTGAAAAGCAGTGGATTGCTGGTCTGTAAGTTATAGTTAGCTCAGGTAACTATAGCTGCTGAATTTCTCTGGGTTTGGACGAGTGAAATGTGAGCCTAACTATAACATCCCTGTAACATTTGTTTTTTCAGTATAAATATATATATATATAGATGTACAAGTTATGGATGCTTCTCTTCTCTCTTCACTGCATCAGAGGACATGGTCTGGGTGTTTGGTCAGAGCTCCACAACAACATATAGAGGAGTTGTTATGTATATATATATATATATATATATATATATATATATATATATATATATCAATGCTCCTTTGTTGCCCAACAATGAAAAAGCACACGAGCAGCAGCGCTGAAGGTAAAAGCCCTTTAATAGGTATGGACCACAATCGGCATACAGATCTCCTTCACAGCCTTTCCGCTATAATGGCCTGACGCGTTTCAAAGTTCAAAGACTTCTTCCTCAGAGGCATAGCGGTAGGAAAGAACTATTCAAAGGGAGTTTGTGTCCAGCAAGCGCACTTTCCTACCGCTATGCCTCTGAGGAAGAAGTCTTTGAACTTTGAAACGCGTCAGGCCATTATAGCGGAAAGGCTGTGAAGGAGATCTGTATGCCGATTGTGGTCCATACCTATTAAAGGGCTTGTACCTTCAGCGCTGCTGCTCGTGTGCTTTTTCATTGTTGGGCAACAAAGGAGCATTGATTTACACGCGGCGCCCTGCCGCCGAAAAAGCACCACCCCGGGAAACCAGGGGGCCACGAAGCTTGGACAATTGGCAGGCCGGTAATGTGGGGCAGTGGAGCAGGATGAGGACAGACCGGCACACAGAGGCCCATCTGGGGGCTTTGGAATGTTTTCAGCAGCATATTGTGTGCATCCATTAGCGGATTGATTCTTTCTGGCACTACAACTTCCATAAGACTTTGCATAATTTTCGACCATCCAGGTGCGTGCAATTAAGAACTATTCAAAGGGAGTTTGTGTCCAGCAAGCGCACTTTCCTACCGCTATGCCTCTGAGGAAGAAGTCTTTGAACTTTGAAACGCGTCAGGCCATTATAGCGGAAAGGCTGTGAAGGAGATCTGTATGCCGATTGTGGTCCATACCTATTAAAGGGCTTGTACCTTCAGCGCTGCTGCTCGTGTGCTTTTTCATTGTTGGGCAACAAAGGAGCATTGATATATATATATATATATATATATATATATATATACATAACAACTCCTCTTTCCAACCCCAGTAGATGGAGAGGGAGGCCTCTATGCAGGAGAGCAGGAGTACTTGAGGATTACAGTGACCCTCGATGGTGTGAAGCTGCGTCACCTACCCACGTCTGCTGCCACCGGATATTTTCTTTGAGGTGTTTGTTGAATACTGTTCCATTATAACACCACCACAAGCTTGACTAAGGTTTGTCTAACAGGATATCCATATATCAGTGACTCGTATTTCTTTTTGCATATCTAACTTTTCTCTTTTCAGTCCTGAGAAACTCCAAGGATCCGATTTGGACCACAAGGGCGTGAAACATGTCGACCCTATGACCTTTATCACTACTAACTTCCTGAGAACCAAACCTAACCTCCTCATTGGTGGAAGGTCTACAGTTCCCTGCTTTTAACCATACCGGAGGGACCCAAGAATAAATTACCTTTTGGGGTACCTTCACAATATTTTTAACTCACCCTTGCACTTACCCCACACACCTGGACTCACCACTATGAAGTTTTCCTTTTAAAAGATCTTCGCCCTAAGTCGAAGCATGACACCTTAATGGGTGTGTGAGGGCTACTCTTCAAATTTGAGGAATTTCCCCACTTTCTACTATATTCAACCTGAGTGTTATAAATGTGATTTTTGGCAGGCTAGGGCATGTGCCAAAGTCCGGCAGAAACCACCACTCTAGTCAGGATAAGGGAGTTACACTCCTAAAATAACCCAGCTATGGTGTTGGGAAGACCCTCAAACAGTACCTTTTAGAAATGCAGAGCGTTGGCGACCTCTTGTTGAGCTTCCGAAAATACGGCGTCCACAGGCACCGGTTCCGGAGGTCGGTGCAGGAGTCGTCGGGGCCCTCGAAGTCACATGCATTGCAGGTCGATCTCCTCTCTGATGGAGTCAGGAGTGCTGGCGTCGGCAGGCGTTGGGTGCTGTGGTGCGAAGTGTAGCTATGGTGCGTGCTGTGCCCTCAGGTCGCGGTGCGAGCAGCCACCCAGTGGCGGCATCAGATTGCATCGTTGGTGAGACCAGGGTCGCGGTGCAAGATGAAAGTGGTGCTCATCACGGTGCTGGCAGGCCACGGTGCAAGCAGTGGCATTGTCATTGCTGCAGCGCTATCGTCGGCTGACGAACATGAATCAATGGTGCCAGCGTCGGTAGACCAAGGCTGCTGTGCAGGTGAGGGTGATGCGTCGTGTAACTTTACAAGCGCTGCCCTTGAATCACGGTGCAAGAAGTGGCGTCGATTTTGGCATGTAACAGCATCGTCCGGGATACCAAGGCATCGTCATGAATCGAGGCGATGCGGAGTGCGGTGCCCACAAGTCGCGGTGTGAGCAGTGGCTCGGTGGCAGCATCAACAGGCATCGTCGGTGAGACCAGGGTCACAGTGTGGCGTTGCGCTGGGTGACGTCTACGGTGCCAAGGCATCGTCGCGGTGTGGAATGCAATGCCCACAGGTTATGGTGCAAGCAGCGGCTCGGTGACGGCATCAGCAGATGCCGTCGGTGAGACCAGGGTCACGGTGCGGCATTGCGGCAGTGCCCTTTGCGGTGCTTTCTAGACATGGAGTCGGCAGCGGCGTCGTAGATGTCATCGGGTTGCTTTTCTTCTGTTGCAGTACAAAACACACAGTCCCCAATGCTGAAGGCAGAAGAGCTTGAAGTCTTTGCTGTTCCTGAGACTTTTGAACAGGGGGCAAGCTCTACCTCAAGCCCTTGGAGAAACTCACAAAGTAGAGTGCAGAAAGTTGAGTCCAGTCCTTTCACTGCCCAAGACAGAAGCAGCCACTGCAGGCCAACACAGCAAAGCACACAGCAAAGTGATAGTCCCTCATCACAGCTTCTCCAGCTCTTCTTGTTGGCAGTCTTCTTGATCCAAAAGAGTTCTAAAGTTCAGGGGTCTGGGCCCCAGCATTTGTATTAAAAAATCCTTTAATCCTCTAGGCAGAGGGTATCTATGGCCAGCCACAACCAGTTCTGCCTTCCCTATTGGGATTTCCCACAGGTGGTGGAGACGGCATTGTCAGAGGCAGACCAGGCCCTTTGAGGTGCTAGTAAATCTCCTCCCTCTTTCCCCATCGCAGCCCAGGTCTATTCAGCCCTTTCCTGACCTACCTAGACTATCGGGAGCCACCCTTACTTCCTAGCCATCTGTCGTCCAAAACCCAGACAGGCAATCCACATTCCAGAGGATGAGCAAGAAAATACCTTCTTTCTAAAAGTGGTATTTTCAAACACAGAATGTAAAAATCACCTTTACTAAAAGATGCATCGTTAGATTCTGAGTTCAGGCATACTACATTGTATTTTCCTACCTAGTTCCCAGGGCCAGTATGTTAATAAGATGTAATAAACAAACTTCCAATTCTGTCCTATGGGGAACAGGTAGCCATGCAACAGTGAAAAACGAAATAGACTGTAATTCACTATCAGGACATGTCACACACACCAGGGTATGTCCTACCTTTCACATACACCACACCCTGCCCACAGGGGTACCTTGGGCATACCTTAGGGGTAACTACCATGTAGAAAAGGGAAGCTTTAGGGACTGGCAAGTGTGTGCACTGGCCAGGTCGACATGGCAGTCACAAACTGGCGCAGGCTCCGCAATGGCAGGTCTGGGTTAATTATTTAGGGCTACTCACATGGGTGGCACAATCAGTGCTGCAGGCCCACTAGTAGCATTTGATTTACAGGCCCTGGCACACTCAGTGCACTTTACTAGGGACTAACAAGTTAATCAAATACCCAATCATGGAAACATCAATCCATAACACAATTTACACAGAGAGCATATGCACTTTAGCACTGATTAGCAGTGGTAAAGTGCCCAGAGTTCTAAAACCAACACAAACAAGTCAGAAAAAAATAGGAGGAAGAAGCAAAAGGGTTTGGGATAACCCTGCAAAAAGGGCCATTTCCAACACTGAGAATTATCTATCATAGATAAGGTACTTTTCTTCTCTTCTGTAAACACTACCCGTAGCCTAGTAGGCCGGTGTACCTTCATAGGAACAGTTACCCCTTAGTGTGTTTGATATGTGTTCTTGGGAGCACGGGTACTGGACCTCCTTTTACTGCTCTCTGTCCCTCTCCCTGTGAATTATATATCCGGCGACATACCCCATCAGAAAAAATATGGCCAAAGAATGTGAGTTTTGTTTTGTGAAACTCATGTTTCTCAGTATTCAAACTTTAACTTGCTTCAGCAAGTTAACAACATACTTATGTAAGAGCTTTATCATGTTCCTTTTGTGCAGCTCCGAAAACCAATACATCATTACTGTAATTGAAGGCATTCATGACAGGTGGTATGATACGTCGAATGGCATCTTGAATAAGTTCTTCAGCTGATGACATACTGAAACGTAATTGTTTATATCTGAGCAAACCAATATGGGTAGAAAAGGTGGTTGTGTACCTGCAATTTTCTTCGATGATATTCTTTGTTCAGATCAAGGTGAAGGAAGAATTTGGCACTATTTAGCTGTGCGGACGCGCGCAGCGGGAGCGCCGACTGAGCGCCGAAGGTGCGCCAAAGGTAAGCCCGTCTGCGCCCGTCCGGGCCTGGACCGCGCCCAGTGCCAGGACCCCTGGCCCTCGCAGACCCCAGCCCACCCGCCGGACATACGACGCCGCCACCCTCAACGCACTCAACATCGGCCGAATCCCGGGATGCTACCGAGCCACCCCGAGACGCACCCACGGACCCTTCTGCTGCAACTCCTGCAAGTTCACCTGCATCCGGACCTGCACTACTCAAGCACTGACCAAGACCAAGCCGAGCAACAGCAGCAGCCACCTGAAATGCATCCTGCTCAACACCCGCTCCGTCCACAGACACGCCGTCGAGCTCTGGAACCTGCTCGACACAACTTCACCAGACGTCGCCTTCCTCACGGAAACCTGGATGAACGCCTCTTCAGCGCCCGACATCGCCATCGCCATCCCAGACGGCTACAAGATCATCCGAAGGGACCGCATCAACCAGACCGGAGGAGGCATTGCCATCATCCACAGGAACACCATCCGCATCACGACCAACACCGACGACACCCTCCCACCCGCCGAGCACCTGCACTTCCAGGTCCACATCAACCCCAAGACCACCCTCAGAGGCACCCTCATCTACAGACCCCCGGGACCACGCACACAATTCAGCGAAGACATCGCCGACTTCATCAGCCCGCACGCCCTCCTCTCCGCTGACTACATCCTCCTCGGGGACCTCAACTTCCACCTGGAGAACAACAACGACCGCAACACCACCACCCTGCTGGACAACCTCGCCAACCTCGGTCTCAAGCAGCTGGTGACCACCCCCACCCACTACGCCGGACACACACTCGACCCCGTGTTCTCATCCAACAAGGACATCGCCTTCAGCCACGCCACTGGACTCCACTGGACGGACCACATCTGCGTCCACTTCAGCTTCAGAAGGACCACGATCCACCACCACCAGCAACAGGTTGCACGCAGAAGCTGGAACAAGATCACAGCTGACCAGCTCGCGACCTCCCTGAGCATGAACCCTCCCACCAGCGCAACGAACCCAAGCCAGGCGGCCACCAACCTCGCGAAGTTGATCAGCAACTGCGCAGACGACCTCGCCCCTCTGAAGACCCCGCCTAGCAGACCCGGTAGCAAGAAAGCCCCATGGTTCACCGACGAACTCAAGAGCTCCAAGAAGAACTGCTGAGCCCTCGAGAGAACCTGGCGCAGAGACCCAACACCGGACAACATGACTGCCCTCAAGCTCGCCACCCGAAAACACCACCAACTCATCCACGCCACCAAGAAAACCGCATTCAAGGAACGACTGGACAACAACGCACACAACAGCAAGGAACTCTTCAACATCGTTAAAGAGCTTTCCAACCCCAATGCCGGAAACAACGACATCACCCCTTCGCAAGACCTCTGCAACTCCCTCGCCTCCTACTTCCACAACAAGATCGCGGACATACACAACAGCTTCAGCACTCAACCGACGCTCGCCACGACCAACCCACCGGCCCCCACCACCACCCTCCGCTCCTGGACCCCGATCAGCACCGAAGACACCGTCCGCACGATGAACTCCATCCACTCCGGATCTCCTACTGACCCCTGCCCTCACCACGTCTTCAACAAGGCCGACGCTGTCATCGCACCCCACCTGCGGGACATCATCAACACCTCCTTCGACACCGCTACCTTCCTGGAGAGCTGGAAGCACGCCGAACTCAGCGCTCTACTAAAGAAGCCATCAGCCGACCCCACCGACCTCAAGAACTACCGCCCCATCTCGCTGCTCCCGTTTCCTGCAAAAGTCATCGAGAAGACCGTCAACAAGCAGCTGGCCGCCTTCCTCGAGACGAACGGATCCCTCGACCTCTCGCAGTCTGGCTTCCGGGCCAACCACAGCACCGAGACCGCCCTGATCACAGCCACCGATGACATCCGAGCACTGCTCGACAACAGAGAAACAGCAGCCCTCATCCTCCTAGACCTCTCCGCGGCCTTCGACACTGTCTGCTACCGAACACTAGTGCAGCGACTCAGCAACGTCGGAATTCAGGAGAAGGCACTGGAGTGGATCATCTCCTTCCTCGCCGGAAGGACACAGAGAGTACGCCTCCCCCCGTTCA
Organism: Lissotriton vulgaris; assembly: GCF_964263255.1. Classification (NCBI taxonomy): domain Eukaryota; kingdom Metazoa; phylum Chordata; class Amphibia; order Caudata; family Salamandridae; genus Lissotriton; species Lissotriton vulgaris. The sequence continues at coordinate 1,604,188,941 of NC_141691.1, forward strand.
GATCTGAAGCCACCGAAGTCATCTGCGGCGTCCCTCAAGGCTCCTCGCTCAGTCCAACCCTCTTCAACGTCTACATGAGCCCCCTCGCAGACATCGCAATCCAGCACAACCTCAACATCATCTCCTACGCCGACGACACCCAGCTGATTCTCTCCCTCACCAACGACCCCACCACCGCCAGAGCCAACCTTCATGAAGGGATGAAAGAGGTAGCCGAATGGATGAAGAACAGCCGCCTGAAGCTGAACTCGGACAAGACGGAAGTCCTCATCCTGGGATCCTCACCCTCCGCCTGGGACGACTCCTGGTGGCCTCCCGCCCTAGGCAGCGCACCCAAACCAACAGACCACGCACGCAACCTGGGCTTCATCCTGGACTCCTCCCTCTCCATGACCAGACAAGTCAACGCCGTCTCCTCGTCGTGCTTCAACATCCTGCGCATGCTACGTAAGATCTTCCGGTGGATCCCCACCAAGACCAGGAAGACGGTCACCCAGGCCCTCGTCACCAGCCGTCTGGACTACGGCAACTCCCTCTACGCCGGAACCACCGCCAAACTCTAGGAGAGACTCCAGCGGATCCAGAACACCTCAGCACGACTCATCCTGGACATCCCCCGTCGCAGCCACATCTCCGGACACCTGAGAGACCTGCACTGGCTCCCGGTCAACAAGAGAATCACCTTCCGACTCCTCACCCACGCACACAAAGCCCTACACAACCAAGGCCCAGGATACCTCAACAGCCGCCTCAACTTCTACGCTCCCAAACGCCAGCTTCGATCGACCAGCCACGCCCTCGCCGCCGTCCCCCGCATCCGAAGAGCCACCACAGGGGGACGGTCCTTCTCCTACCTCGCCGCCAAGACATGGAACTCCCTCCCGACCCACCTCCGCCTGACCCAGGACCACCTCGTCTTCAGGAAGCAACTCAAGACCTGGCTGTTCGAGCAGTAGCGGACCCCCCTCCCCTAGCGCCTTGAGACCCTCTGTGTGAGTAGTGCGCTATATAAATGCATTGATTGATTGATTGATTGATTGATCATGTCAGGATGTAATTTTGTTTCAATTGCCTTGTTAGCTTGATGCATATCAACACAGATGCGTACAGCTCCTCCTCCATTGTCCTTTTGTACAAGATTACTATGGGCAAAATCCACGGAATTGGACCAGTGGATCGTTCCATGATATCATGCTTTAGTAATGTCCCAAGCTCTTCCTCAACAGCTTCTTGTAGTTGAAATGCAATTTGTTTTTGTTTTTGAGCAATAGGACAAACATTCTCATTGATATGCATTGCAATTTTATGGTCTTAAGTTTTCCTAATCCATGAAACAATGACTTACTATTTCGTGATGAGCTTTCATATTCTAGTTTACAGATATCAGTCCCATATCAGCAGCAGTATTGAAAATGTGTAACCAGACTGTTATAAGTGCCCTGCTCGCCAACGGACGTCAGCAGGCAGGGTGGTGGCTAATGCCGATAAAGGGGGCGGTCTGTAAATGGAGCGCACTTTGCGTTCCATCACAGATTTCCGCAGAGCCTTACCCGCAGTCCAGTTTTGCTGCACTTACCTGTTTTCTCGCTGTTGTACGCCGTTGGGTTAAGGAGATGTCTCCAGAGCGTTCTTGCTCCGACGGGAGAAGTCTTCTCTTCCAGGTCATAGTCTTCTTTCTGGGGTGTCAGCTGTTCTTGGCGTTGCTTCGCTGACTGCTCCTGGCTCATTTGCGCTTCTCCTGGACAGCGCTCCCAAAACTACTTTTGCTTTGCCAAACCTGTAAGGAGAGAAAGGAGAAGAATTTATTTAAAGAATCCTAGCCTCTTGACTTACGGTAGGATTGAGAAATAGTGTTGCTATAAAAAAAATCAACTTATCTGATTTCCTGCAATCCATACAGTGTAGTTTTGAGCCTCTTCTTTGTTTTTTCTGCATCTTCTCTTATGCTGGAAAATAAGAAAGTTGTAATAGGTTATTTTCCTCAACTCTAAGGATAGCCTATTCTAATCTGGCCCAGCATCTTTTTTTGTGTGGCGTTTCTCCTATTTTATCATGTCTAGGAAAATATGTTTTTTGTTTTTTTCCTAGTAGTCTCAGGATAGATATATTTTTGGGTCTTGTGGATATATATGTTTGGCTTTGTTAAAGTTAGTACTGTTCACTCTTTTCCTAAATTGAATACGAGGTTCTGCAGCCCTAACATTAATGCTGAGTGCCTTTTATTCTTGTAGACACAACAGTTCTAAGTTAATTCCTGCAGATCTATATCTTCAATTGAATTGGAAGAGGAATGTTCATCAGGTATATCACTCCTAAATATACTTCACGTTATTATTAATATGACCTTCCTCTGTATGCATGAATGTTACTTACCGTATGCTATTTTCACATAGGATGAATCTGCAATCAACCCAATAAGAATATTTTGCCACCATGTTCAACTCCTTCTCCCTTTCCTTGTTGTGTTTTCCCCTCTTCCCCACTTTCACCTATTTGGCTTTGACTGTTGGGCTGATTTGGTGGGTGAGGGAAGTTGGGATCCAGCATTTGTTTGTCCACCTCACCTCTGCGGAAACACCAGGTGAGCTCCACACAGGCACTTGATGCAGTACCTAGTAATATATGAATGGGAGCTTGTACTTTTGTCTTTTTGAGTTTCATAATTGCTATAAATGAACCTTGACTGTTTAATGGCGATGATGACCCATGTATACACTTTAGTCTTCGATGGTTTGAGACAGGACATTCAAGACAGTTCATTGCGTTTCTCCTCAGCATAATGTTTATTGATGCACCACTGTCAATAACAAAAGGTATGGATCACTTGTTTAATCTTAATTAGGGCTCCCGGTTTTATGGTATTTATTTTTTTGACTTTTCCGTATGCATTTATCCATATTTATTTTTTGGTCATTTTATCTGTATTTATTCACGTTTATTTTTGTCACAAGCAAAAAAAGACGTTGCAGCCAGTATTTTTCGACATTTATTTAAATAGGCACTGCACACTTGCACTCAGTTGAAATAGGTTTAGATATATTTATATATACATCAAATTAAGAAAACACAATATATTCATCTGAAAACTTTGCCAAAATAATTTAAAGAGAACATAGTTCTTCACATTACCCAACAGTGCCACATTCTAACACTGTTCACCAGTGTAACTTTACTATTCTGAACCCCACTGCCTCTTTCTCTCAATGTTCATTGTGGCAGCTTCTTAATCTGCCCATCACTTGCAACTACACACTTTACCCCCACTTGGGGAGATCCTCACATGCTCCCCAATTCCAGTCCCTCATGCCGTCTATCAGTGACGGCATCTCACACTGCCCGACAGAGTCAGTTCTTCACATTGTTTAAGTATGCCAGTAGCTGACACTGCCCGTCATACTCCATGCCATATAGTCCTAGGACTCTTTGCTGTGACTAGAAGCTGTGAGACCATGTTTGTGCCAGCTGTGAATGAGTGAAGTGGGGGAACGCAAGGAGAAGTGGGGTGTAAGGCTGAGAGTGGATTTGGTGGGTGAGTGTACAGTACGCGCCAGGGTGGAGTAGGGGAGTACACGTGAGCTTGAATTGTAAAGTTGAGAAAAGAGATTGTGTGAAAAGGTCAGAGTGTGGGGTGCAGATTAGAGTAAATGAGAATTAAGACTTAAAACGTTATGCAAATATCTGGAAAGGCCAGACATAAAGCTAACACCAAAGGCTTTAGTCCTACATCTATGTTTGACCTGTTCAGATTTTTGCGTCCCAAAATCTAGGCACCTCATTCTTTGTACATCTTTAGAGTAGAGAGATGCTTTTGTATAACTTGCATGAATTATGTCAATGGGACGTGAAGCTGGGGTCTTTTACTGCAGCAATTAATCCTCGGCAGGAAGCCGTTACAACAGAACAATAGAATCAGTAGTCATGTTTTGTTTTTCCAGTCAACGGACAAGGCATGCTGGGATTTGTTGGCCAATGTGGTATCACGGGAAGTAGAACTACTGACATTCTATGCCGCTAGTTGACAGCTAAGTATCAGTATAAACCACTTTCACTCTCCCTTTCTGACACTTAACAAATAATTTCTGTCAATATCTTCTTTCATTGGACTGTAAGGGAAATTCGATACGTACATTAGTTTAAAGTCAAAGTAACAATTCCGACTGCCGTGCTGGTTAGAGGAATCCTTTGGAAATGACTGTTTGGTGACTTACAGAAAAACACAAAGTAAATTAGGAAAATTTGACTGTATTAACGATCGCCATTTGTTGCTCCGCGTATGTCTACGAGGCGCGCAATGCCCATTGGGCTCAACAGGATCAGTCCCCCCCTCCCTCGTAATGTGTGTCAGCCCGGGCTGAAACAGCTTCCCGGGCACACACACAATTTTTGTGCTGTCAGCCGCACCCGAGTACTTCACAGGTCTTTAAAAGACCATTCACTTTTAACGAGGCTTTGTTGTTTTTTTCATCCCTTCGGCTTGTAGAATTAGCCCCCCCCCCCCGGAAATTTGGCTCTAATTCCGCCTCCTCCCAGAAGTGATACGGGGGTACCAAATGCAGTGCTAAGAGTCGGCGCGTTTCATGTGCAGAGAGTAGCTTGCATTCCTCTATGCATCAGATCAGGCAACCCTGAGATGAAGCACTTTGTCAGTATTATTCTGTTTATATTTATAAATACAGACGAAGAGAAAAATGTTTTCTGTCTGCATTTATAAGTAAAAAACTGTTTAAACGGAAAACCGGGAGCCTCAATCTTAATGTAATTTTTGGACGATGTTTGAATGACTGTTGTGATTTATTTCATCAACTTTTTTTGGACTCATATTCTTCTTTGCATGCGGCCAGTCTGACAAGCACGTTTTTACTGAAGTAAACATCAACATCGCACCTCCATCTTCTTAACTGTCACTTGGCAATCTAACTGAAGAACTCTTGGACTTAGACAACGATCAACTTCGTTTAGTGTTGATTTCCCTCAGCTGATGTTGCCACTTGGCCTTATGGCCATGTGGTGAATGTTGCTTCTGGAACGCTCAGGCGTCCATTTTGTTTTCCTCTCATGACACACTTAACTTTTCCTTTGCCTTGCAAATTGTTTCAAAATGGTTCTCATTTCCACTGCCTTTGCATACTTGTCCAATGGCGGGACATTTACCTTTGTATGGAAATAAAAATCCACATCTAAAGCACAATTTCTTTTCCTTTGAAGACAACAATTTGTGTCGTTCAGCTTTGGCTTTCTGCTTACTTTTCATGTTCATGACTGACTCACTCTGGGCAGCTCCGGTCTCCATCTCAGCAGCTTGTCGATCAGCATGTTCCTCTGTTCTGGCAGCCATGAGAATTTGCTCCAGACTAAAGGTTTCTCTCAGCATTTATTGTCTGAAGGAATCTGACAGACATCTGTCAATACCTCGGAGATGTATAGCTTCTTCATCATTGAATTCATTGAACTTACAGTGTTTGATGAGCGAATCAAGTCTCTCAACAAATTTGTTGATTGTTTCACCAGCTTTCTGTCATTCTTGACTGAAAATATATATTTGTAATCAACATTTGCCATTGGATTGAACTTGAGATTTAATGCTTCTTTGATTTGATGGTCTGTGACTTGATCAGTTTGCAGCAGTTTCTTTATTACCTCTTTTATCCCTTCAACTGCAAGATATTTGAGGTATTTGACAATATTTTTTTTTCTGTTGCTTCCAGTGCATCCATGAAATTGTCAACCTTTTCAATCCAGGCAGTCCATCTGTCACCAATATTTAGCTTTTTGGCAGTATCAAAGAGGGGGGGTGGTTTAAGAAAGGCAGCCGCATCATAACCTATGGAACTTTATGCAGCCGAGAGCGGAACTCTGCTGCCCGCTTGCACTGGTACCTTCGTCAAGCATTAGCTCTGTGGCTGTGAGGCACTGTCGTCTTCTTTAGCGTGAATAGCGGTTTTGGTTCTTGCATGGGCTCTTCACTCTTCTATCCTCTTTGTATCATATTTGTGTTATTCTGCATTAGTGTTTCTTTGGGTTAGAAATGTTTTCTGCTTTTAACGCTTCTTTGCACTCGACTATTACTGCCTTTATCTCTTCTCTGTACCTGATTGTTGTTGCCTTTAGCGTTGTTGTACTGTATGATTGATAGCTCAGTGTTGCGTAATAGTGCAGTACCTCGTTCAAGGCCTTACTAGCAGGTTTCTGGCCAAATATGAGAAAACTTCTCAGTGACACAATCCACAGCTTCGTACAGAGGTTGCTGTTGGTGCTACAAAAAGAAGTGGGGGTCTAGTGGCCAACACTATAGCCAAGGGTCTATAACTCCTCACAGAGGGATCAAAGCATGGGTTACCTGAAAGCCCACAACTTCCAAGCAATTAATAAAGAAAGAAAAAGAAAAAGGAGAGCAAAAAATAATAAAGTGACTAATAGTGAGATCCAAAAGCAACTCAATGGATTCCCATCAATCTGTCGCTGTGATCAATATTCTCATTTGGTCATCCATCTAACGGGATAGCATGTCTCCTGGTCATCAAGACTTATCACCATCTCGATACAAATCAGCTGGATTGGATCAGACCCATAATCACTAAAGCCAGAGAATATGTTGCTTGATAGTAAATCGCAAGATAATTCAGTGCAGTGCAAAACACAAAGAAGTGGTGATTAAAATATGGTGATGAGGCAGAAAGCAAGAAAACATTTATTTACAAACCGACTCACCCCCTAATTAAAAACAGAACAGTGCAAGGGGCAGTCTAAACAAAGAACTGCAAATGAAAGGCCAACATGTTTCAGCCTATAGGGAGCCAAATCCCTCAGCTTTCTCCAGGGTCTCTGCTCTACAACTTTGTTACTGTGAAAACCTAGTGGGTATAATATACCATGAAAACTTATATAGAAAGAGAAAAAAGAGGTAGAAGGTTGGTAACCATACAAACTATTTTTACTGCTCCTCCACCTCAAGGGATGCAGCTATCATCTAAAGAAAATGAAACGTACATCATGTTACTCGAAATAATGCTCTCTTAATTACTTATTCGTAAGAAATAGTATCCATACAAAACAATTATGAGTGCTCACCCAACTTGACAGGGGACTGGACCTCACCTCACCTGGACCATGCTCAGGAATAGAAGGCCCGCTCTGTGAAGGTAAAGCAGAGGGAAACCATAGAGTAATATGGGAGAACTAGAACTATTCATTCATTCTCATACTCTGTTCAAAGGGCCCTTCTTTTGTCAATTCTACTCAGTGGGCCAATAAAAAACCGTCACGACTTATCCAAAACTTACTCCACCCCATCCACACTCACAATTAGATTACTCACAGTATTGAACATAACATTAGAAATTGTTATAAAGACCAATCAATGGACGTGCATGTAGATCTATACATCCGTTGCCTTATGTGTTTCTCTATATTGAACAGCCTTCACCTTCAGTGTGGATTAAAAACAACAGCCATCTGTAGTACATTTGACCAAACCTGCTTTGAACAGGGAATGGCTCTTACTGCAATATATGGGCTTGTCCAAATTCCTCAGAAAGACTGCCACTCTCTTACAGATGCTGCCCCTCCTATTAATTTCAAAGCTGAGCTGGCAAATAATTATCTAATAGCAAACCAAGCTAAATGTTGAAATAAAACCAGCTACCAGCCGGCTCCCACGCTCTTGTAGAGATTACTACTCATATTCATTTTAAAGCTAAGATGTCAAAAAGGGTCTTTCAATGTACACCTGGCTAAAAAGAGGAACTAAATGCAAGAGCTGAATACAAAAGCTAGCCGCCTACCTGTTCGTCGTTGCCTCTGTCGGATCCTGAGACTAGGGGGAGGCAACGTACGGTACTGGTGCGGCATATTTAATGGTCATCTAGTGGGCTGGGAAAGGATCCTGGCGTGACACGCCCCCTGGCCGCCAACCGTTCAACTCGACAGAAACCTGAGTTGTCACTGTTTCTGTAGACACTTCAAAAACATTTATACTTCAGTTACCGCTAGATCCGACGACCATGAGAGAAGGAAAAACGCCCAGCATCTCATCTTTCCTAGTTTGTATCGACTTCGCTCGAGCTCTCTCTTGAGTGCTCGCGAGCGGACTCTGCACTACAAGATGACGTCATCGAAGTGACGTTTGTAGTTCATCTAGGAATCGGCAAAACTTTTTCGGCAAACCTTTATCGGCTCATTCCAAGTTCGAGTCAAAATGTATCTCAAGCCTTCATTCAAGCCTTATAGAAGAGAAATGGATGCAGAAAAATACAATTCCAAATGTTTAGAGATCATCTCAAAATAGCACAGTACTCATTCAAAGCACTTCTATATGCCTGTTGACAATTGGGATCTGATACCCCATATTCACAGACCAACCCTGATGTTGGAAGGTGATGTATGGAATGAGTGCAGAGGACACTTTCTCAGTTCTGCTCGAAGTTGTATCAAACCAATTAATGGGATGCATGAATGTTAAAAATTGTAAACTATTCTATTGAGCCAACCTATAATTGGATGTTATGAAAAAGAAACACTTATAAGGATTTTATAGTTACCACTCATTTTGACTATTGTCTTTCGTACATAGGCAGATCCCTTAGCTCTCCTCTTCCCCCCTCATGCTAATTCTCAAAAGAAATCCATCCGTGTAGAATACTGTATACTGTCTTAAGCCTCTCGTATGTCGTGCGCTACACCGATGTTCACCTCAATGTCTCATGGGGACATAAAGTCCTTGGTTTACTAACAAAGCTGATGGTGTCTATAATCATGAATATAGTTACAGATGGACTCTATGATGTAATACCTAGAAGGACTCAATATTTATCTCAAAAGTTACCATATTTTATAGGCTAGTCCAAGGTATATCATCATTCAGGCCTATTGTGTCACTGCGGAGCCTGAATATCCATTTCTGCTCTTTCGTAAATAGATATTTGGAAATATCGCTAATATGTGATGGTATGAATGGTTTCTCTACTACCGTCCACTGGAAGTCTTCTTCTACATGGTTCATATCCACAAAGTGTTTAGTGAGTCTTGTCACAGTCTTTTTGCATCTCAGAAAACTCTTGTGTTCCAACATTTGTGTGCGCACTTTGCGTGTTGTCATTCCGACATATCTAGTGGAGCAGGGGCTAGTCAACAGATATATAAGTTGGGCACTATTGCATTTCGTGAAGTGAACCTGATCCCATGGTCGATTAGTGCCTATATCTATTGAGGTGGATTGCTTGGTCTGGAGACAGATAGAACAACTCCCACAGGGGTGGTGTCCCACGACTGCAGGTAACTCCCATAGGGTCCCTATCAGTCTTTTAGGTGTCTACTTGGGCCGAGTGTGTACCAGGCGGTCACGTATATTACATGATCGCTTAGAATAATCCAAAGGAGGTTTGGAAACAGGAGGCTCAAGCAGGGCTTCAAGATGATTATTCTTAGCCCGTTTGAGCGAACGCCTAATCAGTGTGTATGGATAATGTCTTGCTAACAGTTGTTGAGACAGACCCTTGGCATGGTTTTGAAAGGTCTTCTCGGTGGAGCAATTCCACTGAATAAGGAGAAATTGCCCATAGGGCAAATTGTGCCGGAGAGCCTTCGGATGTTGGTTCTCATACTGCAATAAGGAGTTTCTAGCCATGGCCTTTCGATATAATTCACTCTGAAACCCTGAAGGAGTGACATAGATGGATGAATCCAAAAAAGTCAGTCTCTCTTTATTGATCTCCACTGTGAACCTCAAAAATTGGTTTCTTGCGTTGAGACATTAATGAAACTCTAAGATCGACTCCCGATCTCCCCTCCAAACCACCAGAACGTCATCAATGTAATGCTTCTACCAGCGGATGGACGTGAAGAATGGATTTGTAGGTGTCAACACAAATTGTTGTTCAAACGCATGCACGTAGAGGTTCGCCAGGCTCTGCGCAACAACGCTTCCCATGCTAGACCCTGATATCTGAAGGTAGATGGTCTCTTCAAAACGAACAAAAAATATATTTCATGGCTAGCCTGGCAAGCGACATGATAAAGTAAACTGGTGTGATGGTGTTCAACTCCGTTTACCCCAGGATGGATGCAATGGTCTCTAGAGTCTCATCCTGGGGGATGGAGTTGTACAAGGATTCTACATCGAAAGAGACTAAAAAGTCTCTTTCGGGATCAAATTCAATATCAGGTATCACCCGCAACATGTCCTTTGTATCTTGTAGATACGTGGGACTTTTCTGCACAATGGGCCTCAAAAAATGGTCCACGAAAGTGGACAGAGGCTCAAGAACTGATCCTTGACCTGAAATATTCGGTCTACCCAAAGGTGGTCTCATAGCTGCCAAGGTTTCAAATTGCTGTGTGTGACATTTTCATATTTTCAGTCAAATTATGAGTGACATTTGAACGACTATGAGTGACACTTTCTCACGAGCAAAATCAAGCAATGTAGATGACGGAAACATACATATTCAAAATTACACTAATTTGAGCAACAAGAAATTCTAAGCAGATCTTAAAACTGTTGCAAAACACCAGAATTGGAAGTGCACTAACCGGAGACTGCGTGACTGCAGTTCTCAGTAACAGAGGGCAGACAGGCACTGCAGCTGCTCAGATTTCATTGATCATTCATGACTGCATGCTAGTCAAAAAGCTAATTTTATAGTTTAGCGTAGCAAGTGTAACTAGGAGATTAAACCATCACTCAGTCTCAGGCATAATCGGGTGCTAATGCAATAAGGTAAAACAATCATATACGGTTTCCACCTCGTGTTCCTAAGTTGTAAGTGTGTACATTTCCACTGAGATGAGACACTCTTCTAGCTTTGTCATTTATAGGATGCCCACTTCCATGATAATTGTACTTGTTACAATAACTGCCTCTCTGCTTGACAAAACATAATGTCAGTTAGGTCAGCTGAGCCCAACCCGCGGCGGCACCAGCGCGCAGTTCTACTTAACTTGCAGGGTCAGGCAGGTTGCTAAAGCTAAATTATTATGAATGTGTTAAATCAGAAAGCAACATGAATTGTCAGACCTGAGTTGCGATGGGACGAGGGTGATGATCTCTTCTTTCAGCACGGGCCGCATTGTGGAGGCCCTCAGATTTCTACAGATCTTCCCTCTGCACAGGTGACTGTCCGACCTCTGCTGAGTGCTCTCCCTGTCCCTCGTGATGATGGGGCAGCAAACTACTGACGGCACACAGGCTGTAAGAAACATTACTGCCCGTGTTAAATTGCCGCCTTACTACTAGTGACATCCTGTTGGAAAATCGACAGTCACGTGACGGCACGTAACGTGATGCCGCCGCAGCCAACCCTAGCTGAGTGAGTCTAAACAGCAGCTCAGCTGACTCTGTGAATGTTGAATATGCCGCCTGCGCAGCTGAGCCCCCTGGAGGGCGCGACCCAATACATTATAGCTTTCATTTTAAAATCTAGTCTGCGCCAGCCAGCCGGCCCGCAAGTGAAGTCTGCTGCGACCCGGCCCAGGTAGTCATAGGCAGCCAGTTTCAGCATTGTCAGCAGAGTGCCAGTCAGGGGCAAAATGCGTGACAATGCATTTCAGTGCGGTGATGCGGGAACACCACACTGAAATGCTTGGCGTCACGCGGGATGCGTGACACTTGGCAGGACTGTGGTCTTTGGGATGTATGCACTTTGGGCAGAATGTAGAAGTATGGCGTCACAGGATGTTTAGTCTGCAAAAATAATGCCTCATGGTTCGTATTCCAGCCCTCGCTGAGGGCCTCTTAAACCCGATCACTGATGTGACTACTCAATTTTTCAATGGGATCCTGTGCCAAGGGTTCATAAGCTCTCCTGTAGTTCAACTGGCGGAGACACTCAGCCCTGTAATCACTGGTGTTTAGGACCACAATTGAACCGCCCTTATCGGCAGGTTTGATCGTGATGGTTTGATCTTGTGATAATGACTGTAAAGCTTAATGTTCTTGCTTTGATAAATTTTTATAGGTACTCTGTGGAGTCTCCCATAGTTTGACAATGTCGTCCTTAACTGCCTTCTCAAAAGTCAGTACCTGGGGCGGTATGGTGTGCGTGGGTGGATAGAAAGTGGACCGTTTTTTGAGACCAGTATTTTCATTATTTTGATCCAATGTCACCTCATGTTTATCCTTAAAGAAATAGTGAAGTCTCAGCTTACCGAAGAATTGGGACAGTTCACACTGGAACAAGAATGGATCCCCATTATTTGTAATGACAAAACCTAATCCTCTGTTGAGAACAGTTTCTTCCATTTCGCTTAACGTCTTGGTGCTCAAACTCACTATGAGGGTAGATTCAGAGAGGTCCCTGCTTGCGGCGGGTTCCTCCTGGTTTGACTCCTTGTGCCGGCATGCGGACCCGTTGATTCGTCCAAGTGGACCTGCATTTGTTGGTTTCTTCTTTTGCCTCGCGACCTCCGTGGGCCAAACCCTAAAAAACGTTGGTTGGTATATTCAGTTTGAAAAGTTGAGAAAGGTGTCAGCGGAGGCTGAAAAGGATGTGAAGGATGAGAAGGGTGTGGTGGATAACCCCACGTGGTCGGTGGCCACCATTGTGGAAAATGTAGTGTGGGGTGTCCTCTATAGTTCTTAAACCTATTGTATCTACCTCGTCCTCTGAATTGTGGTGTAGCTGTACCTGAAGTGTCAGAGTGACTACTGCCTTCAGAACTAGAGCATGGATGGTTAGACCCATATCTCTTCCCATTGTTCTTAAATTCAGGTGGGGAGTAGGTATCACTGGTATAAGGATTAACCTGTTCGTGTTTGAACTTTGCTAAAAAAAAAATTAATTTATCTATCTTAGTTTGTAAAATAGAGTCTTTGAATTCTTTGTTGGTCTTATTCAACTCTTCTTGGTGTTTTTGAAAAGGGTTGCTGTGATTGTGGTCTTAATTTGTGTTTCTAATAAATCAAAATAGAATCTGCTACCCTTTTTGCTGTACTGATGATCAAGATTAGCCTGTCACGTGTGCAGCGCCAGGCTATCAGTGACCAATCTTTCAGAAAAGCCTTGTCATTCAGAAACAGACGGGGTGGATTTGTTACTATTAGGCCAGGAGGAGCACAACTCGCCCTTAAGTATTCTGCCATTGTGGTGCCATGTACAAATGTGCGTGAATGGGATTTCTTCTCTGATCCTGCCGCTGAAATAGGAAGTGCCTCCAGAATACTTGGCATGCTATTTAATATTGATTGGTAAACCGTGTCATCATAGGCTAATACACTGATTTCAGCCATCTTGAATGAGTAGTGTGAGTGAAAAAGAGTGAGGAAGCAAAGGAATAGCCTAAATGTGACTATCAAGAATCAGCAATACTGCAAAACAAAATTCTAACCCATGATGTGTAGTTAGAATGAACTACCTAACTAGTGTAGTCACCTATAAAAAATCAGACCCGCAGCCGTCAGCTGCTCAAGAACCACTATAACAACAAGAGAGAGAGGGTCACAGGGATATTTAAAGACCTGCCCGAATTTGCATCCCCAATACACTAAAATGTGAATCACAAAAAGAACCGGGGGTCTAGTGGCCAACACTATAGCCAAGGGTCTACAACTCCTCACAGAGGGAGTCAAAGCATGGGTTACCTGAAAGCCCACAATGTCCAAGCAATTAATAAAGAAAGAAAAAGAAAAAAAGAGAGCAAAAAATAATAAAGTGATTAATAGTGAGATCCAAAAGCGACTCAATGGATTCCCATCAATCTGTTGCTGTGATCAATATTCTCATTTGGCCTTCCATCCAACGGGATGGCATGTCTTCTGATAATCAAGACTTATCACCCTCCCGATACAAATCAGCTGGATTGGATCAGACCCATAATCACTAAAGCCAGAGAATATGTTACTTGATAGTAAATCGCAACAAAATTCAGTACAGTGCAAAACACAAAGAAGTGGTGATTAAAATAGGGTGATGAGGCGGAAAGCAAGAAAACATTTATTTAGAAACCGACTCACCCCCTAAATAAAAACAGAACAGTGCAAGGGGCAGTCTAAACAAATAACTGCAAATGAAAGGCCAACATGTTTCCGCCTATAGGGAACCAAATCCCCCGGCTTTCTTCAGGGCCTCTGCTCTATAACTTTGCTACTGCAAAAACCTAGTGTGTACTAATATAACGTGAAAACTTATATAGAAAGAAAAAAAAGAGGTAGGAGTTTGGTAACCATACAACCTATTTTTACTGCTCCTCCACATCAAGGGATGCAGCTGTCATCTAAAGAAAATGAAATGTACATCGTTACTCGAAAAAAGGCTCTCTTAATTACTTATTCGTAAGAAAGAGTATCCGTATAAAACAATTCTGTGTGCTCACCTAACTTGACAGGGGACGGGACCTCACCTCACATGGACCATACTCAGGAATAGGAGGCCCTGCTCTGTGAAGGTAAAGCAGAGGGAAACCATAGAGTAATATGGGAGAACTAGAACTATTCAGTCCTTCTCATACTCTGTTCTAAGGGCCCTTCTTTTGTCAATCCTACTCAGAGTGTGCCAATAAAAGACTGTCACATGACTTATCCAAAACGTACTCCACACCATCCACACTCACAATTAGATTACTCACAGTATTGAACGTAACATTAGAAATCGTTATAAAGACCAATCAATGGACGTGCATGTAGATCTACACGTCCATTGCCTTATGTGTTTCCGTATATTGAACAGCCTTCACCTTCAGTGTGGATTAAAAACAACAGCCGTCTGTAGTAGATTTGATCAAACCTGCTTTGAACAGGGAATGGCTCTTACTGCAATATATGGGCTTGTCCAAACTCCTCAGAAAGACTGCCACTCTCTTATAGATGCTGCCCCTCCCATTCATTTCAAAGCTGAGCTGGCAAATAATGATCTAATAGCAAACCAAGCTAAATGTTGCCCAAAAATCGCATATGGCCTTTCCCTTCCTACAAATCTCTCAACCACCATTCCTAATTTCCCAAAGCTGTCCCTCCACCCACACACAAGTGTAGGAAGTACCTCATGGAGTACTGGTCGTCTCTTCTCCATGGCCATTTCTTTCTTCCCCTGTGTCTGGCTCATTTTCCAGTGGAGTGTCTGGAGGGCACTCTTTGCCTTCTTGACACGAGTCTCTATTGGACTGGCCTTGGTCTGCTTGAACTGAATCAAATGGTCTACCATAGATGTCATTTTCTGAGCTGATGCTAGCATTGGCATCACAATATTTACCCCTTACAGGCAAACCTGTCTGATGTCCTTTTGTTTGTTTTACATTTAGCCCAGCAAAGCCTTTCAGTGGGCACTATAGAAGATTATGTGTCAGCCCTCTTGGCATTTCTATGTTTGCCAGACCAACCATGCACTATAAGATTAATCTCCGTTTTGTATCTGGTACAGTGTCTTATTACAACAATTTTTTTGACTACACAATTATTTTTAAAATATATATATATTGTAACACATATGATAACATGTAAAAAAAAATGTCATTTATAAAGTTATCATTTTCACTAGTAAAATCCCCCCTTGCAAAGCCCCCACCTTTAACCCCTTCGCCGCGGCGTGAATTCCGCCGCGGGCGCTTCGGTGCTTATGACGGCACCACGCCGCCATGAGTCACGGGCGGCGTGTGCTCATGACGGCGTGGTGCCGTCATGACTTCGCCCACTCATTAATTTGCAGCACAGGCGGGGAATTCATCAAGCGTGGGCAGAGCGGCAGAGGCATGACAGCATCACGCCGTCATGAGCACACGCCACCCGTGACTCATGACGGCGTAGTGCCGTCATGAGCACTCAAAGGTTTAAACCCAACATATTTAAAAACAAACCCCAAAAAATTCCCACATCATTTCTTTCAGTTTGGAACCTCCCCAACTCTCATGTTACTCCACTCCCTAACACTCCAATGAATTGTCAAATACTTACCTAAACAGATGTTGATGACATGCGTTGTAAAGTCATTCATGAAAAGGGTAAATGTATAGCGAAGACTGCATGGTAAAGGTACCACGTGCTAAACGTTGCATTGTAAAGATGACTTGCCTAATCTGTCTACTTCTACACATTTGTACTTCAACGTTGTCTGTGGGTTTGACTCATACCGTTAGGGAGCACTAAGAGGTAGTGCTCATGAGGAAATTCAAAAGTTGTTTGGCGAAGGGGTCCATCATTTGGTTGCTCTGAATAATAACTGTTGACCAGTGTATGAAGACATGCATTCCATAGGTGGCTTCGCCACTGCTTTACTGGAGAACCCTGTAATGAAGCATGCCACACTGTGAGGGTTTACCACCTATTAGAACATTGGAATGTTGCCAGATGATGGAACAGTTTGTGGATTAACTGAATAACAGGGAAACATTCATTACAACACAGTCGTTACATTGCACTTCTTTTACAATGTAACAGTTACAGCGCAACTGCGTTTACATCGCATGCCATTACAACACATTATAAGGTAAGTAATGGAGATGTTTTAGTTTTAGGGTGGGTATGGGTTTTTGAGTATATGGGAATAGTAATTTTTACCCATACACTGTCCAACACTTACCCTACTGTTGCACTAAAGGTATTATGCATTGTAATGGTATGCGTTATAATGGTATGCATTGTAATGGAATGTGTTGTAATGGTAGTTTTTAAAAATGTGTTGTAATGGCATGCGTTGTAAAACCATGTGATGTAATGGTAGTTGCGATGTAAAAACTGCATTGTAAAAGCATGTGTTGTAATTGTTTGCGTTGTAACATCATCTATTCTTTCAGAATCAGCTCTGGTTCATGCTGAAAGTAGCTCAGAGACTTATTGGCCTTGTGCAGCGTCATCCGCAACTATGCCAGGTGGTACAAGTATGGTCTGCAGTGGAACTTGAGGTTTCAGTGGGCAAAGTAGCAAGGTAGCCTTTCCAACTCCATCATGGTCACGTAGCAGACAGCTTAGGATCAGCAGTGAGGGCTGATCAAACACAATTGGTCCAGCTGCAGAAGCACCCCCTCCCCCAAATTTGAAGGTGGTGAGGCATGAATCACTGTGGAGGTCATCAGGGGGAGGTGGAGATCAGTGGACTCTGCTATTTGGCAGAGGGACAGTTCCACAATAATCATGAAAGCCTTCCTACCGTCCATCAAGGGGAGGCTGGTGCAAGTTCTCACTGACACCTCCATGTTCTACTGCCACAAGCAGAACAGAGTGAGGTCCTGGGCCTTGTGCAAGAGGCATTGCATCTATGGAGATGGTTCAAACACCAGGGTATGTTTCTGATCGTAAATCACCTGGCAGTTTCAGGGTCCCTAAATGCCAGAGAGATGTCTGACAGATCAGAAGTGGCATCTGCATCCAGAGATGGCATAGGGCTTCTTCCAACAGTGGGGAAAACCCTGGCTAGATCTTTTAGACTATGCCTTTCAGCTGAAATGGGACAATGAACTCTTGTGCACCTCCCCCGCCTCTCCTGTGCAGAGTTCTGAAGAAGATCAGGAACAACTGAGTCATCCTAGTGGCCCTGGATAGGGACAGGAGAGAGTAGAAACTGGAATTCCTGTGCATGAGCACCTGTCCTCTGATAAAGCTGCCACTTTGTGAGGAACTTCTTTCTCAGAAACAGGGCTGTCTCCCCCACCTGAATCTACACAAACTACACCTACTTGGTGGAGATTGAGCAGCGGCAACTGACTGCATTTGATTTGCAATATGAAGTGGTAGATGTTATCCTTTCTGCCAAGCACCCCTCAACAAACTCCATTTATGCCGGGCGCTGGGACAAATGGATAAAATGCCATGCGCGGTTACAATTGATATTCAACATATTGATGTATTCATGTCGCTCATAATTAAAATATGCAAGTCGCACTTCAGGACTCTTCATGGCAAATAAGTTGACATGTTTCTGCATCTAAATTACGCCACTTTAATCAGGGCAAAGGTAAGATTGGTATCACAGAGAATGCAGACTGTTATCTTTTTAACCATCGCTGGCTTCAAAAGGCTTCTACTCTCTTCAGTCTCAGTACAGACCTTCTGTTACAAGGGATTGCCTATAGAGAAGAAATGCTACCTTCATTTTTTGCCTGATATCTTATTTGTTGACAATGTGTATGCAATCAGGTTCTTGCATGCTTGCTTATTTGATAATCATATAAAGTATTATATGTGCATGTATTGTATAGTGCACTTAACATATATATATGCCAAGAAAGTTAAAGCTAGAAAGAGAGGATTTATCAAGCCTCAAAAGTATGACTATTAATAAAATTAGTATGTTAACACATTACATGACATATGCGGAAAATCGCACCTTAAGTTATCAAGTGGGCCAAATTATTCACTACCTTAAACTACTATTACAGAATTTTACTGCTATTACTGCCCCTTGGTTTACTACTGTCCTTAGAGAAAGTAAGAGGACCTGAAAACACTTAGAAAGGATCTGGTGTAAGCTTTTTGACCCCAAGGATAAAATGATTTATAAACAGGCACTGAAGTCTTATTATAAACAAGTCACCAAGGCAAACAAATCTTGTCTTTCCACCAGGATAGAACTTGCAACAAACAAAAGCAGGGACATTTTTAAAATAGTCAGTGACTTCTCCCCTGCAGCTGAGGCAACCCATTTACCTCTATGGAGTAATGGACTGGTCTCATGGCCGCTTATTTTCATGATAAGATCCAAAACATCCAGGAGTCCTTTTTGGTAACATCGGCAATGTGTAGAGACAGCGTTACACCTGTCTCCTCACCAACACAAGCCAAAGTACCTTCTTTGGAACAGTTTCCTAGGATCTCCATGGAAAAGTCTTAAGGTATCATGAAAGGCCTCAAATCCGGTTCCCGCTCCGTTCCTTGCCCTGCCCCCATTCTGGCTTTGACAGCGGAGATCATTAATCCAGCAGTCAATCGGATCCTCAATCTCTCTTTGGAGACAGGGCAGGTCCCAGATAGGTGGAAAAGAGCTAAAATTCTACCCCCATTGAAAAAACCAACATTGAACCCAGAGTTAACCTCCAATTACAGGCCAAGATCTCTGCTCCCTTTCTTCTCTAAAGCCCTAGAAAAAGCGGTGAACAAAGTCACTACCGCTTTTGTCGAGACTAACTCATTACTACATCCGAGTCAGTCCGGATTCATGGCTAATTTCAACACGGAGACGGCACTGCTGGAAGTCTCTAAAGCCTTTAAGGAGGTTATGGACAGAGGTGGCAGAGCCATATTCATATTGCTGGACCTATCTTCGGCCTTGGACACCATCCCCCATGATCGACTCCTGCTGAGACTCCGGGAGTGCGTATTTGGGGGTACGGTGTTCAATTGGTTTACCTCCTTTCTAAAAGACCGCCAGCAAACAGTATGGTCTCCTCCTTTCGCCGCCCCTATCCTCCTCTCGAAGTGGGTGTATCTCTGGGCTCCATTTTGAGCCCTACGCTTTTTAATATATATATGACCCCATTAGCGACTCTAGCAGAGGAATATGGAGCAGAAATCGTATCATATGCGGATGATATGCAGCTGATATTCACCTGCAACAAAGATATGGATTTTCATGGAGACAGGATTAACAGCTGTCTAACAAAAGTGTTCTCCTGGCTACAGTGTAACCAGCTTAAATGCAACCCTGGGTAGTCGGAGATCATGTTCTTTGGCCACTGCCCCAGAAATGTCTGGAGCAGTTGGTAGTCCACGACATGTGTCCTGTAAAATCAGTGAAAAATCTGGGGGTGAAGTTGAATAAGGACCTTTCCATGCAGTCACAGATTCAGACAGTGGTCGGCACATGCTTCGGCATGCTTCAGATGCTGAAGCAGTTGCTTCCTCTCTTGCCTATCACCCACAGAAAAAAGGTGGTCCAACCCTTGATAAACTCCAGGTTGGACTACATGAACAGTGGCGGTGCGTCCATTGGGGGCATTGGGGCGTTGCCCAACTAGCCATGGAAGATCGTCACGCTGAACAGGCAGGATTAAAAATGTAAATAATGAATCTGAGCATGAGCGCACTCGCTAATTTCTCTGCGGCAATGCTAGCTCAGCTTACAGAGACCAGACCAATATCGCGGAAGGTGTGGGGACGGGGCTGCGGCAGTGATTGACAGTGCAGCACAGCGGTCTGCAGAAACAGCGCAGCTGCAGTGTGCGCATGTCAATTTTTGGGACAGCCATTTTTAGGACTGGCCCGCGCAAGCGCACACGGTACAGTACCTTCCCCTCCCTCCCCTATAGCGACTCAGAGTGCGGAGGACCCGGGCCTCCCGGGTCTCATTGTGGGCAGGCACTAACCCTGCTCTTAGCCAATCCTGGCACAGTAATCCTGGCGCAGTAGTGCTGCTAATGCAGCGCCAGGATTGTCTGAGAGCAGTCACCGCGCAGCCAGGCAGCTTGCAGGTCATGGTGCCGCGCGTGGGTGGTGGCACTGCCCAGTGCTGCACTTCTTACGGCCAATCACACTGTGGCTTATGTGAGCCATGCTGTGGTGATTGGCCATTTCCCTGTCGTCACGTCACTGCGGTGACCGCGCCTGGCGTGCTAGTGCCACACGATTCGACGAGGAGTCATGAGACGACGAGTAGTCGAGGAGTGCTGTGTACTGTAGTATAGACCTCGGCTTGGCTCGTGCCACTGCTGGTGCATGTGTGTCTTCCTCTGTGACTCAATCGACTGAGTTAGTGTATTCTACACCACACTTCCTCCTCAATACAGTATGATAATAAAGTAAACCAAACGTAAGTTTTTTTTTATTTCACACTCAGCTGTTTGTTAGTTTCTCTAACATGGCGCTGGTGGCGCAAGGACATCGCTTCTTAGCCGTTAGGCAGCTGGCAGCGGCTTGCCTCGCTGGCTCTTCTGCATTGATTGTAATAAACTGGGACGGTGGGACCTGACTGTCACCTGGTCGATATATTGGTGTAATAACGTCTGCAGGAAGTCGCGTGCAGTTACTAGTATTTATTCCATCCAAATCCAATTAAGGATGGTTGTAGCCGGGAGAGAGAATATAATATTCCCTCTCCCGGCTGCAACCATCCTTAATTGGATTTGGATGGAATAAATACTACTAACTGCGCGCGAGTTCCTGCAAACGAATCAACGCCCAAAGAGGTATCAGGGCAGCTCCATTGGCGCTTCGAAGCCCGAAATTCTGTTGTGAGCAGCGCCGGAAGCTGCTCAGCCCTTCTCGAGACACGCGTTTTTTTGCAGATCATTTATATAATGCAAACTCTGCCCGACTTAGGTATTAGAACGCATCACACGAACCCTAGTTGCATTGCACAAGGACACATGGGCTGTCTTCTCTCAGAAATGGATGCGCTGGAAGTTTTCACGTTTAATGCACACTTCAGTGGCTGCGTAGCAGGAAAGCTTAGCTCCCACAAGGGCTCCCGCAACCCCAAGAGCCATCCGCCCAGCCCCTGGAATGCTCTGTCCCCTGGTGGTGAATGCATACAAGCACGCCATGTACAAAATAAATCTGCAGCCGCTTCTTTTGGTTGGCTGTAGGCTAGACCTATTCGCTTTGCCAATTCCTGTTCTGTGTTGGGTTTCTTAATCTGGGCCAGTACCATTAGCAAAGCGGCTCACGAGCAGCTCCCGAGCTGCTCACTTCCGTCACATTCCTGATTACTCGGTGCCTGCAGGAAATACATATTTTTGCATGGTGTCTTGATCGTCAGCTCCTTTCTCGGTGCAGTTAAAAAGTAAGTGGAGCAATAGATTTTAAAGTGAGCATCGAACATATTAATTGACAACAGGGCTTTAAGTGGGATGAAAAAACTGGGGGGTCTCTCAAAGGGACGTGGCCACTAATTTGGGGCGTGGCTTTTAAACACTTGCGCTAAAAATCTTTGTTTAGTATAGTGTGCGGCCCAACATGTATTTTGCTGTTTCTGTCATTGCATCCAGATATGTGATACAATAAGTAACATCATACCTACAACAAGTTGTAGTGTCGCGGTCTAGTGCACGCACGTTGCGTACTTACGTGACGTGCGGCGGCGGCCATTTTAGGATGCGCGCGCAGCCTAGCGCGGCATTAGCGCGAGTGCCGGAGCGGAGCACGGATCGGGCTCGGTGCTCTCTGAGTATAAGACCCAATAAACATGTGGAACTCCACAAGATGTGTTGTGTGGTTATTTGGGTGTAAGCAACATTACAATGGCGACGAGGTCGGGTTGAGAAGGCAGAAGAACCCACACACCCCCCACAACCAAGAGAAAAAAAAAAACGCCGAACAAAATCGAACAGAACCTGGAAAAACCTGCAAACTGATACAAACAACGCCACAGGCCACCAGGAAACAATAAGGCACACGGAAGAACGGTCACCAGGGAGCGCGGCAGAGCCCACAGCCCCAGGAAGGTAGGCGACCCCAGAACAGGGGCAGAAGATAGTACGGAGAAGGGAGCACATCGGTTGGGGCACCCCACGATGCAATACAACGGAGAGCAGGAGGGCTGGCTACCTCAAGGAACAACGAAGGGGCTGAACAAGGCTCCCCCCAATCACAGACAGAATATTGGGAGGAGAACAGCGTGCCAGGGAGCCCTAATAGTCACGGAGACACCCCGGCCACAGAAAAGCGCGAAAAGATGAGCATGCAAACAGCGTCAGCGACGGCCCCCGTACAGTTCCTACCTAAACCAGGGGAACCTCTCATGAAGTGGGAGGATTGGCGAGACTACATAGACAATTTCATTGAGGTGTTGGAGGACGAGAACGAAGAGAAGTTCTCCAGTAAACGGAAGAGACGGATACTATCACACAACCTAGGCCCGGAGGGGCTAAGGATTTTCAAGAATTTGGTACCCAAACCACGAGCAAGTATGGATGATGATGTGTATGCACATGCCATGGAGGAGTTAAACGAACATTATAAACCCACTGTTTGTGTGTCGATAGACAGGTACAACTTCCAGCAGAGGAAACAACAATCAGGAGAATCAGTAGAAGAATATGTCGCCGCACTGAGAAAGTTAGCGTCCACGTGTAGGTACGATACGTTCCAAGATGAATTCATCAAGGACCAGATTGTTATGCACACAATGAGCACCGCAGTACAAGACAAGCTATGGGCCAGCGGAGACGCCACGCTGCAGGAAGTAATGATAATTGTCAGAGGAGCGGAATTGGCGTGAAGGAACGCAGAGGCGGCAAAAAGGGAAACCGCAGTGAGCACGATGGTGAACAAGATCGATGATGAGGAACGCCACAGGGAAAACAGGAGCAAGGGACCCCCTCCGAAGGGACCGAACAGATGGCAAGGTAACCAGGGACCGCCAAGCAGGCAGACGGGAACCAGCAAGAAATTGTGCTACAGATGCGGGAGTTGGGCACATGAAGCTCACGACAGGAAATGTATGTATTGTGGAATAGTAGGGCACTATGAAAAGGTATGCCGAAGGAAATCCTCCAAGAGCATGGTTAAATACATTGACCAAGGGCAAGAAGACAGAGAAGGGGAGGACCATGAAGA
This sequence comes from Lissotriton vulgaris, assembly GCF_964263255.1. Taxonomy (NCBI): domain Eukaryota; kingdom Metazoa; phylum Chordata; class Amphibia; order Caudata; family Salamandridae; genus Lissotriton; species Lissotriton vulgaris. Next base: position 1,604,212,351 of record NC_141691.1, read on the forward strand.
TGACGACACAGTACTCTGTATCTACGACCAGGTGTGAAGTGTGGACAACAAGAGGTCGACCAAGCCGGTGCTGGACATGACCATTGGGGACGTACCAATAAGTATGGTAGCAGACTCAGGATCACCCTACACTATTGTCCAGCGGGCCGTTTGGAACAACACCTTCAAGCCGCACTTAGGCCCAGACCTAGAGAAATTGGACATCAGGCTGGTCACGTACAATGGGGACCGCATTCCCATGCTGGGGTTCAGACCACTAAGATTCGAATTCAGAGGACGCATGGCCTATTGTAAGCTGTACATATCTGAGAAAGGTCCATCGGTGCTGGGATGGATGGACCAAGGCGACTTGGGCATCAAACTGGACCTGGGCGGCAAGGAGCAGATCCTGCTCACAGAACCAGAAGCATGGCCAGACTTAGATAAGTGGAAGACAGACTATCCCAAAGTCTTTGGAGGCACCGTGGGCAAGCTAGAAAAATGTGCGCACAAAATTGTCCTCAAGGCAAATGCCATACCGGTGACTCATAAGGTGAGGAACGTACCATTGGCAGTAAGAGAGGCGGTGCAAGTGGAGCTACAGGAACTAGAAAAGAGAGGAATAATCGAACCGAGCACATGCGCCGAATGGCTGGCGCCGTTGGTAGTGGTTAAGAAACCCAGCGGAAAGGTCAGACTCTGCGTAGACCTGCGAGAGCTGAATAAGAACATTGTAGTAGAGAAATTTCCCTTGCCAAGGATTGAAGAGATGCTGGCCATGACGAGAGGCATCAAATGGTACTCTACCATCGACTTGACATCTGCATACCATCAGATTGCCCTGCACCCGGAGAGCAGAAGGTTAACATCATTCATAACCCCCTTCGGGTGCTACCAGTTCCGCCGCATGCCGTTTGGACTGGCTTCGGCAGCCGCTGTGTTTCAGAAACGGATGCACCAGTTGTTCAAGAACATGGATGGCATCCCATATTTTCAGGACGATATTCTGATAAGGGGGCGAGACAAATTAGACCATGACGCCAAACTCACCAAAGTCCTGAAAATACTTGAAGGAAAGGGCTTAACGGCTGAATGGGAGAAATGCCGACTGGGCATGGAATCAGTAACATACTTGGGACATGAGATCGGGGTGCAAGGCATCACACCAAAGACTGAGATTGTGAAAGCAATCTGTGACGCACCCCCGCCAGCCAACAAGGAAGAAGTCAGGTCCTTCTTAGGAATGGTGGAGTACTGTAGTAAATTTGTTCAGCACTTTGCAACAAAGACACTCCACATGAGGAGGCTGACAAGAGAAAGCTCGGTGTTCCACTGGTCAGAGGAAGCACAAGGGGAGTTTGAGAGCATCAAGAAGGATGTGGTAGGAGCCATACCTCTACAAGGATATGATCCGCAAGGAAAAACGGTGCTAATTATGGACGCCAGTGACAAGGGCTTGGGAGCCGTGTTGATGCAGGATCGAGGACAGGGAGTGATGGAAACAATTAGCTTCACCTCGCGCACATTGAGTGACACGGAGAAAAAATACAGTGTCACAGAGAAGGAGATGCTGGCAGTGGTGTGGGCTATGACAAGATTTAGACAATTCCTGTGGGGCACCCGCTTCCAATTGAAAACAGACCACAAGCCCTTGGTGAAGGTATTAACGTCCAGTGGCCACGCCAGTGCCACTCCCAGGATCTCAAAGATGACACTAAAATTGCTTGAATTTAGGTACGATGTGGAGTACATCCCCGGCAGTCGGAACAGAGTGGCGGACTACTTGAGTAGAGCGGCGACCATGGAACCAGGGGAAGAGGAATCGAGTGGAGAAGAGATGGTGGCCCTGACAGACGACCAAGAGAAGGTCATCAGCAACCAGGAATGGGATGAAGCATATAAGGAAGACCCCATCATGCAGGAGGTGAAGAGGTACACAGTACAGGGCTGGCCAGAAAAGAAACACATCAGCGCAGCCCTCAGAATGTTCTATGAGATACGGGAGGAATTGTCGGTGGATGATAAGGTAGTGTTTGTGTACCGGGGAGACAAGGTTGTTCTCCCCGAAGGCATAGTGGAAAAACTCTTGGCGTTACTCCATGAAGGACACCTGGGGATAGTCAAGATGAAAATAAGAACCAAGCAAGGATATTGGTGGCCAGGCATGGACCAAAGAGCAGAAAGATACGTCAGAGAATGCCCACAGTGCCAGGGAGCAGACAAAACGCTCAAACCACTGTGCCCCGCACTAGGTAAATTTGAGCCTCCACAAAACCCGTGGGAGGAGCTGTCCATCGACATCTTGGGCCCAATCTTGGATGGGCAAGGCATACAGAAATACGTATGCGTCATCATAGACAGATACTCAAAATGGCCTGAGATGAGGGTGGATGAAATAATGGACACAGAAACGATTTTGAATTTCCTGGACGACACGTTCCTGAGAGAAGGTATCCCTAAATCGATACTAAGCGACAATGGTCCACAGTTCACTTCGGAAAAATGGAATAACTTCATGGAAAGAAATGGCATCCTCTCTAAGCACACGTCGATCTACCACCCAGCGGGCAACGGTCTGGTGGAACGATTTAATCGTGTGGTGATGGGGTCGGTTCAAGCGGCAATAGCGAACAACAAGGACTGGGAGAAGGAAATCTGGAAAATGATATGGGCCTACAGGATCACCCCCACAGGTACAGGATACAGCCCCTTCCAAATCTTGAGAGGCCGTGATCCTTTCACGAAGGACAATAGAGTATGGAAGGAGAAGACCATAGTGAGCCAGTGGTCTCCGGCAGTGGTCCTGGCAAACCTGGAGAAAGCCCAAGCTATATATGGCAAACACTATGACAAGCGGCGTAATGTAAGAGACACAGGACTGGAAGAAGGAGAATGGGTGCGAGTGAAGCTGGCAATGTTGCAAAGGAAAGGTGACAGCAAGTACAGTAAACCGTTGCAGGTGAAGGAAGTGTATGACAGGGCCGCTCTATTGAGCGACGGGAATGTGTGGTCACAAGACCGCATGGCGAGATGCAATAAAGTGCTACAGTGGAACAAGCCGGAAGAGGATCTGACATCACGGAAGAGCCTAGAGTAGAGGAAGGATGGCTTGATGGAGAAGCAAGCATGGTAGGAGAAGAATCTGGCGAGGAGCAAAGCAATAGAGGAAGTCCCCGAATGGAGAAGGGGACGAGCTCAAGGGGAGCTCAAGGGGATCAAGGGAGAGCTTGGCTACGCTGAACAGTGTGCTCCTTTGTTTACACTAATTTCATGGTGTTTTTACTTTAAAGCATACTGGAGACCAATAGTTTCAGGTTACATTAACACAAATGTGCTAACAGTAAGAACAGAACTGTGTAGACGGAATTTCATAGGTTGATTACATTGATCCACCAGCGACAGGATCCTGTAAAAGGCTGGGCGTAACTGGAGTAACTCTCTGTAGTGTAATTACTCACAATTACAGAAAAGTTATTCGTAATTACGTGTAATTTTGTTAGAAGCCTAGTCCAGCATTTTGCACTGTTAATCAGTTCAAAATACACTCTCACTTTCAACATGGTCCCAAGGTTGCATTTTGCGCCAAGAAAATAGTACAAATACTACAGCAGTAGCTAGCAGCTGCTCGCGCTCTCTAAATTCCTTGTTCATGAGCTCCTGCGGTAGGATCTTTGCCCCAAATTGCTCTTAATTACTTAAGCTGGCTTAATCCAGTAATTTTGCATCACAAGGAATTTGTAAGTATTGAAATTACTTTGATTACACTGGTGTAATGAAAAGTTTGCCAAGGCATAATCCTGCACAGTCATACTGAACCTATGGACTGCACTAGGGATGGGCGACTCTAACGTTACAGTGACGGGGAACGAAAATCTGGTTAGTAGTCATTTGTGACCATTCAGGGCATAGTACTCGTGCAGCAGGAGGGAAGCAAGGGAAGTGCAAAGCAGTTGGCCAGATTTAGTCTAAGGAAAGGGTAATAACAGGGGAGAGGAGGCCAAGAGGCATCATTGAAGCATTGTTTTTGCATAACTGTAGGAGAAGGAGGTAGGAGTAAAAGTGGAGATGGTAGTTTTGAGGGAGAATCTTGGGATGTACTTTAGTGGAGCCAGCTAAAGGGAAAAGAAGGTAGTGGCAGGGAAAGGTGACATAGAAGAGCAAGAATGAAGTGATAGGGCGGAGTCAAGGACAAAGAAGGTGTATAGTGGTAAGAGTAGGGAAGAGACAGAATAGTGAAGTGAGGAGCCTGAAGGGGATAAGGTTGGAAGGATACCTAGCACAGAAGAAGGTGGATGAAAAGGCTAAGCTGTGGCAAGAATAGGTAGGCAGAACATTGCAAATATTTGAGGTGAGAAAAAGGCAGAGTTCTAGAAGAAAGAATAGAAAATTCAAAAGGTAGTGGGCCCTGGTTAACATACAACAGTGAGCAAACTAAAAATGTTAGCGTTATGTCCCCCCCCCCCCAGTCTTTGTTTGATTACCCTAATGTTTAAAAAATGAATTGTATTTTTATTTTCAGCACCTGGTAAAGCCTGACAACCTGAGCCTGAACCTTTACCTAACTTTTTGGGCAATTTTTGGAGAAGGAACAAGAGGCCCCAACCTCCTTTGCTGCTCTTTCATCCCGGCTATGACCCAGCAAACAACTGTGTTCAAGTTAAGGAAACTGATGATATTTTTTTTTCCGATTGGAGCTAGGGCTATGTTTGTGGTCACTCTACATGATGGTTGGGTGCACATTCTGAACATTGTACCCTCAGTGGATGGAATTTACTAATACTGAGCCTTACCCCTGTGCTTTGGGCAATAACGGTTGTTAAAGGCACTATCTATTCCTTGCCTTGTTCAAGGCCCTCAAACAGTGTCTGTTTCAGTGCCTTCAGCAACCACTATGGCACACAGAGGAAGCAGGCAATAAGGCTGTTTTTTTAGGCGTCCTGTTGTCCAAAGGGGAGCTGTTGGAGATATATTGCAGTAATGTACAAGATATATGTATTTGTACTGAAATTCGAGATTATTGCACCAAATCATATACGTTGTACTTTGATTATTGACAGGCTTCTTTCATATTGGTAAGGACAGCATCAGCATGATGAATATGGTAGAACAAATAATTACACAGTCATTCAATGCACGGCCACTAGAAGAGGAACTACAGATAAAGAGATTAAGACCCAATTGGCCTGACCTACAACTACAACAAGTTACCCAGGACAGAGGAAAATCTTACAAACGTACATTCTCAATCGCCTAGTACACAAAAGCTGATTGGCATACAGGGTGCCCTTCAAGAAACAAACTGTTCTGCTTCCCCTGCTTGCTGTTTATTGGTGACTTTCCTTGGACAAGAGATGGAGTGAAAGACATGAAGCATCTGTCTGAAAAAATAAAGAAGCCTGCACACACAGGGAAAGCATATGGAAAACGTGACGAGACTGGGAATGTTGGGAGACGCACCAATTGAGCAGCACATAAACGATGCATTTCGCCAAGCAATACAGAAACACAATGAAAAAGTTGATAGGAATAGACACATACTATCAAAAATAATTGATTGCATTAGTTTCTGTGGTGCTTTCGAACTGGCATTGCGAGGCCATGATGAATCAGAAGGTTCCACAAATCCTGGAATATTCTTATACCTTGTGGATTTAGTAGCAAGCATAGTCAAGGAAATGGAAGAACATTTAGCAAGTGCTACAGTCTTCAAGGGCACCTCTAAAACAATACAAAATGAACTTCTTGAGTGTATGCTAGAAATTATGAGGAGCCATATTGTCCAAGAGTTGCAAAACACAGACTTTGTGGCTATTTAGGCTGATGACACCACTGATGTGGCCACACAAACACAGTCCGTATTAGTCTTTTGGTACCTGGACAATAACATAACATAACAGGTGTATTTGTAAAGCGCACGATTACCCGCCGGGATTTGAACCTGTGACCATGAGGTCGAACACAGGCCCCTGCAATGGACGTATTAGTCCACGGAGCCACCAGACCCGGCAATGACTATAATGTTGTGGAGAAGTTCCATGGTTTCACTCATTTAAGAAACTCTACTGCAGAAACCATTACTGCAGCTATACTGCATCAACTGAACTTCATTTTTCCAGAGGTGCATAAAAAAAACTTATTGCACAAAGCTATGGTGGTGCGTCCATAATGAGTGGAAGCCATGGTGGAGTACAGAAAAGAATTAGAGATGTGTACCCGTATTCTCAGTATGTGCACTGTTACGCCCACCAACTTAATCTTATTATGCAACAGGCAGTATCCAAGATCTCCAAGACACAAATTTTCTTTCAGAATGTAGGAGGCATGGCAGCATTTTTCTCACGTTCCCCAAAAAGAACGGAAGCACTTCAGGAGATTGTGGACAAAAGGTTCCAAGGGGAGCCTCAACTCCTTGGAACTATAACATATGTACAGTCCAACTAATATATTTCAATATAGGGGGGACCTTGTGAAATGTTTTGAAGCCATAGAAGCCAATGAAACCTTTGATTTCAAAACTCAGAGTGAAGCCCCTGGCTTTGCTAGAACACTAAAAGATAGAGTTTCAGTTCTTTCTGTTTTTATTTCAAAATTTAATGTCAGCTGTTGAGATTTTATACAATCAGTTACAAGGACGAGACATGGATACTGTCTCTGTGAAAAGATATACCGCTGAGTTTGTCGAAAGCATAAGCAAAGTGAGAGATGAGGTTGACAATTTAGATAGCCAACTGCCAGAGGCTTCAGCTTTTTCAAACCACAGGAAAAACATCACCACTCAGGTCCAAAAAGCAAAAGAGATTTGTGACATTGTAATTGTGCATGCACAAGAACGATTTGCTTTCACAAAACATTTGGAGGGTGCCGCATTATTGGAAAGTAAATACTTTGCAAAATATGATGAATCCTTCCCTCAGCATGCTCTGCATGAGGCTGTGGAAGCTTATCCGATGCTCAACCAAGAGGACCTGAAAACTGAGTTGATTGTACTGTACTCAATGCGTGTGTACCGGAAGGCCAAAGATGCCAGGTCTTTGCTGTCTTTAATTCATGAACTTAATATGGAAAAGACATTTACAGAGACAGTGGCTTTACTAAAAATTGTTATTACCACTCCTATGACAACATCAGAGGCAGAACAATCTTTTTCCGCCTTAAAGAGGATTAAGACATTCCTGAGGAACACCATGCTTCAGGAAAGACTCCATGCTTTGGCAATGCTATCTGTAGAGAGCAAGCTAGTTCAAAATATTGCTGACTTTAACATTTAAGTAATTGAAAAGTTTGCTGCGCTTAAAGACATACGTGCTGAATTTAGATACAAAAAGTAAACATATCTTGAATGACGCTAGTTTGCGACCTGTTTAGTTGTTTGTTGAATAAAAAACATCTGTGAGGTACTCAGAAATGCATTATATATCAAAGTCTGTTATGAAGCTCTGTGGTTATACTGAATAAGCAGCTACCTATGTTATATGACATCTCTTTAATATTGTAATAACTGCACTTTCACAATTGCTTTATTAACCTTCCTGCTTTCTCAAATTTGCTTGAAATGCACCATTATGACACTCTTTTTTCAACATTTTCTCAGGGGAAAGAACCCCCACGAACTCCCCTTAGGTTGTTCGGGCTCGCTCGCTACTGTGAAGTATGACAATCATTTTACGCCTCACCACTTTTAAATGTCACCGTCCGCCACTGTACGTGAATGCAATTTACCTAGGGCTACCAGAGTATTTACTGGCTAGACTGCAGGTGGCGCAGTACGCAGCAGCTAGGGCAATACTTATGCTTGGCCCTAGATTCGACATGACGATACAATTGAGATCCCTGCATTTATTCCCAGTCCGTAAGAGGATCCAATTTAAGGCTTTGGTTCTCGCCTTCAAGGCTCTCCACGGCAGTGGTGCTGGATATATTGTGAAAAGAGTTCAATTCTATCGCCCTCAACGCACTCTTAGGTCTTCAGCACTTCAACTGGCACAAACACCTAGATATTTGCAAGCCCGCATCGGGGGACATTCATTTCCAGGTGCAAGCTGCTAAACCGTGGAATAATTTGCCGGTGGAATTAAGGATGATGCCGGATCTCCTGGCATTTAGAAAATCACTGAAAACGTGGTTGTTTCAGTTTTAACGCCCAGTTCAGCGGTCACTACGGTATAGTGATTTCAGTCTTCACGCCTAGCACCGGGACACTTAACTGAGTAGCTGTGCGCTCTACAAAAACCCATTTAACATAACGGGGTCAGCAATACTGACTCAGTAGGTATGGTTAGGTCAGTTTCCATTAGAAAGGCAATTAGCACCTTTCAATTAATTCACATAAAAATGTAGAAATAAAATTCCTCCAGTTTGGTTCCTGCGTGGCATTTTTTTTATATAGAGCCGTCTGAGGAGATGATGCAGGAAATAAGGGATGTGGGGTTCAAACAACTGACATTTCTATATATATGCAAGAATAAAGAGGCAACTTTCAGAAGAGAGAAAGACATTTAGCACAGCTCAATGCTGTTTTTGTGCTATAGAGATGACTCGAGAGGTCGTTTTCTTATTTGTTGTACTTCTTTTATTCAATTTCTTCTAGAGTATCAAAGACAGTTCAAAACAGCCAACGCATTTTGCCCAACATTTGAGCTTTTTCAGGGCTGTAAACATGACAAACATGACTGTAAACACTTTTAAATATACACATATGACACAGACAAACATGCATGTACAAACAATACAATACAAAGTCTCAGCTCCAAAACATCATATTCATTTTGAGTGTTACAAAACCGAAAAGGACATGCTGTATTATTATGTCAACTGTTCCATCCAAAATGAAGGCGTAATGCAATTCAAATTCATACATTACGCACTCCCTACTTCCTACATTATACTGCCCAGAGACAGGAAAGCACCACATTTCCCCATTTGTGTCTTGTATAATCACCACTAGTTCTTTCAAGCAACTTTAAAGTTGTTTTAAATGGAGAAAGAAAAAAAATATACCACAACATAGTCTAATTACTATTTGTATTGCAATAGGCTTTGTTAATCCCCTATTCCTATAGCGCTGAAGAAGACCCTTCATTTTTGGTTGGAAAATGGATTTTGGTCTACTGTACAGTTGACTACATAAGGTCTGTCTTTTATATCAAAAGGAGAACGATAGAAAAAAGCGAAAAAGGGCAGGAGCATCCATTCAACAGTTTCACACATGTGTATTTAGTATCTCTTACCCAGCCTTTAGAGGTGGGCAATTTCCGGAGAATGACCGGCTAAATAAGTGATGTAAAATAAGCCACACACTTAGTGGTGCGGCAATCAGTGTCCCTTGCTACCGATACATGTTCAAGTGACATTTCTATTTTAACTCACATACAAGGCCGCTCGCCTTGAGGTTGTTCCAGCGTTTCCAGTTCTGACCTGCCATTCGCTACAGGAGTAGCTGACTATTTGCCAAGCTCATCGTGCCACAGAGGGAGGAGACAACCACCGCGAGGCCGCAGAGGAGGTGAGAGGCGCGGCCCCGGGACTGCGAGGTACAGCGTCAATACCATCAGCTGTTTCCTCTTCCCGCGTGAGCCGCGCACCCTCCCAGTGCCCCGCCCCCATCAAGGCGTACATAACCTCTCGCGGCCCCGGCTTCGCGGGTGCCGCTCGCCTTGAGGTTGTTCCAGCGTTTCCAGTTCTGACCTGCCATTCGCTACAGGAGTAGCTGACTATTTGCCAAGCTCATCGTGCCACAGAGGGAGGAGACAACCACCGCGAGGCCGCAGAGGAGGTGACAGGCGCGGCCCCGGGACTGCAAGGTACAGCGTCAATACCATCAGCTGTTTCCTCTTCCTGTGTGAGCCGCGCCCCCTCCCAGTGCCCCGCCCCCCCTCACCTCACAGTCTCTTAAGCAAGGGCTCTAACGCGCATCGCGGGACGCGCGCGGGTCGCAGCCCGGGGCGAAGCCCGGGCAAAGGGCGGGCCCGTTTAAGCCCGTTTAAGCCCGTTCAAGCCTGTGCAAGTCTGGTCTGGGCCTATCCCTTTTCATCTTGCCTTCTGACTTTTCTCCTGCATCCTGGTAGCCTTCTGCCATCACATCTACCCCCACCTACCTATGTGTAATACAGCACCATTATGACCACAAGGGGCAGTAGGAGTAAGACGGCTCAAGGCGTGGGTCAGGTTACTGGTCCAATTGACCAATTTATCATGAAAGCTAATGATGCAATCAACCAGGGGATTGTACTCTTAGAAAGACGTGTTTCCCAGGACCTCGCAGCAGCACGAAGATCCTCAATGGGCCTTCTGGCTTTAGCCAAAACACCTATCCAACAAGGAACTAATGCCCCACTACTGCAAGAAGTCCGTGCAGATGTACACACCATCCCTATGAGTGTCGACCTATCTGTCAGTCGTTTATCTCTAGGGGAAGTTACCCTGGAAGATTTGGAGAAAACACTGACCCTGGTGATTAGTCCCACTCAAACGGCCCCGCAAACCCTGATAGAGTCGCAAACCCTGATAGAGTCGCAATCTTTAGTAGTTTCTCCTACCAAAACTGATAAGGGGACTAGGGAGGGAGCCATTCCCAAACAAGACAGTACAAGGCCAATAGTTAAGACCAAACAGAACTGTCCACCAAAGCACACAAGGTCCAAAAAATCCCCCCGTACCAATCATAAAAATAATGCTACTAATTCCCTACCTGTTAATGTGGATGACCCCTCTGTAACTGCCGCATCTCTGGATGATGCTCAGAGGGGTTATGCTGCTGGCAATATAAACCACCTTGAGCTTAATGCACAAGTGGTAGCCATAATTAAGGATCTCATAAAATCCCAACTATTACCAATTGAACGATCCTTAAATAACATCGAGAAACAAATCGCTAGACTCATCAACCATACTAGTCATCAAAAACCTTCTAGCAGCACTTTAGCTCCTCCAGCCTCCACAAATGCTAATCACACCAAGGCAGCAACTGTACAGAAACCTGCACCTCCACCCTTAACACATAAAACCCCTTTACCTACAGGCAAAACTCCCATAACTCCTACCAACACACAAGCGATCCCAACAGACACCAAGGGCACCACTAAGCAAGTACAGGGAAAGCCAGTAACAACTGCCGACCCTCCCAAAACTAAACCAAAGCCCCCTCCCCCCAAACCTTTGGACGTCCAACAGGCTGGTGATACCACTAATAAACCAGCTAGACCAAAGAGGCCTATCCACCTCCCTCCAGAGGCAAGCCCCTACACTGTGATCCTCACGGGGGTCCCAGAACTAGAGGAAAACACGAGTGAATCCACCTGGTCCCTAAAAAATAAAGTCATGCAATGGCTTAATATTAACAGACCCCTCCCTTCACATTGTAATAGTAGACACTCCATGGTACGTAGGGTCCCTTGGATCGGGGAAACAAGAAAAAGAATACAGGGGGACTGTATTATCATTAATTTTGATGACCCAGAGACAGTCAGATACATATGTTCTTGGTCAACCTTGGAGAGAAAGGGAGGTATAGACACTAATCGTCTGTCCTTTTTCTATCCTCCAAGGTTTCCTCACGAACAAGACTACCCCCTTAGTTGGAACCAATCTCCAGGTTGGAGCTGGTCCCAAGTAGACACACGTAACAGAAGAAGGGACTGGGATCATTATCCTTGGAACCCAAGAAGAGAGCAACCCTATGCAGAGGGGTGGAGGGGGGCACCAACTAGTAATTATTTTTCAGTCCTAGAAATGGTGGATTGACCATCAAGCAACCAAACATCTTCTAAGAACAAGACAAAAATTCCCCCGTCTCCTGTTAGCTCAGGGTCATTTCCAAGTCAAACTGGGGAACCTGGCATGGAACAACTCATTGTGGGTCTTACTAACACATCCCTTCCTGGGCCCACGACCGCACAAACTGTTGGATCTCTGGCTCCCCTTTCGTCCTCAACTCCTGATCAAAGTCATTTTCACCGCCCATCAAATCACTCTGACTCTAACCAACATATGTCCATTCTAACCTGGAACATAGCCGGTCTTTCAAACAAAGCAAAGGACCCAACCTTCTTGAACTTCATAAATACCTTTGACATCATAGCGCTTCAGGAATGTTGGGACCTGTCACTTACTAACCTGGACGGCTACAGTACACACTTTACCCCAGCCATTCAGTCTAACAGAGGCAGACCTTCGGGAGGTCTTTGCCTATATGTTTCAAATAGGCTCAATGTATCTCTAGAATGCGTTGAGCTCGCCCCATCCAATCTTAGTTCAAAGACCTTTGGTCTCTCCCTACAGGCCTTCAGAATGACTGGGAAAGAGGTTGTTAGTTCTCTCATTATAAACCTATATAATAGCACACAGAGAGACGACCAACCAAAATTTACAGAGTTTCTATCCAAACTTATAAAGAAGGGCATGGGAGGGTCCTGTTCAGATAGACGTCTAGTCATCTTAGGAGATTTTAATTGTCATCTATGCCCACACAGCGGAACTAGGGTTTGTGACCTAAGAGCCCCAAATGGTGAACATACCACCCATTTCGAACACTCAACTATGGGATCCCAACTGAACAACTTACTACATGAATGGGATCTGGGCTTCTTTAATGACTTAACAGTGCCCTCGACTGACTTCCAACCTACATTTCATGGAAGGGGATCGCTTACGACAATAGACTTCATCCTCTTGTCCAACAGTCATCATGGCGACGCTCGAGAAACCAGGAGAGAGGAGCTGGTTATGAGCGATCACTATCCTATTAGTGCCAAAATATATTCCCCTTCTAGTGGTAACAAGTCTGGGAGCACTACAGGAAATCTCTACTCACACTCTATATCACTTTCGTCGAAAAACGGTTATACTATAAAATGGGCTAAAATTGACACATCTAAATTCCTTGAAAATCTGATCATGTTTGACCCTGATTTATTTCGGACTTGCCTAGAATACCCTCCCAATCCACAAGAAATTATCCTTGCATTCGACCAAATCGCTTTACAAATCCGGAAAAATTTGACCAGAAATCACAATAAAAGCAATGTGTCCAAGAGCTTCGGATGGTTTGATCACGAGTGCTCAAACACTCATAACATCTTAAAGGCTACCCTCAATAAATCCCCAAAAAAACGGTTGGAAATAAGATCCGCCCACGCTGCTTATAAACAGGCAATTAAAAACAGGAAAAAGGAATTGAAAACTGCCGCCTGGGAAGCTTTGTTAAAAGCAAGCACTTTAATAGACAACACGGCCTTTTGGAGGGAGGTCAATGCCCCTTTTTTCAATGATAGGTCAACCGACCTTATAGAAATCGCCATCACGGAGGAAGTCTGGATAAATCACTTCACCGAACTGTATAAATTAGATGACCAGATCGAACCACTCAACCTTGAAACTCAATTAATGGAGAGAAACGAGCCGCAAAGAACCCACATAGAGTCGTTTCCGCTTTCCATTTATTTTAATCATTCAGAAGTGGAATTGGCCATTCTTGAAAGTTCTAATGCCAAAGCCCCAGGCCCGAACGGAATCCCAATAGATTTATTTAAAGATAACATTCAACTGTGGGCACCAATTGTTACAAACGTCCTTAACTCTTATGCTCACAAAGGATTCCCCGTAACCTGGCAAGAAGCTATTATAATACCCATTTTTAAAAAAGGTGAAAGAATGGACCCAAAATGTTATAGACCAATTTCCTTACTGGACTCCATGATGAAGGTGGCTGGGAGAGTCCTGCTGAACCAACTGCAAGCAGGGGCTCAGGAAAACAACATTCTCTCTAAATTCCAATATGGGTTCGTTTCTGGTCCTGGGACAGTGGAACAATGTCTTAACTTAGCTTTGATCACCGACAAATATGTGATGGCAAAAAGGAGCAATATATATATGACTTTCGTGGACTTAAGCTCTGCTTTTGTTTGCCTTAACCACAGTATACTTTGGTCCACCCTCACTGCCATGGGAGTTGATTCTAACATACTCGCCATTATAAAAGAACTGTACCGAGGAGCCGGGGCCAAGGTTCGCTATGGAAAGGATGGGACCTGTACGAGTAAATTTCCCATCAAAAAGGGGGTCAGGCACGGCTGCATCCTTGCCCCCTTTCTTTTTAACTTGTATATTAACAGTGTTGCCGACTGCCTGGCGAAATTGGACGTTGATTACCCTAAAATAAATGGCCTCGCAGTCCCAATTCTTTTATATACGGACGACGCTGTTATCATGTCCAGGACCCAATTAGGGCTACAAAAAGCATTGTCAGCCTTTTCAACATGCATGGGTGTGAGAGGCCTTAAGATTAACGTAAGCAAAACTTTTACCATGTGTTGTAGTAAAAAAAAAGAACACTTCTTGCAATACGTTTATTAATGCATCCAAGATTAGCCTCACGAAAACTTTCACTTATCTGGGCATACTTTTTAATAGTAAAGGGTCATGGAATAATGCTATTCATACTCGAAACTTGGCTTTTATCAGGCAAATTGGAGCTCTAAAGAAATTTGCCACAAAACTAGGTGGGAAACCGGTTGGGATCTTGTTGATCACGAGTGCTCAAACACTCATAACATCTTAAATGCTACCCTCAATAAATCCCCCAAAAAACGGTTGGAAATAAGATCCGCCCGCGCTGCTTATAAACAGGCAATTAAAAGCAGGAAAAAGGAATTGAAAACTGCCGCCTGGGAAGCTTTGTTAAAAGCAAGCACTTTAAGAGACAACACAGCCTTTTGGAGGGAGGTCAGTGCCCCTTTTTTCAATGATAGGTCAACCGACCTTATAGAAATCGCCATCACGGAGGAAGTCTGGATAAATCACTTCACCGAACTGTATAAATTAGATGACCAGATCGAACCACTCAACCTTGAAACTCAATTAATGGAGAGAAACGAGCCGCAAAGAACCCACATAGAGTCGTTTCCGCTTTCCATTTCTTTTAATCATTCAGAAGTGGAATTGGCCATTCTTGAAAGTTCTAATGCCAAAGCCCCTGGCCCGGACGGAATCCCAATAGATTTATTTAAAGATAACATTCAACTGTGGGCACCAATTGTTACAAACGTCCTTAACTCTTATGCTCACAAAGGATGCCCCGTAACCTGGCAAGAAGCTATTATAATACCCATTTTTAAAAAAGGTGAAAGAATGGACCCAAAATGTTATAGACCAATTTCCTTACTGGACTCCATGATGAAGGTGGCTGGGAGAGTCCTGCTGAACCAACTGCAAGCATGGGCTCAGGAAAACAACATTCTGTCTAAATTCCAATATGGGTTCGTTTCTGGTCCTGGGACAGTGGAACAATGTCTTAACTTAGCTTTGATCACCGACAAATATGTGATGGCAAAAAGGAGCAATATATATATGACTTTCGTGGACTTAAGCTCTGCTTTTGATTGCCTTAACCACAGTATACTTTGGTCCACCCTCACTGCCATGGGAGTTGATTCTAACATACTCGCCTTTATAAAAGAACTGTACTGAGGAGCCGGGGCCAAGGTTCGCTATGGAAAGGATGGGACCTGTACGAGTAAATTTCCCATCAAAAAGGGGGTCAGGCAGGGCTGCATCCTTGCCCCCTTTCTTTTTAACTTGTATATTAACAGTGTTGCCGACTGCCTGGCGAAATTGGACGTTGATTACCCTAAAATAAATGGCCTCGCAGTCCCAATTCTTTTATATGCGGACGACGCTGTTATCATGTCCAGGACCCAATTAGGGCTACAAAAAGCATTGTCAGCCTTTTCAACATTCATGGGTGTGAGAGGCCTTAAGATTAACGTAAGCAAAACTTTTACCTTGTGTTGTAGTAAAAAAAAAGAACACTTCTTGCAATACGTTTATTAATGCATCCAAGATTAGCCTCACGAAAACTTTCACTTATCTGGGCATACTTTTTAATAGTAAAGGGTCATGGAATAATGCTATTCATACTCGAAACTTGGCTTTTATCAGGCAAATTGGAGCTCTAAAGAAATTTGCCACAAAACTAGGTGGGAAACCGGTTGGGATCTTGTTGGACATATTTGCAGCTAAATGTGTCTCCACTGCAACATATGGTGCTCGAATCTGGGGTCTGGCGGACTGTTGTGATATATAAACCAGCGAGAACGCATTCTTGAGATATCTGCTGGCTGTCCCTCGATCTATTTCTACCACAGTCTGTCACAATGAGCTCGCCCGGGTACATATCTCGGACATAATCAAAGCCGCACCAATTCTGTTATGGCACAAAATATGGTCCTCGGAAAAAACAGTGCTGAACCAAGATGTGATTAAGGACTGTATGGCCTTAACTGATTCAAGAAAAATACCTTGGCTTGCCTATGTACAGAAATTTTTAACATCATTGGATTTAGCCGATTTATATGTCAACCCGACTCTGTGTCTAACCATCTCTAAAAAGGACCTTAAGGCTCGCTGTTTAGGTCTACTTGAAGACAGGCGCTCCTATATTGAAGGTAATAAATCATCGATTGCTCACCACAATCTCTTACTTCATGATGCTGGCATTCCCTCTTATCTTTCCCCGACACTATCAACCTATACGAGAATGCTGCTAACAAGGATGAGGACGGATTGTTTTTACCGTCTACTAACATTTCCCACCACAAATGACTGGTCTACTAACCTGGTGGTCTGTCCTTGTGACAATGTTTCCAAGCAATCCAACATTCATGCTCTTTTATTCTGCAAATTTTATGACTGGGGAAGAAAGAAACATCTCCTCCCACTCCTGAAACTGTGGGGCTTAAGACAGTGTAGGCCAGCCTTACTCAAGCTATACATGCTCGAAGATGAACTTACAATTACTGCAGCTGCTAGCTTTTTGAGATTTGCAGTAAGGTGCAGAGCGACTATGAATTAACTGTCTTCTGATTCCCGACAGCGATAATTTGTATAACCTCAAAGACTCTTTTATTCCTCAATTCTATGTTTTATGTCTGAGTTTTGAACTCATTTTATTATGCTGTATTAAATGTGCTTTTATGATTTTCCTTTGCTAAAATCGAATAAAGCTATTTTTGAATTGAATTGAATTGAACTCACATACAATTCTTTGCTCTTCTGTAACAGAATTGCACTACTGGGCACAAAAGTGAAAATTCAGCCAAGTGAGTACCTTTGCTAGATTTGGTGTAAATCTATTTAGTACTTTGAGAAATGTGCGTAGTAAAAATGTGTTGGGTGCTCTTGAAAGGGTTAAACAGTTAGATCTGTTAGTTCTCAGACCATCCGCTATCAAAGTTAAATATACAAACACAAAAAGCTAGAGTGATCAATTTGGATGAGGGAACTTTTTCTCCCATCATTATCTTTGGGTCTGCCGATCCAAAGTTAGGTCCATGAACCACCAGTCTGTAATTGGCTGGCTGCAATTGCATGAAATATGCAGTGGCTGCCATAGCATGATGCGGGGGGTCAGTCTGTACATCCTGAAAAGCAAACCAAAACAGTCATAGGGAAGTCAGGAAGCACACTCTCTGATTCCTTGGTTCAGTTGGAGGGAGAAGAGAAAGCAAAAGGGACCTCCTTTTCTGAATTTAGTTCTTTCTTAAATTGCTGCAGGGTTCATGGACTTGCAGCAAAGTTCCAAGGTCCACAATGCCTGCCTTGGGGTCCCTGAATCCCCATGGCAGAGGCTCCTGGACTTATGTTATCCCTTCTGTTGTGTTTGCAGGCCCAGACCTTGAACAGTGCAAGAGATCCAACAACGGCTCACAAGTCTCTAAGTGTTCACAAACTCTTCAAAGAGCAACAAAAGAAATCTAGTTAAAAAAGGGTGGCCAGCCACCAGACCGCCATGAGCAGCAGGGATTGGTCTCCTAAACCCAAAGGGATTCTGTTAGGCCAAAATCCCAGCAGGCAATCATCACTGTGCGTGCCTGAAAGCTGTGCTCAGCTGATGTTAGCCGCAGGGCCTAGTCTTCAAAACCTTTGGATCAAGAGCACCCCGTGTCTAAACACTGTAGAAGGCAGACCTCTATTGCTTTCTTGAGATGAGTTTGATGATGATAGCACTTGAATTGGCCTCATCCCTTTGAACAGCCTGTTGCAATCTGATGGAGTGGGGCACAACTACAGGGGCGAAGAAGTTAGGAGGACTGGGCTTGTCAGATCAGAACAAGAGTGCAATGGTGGGGCTGAAAGAAGGATCTCTGCCTTTTCTCTAAGGTGCTGCCCCTGGAGTAACCAGTATTAACAAACAGGAGACAAATCCATAACCCCTGTTGAGAACTGGTTGTGTACAATATCATGCAACAATGTCTCAATGGGAGTCAATAAGAAAGGTACAAGTTATAACAGTAAGTCAATTACACAGAGAAAACGTAATCATATTTTTTATCCAAGAACTCATATTTACCAAAAGAAACCATTGATTAGATTTGATGGCAGCATCAATATCACTTGACACATTGTTTTCCCTTTTTCACACATAACTGGAAGCTGGTTTCCATTTTTGTCTGGAGGTGCCGATGATGACACAGTGAGCTAACTGGTGAGTGCCTATCAATAGTTCCTCTGGTGTTGCTTACGTGACACACTTCCTTGACTCTGCTCACTTTTTAGGTTTGAACAGTTGTCAAGCCCTGTGGGATACCAGCCTGTTTTTAATGGGGGTGTATGATTAGATATCAAACGCTGTCTCATTCAAAAAGAAATGGCGTGACTCTCCCTTGCGATTTTGATATATATGTGTGATACACAACCAGGTATTTGTATGTTGATGAAACACATCACAACAGGTCATTTGAAAAGGAAGGATTGATCTAAAAGACTGACAATATTTATAAAGCGCACCGCTACTCCAGAGAGTGTCCCGGCGCTTAAAAGACAGATAGACATTGCAGGTCCATTAAATTGCTGTGAACAGCAAGGTTTTCAGTAGCTTATGAAAATGCAGTTGAATATTGATACTGCTATGGTTGATTGGAAGCTAATTCCATGCTTGGACCACCAAGGAGGAAGAGATGCATTTTTGCGTTTGACTTTTGGAATCATTGCTAAAAGATCACCCGCTGAGCGGAGTACTCTTGATTGCTGATAACGAATATGCCCACAGCCATAGGAGGCTCGATGAGTCAGCACCAAGGTTTTAAACAGTATCCATTTTTTGATGGGCAGCCAGGGAAAGGCTAGGAGGTGATGAGAAATAGAGGCATGGTGAGGAACTTATAGAAAAAGATGCACAACTGCAATTGGTAAGTGTAAACATGCCAAAAGGACAAAGATAACCTTTTACTGTTGCCACAGTAAGGCCTTGCTGGGACAGGGAAAGACAAAACAGTAGACTGTCAGACAATACTGCATGTAAAGGTTGAACGCCAGGGAAGGAACACCAGTCCAAAAATGTCTCCCAGTGTCCTGCACATATAGTTTTAATGGATGAATGCCTAGCTGCCAGGATAACCCCAACCACTGTCGGAGAAAGTTTGAAAGACATTAACTGCACACATAGAGGTGCAGGTTGTGCAGATGGGGATGCAGGACCCAGCTCTGTTTTGCGACAGGAGGTCGTTCCAAATGAGCAGCTGGATAGGAGGATGTATAATCATGGCCAAAAGCTCTGGATATCACATTCTCCTTGTCCAGTCTGGAGCCACAAGAACGACTTGGGCCCATTTTTCCTGGATCTTTGTCAGCACTCTGGGCAGGAGAGGTATCGGCTGAAAGGCTTACAGGAGTTCTGAGCCCTAATCCAGGTGGAAGGCATCTCAGAGTAAGAACTGCCTTCAAAACTACAACTCGCAAAAGTTTGGACATTGCAAATTCTCTGTGATGGTGAATAGATCGAGCCAGAGTTTCCCTCATTAGCAGAAGATTGTGCCACCTCAGAGTGTAACTGCCATTTGTTATTCACCAGACAATGTCAGTTGAGCCTATCCACGCTGGTGTTTAAAGATCCTGCCAGGTGCTGGGTAATCAGTGATATGCCCTGAGTGCTCTGCCACTTCCAGAGAGGCGGAGCCTCCTGACACAGAACCCAAGACCCCACGCTGCACTGTTTTTTGCAATATCACATGGCAGTCGTGTTGTCTATGAGAATCAGTACCCGTTCTCCCCAATGGATAGAAGGAAAGTCTTCAATGCTAAGTGAATCTTTGCAACTCCAGCAAGTTGATGTGGACGTGAGACTCAACCAGAGTCTGCTGATCTCCATCTCTCCCAGATGACCTCCCCACCCCAGCAACAATGCACCCATCATAACTGTTGGCTCTGGGTGGGGTAGGCAGAGAGGTCTCCTTCCGGTCCAACTGTAGTTGAACAGTCTTTTGCAGTATTCCTCCAAACTTGGATGAAATCTATCTGACAAGTTGCCCTGGTGCAGAGCCCACTGAGACTTCAGGTCCCACTGCGGAGCTTGCATTTTTCACCTGACATGGTTCAAAAGCAGGATACAGGAGGCAAAGAAATCTCGGAGCCACTCTTACTGAGATACAGTCCAAGGGTTGAAACATCAGGATCATAGCTTGAATGTCCTAGACTCGTTGAGGTGGGGAGTGGAATCTTGGAAGAGGACTATGTCCAGGATGGCTGTGATGAATGGGAGCCATTGGTAATTAGTCAGGTGTGACTTCAGCATGATGATGGAAAAGTCCAAAGATGTCAACAAGTCTGCCATTGTCTGGAAATGGTTCACAACTGTTTGAGACAAGCTATCCTTGACGTATGGGAAGACTAGTATTTCCAACCTACGCAGATGGGCTGCAACCACCACCATCACCTTTGTGACCACCCAAGGTGCACTGGTAAGGCCAATGGGAAGCACAGAGAGCTGAAAATGCCCTAGTCCTATCTAAACTTTCAGGTACTGTCTGTGAGAATACAGGCTGGGGCTGTGAAAATAGGCATCCTGCTGATCCAACTCCAACCATCCAGTGTCCTGGATCCAAGAAAAACCAAACTTATTCCAGGGTATATATTTTGAATGTGTTCTTACAAAGAAAGAATTTTAGAAGGCGCATATGGAGGATAGGACGGAGGCATTTGTCTTGTTTTTTGCACCAGAAAATAAGGGGAGGCTAGTCCCTATCTCTGAAGCCGGCACTTCTCAATAGCTCCCTTGGCCAAGAGAGCTCGTAGTGGGTTAAGTGGTCCTCCAATGGTGTGATGTTGTAGTGTGGGTACTATTAAGGCAGCAGTGGTCCCTTACAAGCATGAGGATATAGTCAATAAATATAGACTAAATAGTTTCTATATTAAAGATGACATGCCCAGCCGGGCAGAGGTCTAATATTTACTTTCCAAGCAATGTAAAACACAATTTACAAACAATATACAAGGCGGGGCACAAGCCTGTACCCAGCTTAACACACGGTTTAGACATAAGGGAAGAAGGACATTGGCAAGAGAACAAACAAAACAAAAGGGCTTTTAGGCAAAAGCCTAGCGTTCTGTTAACCTGTCAATTGCAAAGTTTCAATTATAAAACAGAACAATACTGACACCTTTACACTTTTAAAGGACATATAGGTTTTATGCATATGTATAATGTGCACATATTTGTCGACGGCGTTTCGATCCGTTTAGAACATTACACGGATCATCATCAGAACATGTAATAAATGCCTAATCATTAAAAGCCTCATTTGCCTAAGGGAAGGAAGATACAAGAGAGCAGTATTTGGGGAAAAAACGTCTAAAACAGAGGCAATCAAGACTACACACTCGAGGGGCAAGCACTCTGTGAGGTGAAACAAGGATTAAGACGTAGCTGGTACGAAGTGCTCAGTAAGGTACATAATCCAGAATTAATTACAGAGGACCAGCGTGAGATCGTGAGTGAAGAACGTGAGAGAAACCTTTGGTGCACATTCAAGTTAAAACATAAGTAATACTGGCATACGTTGACCGCGTTGCAAGAGTCATGCAGTACAAGGCGTGTAACGGCATGTAGTGAGGGGATATAAGGTGAAGATTTAAGAGGACCGGCGTAAACAGTAACATGTGAAGAGCATGAGATATATATTCGGGGCACATGCAAGACAATTCAGAAGTGATGCCGGCATACGGGGGGGCTCGTTACAAGAACCATGCAGTACAGGGAGTGTACCGACATGTATTGTTGGACGGTAATCGGCCAATTACGAGTGAGCCTAGTAGTTAATTGTAACCGGGTGGAAAATACGGGCAGCGGAGGACCTGCGGGAACGACTTACCATATGCAAGCCGATAGATTGCAAGGCTTCGGGAAGGTAAATGGAGCAACAGTGATTTGTCCAACGATACGTGGATCTGAAAAATTAATAATAAGGAGAGTTAAAGCTGGGCAATGGAGTGATGGCGCAAGGAGCAGTGAAGACGGAAAGCGGCTTACCGATAAAATCAATCCGGAGAGGAGCGTCAAGGGAGCCACAGATTGGGCATGGGTTAGATCGCTCTGGGTAAACTTGAAGGTGCAATGACCTAGGGGTAAAAACAGTACAAGGGAATGGGGGATTAGGACGGGAGGGATAAGCACAGCGGGAAGTGTCATGCAGGGAGTGGATAGCACTTACCAGGATATGCGGTTGCGAGCTGCTCGGTTGCAGGTGCCGGTGGTGTTGGGGGCGTGCCTAGGCTGTTCTCCTTATTGAAAGTGCAAGTGCCGGATAGGTCGAGCCAAACCATGTGACCGATATAGCCTGAAGGAGGTGTATTTGGAAGGTATCAAGGCGGCGGCCATCTTAAGCCGGGGAATTATAAATCAGGAATGAAGGGAACTCAGAAATAGTGTGAATAGGGAAACGGGGCATGGAGACGTATTGAGTTTAACGTGAGGCGTAGGAAGGCACACGGAAAAGTTTACAACATTGTGAAGAGAAAAATTTACAACATTGCGAAGCGAGTCAGTTCATGCACAATTTACAACACTGTGAACAGAGCCAGTTCACACACATGTATATCAATTATCGAGACATCCGCTGTGACTGATAAGACAAGACCAAGAATATTTGGAAGGTGTTGATGGCGGCCATCTTAAAATGGTGAAAAGGGGATCAGGAAAGAGGAAAAAGAAGCGAAATCCTGAAAATATGTGAATAGGTAAAAACAAAGTTTACGGGGTTTAAGATCACATTAAGTTCACAGTTTATGCGCTGGAGGACACAAGGAACAAGTTCCGCAGTTCATAGCATAGTTAAGTATTCCAATCCTCAAGAAGGTTTAGTCCAGTGGTAAGACTATCAGTCTTTATAATCCATTTCAACTCTTCTTTATTAAGGATAAGTGTGATATCCCCGCCTCTTGGGGGCAATTTGACAGAGCTGATCACTGTCCAACGAATGTCATTTTCTGTGTGTCCTTTCTCTATGTAGTGATCCACAAGTGGCGCATTCGCTGTCTTACACCGGATTCTGCTGCGGTGTTGTGAAATGCGTAAACAAATCTTCTGTTTGGTCTGTCCAACTTAAATCATATTACAAGGACAGAAGATGGCATATATTATGTTGCATGTGTTGCAATTACTGAAAGATTTCAGTACATTTCTTACATACTTAAAAACAAATTCCTTTGTCTCAATGGTGAATTCACACACAACGCAATTACCACACTTGGTATGGCCCTTCAGGGGTGCTATAGGTCATGCAATGTAGGGTTAAGAAAACGGGTGGTCGGGAGTGCAGCTCGAACCAGTTGTTCTTTTATATTCTTGCTTCTTTTAAAAGCAAACATAGGGCAGTCAAGATTGGGTGTGCCCGCATTCAGAATTGGCCAGTTTTTTTTAATAGTTTTGCAGACCATATTTGACACTGAGGAGAATGTGGTCACACATACCAGACGTTCTGTTTCTGGTTTAGATTTAGGTTCCAATAAGCTTTTCGAGGGCATTTTCATGCTCTTTTTAAGGCGTTTCGCACCAAGCGGCGTGGATACCCTCTGGCGGTGAGTTTGGTAGAAAGTGTTTTGGCCTCTGAGAAATAATCAATTTTATGAGAACAGTTTCTCCTAAGTCTAAAGAATCGGGAGTAGGGCAGACTATCTCTAATTGCCCTTTAATATAGAAACTAGTTCGTCTATATTTATTGACTATATTCTCATGCTTGTAAAGGACCACTGTTGCCTTAATAGTATTGACTCCCAAGGTCCCTTGTTGACTCCTTTGGGTTCCCTTGTTGTCCCTAAAATATGTTGTAGTGTGGGTGGCATATCCATGAGATGTGACAGGAAGGGCAGAGAATAACCGTGTTCCACAATCTGGAGCATCCATTGGTCGGATGCGATGCTCCTCCACCGGGGAAGGTAGAAGGTGAAACGTCCATCTACCGGGTGTTTGTGTATCAATGAGGACAACTTAAAGTAGTGTTGCAGCAGCTGCATGAGGGTAGGTTTGAGTAGCAAGTTACTCCTGGGACCTAGACGCTGTCAGCTTGGTGCACTGCCTCTACCTCGAAAGGACTGAGAGGCATGAAGTTGTTGAACACTCTGGCCTTTCATCTGCTGGTTTCCCCTGCTAAAGGTTTGAGAGGGAGAACGTTGCTGGGGGAACAGCTGAACAGGCAGGATTAGGACTAGAGAGCGTTCCGTGTCCTTGCTCTCTTTAAAACTCTCCAAGGCCTAGTCTGCCTTCACTCTAAAGAGCCTAGAGCCTTCAAACAGTATGTCCATTAAGGATTACTGTATGTCATTTGAAAAGCCAGAGGAGTGAATCCAGGCATAGCGCCAAAGCACCACGCTGGTCACGACTGCCTTACCCAGACAGTCGGTAGAGACCAGATCCGAATGCATGGAGGCAGTCTGTGTCCTGGCCATCTGTAATAAGGCATTGTAGGGTTGGCAGCAGTCATCAAGTACATATGGCAAGATGTTCGCCACTCTATCCCACATGCATGTGCGTACCTCATCAGGAGGCAGCTAGTGTTGAATTATCAGAGTGCAAGGCTGGCAGACGAGAATATGCGCGTGGCAAATGTTTCCATACATTTGGATTCCTTGCCCAGAAGGGTGCTTGGGAAAGCCTGGAATTGAGTCTACCTACAGACGCCTGCACCATCAGCTTTCTACGGTGGGATGTTGGATGAGGAAGTTAGGATCCCCAGAAGAAGGCCTATGCTGCCTTGTTACTTGTCCATTGACAGGGGAGCAAGATCTTACCTTTTCCCAGGTGCCCAACAGTACGTCCAACAGGGCCTCACTAAAAGGGAGGAGATGTTCCTGATCAGGTTGGCCTGGGTGAAGGACCTCAGTGAGGACATCAGTTTTGACCTCTGTGGTAGATAAGATGTGGCCCAAGTTTCAGCTGCCCTCTGAATCACCATCGCCAAGGAAGCAGAATGTTCTGTAGCAGTGGTAGAAGAAGAAAGATCAATGTCTGGTATGGTGTCCAGACCACCAGCATCCTCCTATTCCAAAAGCAAGATTTTGTCATCGTAAGGGCTCTCAGCTTCAGGGATATCTTCTTCAAAATGGTGTTTAGCATCTGAACGAGGATAATAGTGGTAAGCTTGTGACTTCAAGGGGACTTAGGGTAGAGCTTCTGAGTCAGATAAAACAAATAATTCTGCTTATGGCACCGGTGTTGAGACTTGGGCTGTTGCTGTCGGTTGCTGCGCAGAAGGGGTGTCAAAAGTTGTGCCAGTGCTGGATTCAGTGGAGCCGAGCTCCAAGATGGGGTTGGCCTTGGGGCAAGGCAGAGTGGCACAGTTGGTGCTGGGGATGAATCTGCTGGCGATGACCTAACTTGATGCCGCCTAGGAACCGTAGGGCCTGAAGGTGCTCTAGAGGAATCTGGACGAGTACCAAACATTTGATCTTGGGCCCCTTTCAGCTAACGAAGCTAATGTGGCATTATTGATGGCCTGGGGAAGTCAGGGTACCTCGGGAGCAGCATCGGAATCAGCTCTGAAAGGGGGAGGTTGACACAACTTCACAGCCTAGAGGTACTCGTCACAAGACTCTTAGTTGCGGGACAAATAAGAGCCATTTGGATTGCTCATCTTTTTTGGACTTTGTTTTGACATACCTAAGCTTTGTGACTTCGATGATGATTAATCATCCTCAGGAGCATGTCCATGCCCTCGAATGAGACTGAGCCTTTTGGTCTTCCTTTGGAGTTCCGCAATGTCAAGAATGGCTTTGTGGTCATGGGTGGCCTGTTGATTCATTTTCGTTGTGCAGTCACACAATGCCGAGTCGTGCTTGGAGCTGAGACCCCAAACGGAGACTTCTCGGGATTCAGTTCCCAATATTTGGTGGATACAATCTCTGCATGGCTTAAACCCTGTAGTTTTTGTAGGGGACATGTCCCTAGCACACTCGAAAATTGGAGAGAGTAGAAATTCTGTATAGAATTCAATGGAGCTCCAGATCAGTAAAGAGAGGAACTGATGTCAGCATGCAGAGGTGGCGCTGATATAGTGTCCCCGACGTAACATCCAGGTGGGAGAGATCAAAAGGGGAACCACATGATGCCACCTATCGACACACAGATCCAGTCTGGTTCCTGGGGGTGTTCACAATTTGAATACTATTCAGCTAGAAGTCTCTATAAGAGACAAAACTGTTCTGGAACTGTATGTAAGAATTTTCAGCACACAAGAGAATTAAATTCTACTCCACTTTGTGAAAAAAATGGAATTTGGGGAGGATACTAGAGGACACTTATACATATGATTGACAATGATGATGTGTATGACGCACATATGGGGGATATCCTCATGACGATTTAAAAGCTTTTCAAGATGATATGATAATGCCAGATTAAAAACATTTCAGGAAAAGTATCAGGGCCAAAAAATAAGGAACACACACACTAACAAAAAAATCAAGAATGAGACAGCTTGATAAAACAACAAGGAGATGGGTAGGTACAAAGTGTTAAGATTTAGGTCAAGAAGGGAATATGTTATTATAAGAAAGCACAATAGTCATGAACATAGAATTACACATACATATTTATAGGGAAATACAAGGGAAAATACAGAATAAGGGTAAAGGGGCACATTCGATAAAAAGTACAAATTAAAATAGCAAGACTAAGTAGGTGATGTCGCACTGTCATTTACTACAAAACAACAGGAAATTAATATTGCAACAACCCATAATTGGTTAAGGGCATTTATTAATTATAAAAATAGTATGAGATCAATCTCCAGAGACAAATGTAAGAATAATCATTGGACCTAAAATCATCACATGGAACTACTTTTCAAGTGATGTTTAGTGCTACCACCTTATGAAAGAGATCTTAAACAGAGGATAGGGAAGAGCAATTAACATTTATATTAGTCTCAGTGTGGTTTAGCACAAATTTAATAGTCAATTTAATAGTCAAATTGCCATTTCCACCCTCACTAGTACCTGTTGTCGACCTTTATGACTGAAGAAAACATGGCACAGAGTTCATTTCCTCATCAAGCATGGTCACAGCAATCACACACAAACTGAAGAAGGTCCCAGATGTCTATATTATTGGCAGTGAGTGATGTGGCATTTATTGAGATGTAATAAAGAAGCATTACACTAGAAAGTATTCATAACTCAGTAAAAACCTGGCCGACATCACAGTCTTGACCAAATGTAAAGCCCTGAGAAATGAAGGAGCTTGTCTCACTGTCGAAGTGAATTCCACCCAGGAGCAAATGATCTTCTCCACAATCATGAAATATACACACAGCAACATATACGCACCCTGAAATCATCTATCATCTTTTTCCAAATTTGTGTTTTTCCACTGATAATTATCATCTGAGATAAGATCATATTTAACCAGCTTCAGATCCAAAATTCACACAAAACACATACAAACATTTGGAATACATAGAGTTCTTTTCTGCACTGCTTTGCCCCAAAAAACGCACCAAATGCTGATTGTCCACTCGGTGGTCCATGGTACGATCAATATAAAAAAGGAAGGCTCTCTTAGTGTCGTAGCAAGCCTCAGCAAGACCTGCCAGTGCAAGGGAGTGGCCCTTCTTTGCTCAGAGTCCTCAGACCAAATAGTAAGAAGTTGGCACAGAAACTGGAATAGAAAACAAAGTATTTATTAAACCTCATGAGGTGGAACCACAACCATACAACACCCTTCGGTACTGTATGAAGGAGCACACTGACTAGAAGGAGCTTAGTCCTTTTATACCCACACAGGGGCTGAAATGAAGGCGGTACAAGGCACAGAGTGTTGGTTTCAAATACATATAAGGTCATACAGAGAGTGTGCTAGCAACAAGTGGGAAGGGCTGACAGTAAGCTAATTCTGGTGGGCACATCTTGACAGTTACAAGTTAGGAACAGCTGTAAGCTTTACTGGGCATGTGCAAAGCAAAGGAGGATAATTATATCTCGTCTCTAGGCAGATTTCAAGAGCAGTTAACAGGAAGGTAGGACAGAGCACACGGTGAGCACATGGCAAACAAAATGGCTGACAGAAATACAAAATGGATTCCATAAACGGACAAGATAATCTCTAAATACAGGATGTATTCTGCTAATTCTTACTTAAATCGCTGTTAATTTACAACAGACGACCCTTTCAGCATAAGCTGAAGACATTCGTCTTTCTAGGGTAATCTAGATCTGCATCCTGTACATTACTGTTCAACATCACAGTAACTTCACTATTTAGCATTTGTTGTTCTTTTGTAATACCCCTTTTTGCAGGTATACAAGCAGTGATGCACATAGAGCAAATCATGGGACCACATTGTATACAAGTACAGCATGTAAATAGTATCACCAGCAGTATACATAAAATAGTCAGTAGCTTCCAGCCCCAAGTGACAAAGAGTGTCCATATCCAGTTTGAAAATGTCCATGTACCAGTCTTTGGGTGAATGTCTGCAGCAATCTTATGTAGCTTAGAGATAGCGTCATAAACTGAAGGTGTGTGGTGTGGGATGTAGACACAACAACTGCTACCAATGATGCGGCATGCACCACCTCGATCAGCCAAACTCACATCAAGCACCATCCGATTTTGGAGTGCTACAATTCTTGCAGTTTGCAGTTCTTCTATAATGTTCCCAAGTGCCATAGCTGTCTGATTTGTGACAGCTTCTACTACACGAGTTAATCGTCTGATTTTTCTGCAATTCAATGCAGCACCCACAAAGAAAAACAAACCCAAATTGCAATCAACATATTGTTGCAGAGTGGTGTCTGTCTGATCAATCTCATCAGTACTTGTTGTCCGTTTATATCTATTCTTAGAAATATTATTGTACAGTTTCAGGTCACGGTGATATGATGCAGGTGCTAAAAACACAGGGAGTAACAGAAATGATGTATAACATACCCCTGACCAACCAACAGGTAATTGGTAATATCCTTTATTACCGCACACAAAATAGGTGTTGGGCGACGATATAAAACTACTATTATTTATGCCCTCAATGTTCAATATAGAAATACATTCAGTTCGTCCTACGGCAATTCTCCCAACACTGCCAATACATAAATCTGCTTTTGCTCTGGTTACAGAAATCACAAAAGGTACAATGTTCTTCATATTCCTCACATTTGTGAAGACGTATGGTGTCGAAATATTGTCTGGTTGGTATTCATTCCATTCAGTCCCTTTAGCATGTGGGTAACCATCTTTATTTTGGTAACATTCTTTATTTAATTTGAAAATTATTCCACCTACTAGAAGGTTTTCCATTAGCAAACAAAAGGGCATACCAAGCTTGACATGAACCATTATGGGAAAACGGTAGAGGAATAAAAGGCGTTCCTCCTTTCTTTTGGTGTGCAGGTATCATCCCACACACCCAACAATTGGTGGTATTATGTGTATGACGCAACATCTGGATGAAGGTGTTATTTAGGTAGGATTGTCGATGCTTCTGTTCATGATAGGGAAGCGTAAAATAGTAGTGGCAACAAAAGGCTGTTGAGCAGGAGCCACTTTCTCAACAAACCAAGTGATTATCGCCATAACCACCAAAGCAACAACAAACCCTACAGCACTAATGATTCGCTTGTTGAGCATTTTATTACCAGTGATAATTTTAATATTTCTGCAAACTCGTTGAAACACTTGTTGGAGCTCTTATCCCGTGGGCAGCCGCTGATTTCTTCACCGAAGATCAAGACGGGTGTCACTACACTACGCAGGGCTGATCCCCCTCCCCCCCCTTGTCATATCGGCATTCGGTTTCCGCTAACCCAGGGCGGTAGCTCAACCTGTCTTTTTCAAAACTGCAGATTCTTTTCTTGGTCTCAAGTCGTATCGCGATGCTCCAGGAATCGTGTGGTCCGGGAAGTCTTCCGCAGATTCTTCCGTTGAGATAGCTTGACCTTTCTCCGTCTCCAATATCTCTTAATGATAAGTCAGCACAGCAGGTTCCACCAAGGCGGGCAATACAAGCTTGCAGTGCGTGGTATGGAGCCAATTCTTTCTGTACGTCACTCGAACTGCTGTCCTTGTAGCCAACAGCACCTGCTCTGGACCTCACCACCTCGGCTCCAAGCTGTTCGATATGTCGAAGGCTTTGATCATCACCTGGCCACCGGGACGGATGTCATGGGTCTCACCTGTAGATCTGTCTGGAACAGCTTCTCGAACCTGTTGATGAATAGAGATCAAACTGTCAGTTAATTGTGCCAAATAATCATTCAACATAACACAAGGTACATCATGTATGGGGCGTGGCGTAGGAACTCCCCAAATGTTCATTGGTCTTCCAAATACCACCTCGTAAGGTGTGAGCCCAGATCGAGTGTGGCACCGATCTTATGGATATTAATGCCAGAGGTAACGCATCTGGCCACTTTAAGATGTGGAAGCCAGAATTTTCGCTAACTTTAATTTTAGAGTAGCGTTGTACCTCTCCACTAATCCTGCTGATTGTGTGTGAAAGACTGCATGGAATTTCTGTTTGATCCCTGATCCTTTCATGACATAATCAACAACTTGCCCAATAAAATGAGGTCCGTTGTCACTCCACAAAAATTTACAAACACCATACCGTGGGAAAAACTCCTTTAAAAGCACCTTGGCTGTAGTGAGCGCTGTATTATCCTTCGTAGGGTATGCCTCTATCCATTTGCTGAAGGCACATACCACCACTAGGACATACTTTAGATTGTTACGGTGTTCAAGTTGGATGTAATCCATTTGCAAAACTTCAAAAGGTGCGGTTGGTGTAGCAAACCCTCCTGTAGGAGTTTGTGTCCCTTTTCCAGGATTGTACTCCCAACAGATCAAACAGGACTGTACTACACTTTTAGCTGTGCTGGCAATCTCAGGATGCTCCCAAACTTGTGTAAGTAGTTTTGTTATTGCTAGAGCTCCAACATGTGCCAGCCCATATGCCATTTGAACCATAGGTTGCAAATAGGCTGCAGGTAACTTACATTTGTTCATTTCGTTGTTACGCCAACAACCCTCATCGTCTAACATTCCTTTTTTGGACCACTGCTCAAGTTCTTGCACAGAGGCAGATCTCTGTATATCCAATACTTCCTCTCTAGCATCATGCCAACGCTCAGCTTGTGATTTTACTACGTACATAGATGTAGTGTTTCGCTGTATTGCAGTTTCACGAGCTACACGATCTGCAAAGGCATTTCCTTGTCCTATCTTGTCAGTGATCTTCTTGTGTGCGGTACACTTCATAATGGCAATTTTCTTCGGATATGTAAGTGCAGTCAAAAGATTATGTACTAATTCTCTGCATTATCTGCATCCCATGGGATGTAAGAAAGCCTCTTTCCTTCCAGAGTAGGCCAAAGTCATGAACCACTCCAAAAGCATAGCGGCTATCCGTGTAAATGTTCACACAAAAATCAGTACTAAGCTCACAAGCTCGTGTCAAAGCTATTAGTTCAGCTGCTTGAGCCGACTTCAGTGGTATGCGAGCTGTTTCCACTACTGCCTCAAGAGTGGTGATCGCATATGCAGCTGACGTCGTGCCATCCGGTAACTTCAAACAGGACCCATCAACCCACAGCTCCCCATCTACATATGTCAGGGGCGTATCTTGCAAGTCAATGCGACCCTTTGTCTGTTCCTCAGTAAGGAATATACAATCATGAGGCTCCTTTGATTGAGATTGAGTCACAGGATATGGCAACAAAGTGGCTGGGTTTAATGTTGCACACCTCTTCAATGTAATATGAGGTGCTAACAGTGTCAATTCGTATCCTGTCAAGCGAGCACTAGTTAAATGTTGCGTTCTAGTCTAATTCAAAAGGGCATCTACTACATGGGGTACTAGCACCAACAGTTTGAGTGACAAAACTATCCCTTCACTCTGACGTATGGACACAGCTGTCTCTGCAACTGAGTGGAAACATCCAGGCAACACACGAGCAACAGGGTCAAGAACTGCAGAAAAATATGCACAGGGACGCTGACTGTCACTGTGTGTCTGTACTAAAACTGGCAATACACATCCATCTTTCTCGTGTACATAGAGTGTAAAGGCCTTCATATTATCTGGTGTGCCTAATACTAGTGAAGAGCAAAGAGCTTGTTTCAACTGACGAAAAGCATTTTGACATTCATCTGTCCAAGGAAGAGGAATCGGAGTGTTCTTAGTCAAGAGTGCTAGCAATGGTTTAACAATGTGTGAAAAACCCAATATCCATTGCCTACAAAATGAAGTTAAACCAATAAATGCACGGCCATCTTTCTGTGTGGAAGGTACTGGAGTGTCTAGAATTGCTTGAATGCGATCTGATGTCAATGCACGGCCCTCCTTAGGACAGAAGGTGTCCTAAGTAGGTCACCTTCGGTCTACAATGTTGTAATTTCTTCCGTGATACTTTATGGTTATGTGTGGCAAGGAAAGAAAGTAAGGACAAGGTACATTGTTCATACTGCTCAGGTGTATTGGCTGCCAACAATATGTCATCGACATATTGTGTGAGGGCCACTCCTTCAGTCAAAGTCAAGGAGTCAAGTTGCCGTTTCAAGGCTTGACTATAAATACTAGGACTCTCCGTACATATTTTGTAGAGTTCCTCAAGGCTATGCTATTGATTATTCAAAGTAAAACCAAACAAATATCGGCTATCGGGATGAATAGGAATCGAGAAGAAAGCGTTCTTTAAATCCACTACTGAAAATATAGTGGCTGTTGGAGGGACCAAGATAAGCAAAGTTGTTATGTCAGACACTACAGGGTACTGTGGTACTACAATCTTGATGACTTCTCTCAAATCAATGATAAATCTATACATTTTAGTGTCAGTATCTTTTTTCAAAATGGGAAGAATCGGACTATTGCAGACATTATAAGGAACTTCTTCCACCACCCCCACCCCCACTTCAATCAGGTCTTGTACAAGATGTGTAAGTGCTTCTTCTCCTTCTCAAGAAATTTTATATTGAGGCAATCTCTGCAGTATAGCACCCTGCATGATACTAATATGTAATGGTGGAATAACCATTTGTCCTACATCAGTATCTGAAGTAGCCCACAATGTACTAGGGAGTGAAGCTGGGGCAATGTCCTCTTTAACAATACAAGATCTCTAAATCATGGGGTGGTTGTCATTTAAAATAACCCATACTCCTTCCGGAGAACATCGTATTGTGGCCCTGAAATATTTGAGCAAGTCAAGAGTCACAATATTGTCTGGTGGATTTGGAAAAAGCAAAAACGGACATGGAGCAGTAAACTTATCAACATGAAGTGGTAGTGGCTATGACAATGGGGTAAGGGATAATGTTCCATCTAAACATATCGATGTAATAGTTAAGCCAGACAGGGGAGCCCTTGGAATCAAGTGTTTAGACAAGGCACCTTGAGTAGCTCCTGTATCAACCAGAAACTGATCAGTAATACCCAAAACATGTGCTGTAACATTCGGGCCCTTCTGATCTACTGGAACTTCAACTGATTCCTTACCCCATCCTAGGCAATCCTATGCATAAGCAGAATCTTGCAAATTAGACGGCTCATAGTCGGACATTTGATATTGGTTCCATCTGTCAAACGTATTATATCCCTCTTGTCCACATGTATTAGCATCAAACCTAGCACGATCATTTGTATTTCCTCTAGGTTCTGTATATCCTGACCGATTTCTCACTTGTCCCCGACCACGTGAACTCTGCTGAGCACGTAGCACTGGACAATTAGAAATCCAATGTCCGAATTTTCTACAATATGCACACTGATCAATAGACACATCTACACGAGGATAGGGAGGAAAAGACGAACCATAAGATCCACGTCCTCCTCTATTATTACCTCTAGAAGGTGGGCCATAAGCTTGAGCCATCATAACCTTTGTTTTTAACTCTTTCGATTTTTTATCCTCTTTACCTTTAGCTTCTAATTCTTGTCGTTCATAATACTGAGCCATAGTAAAGAGAGAAACCGGAGAGGGGGTTGTCCATGAACTTTCACTCGCCTTTAGGCGACTAGCTATTTCTGGCAAAAGGTTTGTGACATATTTATAGACAAACAGATGCCTACCTGTATCACCTGTCAATGTCTGACCACTAAAATCGTGAAATGCTTCTTCAAAGCGTGTGAAGAAGTCTGAAACTAATTCATCTATCTTTTGCTTACAAGACGCTAACATAGTCCAATGCTGACATGGTTTTTGTGCAGGTCTCCTATCTTTATCTAATTGTTCTATATCTGACCACAATGCTCCAAATACCGCACGATCATCGACTTTACGCACAGTTCTCCACATATCAGGCGGTAATATTAACCCAAAAAACAAACCAATGTCAGACACAGTCATTGCACAAGAACTAATGGCACCCTCAATTTCTTCATAAAAGGCTGTCGGATTCTTTCGTGGATCAGGCAATGCATTTTTAAGAGCCATGACATCTGCTCTATTCAATGGAGTGTAAACCCAATTATAAATAAAATACCCTTTCGCGTCGGCAGAAGTCTCATCATCACTCGTACCCGCTCCTTTAGGAGGAACATATAAAGGCGCTGGTTCCCGCATGGGTTTCACATTTACAATATTCTTATCTGTTTCGAGCGTCGGAGCTCGTGCCATGTTGACTCGAGATGTTTGTGCAGCTGTGTCGGCTGCCTTTTTCTCCTCCCGCAAACGGACTGCCTCATCACGTAGTTTAAACAGGCGTCTGATCGTGTCAGCCACCTGGGAAAAGACAAAAGAACCTTCTCGTAATTGCTTACAATCAGCTGCTATATCATCTGGCTCTAGATCTACCGAATGTTTCCTAAATCGCTCAACAACCTCTGTAGCCAATATCTCGGTAAAATGGTTTTGTTCCTTCTCCGACCAATTCATAATAGTATCTAGAAGTTCAGAAGCAGTGAGAGTACCACGAACGGCTTTTCGCGCCGCAGATCTACTCTCAGAGGAACGTTCGGTAATTAACATTGAGTGAGTGTCTCGGGCTTTATCCTGATCTGTAGGAGAGTCCTCATCTGACTCGTTAGGAGCACAAGGGAAAATATACGGAGGTGGAGAACGCTCTAATAACAAGAAATCATCTTGAGGTTTATTAAGGATAGGATAAAGAGGCCTACAAATAGCGTATTGGCCATTTACCTGTAACTGACGCTCCTTATCTTCCCTTTCTTTAATTTCTTTAATCTCTTTATCTTTCATTTATAATGCTTTTGCATGCACACTTTTACGCTGTTCTTTTTCAATGAAGGCCTGTTGACTCGTCATTCGCTCACGCACTTCTTTCTCCTACTTTCGCACACAGTCAAACATATCTTGCCTATCCTTTCACTTGAACATCCGTTGCTCCACATACTGAATCTTTCGCAAATCAAACAACCCATGTATAGGCCAATACAACTCAGGATCCTTGCAAGTGTATTTATTCCACAGTGTGCTGTACATTATGGACAAAATACCATATTTATTATACATATCCGTATTCGGCGTCCCCTCCGGGGGCGGGGGGCCGGTTGTCTTTCATCGAGTTTTAAATTGGTACCACTAAAAAAGCAACACATCTTACGAAGTGTGCTAGAAACAGGCATGCCAAAAATAGTGCAAAATATGCAGTATTATAATCAAAGTAACGCTTAAAGTACTCTTCGTACGTTGCGCCGTTTAAATATTCTTAGAAGTAGAGAAAAATCTCCTCATTACCTGCCTATAAGTATTGTAACACATATATATGTTCATAATCATAGGACGAGTTCAATATTTGGCCAATACAAATGCCACAGTAAGTGTTTCTAAACTACCTTACCAATCCAAGGCTTCAAACTTACAACAAATGCCGTAAAACGGCTCTTACCAATCAAATGGTGTCGAGGTTCCTACTGCCAAGTTCTCAAATCTACCAAACGGTCACTGCACGGCGAATCAACAGAAGAGATCTCAGTCGAGGACCGGCGCCACCTGGGTGGTCAGATCAGAAAGAAAGGTAAAAAGCCGTGGGTGCCAAGACTCGGGTCTACTCAGGCAGCGATCGCGTCCAAAGCGAGGTTCCAATCCTTCATCGCGACCAGTCCTTCGGGCATCCGAGTCGCCGATGAGCACCACATTGGAGCGCCAATTTGTCGTAGCAAGCCTCAGCAAGGCCCGCTAGTGCAAGGGATTTGCCCTTCTTTGCTCAGAGTCCTTAGACCAATAGTAAGAAGTTGGCACAGAAACTTGAATAGAAAACAAAGTATTTATTAAACCTCATGAGGTGGAACCACAACCATACAAAACCCTTCGGTAGTGTATGAAGTAGCACACTGACTAGAAGGAGCTTAGTCCTTTTATACCCTCACAGGGGCTGAAATGAAGGTGGTACAAGGCACAGAGTGTTGGTTTCAAATACATATAAGGTCATACAGAGAGTGTGCTAGCAACAAGTGGGAAGGGCTGACAGTAAGCTAATTCTGGTGGGCACATCTTGACAGTTACAAGTTAGGAACAGCTGTAAGCTTTACTGGGCATGTGCTGTTAGGCGTTTGACCACAAGGTTCCAGTTGTTTCCTTCTTGATGATGCTTGCTCCCAACTCCTCCGGAATCTAATCAATAGACCAAGGTATCAGCACTTGGTACAACTGAATAGACCCCAAGGGAAAGGGGAAGTGGACAGAGAAACAAACAAAACACTGGATCTCTTCTAGAGACGTCAGTCAAGGTTTCTCTTTGAAGTGTTCAGGTCTCCTCGAGGTTGTGACAAATAACACCTTCACTGTTTAACCAAAAGTATGACAATGATGTTCAAATATCTAAAACTGTTTCCATTTACTCATCATATACATCAATAGTTCAAATGTACATACCATATGCTTATTGAGCCCTTCCTACACTTCGATATTTGTTAGGCGATGCAGATTCAGTCTTTGCGCCTTGACAAAACAAATACAATTATCACAATATGAAGAAACGAAATTATCAGAGAAATCAGAACTGATTAGTTGTTGTGTTAGTGAAAAAGAACGTCAAAACACACCACAAACTCATAGAGTTTGTCTTACCTTACAAATATTCTTTAAATGCTGTTATTGGATTCTGTAATCAGATAAATATAGAAAAAGAATACAGCATACAATTCTAGCTATAAGTCTTTTAACTCTATAGGCCTGAATCCATCAGATGTACAGTTATAGTCACTGCAAATAGTTACAGCATATCAAATTGTCAAGATTGTATCTGAGCAATAATCACGGTTGCAGTTAAAGTCACTGCTTAACAAACTCGACTTTTCCTTAAAATAAACAAAGTCTTTCACACGATATTCTGAGTGCGAAGATTGGAGTCCTTTACGTTCGATCTGTTGAACTTGAGCGCAGAAGTTCTATTATGGCTTTTACATTTAGAAATGCTTTTCAGTTTTCTGAGCGAGTCTTTTAAAAAAGCATAAATAGTCTTACTTTTGTTTCTGTTGTTTCTAGGTTTCCGGAAGTCCAGGAACGAAGAGCACAGGAATTGCCCTTGCAGTGTTCGGCAACTGAAAGCCTCCGGTGGAAGTCGCGAAGACAGGAAGAACAAGAACCTACGGAGTGAGCAAGCAGGTCCGGACGGGAGTATTCAAAGGTAAGGAACAAAGGAGAGGACGAGGGAAGGGAAAAGCTAAGGACACAGGGGAGGGTATTACCGGAGACGGAGAGAGAGGAGGAGGCTGAGGTTTGTTCTGGAAGGCTGGGCACTCGAAGACTGGAACGCTTGTGATGACGCCGCCGCAACTTGAAGCGAAGCGTCTCTGTACGTGGAGATGAGCCTTTTATAGTCTCTCTGGGCTTGTGCTCTTTTCCCTTCACGTGTACGGCTGAATTCGTTAAACACGTGAATGAATAATAAAGATGACTGAGCTAGCGCTGCCAAACCCACAAGTCTACAAACAAGCATAGCCTAAACCAAATACCGAAGAACATTTGTTTTAACAGCAAAGTTGTTTTACAATATTCAGTGATGCAATTAATGAACATTTGAATGTAATTCTAGACAAGCATCATGTACTCATGACAGTTCCCCCCCCCCCAAAGGCCTCCTAACAGGTCGGGGTTTGTTGGGATTAAGGGCATGGAATGCTCGAATTAACCGAGGAGCGTGAATATTAGCTTCGGGCTCCCAGGATCTTTCTGAAGGTGCATAACCTTTCCAATCAATTAGATAATAAAGGCGCCCTCTAATTCTTTTTGAATTCAAGATTTTCTTTACCTAATATTCCACATGGCCTCCTACTACTACTGGAGGAGGGGGATCATCAGGTCTTGTGTTTGGGTGGACGGGTTTAATTAGGGACACATGAAACACAGGATGGATTGAATAGTGTTGAGGGAGAACTAACTTTACTGAAACTGGATTGATTATCTTTTCTACTGGGAATGGACCAATGAAGCGAGGTTTTAATTTTCTTGGTCCTTCTAATTGGATATTTCGTGTTGACAACCAAACTAAAACTCCTGGGTTATATATTGGAGCTGGTATTCTATGGCGGTCAGAAGACTCTTTCATCTTTTCTTTTTGTTTGGCTAATGATTTTTTAACCTGTTCCTGAAAAGCTAACAAACTAGCTAACCTCTCTGAAACAGCAGGCATGTTTTGAGGTTTTCAGGCAGAATTATTGGCAGGGTTCGGGGATGTTGACCAGTAAGGAAATAGAAGGGGGAACATCCCAAGGCTGAATGTACAGAGTTATTATATGCAAACTCCGCCATGGGAAATGCCTCATCCCAATTGGAGAACAAAGTGGTTGTCAAACAGCGCAAACTTTATTCTAAATATTGATTCAATTTTTTTGTTTGGCCGTCGGTTTGGGGATGAAATGCAGAAGACAAGGCCAAATCTATTCCCAACTGTCCACTGAGCTGATTCCAGAATTTTGACAAAGAGCTTCTTATCATAATTGGAAAATGCCTCTTAAAGGCATATTTAAATAAGTGTGGAAAATGAATTTGACGGCAGCCAAATCAGATAAATGAGTAAAGGTATACTTCTCAGAATATGAGCGCTGGTGTTAGAAGCATGACACAACTCGTATGTATCCTGCGTTTTTGAGCGCTATTTGATTTAATCCGGATACCACAGATCCGTGCTAACTGTCAATCAATTAAGGTATGACCAGAACTTATCAATGACTCTTTCAGATGAGTGTCACGAGATGTAACTAACTAGTCGCTCTTGGCTGTTTTAGATCAGAGCCTTCAGTGAGCTACTCTCAAATTCTCGTCTTTTTGAACAACTTCCTTTCAAGTGCTCAGTAAGTGCATTGTCTCCATCTGTATGGGGTAACGAATACTGATGACACAGAGTTTCATGCAACTTAAGAACAGTGATGATTTGTTGAATTGATTATGAGCTATTTAGCAAATAATGTAACCGTTTTTTAATTCCACCTGATTAACCTTCTGAAAGTATGTGTACATTTAGAATTGATTATATAATGGTGTAACGAATACTGATTACACCGAGTTTCATGCAACTTAAGAACAGTGATGATTTGTTGAATTGATTATGAGCCACTTAGCAAATAATGTAACCGTATTTTAATTCCACCTGATTAACCTTCTGAAAGTATGTGTACACTTAGAATTGATTAGATAGCACTTTATTATTTTATATGGGCTTCTTGTAACCTCCATGATGGACTGTAATTATTATGTTGGACTAAATGTCGAGAAATTGTGGTTGATAAATTAAATATATGTAGATATCTATGTTGAAATGTTTAAATCTGCATACTTTTATGATTCTGTTATGAATCGAAATAACGTTTTTTATGATGATGATGATTAGATAATGATTAGTTTAGAATATCTGTTATATTCAAATGGGAATGTTAATATTTTAAAGTCACATCTTTAGGATGTGAAGCACACGCTCTTTTGGTGATTTGTTTATTGTTTAGTTTTTTTATGTAAATGTGACCATTTAATGTAGTTGGCACATTAAGTAATTTTAATACATTGTTTTTACTTAGGGGGCATCTTTTGCAAAAACGTTACAGTCCTGATGATGGTCTTATAGACTCCAGCAACCAAGACGGAAACGTCGACCCTATCATCAACTCCAAAGAATTTCCTTTGCACAAAGAATTAACCATCGTACATGATTGGACTTGGTTATCTTTCGACAATCGAAGGAGCTGATGAGTTGTTATGAACTGATGTTCTGATTTGTACATAGTTCTGTCCATAATTTTCTTTTGCTGAAATTGATTTGTTCCCTATATCCCCGCTTTTTAATTCTTTGATTTATTCAATACAATACTTTTTCAATATAAAATCACATTTCCGTGTGCTTCTTTCCCTTCTCCTTTTTCTTACTCTTTTGCTTGTCATTGACTGTTTCAAGTATACAAGAGCGTTTACTGTTATCCTAGGGATACACTAGAGTTAGATTCTTGATAACTAACTCACAAGTCTCAAAAAATTAACAGATGAACAAAATCCCTAGTAGCCATTCCTTACCTCAATTGCTAAATAATAAAAGCACATTAAAATCCAATGCGCAGCCGTGCGCATCGGCGGAAGACTTCAATTGAGGAAACAAAGAACGCACTCCAGTATCGGAGTATCTTCAAGTAAATAATGCTTATCCAAAATGGCCGCTAACGTCACTTCATCATCACGCAAGCGTCACGTGATGACATTGACGTTAATGCGATGACAACAAAATGCTGCTTGTTTCTTGATGCTTCCTCCCCTCGAAGACCAAGTTTTATCGCGCTTCAACCGCATCAGCGCGTCTTTCAAATGGAGATCGTTGTAATCACGATCACAAAGTCCCGCACCAGTGCGTCTTTCCAATGGAGATCGTTGTAATCATGATCACGAAGCACTGCACCTTTCACAGTTATAAATCCAGAATAACCAGTGAAATGAGGAGATCTTCAATTCCGGTGAGGTCTTCTTCTTACAATTCACACAAAGTTCAAACAAAGCAAATTTGTAAATCTTCGGTACACAGCAATTTAAAGTCCAGGAGAGAGTAGAAAATGCCAAGTGGTCCGAAAATAAAACAGTAGTCTTCAAAATTGAAATAGGCAAAATTACAGGAAAATGCAGTAAAAAAAAAAACTCATCTTTTAAAAAAAAAATAATCCAAGATAGTACCGCTCCTGTGCTCCAGAGTGTAGCAGGTACAGGTTTCTCTCGTCACCAATGTAAAGTTCCTCAAATACAGGAAAAAATAGAAATGTAGAAAACCCAGTTTATTCCTTGGAGCACAGTACATCTGTAACAGCTCAGGTCCAGATAGAGAATGCCTCAAGCACATTCCAAGTGATGTCACCACAACAGCAGTGCATGTGCCACAGATTGAATGTACACACACCAATTAAAAGGGCAGCATACATTAAAAGAGCAATATAGAACTATAATACAGAATGTAACAATTGTGTGTAAGGCAGGTGGACTGA
Organism: Lissotriton vulgaris; assembly: GCF_964263255.1. Classification (NCBI taxonomy): domain Eukaryota; kingdom Metazoa; phylum Chordata; class Amphibia; order Caudata; family Salamandridae; genus Lissotriton; species Lissotriton vulgaris. The sequence continues at coordinate 1,604,254,002 of NC_141691.1, forward strand.
GAGTGGCTGAAGCTCCAAGGCCTCATTTACAAGGCCATTGTGCAGCTGCTGCAGCACTATTTTTGATGCACCACTGGTGCAGTGTGCCTGCCCTTATTTACAAAACACAAAGTCATCCTGCATGACTTTTCATGGCCTTTTGAGTATGGGCTCCTTTCATACATTACTCTGCGTGAAAAGAACGTTCTATGGGTGTTGCTGTGGATGTTCCCAAGCAAAATTTATGGAACCTGATACATTCCCAGATTTATAAAGCTGGTAATGCATCAGAATCCTACGCCTCCCCTGGGGCAACTGATGCAATAATGAGAAATACGTTTTATTTCTCCTCGTTTTCCCCTCTTTCTATGCGAGCTGAATACTGCAGCACCCATAGATCAATTATTGTTTTTGTCCCTTCCGACACAAAAATAATCATCTCTGCAACACAGGAACCCTTGCAACATGACACAAGGGTGCCTGCACTGGGCATGGCAGCCAATTGTAAGGCAGTGCCGGAGAAAAGCACACGGATGCGTTGAATTGTTGTTAATACGTGCACCCCCTGTGCTTTTAAAATGACGCCGCTCAGAGCAGCAGAGCAGCAAATTGGCTTTGGAGCCGCACAATTTATTTTGTCAATGAAGCCCACTACTTTTAATGTTAACAGACACAGTAGTTAACTTTGCATCGCTTTAAAAGGGGTGCACATGAGGAAGGAAATGACTAGATTTAGGCCCCTGATGGAGCTGGCCCATTCTGCAGGATCACCCGATTTCTGCCTTCCTATGCTGAACCTGTTTTGGTGGCTTTTTAGTGCTCTGTGCACTTTTTCCCTGCTAACCAGTGGTAAAGTGTGTGTGCTTGCCCTTGAAATCATGGCAAGGTTAGCCTAAACATTTATTTTCATATAGGTCTCTAGTATATTGTCCTAAATGTACCCAGGGCCAGTAAATTAATTGATACTAGTGGTCTAAAGCATTGATTATGCCACCTACTGAAGTAGGAGCCCCGAGGCTGAGGGGAGTGCTGATCCACTTAGGTTTAGAAGGGCATAGAACTGACCAGTGCATCATCAGAAGAGGGCCATTGTCCACGTTCTATCGCCAGATCAGAGAAGCCCATCAAGGTTTTTATTAGTCAACCCTAGCTTTTGGCTGGAAGGGGGTGGGTCATGTTGAACCTGGGCCTTTTTCCAGGGTCACCTCATAATTTTGCCTTTTAGGACTCTACTTTTTCCCTGCTAACCAGTGGCATGGTGCTTGTGTTCTCTCTTGAAAAAATAGTTAAATTGGTCTACACCTGATTGGTAAATGTAATATACTTATAAGCCCCTAGTATACAGTACTAGGAGTATCCAGGGCCTGTAAATTAAATGCTACTAGTGGGCTGTAGCATTTTTTGTTCCATACAGTAAAGTAGCTATAAAAGAAATTCTCAGCCTGCAGTGCAATCTTGCAACTGTCATTTTGACCTGGCAAAATAAACTTTTCACCAGGCTTAAATCTAACTTTTTGATACTTATAAGTCACCACTAATGTAGGCCCTGAAAGCTTACAGGGCAGAGAGCATGGTACTTAAAAAGTAGGACTTGTGTAGTCCTGACAGCGAAAACCTACTATTGTAGCTTTTCAGGCTATTTCTCCCATAGACTAACACTGGGTTACCTTATTACACTTAATGAGTGCTAACTTCATTTTGAGACCAGATTAAGATACTCTACACTCAAATGAATTGCAATTTAAAATCCTCTTTAATGGCAAAGTCAGATTTTAGGTCACTATTCTGAAAATGCCTCTATCAGAAAGTTTTCAGGAAAGAGCACTCCTCTCGCGCCCTCACTGTCGCACTGCAAAAGGTGGGAATCAATCCCCCAAATGTATTTCATAAGTCCAAGTACTCCAATGTAAACTCTTACAAACATAGTTTTATGAAAGTCCAATGTTAAATCCGTACACTCTTTCTCTTCATTACAGCGGAGACAGTATAATTGAATATGCAATCTTTATTTAACTCTTCCAATACCAGTTGCATGCCATTCCAGGCTTCATACAGTGGTACCCGCAAATCAATCGTAATTTGAAGTTGACCCGTTGTGGAAATACCCAATGCATTTCGAGCCTTCTTGACTATTCGTCAAGGGTTACTAAAACAAATATAATGAACAGTTTTACCACACATTTCATAAAGAGCACTATTCAAATGTAAAAAACCATCATTGGAAGAAACCCATAATCCCCTCCGTGTCCCCAACCAAAATGAGCATAATTCAATTGATAGAACTTCCTGTCCCATGTACCCTCCTGCTCCCCCCAAAACTGTGTTTATCCTCAATATACTGTGAACATAAGAGTCATCGTAACTCCCAAACTTCGAAAAACCCGTTACCCTACCCATATTCCTCCCATTTGCTCCAAATCCTTCTCTCTCCTACTCATATCCCATCTTCCCCATATCCCTCTTTTGTACCTTCTCAAAAAACAGTCACCATCAGCGCTCAGCCCCTCGTGCTATTCTCCATACATTTGATACTCCCTCCTTCTTCCCGGCTGATAGTCTGACTAGCGCTCACTCTCGCTCTTAAGTTTACGCACTGCGCGTAGCCACATGACTGTTTTCCCACAGCTGCAATCCAATTCCAACCTAACTCCACCAAAATCCCCTCACTCCCATAATGCACCCCCCTCCCTCAAGATTCAAAACCCCACATTCCTTGTCCTCTGAATCATTAGCATATAACCGAACCAATCCCTTACATCAAACACCACCCTTTCCCATGAATTATATGACCCATGACACTCTGTGATAATAATATTTTGAATATGCTCAATAATAAAACAATATTCAAAGAAAGTGTTACATTTCCTAAAAAATACGTGTGCATGTGTTACCAATTATTCAATCTGCTCCCCGAAAAAAATAATAAGACCATGAAAATATCAAACTCCCAATTGTGTCAGTCTCATATGGTAACCGTAACTGTTCATAATAATTGTCTGAAAATGTCAGTTGGCTCAACTCCGTTTCTTTTGTCTCCACAGTGACAAATTCATGTTGCATTCCGTTTCACGTTTAACAAACATTCCTTGTGTCATTAGGGTGCATCCGCTCCGTGAGGCGATGAATTGCAAAGTAAGAAAATTAGTAGTGGAGGGTGCACTCCTTCCCTTTCTTGTATACCAAATTCAAAATCTTGTTTGTAGATGCGTGCGTCCAGTGTCCGTGGATCACCCTAAACCACAGTCAATGCATGAGTTTTCAGGAAAGAGCACTCCTCTCGCGCCCTCACTGTCGCACTGCAAAACGTGGGAATCAATCCCCCAAATGTATTTCATAAGTCTAAGTACTCCAATGTAAACTCTTACAAACATAGTTTTATGAAAGTCCAATGTTAAATCCGTACACTCTTTCTCTTCATCACAGCGGAGACAGTATAATTGAATCTGGAATCTTTATTTAACTCTTCCAATACCAGTTGCATGCCATTCCAGGCTTCGTACAGTGGTACGCGCAAATCAATCGCAGTTTGAACTTGACCCGTTGTGGAAATACCCAATGCATTTCGAGCCTTCTTGGCTCTTCGTCAAGGGTTACTAAAACAAATATAATGAACAGTTTTACCACACATTTCATAAAGAGCACTATTCAAATGTAAAAAAACGATCATTGGAAGAAACCCATAATCCCCTCCGTGTCCCCAACCAAAATGAGCATAATTCAACTGATAGAACTTCCTGTCCCATGTACCCTCCTGCTCCCCCCAAAACTGTGTTTATCCTCAATATACTGTGAACATAAGAGTCATCGTAACTCCCAACCTTCGAAAAACCTGTTACCCTACACATATTCCTCCAATTTGCTCCAAATCCTTCTCTCTCCTACTCATATCCCAACTTCCTGGGGTTGCGCTCTGCCCTGCCATGATTAAACTTCAAAGGAAGGGTCCTGCAACACACACAAAAGAACCTGACACCAGACCTGCCCTTGCATTTGTCATCATAGACAGCTGGGAGCAAAACCCAGGGGAAGAACTGTCCACACCTAGTTTTGGGACTAGGTCATGGAATTCCCCCACCCAAATCTAGGCATCAGGTATAAATGTGACATCTTCAGTGTCTCTCATCAGAACACTCTGGATGTGTTGAAGAATGTGAAGGAGAACTTACCTTCTGTGCTGATGAAGAGGGACTGCCCTGCAGACTGAACGAAGATTGGGCTGTTGGTCTTGAACCCAGGTTACCCAGAGTGACTCCAAAGGTCAGTTGGCTAACCTCCTGTGTGAGCAACACAAAACAGACACAAAAAGTTTCCAGAGGGCTCCCTGCAACAGCCCCGCTGACCAGAACCAACTTCACCTGCCTGAGCCCTGCTGCTGGTCTCTGCTGGAGTTAATCCTGATCTCCAAGAGGTGCCCCAGCTAGCATAAGTAATTACTCCTCCTGAAGAAAAGGTGATGATAGAGGTTTGGGGCTCCTCGTGCCTGCAAACTGACCTCTTCATGTCGAGAATTAGCTGCCCTGGAATCTACTCTTCGTGCTAATCTCGACTATTGGTGACGACCCACAAAGCAAGATCTGCACTTTGCACTGGCAGGGACTATTCAAGACAATCAGCCAACACAAAGCTCCAGTGATGACTGACTCTTCATGCTACAGCAACAACCGTCTGCAACACTCTACCTGCTACTCACACCAACAACCTCCTCCTTGCAGCCCCTCCAAAGCAAACGGCACTCTGCATGCTTAGTTTCAGAAAGGAACTCTTTAGCAGGACTCACCTAGTCCTTGTATCCGACTTGCTTTCCATCGTGATCGGCCTGAACTTGTGATTTTCCCCAGCCTAGTGCAACCAAGTGACGTTTTCTGCTTCTTGACACTATTCTATCCTAAAACTTTAAAAATGTTATTAATTAAAATTCACTCCTTTTGGGTTTTGCCTACACTGTGCATGCACTGTCAGTGAAAGCTATTGTTTTTTTTAAATACAAAAAAAGTTTTGAAATAGATTAAGAGCCAACCCATGAATAACCAATACTTACTTTTGGTTGGCTTCCATGTGACTCATTTCCTTTCTTCTTACTGGTCACACATCCAACTTCCTGCCTGCTGCTCATCTCCTCCTGCATTTTTTCCGAGGCTTCTGTCCCTGCCATGGAGCATGGACCTAGCACAGCTTTCTATCTGCGACCAGTGTCCTTCCGCTGTTACCGGTACTTTTATTTTTACTTTGTGCAATGCACTCTGTAAGGGTGCATGGCACTGTAGAATCTCTGCACTTCCACTCGTGTTGCTTCACCTGCCCCTCTATGCCCCCTCCACCCTGTATTTAGCAAGCCTAACAAGAACAAGCATTGGCGATGCAATAGGGCTCGCATTAGTAAAGTTAGAGGTATTTGTATTGTAAATGACAATTTTTTATTTATGTTTTTGTTTTGAAAATAGATAAATTAATAACTTTTTCATTTACAATGCCAAAAGTGTTAACGTTTGCAATTGTCACCTATAGCATTTGTAATGCACTATGTATTGTATTTACATGACTTAGATGTATTAATATTAAAAATAACAATGGGTTGTATTTTTTTCAATATTTAATACTTAAATAAAAGTTATTGTAATTTATAATGGCAATAGCTTAAACCTTTGCAAATAACTTTTTGGAAGATTATGTTTAGTTTATTTTATTGTGATGAAAATACAAGAACAGAAGTGTAATATTAAAAAATGTTTGTGACATTTGTAATAAAGTTTGAAACATTGAGAGAACATATTTGAATCAGTTGTTGTTGAATGGTTACACAGATTGATGCTGTGGTGGCTCTGAGTGATGCTGTGGTGTTCAGTGATGCTCTGGTAGCGCATAGTGATGTTGTGGTGCAAGTTAGTGATGCTGTGGTGATGCGATGGATAGTGAGGGCGATAGATAGATAGATAGATAGATAGATAGATAGATAGATAGATAGATAGATAGATAGATAGAGGGCGAAAGATAGATCGAGGGAGGGCGAAAGATAGAGGGAGGGCAAAAGATAGATAGAGGGAGGGTGAAAGATAGAGGGAGGGCGAAAGATAGATAGAGGGAGGGCGAAAGATAGATAGAGGGAGGGCGAGAGAGAGGCAGGGCAAGAGGGCAAGGGATGGAGTGTGGGCGAGAGATGGAGTGTGGGCGAGGGATGGAGTGTTGGCGAGGGATGGAGTGTGGGCGAGGGATGGAGTGTGGGCGGGGGAGGGATGGAGCGTGGGGCGGGGGAGGGATGGAGTGTGGGGCGAGGGAGGGATGGCGTGTGGGGCGGGAAGGGATGGATGGAGTCGGGGGAATGGATGGATGGGAGGAGTGCGGGGATGGATGGATGGAGTGCGGGGATGGATGGAGTGCAGGGATGGATGGATGGAGTGCGGGGATGGATGGATGGAGTGCAAATGAACTGCGTGCGCATTACACATATGGCTGAGATACCCGCCACCCCCTCTCAACACAATCCCCAAAGGAGGGAAACCGGAAACAGTTCTTGAAGTTTTTGGAATAGGGAGGGAGTGACCCTCCCCGGCCGTATTTATTAAAACAAAATTTAAACGTTAAACAGTTTCATATTAATGTACAATTTCATAACCACATTGCGATGTTTGGCTAACCTTAACAGACTCTCTAATACAGAGGTTCTCCTAGCCGAACTAACAACCTACAAAACATTTTCTTGAAATAATGAAATTGTACATCCTAACGTTTAAGGGCCAACGGCAAGGTCGTAACCGGTGTCAAGATCCCTAACCAGAAATACCCCCCCCTTGGGAGGGGCGACAGCACTGAGGCGTACCCCAAGTGCAACTACCAATTTCCCTTGACTTGACGGGGGCCCCAATAAACTCGACGCCACTTAAAGGTCGTTCGAGGACTCGTGTGAGTATCTAGAAGGTAGCGTAGACCTCCCCCCAAACCCCACACAACTTACCACATCTGCCGTCGCAGACGTCACTGGCCCCGGGAAATTCCCCAGGAGGGGGCTGTAACCCCTCCTACACAGGAAGGGGCCTTGACCGCCTTTCCTTTCCTTCCGGCGGCCTCTCCTTAGACAGGACCGCCTCACCGTTGAGGGGCCAAAGGCCACCTCTCCCGAGCGCTCCCATCCGTGTTGGGTGACGCCCACTCATAGGGATCTTCCAATTACTGCTCACCGATCATGACCTTACCGCCCGACCAAAATAAATACGACAATGCTAACTAAACCAACAATACATTGGCCACTATGACCAGAATACGCATGTTTATAAACGGACACTAAAAACCGAATATCTTTAATCACAAAATATACATAAAATCGACCAACTACCAATAATACATTGGCCACTATGACCAGAATAAGCATGCTTATAAACGGACACTAAAAACCGAATATCTTTAATCATAGGCATACATAAAATCGACCAACTTTATTACACACTCGATATCAACATGATAATACCACAACCTGTAAATAAAAATACAATTATCGATTTATTAAAACAACTGGCTGTCCTCAGGGGCTGGTGGGTGGGTCAAAATTGGCTCCTCGTTCCGTCTCGAGCTCACGTGCAGCGAGGAGGTGCAGCTTCAGAGCACAGGAACAAGAGGATGTCTTCCGGTCTCGCGTCCCTTTTTATCCGTCTTCAGGGCGGGCGTAAACCCGCCCCTGCCTGCCCCGAGGGCGTGGCCAGCCGCGTCAGTGTCTAGGCCAGCCCACTCTAGGGCGGGAAAGAGCGCGCCCCGGCTACGCCGCTTCGGGCATACCAGCCGAGACGCGCCTCCCGCCCAAAATGGCTTCCCGGGGGGATCGTGGTACTCTGCCATACGTTCGGGGGGACCGAGTGGTCGCCCCTTTCCATATGGCTGAGATACCCGCCACCCCCTCTCAACACAATCCCCAAAGGAGGGAAACCGGAAACAGTTCTTGAAGTTTTTGGAATAGGGAGGGAGTGACCCTCCCCGGCCGTATTTATTAAAACAAAATTTAAACGTTAAACAGTTTCATATTAATGTACAATTTCATAACCACATTGCGATGTTTGGCTAACCTTAACAGACTCTCTAATACAGAGGTTCTCCTAGCCGAACTAACAACCTACAAAACATTTTCTTGAAATAATGAAATTGTACATCCTAACGTTTAAGGGCCAACGGCAAGGTCGTAACCGGTGTCAAGATCCCTAACCAGAAATACCCCCCCCCTTGGGAGGGGCGACAGCACTGAGGCGTACCCCAAGTGCAACTACCAATTTCCCTTGACTTGACGGGGGCCCCAATAAACTCGACGCCACTTAAAGGTCGTTCGAGGACTCGTGTGAGTATCTAGAAGGTAGCGTAGACCTCCCCCCAAACCCCACACAACTTACCACATCTGCCGTCGCAGACGTCACTGGCCCCGGGAAATTCCCCAGGAGGGGGCTGTAACCCCTCCTACACAGGAAGGGGCCTTGACCGCCTTTCCTTTCCTTCCGGCGGCCTCTCCTTAGACAGGACCGCCTCACCGTTGAGGGGCCAAAGGCCACCTCTCCCGAGCGCTCCCATCCGTGTTGGGTGACGCCCACTCATAGGGATCTTCCAATTACTGCTCACCGATCATGACCTTACCGCCACAGGTCCGGATAGTTGACCGGCTATCCGGACCCCCCACAAAGCTCCTACCTAAAGGTCATGTTTTAACGTTTTTAACCATGCCAAGAAGTCTCCTATGAGTAACTCATTCCCCACCCGAGACAAATGCACACCATCCCCCGAATACATACTGTCATCATTAATACAGCCATGCGAAATAGAATGCAATGTCCCGGAACGGAACAACCTACTCATTTTGTTGTTAAGCTTTCTAACAGACTGATTCAAAGCAGGAATAGAAATAGCCCCCCGCCACACCTTTCGTGGGATCATATGGGACCACGCAATTTTGCACCCCGGAACTCTCCTCGCCAACCAACTTACTGTGGAAAGCATTGCCTCGAGGAGAAGTCGTCTACCGGTGGTGACCAAATCATTGCCCCCTAAATGCACTATGACTATAGACGGCGGTGACCTCGTCCGCCCTAACAAATCCTCAAAATATGTTTGAAACTGGTCAATACAGAGACCGCCTCTTCCGTAGAAGGACACCCTGTACCCGTATTCCCCAGCTACGTGAATCAAGTCACCTGCTTTGAATACGTCCGCGGCACGCCTCACGTATGAGTGGCCCACGACCCACACCTCCTTTTTCACAGCCGGTGATGTCTGACCGCTGGCCCGGTGTTGGGTCGACTGCATAGTCCGCCCCGCCTCGTAGGCTTGCGCAACTGAAAACCAAACAAAAACAAGAGGCGTGAGTACGTCATTACAGCTTTACAACATGTGCAACCGCACATACCTCTTATAACAATTGGAGGACCAACGCCCCACACGTTTTACTTGTTCAACGTTAAGACCCCTGGCTGTAGCTTCTGTAGCAGCCCCTATCCGAAAGGAATGGGTCCCAAACTCGCCCGGGTTCAAGCCCGCAGCGGCAATTGACATCGCCAGCACCCGCTGGAACTGAAACTTCGTCAGCGGGGTGGCGTCCACGTGTCTCAACAAGGTCCCCCCCCATGATGCCACCCTTTGTGCTAGGTAATCCTCCAAACACCTTACCGGGCACATGGAGGACCCGGGAATCCTGCGTATGATTATGCAGTCACCCATCCCGTCTTGATCGGTCTTGGACCTGACAAAGGAGACCGTCATTGCCTCTCCTCTGATCTGAACGTGTTCTTGGCACAAACCCCCCGCCACATCCTGTTTGTTCCTTGCCACCAGTTCGCTTACGCGCATTGCCCCGTGAAATGCTAGTGTAAAAGCGGCTCGGAACAATGCCGCCTCAAAATGAGATGAACATGTGGCAGGGAGTGTAGCCAACAACTGGGCCAACCTATCCAAACCTATCGGGCGCCTCTCATCTACTCTGCGACCCTCAAGGCGTTGCCACCCACGCAGCGCTTTCTGTACAACGAAAGACGCAGTCGGGTCCTGGATACTATGAGCCCTGGCAACAAAAGAAATAGCAGCACGATGCCTCTGGGCCGTAGCTACAGATTTCCCGGCCCTACGTAAGGACATCAGAAAATCCACTACCCATTCCTCGTGGCCCCAAAGCTTCTCTCTATCAGACCCCAAAAAGGCTAAATAGGACCTAAACGCCCCTTCATATGCTTTCCTCGTCCGTGGTGCTAGACTCTCTCCCACGAGGTGACGAAGTTCGGAGCACCGAGAGACCAGAGAGCTTCGGGGAAGGGTGCCGGCTCTGGGTCCGCTGAGGGGAGGAAACCCGAGAAAGCCTGCATATGGAAACGAGACAGTGCATCAGCCGCCTGATTCAGTACCCCTGGGACATGTTTTGCTCTGAACAGCACATTCAGTTGCATACACAGTAAAACAATCTCTTTGAGCAGTCTTAAAATCAATTTACATCGTGCTGCCTGACTATTGATGCACTCGACCACGGTCATATTGTCGGACCAAAATACCACAGAGTGATCTCTGAACCCTTCCGGCCAGGTTCTCAGGGCCACCAAAATTGGAAAAAGTTCCAGGAAAGCAATATTACTTGTCAGACCATTGTCATACCACCATGTCGGCCACCTTTGGGCAGACCATTTTGTGCCGAAGATGGCTCCAAAACCGATGCTACCTGCTGCATCTGTCCATAGCCCCAGCTCTTCAGAGGATACGGCTGGTTTGTTCCAGATGACTCGACCATTGAAATCCGCCAGAAATGTTAACCAAATACGCATGTCCTGGCGGACCTCAGCCGAAAGTCTCGTGCGATGATGGCCCTCCTTTAGGCCGACCATAGCTTGGGCAATTGAGCGAGAAAAGGGGCGGGCCATCGGTATAACTCTCAGGGCAAAATTCAACTGTCCCACCAGCTGCTGTAACTGATGCAGCGTAACTTTAGAACCATTTAGACACACTTGCAGGGCTGCCCTGAACTTCCCCACTTTGTCAGGTGGCAAACGAAAACAACCTTCTCTGGAGTCTAACTCGATCCCCAGAAACTCAAGGCAAGTCGCAGGACCCACTGTCTTACCTGGTGCCAATGGCACACCAAACTGCTTCATTAACACACAAAATTCGGCCAAGGCCCGGCCACATTCGAGATCCCCGGCTGCCCCAAGGAACAGAAAATCATCAAGGTAATGCATTACATGTTGAAAACCCGTCTTCTTTGTGAAGACCCATTGTAGAAAACTACTAAACTTCTCAAAATAAGCACAAGATATGGAGCACCCCATCGGCATACACTTATCCATGTAATAAGAACCCTGGAACATAAAACCTAGGAGACGCTGATCGTCCGGGTGTACCGGGAGCAACCGGAACGCTGACTCGATATCTGATTTCGCCATCAGCGCCCCGGGCCCCAGGCGATTCAAAATGGCTACGGCCTCATCGAAGGATGCGTACCGCACCGAACACACTTCTGGGTCTATTGCATCGTTTACAGAGAGACCACGTGGAGCTGATAAATTATGAATCAGACGAAACGCACCCGGGTCCTTCTTGGGGACCACCCCTAAAGGGGAACAAACAAAATTCTGCACCGGGGGTACACTAAATGGGCCGGCGACCCGACCCCGAGTAACCTCTTTCCGGATCTTTTCCTGAACCACGGTCGTATGTTGCAGGACGGAAATTTGATTTTTACACTTCTCTACGCCCTGAAAGTCCCCTACCGGGATGCGGAAACCGTTCGAAAATCCGTTCCGCAGCACCCCAGCAGAAGTACGATCCGGGTAATCACTGAGCCAGGGAATCATCGCCAGGGTATCTATCGGGGTAGGTAAAGGCGCCCCTCGGACTATGTTAGACCTGTTTGGCGCCTCCTCTCCCCCCGTTTTCACCCGTTTTGGCTCTGCACGTGGACTCAGGATGGGACGACCCGCACCCACTACATTCATGTTTAAATTTACACGATCCCTGGGGCCTGGTACATTTACCTTTGTTGAAATTGAAGCAGAACCCCCGTTTACCTGTATTGCCGGCAGGTCTCGAGTAACCGTCGGTACTCGTACCTGACCGAAAGGGCGTCCCCCCATGATGGCGGGAGGATTCACCAACATTACTTCCTACCAATGGCATGTTCAACATACCCGACTCCTTCATTTTATCCCATGTCAAAGAATCATAACAATCCCAGGTTAAACTTTTATTATGCTCTTTTGCTTTCCTAAAAAGATTATCGTAGCAGAACCAATGGTTACCCTGATGGGATGTCGAGTACCCCATGATTCTTGACTGATAGGTCGGCAACTCGGAAAGCAACTCGGGCCTACGTTCCCCCAGGATTGACGTAAATATTCCCCATGCATTGCCCCAATTGCCGATAGTCTCATTTACTTTAAAGGCGGCCATTTTTGCGCGCCAAACACTCGGATGCATAAGATCTTTCTGACTCTTAACATGCTCCACCTCATAATGATCAACAAGCAACGAGAAGATGTTCACGTACTCCCCCGCCCAAATCTTCTCCTTAATTGCCAAAGGCACATGTTGACCCAACCTTTCTCTACGAGAGGGTGCTGACTCATCCCTCGCAATCGGCAATGGCCGCTTACCTGCACCGGACGCTGCATCTGCGGTCGCGATCGTCCCTTGTGGCTTGTCAACAACTGCAACCGGCGCGGACGCCTTGGCTGCATCCCGTTTCTCGCGTAATTGCTTCATCAGCGCCTGGGCCTCGACAGCCGTGGCGCCCTCACTACTGTCGCCCAACCACGCTGCAAGTTGTGCTGCCAGCTCGGGCGGCATATCCTTGTTGGACACCGGCGTGACCACTACGGGAATCGGATTCCCCTCCACTGGTACCGGGGTTGGCGCTTCGAGCGGGGTACAGGGAACCGGGGCGTCTCCCTCAGCTGGTCCCCTCTTAGGCCTCTTGGCTCTTCCTCCTGGGGCTGCTCCAGCCGACGGACGCTCCGGACCCCCTTCCCCGTCTCTCTCCGCCACCCGCCTCTTCAGCTCTGTCATCTCCTTCATGAGAACCCGTACCATCTGTTCGGTCGTCATTTTCTTCCCGCCTTTCTTGGGCATTTCTCCGACCGAGTATCTGTAAGACAAAAGAAAAGATTACAACGCTCAAAATTGGCTCCTCGTTCCGTCTCGAGCTCACGTGCAGCGAGGAGGTGCAGCTTCAGAGCACAGGAACAAGAGGATGTCTTCCGGTCTCGCGTCCCTTTTTATCCGTCTTCAGGGCGGGCGTAAACCCGCCCCTGCCTGCCCCGAGGGCGTGGCCAGCCGCGTCAGTGTCTAGGCCAGCCCACTCTAGGGCGGGAAAGAGCGCGCCCCGGCTACGCCGCTTCGGGCATACCAGCCGAGACGCGCCTCCCGCCCAAAATGGCTTCCCGGGGGGATCGTGGTACTCTGCCATACGTTCGGGGGGACCGAGTGGTCGCCCCTTTCCAGATGTGTTTTTTAATATGGTGTGATAACGGCAAATGAACTGCGTGCACATTACACACGTGTTTTTTAATATGGTGTGATAACGACAAATGAACTGCGTGCACATTACGCACATGTGTTTTTTAATACCACACGCATGCTGTGCTAGCAATTTAGCACAACATGCTCCTAACATATAGAGCAAAAGGGTTAAAGACAACTTTATATACAAATGTTTCTGAAACGCTAGTAAAGGGAAATAAATCACCAATATGGCGCTAGCTGGATGCGCCACATTGACTGTCTCGATGTATTTAAAAAGAGCGAAAGCTGAAGGGTGAGGCAACTTTATAGACAAAATGCTATTAACAATGCAAACTATAGGGCTCACCACAGAAAAGCTACACATAAAATGCTAAGAAACGGATAACTAGTAGATTATTGCAGCATAATGGGCATACAAATAAGCATTACGGCATTAATTTTATGGTTGATAATGCACAAATAACGGCAAACGAACTGCGTGTATATTACGCACATGTGTTGTTTAATATCACATGCATGCTGCGCTAGCAATTTAGCACAAAATGCTTTTAACAACATATAGAGCAGAAGGCTTACAGGACACTTTATATGCTAAATGCCATTACCGATGCAGAGAAGAAGACGTTCTATAGAAGCACTTTTTTTGAAGCAATGGAAGCCAGCCTAACTCAATTATCGTGCGCTAGGTGTTACAAGGATAGGAACAAATGGGACATGTGGCGAGGCGCCAGGGTAACTTAACTGTTAGTGTTGAGGTGCTAGCAGGAAGGAAATAAATGACCAATATGGCGCTAGTTGTACGCGCCACATTGTCTGCCTTGATGTATTTCAAATAACTAAAGCTAAAGACTGCAAACACGCTAACAAAGCTGCATACATAGCTAGAGCGTAAATTTAGTCAATGTATTTTAAACCAGCTAAAGCCGAAAAGTGCAAATACGGCAGCTAGCTTACATAGGTAGAACGCAACTTTAGCTAATGCAATTTTAATCATCGAAAATGTACAGCTGAAAAAGTGCGCGTTCACAGATTGATGTGCAACATTGTCTGCGTCCATATATTTTCAACCAAATTTGTAAAAATGCTTAATAACGCATGTACGCCAAAGCACAAGGCCTGGCACAGAAGCAGTTTTTGTGTAGCAATGGGCGTCAGGCTAACATAAGCATTCTGCATGAGTTGTTACCAAGAAGGGCAAATATTAGAAATGTGTTGGGCTATAGCAATTTAAGTGCTATGTTTTGCGGCGCTAGGAGAGAGAAACAAATCACCTATATGGCGCTAGCTGGACGTACAACATTGACTGCTTTAATGTATTTTAAAACAGCTAAAGCTGAAGGGTGAGGTAACTTTAAGGGCAAAATGCTATTAACAATGCAAACCGTAAGCTAGATCGCAACTTTAGCTAATGCAAATTAAAGCATCGAAAATGTACATCTGAAAAATTGTGCGTTTCATTTGAAATGTGGCTGAGCGTCAGGACTGGATTAGCATATCATTGCGCGAGGCACCAGGGTAACTTATGTGTTAGTGTTGAGGACAAAAGAAGACGTCTAAAGCATGTTGTTTATGTCTTTATGAACAATGCAAGATTTCACACAAAAATGAGAGAAAGCAAATAAAACAAGGGAGGAAGGTTGACGAGACGCATGGGGAGCAGCAGCCTTTGATGTGCCGGCCGGCATTGCAATGAATAATTAGGGGAGGAGAAATGCCGGCCTGAAGCCGAGCACAAAGCAACAGATGGCTTTGATGTGGAGGCAGGCGGCTCGGGCGGATAGAAGCGCATTCACGAGACCTCATCGAGGTCTTGTGCACTTCTAAAAATCCGCATTCGTTTAGCTTTTAGTTTAACCCCAATAGGGCTCGTCCTATTCATTCCTTGCGGAATGGAATAGGACGAGCCCTAAAAATAATACAAATCTTCGGTCGCTGAATGTGCACTGGAAGCATCAAGGTTGCCTGGGTAAGATGCAGTCATGCTGGATACGTCATATCGCTTTTTTACCTTTACTTTAAGCCATGCTGCACAGAAAACAAGCATTTGCAATACAATAGGTCTCGCATTAGGAAAGTTTGAGCTATTGGTATTGTAAATGACACATTTATTATTACGTGTTGGTTTTGAAAATAGCGAACTTAATAGCTTTGTGATTTACAATGCCCATAGGTATAACTTTCGCAAATATGACACCTGACTTAGGTGTATTAATATTACAAATAACAATGGCTTTTAATTTTTTTTAATAATTAATACTAATAATTAATAATAATTAATCTTATTGTTATTGTTATTTATAATGGCAATAGCTTAAACTTTTGTAAATAACTTTTGTGAAGATTATGTTCAGTGCAGTAACAATAGCTACATTAGTCCCCGTATATTCCAGGGAAACCGGCGACTTTGGATTCTTATCAATCAGCATGTCTGGTCAATATAATATACTGGCAAGCAAACATACTTTTCCCGAATAATTCCACAGAACTGTATTCCACCATCATTCCCTGCAGGGGACGAAAGTTCGGCACGAGCAGGCTCCCAGCAGCGCTAGTTTCCGAACTGCTCCCGTTTACATCAAAGGCTGAACTGGCCACCTCCCGCTCACCCCATCTGCTACTGCCCTAAAGCTATTTATGTGGCATATGTGCCGCGATCCAAGGTAGCTAGCTGCTCACATCTGTTAATCAAGTTGTCGGGGAGAGCCGATTGTACCCGTTGTGACGTGGCGCTATGGGGTTGCCACCACGGGAACAACAGAATAACAGATTTTCGATCCTAAATTCAGTGGAAAAGGTGCTATTTTTAGCATCTACTAAACCAGAGTGCATACACGCCAAGAGACCCGATTTGGGTGGGAGACTCCCGATTTTTAAAGACAAAACTGACTTCATTTTGGCTTTCTTGCGCCTGAAATTGCCTCTTAAAATTAAGTTAATGAAGGGAATATATTATTCCGATTTTTTTTTGTTATCCCCCCGCTTTCTTCTCAAACGTTAGCTTGTAAGAGGGTGAAATATAACAAATGGATGACTCAATAAATGCAGCTCTATTCTTCTAATTATGCCACATTAAACAAGTCGGGCAACTGGTGAACACCTGACATTCGTACAGTGACAACCCGACTTTGTTTTAATCTGGGACCACCCAGATAGATTAGCTCACGCAATATAAACTAACTGCAGCCAAAAAGTAACGACGGTGTCAGCCTTTTATGGGATTGTGCACGGATCTTGTTTGAAGGAGGGGCAGGCAGGATTGGGGGAGGCGTGCCCCGCGGGCAGTGCCGATGTGAAGAGGTTTACGCTTAGGAATTAACCTGTTGCTACCCTTATGCAATAAGAGGAGGACATTGAAAGGTTTGAATGCGGTTTGCAGCCATTAACGCCCAGGCATACACACAGGGTCGGATTGGGATCACAATTTGGCCCGGGCACTGACGAAAAAAGCGGCCCACATTCAAGGGGCATGGCCTACAATTAAGGGGCGTGGCCCACATTCAAGGGGCGTGCCCTTTCATGAAACACTATTTGGCTACACACGTCAATGTCCTTGAATATTAGATGTAAATACATTAAGAATTTGGACAAGTATGGTAGTGCACTGTCCAGTGACCAGCTGAAAGAGGGCATCAAAGAGCAGAAATTGGATTATAAATTCAAATCTGTTCCGAACAGGGGTCCAAAAATATGTTGGGCCCAGGGCCCACAAAATCCTTAAGTTGTTTGGCACAGACAAGGAATGAAAGTGAGAGGATACTGTTCTTGAACAGGACACAGGGCCAAGGTGACAATGGCGCCATGCTGAGCAACTAAAAAAACAGCAAGGCCCCTTTCTGTCACAAAATTCTTCGAGCCCTCCAGGGAAGGAGCACCTAATAAGCAGCGTAGCCCCTGCTATTACTAACCTACTCAGCCCTCCCCAGTCCTTCAGCTCAGGAGCACATGAATAGCAGTGAAGTCCCTACAATTAGTAAATTAATCAGCCCTCCCCAGCCCTCCAGGCCTCAGGGCAATGTCCTGGCAGGGGAGCAAAAAACACAGTTGCTGGGTCATCCATGGTAGCCAGGGGGAGGGCGAGGTGAAGATGGTGCAAGTTGCAAAGATCACCTGGACCCCACAGCGAGACCCATTCTTCCTCGCCCACTATGCGCTGAATGTGAAGGGCTGTAGGCGAGGTGTTAAAACTAACAATGATTAGGTGCTGCGTGGGCCCCAGGGGGCTGAGGTGAAAATGGCTCAAAGGCCTAAGCAACACCTGGCCCCCAGGGAGGCCCATTTTTTTCAAACAATCACCCCCTCCCCAGCCACCCTCAGGGTGATTGCTTTGCAGGGCAGGGGGTGAAGGAGAGGCCACAGCGGAGAATCGCTGTACAGCTGCACAGTGAAGCTGCATTCATTTCTCTGTCTCTGTGCCCTCTGTGGGCCATTTTTTTTCCTCCCCTTTCCTAGTCCACAGAGAGCACTGAGACAGAGACAGAGAAATGAATGCAGCTTCACTGTGCGGCTGGGAAAGGGGAGAAATAAAAACAGCCCACAGAGGGCACGGAGACACCGGCCCTTCGGCCAATGCCCGAATGCCCGCATTGCCAATCCGCCCCTGCATACACACATAGTATTAGCGCATGCTACAAGAGGCAAACATTCACCGGTCCACAGATTGTTCCTTCCTGCCTTAAGCCTTGCTAAATAAAGCTTTGTATCTGGATAACAGGTGCCCAGGGTGGCAGGGACACAGGCTCTTGTCTTACACATTTGCTATTCCCACTAAGAATACTACACCAGTGTTGAACTCACAGACGTTTTACAACAATCATGGTTATTACCAAGTCTTAACAAGCTATCACCCAGCAGCAATGCACGACACGAATTCAAGCATATGTAATGGGGTATTTATTTTAAAGAGTCAGATTATGCTTGAAAACAAAACTCGACTGTGAAACAGGCACTCGAGGAACTAACCTCACACAGGATGAGGCATATCACAATCAAAACAAGCTCTTGGCATTGCTGTGGGGGGTCGGAGCGGGAGCGCATTGACGGGGGAGCAGCAGCCTTTGATGTGCGAGCGCGTGAATGGGAAGAGCGGTGTGGATGGTGGGAGGGGAAGTCGGAGAGTGCGAAGTGCGGGCGGGGGGCGGGGAGCGGAGCCTTTGAAGTGTGTGAGGCACTGAGAGACAGATGGTGGTTTGTGACGTAGCTGGTTTGTGAACGTGGACGGAGCACATGCACTGTGGTAAATCCGCCGTTGGTTTCAAAGCTTATTTGGCCCTCAATACTCTCGTCCATTTATCACTTAAGTGATAAATAGCCGAGACCTAAAAAGAGTTATGGCATGGTCAAACCTAGCTGCATCATAGCACTTTTCTTTTCTTGTTAAACTTGCTAGTGATATTCAAGCCCCCACCCCCACCCTGCCTTGCACACAGCTTACTTGCTTCTTTTGCACTTCCTTACAGGCTCAGCCAGTCCTTCTTTAGAGCCCACCACTAGCAGTAGCAAACCAGCTCAACAGGTAAAGTCTGGGATTCTCACACAGTGCCTAGCCCTGCTTTCACAGAAGGCTCTAAGGCACTCAATCAGGTGAGATCTCTATGTGGCAATATATTTTTTATGAATTCAGGAACATATTAATACAAACACACATATCTCCGGTCGGTGGAAGCTTCCAGGTTTCCTGGCTTCAAGGACTACAGACAGAATGCGGATAGTACCCTCATTTGGTCAGGATATAACACAAATATGATTGCACAGGTGAGAGACGTCTGTGGTTGAAGGAAGACTCTTTTTCAAACAGCCCTGTCTTAAGTTTTTGAATGATCCGTGCGGCCTTTTTGGCAATATGTGGCGGTAAGTAAAAGGGCGGAGTGTATCTGTCTGCTGCCCAGCGCCACCCCTGATTCTCTCCCCCACCCACCACCCCATAACCATTTATTTTAAAGTGAACTCTGCCACATCTTACATCAAAATGAAAATGGTAACTGGTTTGTTCTGCCTCACTGGATGGGATATGTTTTTGGTTTGTTTTTCAAATTAATTTACAACGTTCTAACAGAAAATAATTGAAAGCAAACCTACTATGCCTTCCTGAATTCGTCCTGTTCCTGGGTCTGTCATATCACTTGTAACACATGTTTCTTCCCCCGTACTATCCCCTGTTAATCTGGTTGGACATTTTAGTTTTTAAACTTTCAAAACCAGTTTCCAATGTGGCACAAACTATCACAAGAGCTCCTTGTGCCGTTTTGCACGAGGTAGAGCCTTTCTAGAGATAACCAGCCTTGGCAAAGCCAATAGATTTCACATCTGTGGGAACTATTGGCATTAACAATTTTTTGTTTTTACATGTTGCACAGCAGCGTGGCTTGGCTTTAAACAAAAACAACAAAAAGCTATGTCAATGCTTTTTTTTGTCCAGGACAGGTACCCCACATGCTAACGCAGTGGTAGCAGCTTTAGCTCTGATTGAATGAACCCTTAAGCCATTAGGAGGCTGCATCTTTGCCAGTGTGTAGCAGATCTTGATGCAGAGAACGACCCATCGAGAAATGGTCAGTTTCTGCACCATCTGACCTTTGTTCGCATCAACATATGCCATGAAGAGTTGGTCGTCGACCAGGAACTCTTGTGTGCAGTCAAGGTAGAACAATGATGCTCATTTTGGGTCTAGATATCCTTAGAGGGATAAGGAGGAGCTTAGAGTGTAGGCAAGGCAGAAGACTGGCCCATGTCAAATAGTGTCACTACATTCGTCAGGAAAGAGGCCCTTGAGCAAAGCAGCAGTTTGTCCAGATAGACTGAGAAGAATGAGGGTATGGATGATAAAACCTACAGCTCACTCACCCTCCGGGCCAATGTAATTGCCACAACAATGGCTGTTTTAATGGTGAGCAATCTGAGGGAACAATTGTGAAGAGGCTCGAAAGGAGCTCACATCAAGAATGTGAGGACCAAAATAAGGTCCCACTACGGCATAATAATAAAAGGAGACGGGGGAAAATATGTTCAAGGTGCTTCAAAAATCTACTTACAATAGGGGACTCAAATCAAGAGGGTTGGTCAGCCAGTGACAAGAAGGCAGACAGAGCAGATAACCCTTCAGAGTACCTAAAGCAGAGCCCTGCTGGGCAAGGGTAAGCAAAATATCAGCAAGGGAGGAAGAAAGTAGGGTAATGGACTTTCTCTACAATATGACACAAATCGCTTCTAATGGCAGGCAGAAACAGTCTTAGTGGAGGGGTGTTTGGCTGCCAGAATAACATTGCAGACCTTCGGAGGAAGGTCGAAAGCTATTAACTGCAGCTGCTCAATCTCCACACAAGAAGGCGGCGAGTTGACAGGTTCTGATGGAGGACCCTCCCCTGCTGATGCGACAGACGACCCTCCCGAAGGGGCAGTCTGATCAGAGGATCAACAGAGGTTCAGAAGCTCGGGATACTAGACTCTCCGGGCCCACAGCCACAATAATGACTCAGGCCCACTTGTTTCTGATCTTCTTGAGAACTCTGGGGAGGAGTGGCATGGGAGGAAATGCTTACAGGAGGCTTGAGCTCCACTTGAGACGAAAAGAACAAGTTACTTACCTTCGGAAACGATATATCTGTAAGAAACAGTAGTTAGTATTAGATTCCTTACCTTAGAATATCCCCAGGCGTCAGACTGGATCCGGAAATTTTTGCGTAGCAATACCCCTGCGCGTCGTTAGGCGTCTTCTCTTGCTCCGCCTCCGTCATCGGCATCGTCTGTGCTGGAATGACGTCGTCGGAGTACTTAGACGCCGCCCATGCGCGCTGACGTCAGTTCTTAGACACAGCTTTTCCGCGCCACATACGCAGAGCCATGCTAGAACCAACACTGGTGCCAAGAAACTAGGGCCCTGAAAGGGGATGACCTTAACCCTAGGTATCAGTTCGCAGAACAGGGAGGATGGGTGGGGCGGTAAGGAATCTAATACTAACTACTGTTTCTTACAGATATATCGTTACCGAAGGTAAGTAACTTGTTCATCTGAAAGAAACAGATTAGTATTAGATTCCTTACCTTAGAATAGATACCCCAGCAATACCAACCCCGGTGGTAGGTCTGCGAACCAATACTCACACCAGAAAGTCCTGGAGGACGGAACGGCCAAAGAAGCCATCCCTCCGGACTTGACTATCCAGGCAGTAGTGACTTGCAAAGGTGTGCAGCGAGGCCCACATAGCCACCTGGCAAATGTCCTGCAGGGGGACTCCCCAACCCAGGGCAGTAGTAGCCGCCGTGGCTCGAGTGGAATGGGCTCGCAGCCCAACTGGAGGCTCCTTTCTAGCCAAGGAGTTGCATGCCTTGATGCATAGAACGACCAACCGAGAGATGGTCCGCTTATGCACCGCCCGTCCTTTCTTTGCACCCACGTAGCCCACAAAGAGTTGGTCATCCACCCGGAACTGGCGTGTACGATCCATATAAAATTAAAGCGCACGTTTTGGGTCCAGACGATGGAGCTGCTCTTCATCCTTGAAAGGATGCGGAGGCGGGAAGGAGGGCAAAGTAATGGACTGACCGATGTGGAAAGCAGACACTACCTTGGGCAGGAAAGATGGTTTTGTACGCAGCACCACTTTGTCCGAATGCACAGACAGGAAAGGGGGTTTGCAAGATAGAGCCTGGAGCTCACTCACTCTCCTGGCAGAGGTGATGGCAACCAGGAAAGCTGTCTTCAAGGTGAGAAGACAGAGAGGGCAAGAGTGAAGCGGCTCAAAGAGAGCGCACATCAGGAAAGTAAGAACCAGGTTCAAGTCCCACTGAGGCATCACAAAAGGAACAGGTGGAAATATGTGTGTGATGCCCTTCAGAAAACGAGTTACTATAGGGGACTTGAACAAAAAAGGTTGATCAGGCAGCCTTAGGAAGGCCGAAAGGGCAGAAAGGTAGCCCTTGATAGTGCCCAGAGCAGAGCCCTGCTGGGCAAGAGAAAGAAGGAAGAGAAGAACTTCAGAAAGAGGGGCAGAAAGGGGATCCACAGCCTTTGCTGTGCATCATGCCACAAATTTGTTCCACCGGCAGGCGTATACCGACTTAGTGGAGGGACGCCTGGCTGCCAGAATAACAGTACAAACTTCAGGAGGCAAGTCAAGTGGCCTCAACTGCCGCCGCTCAATCTCCAAGCATGGAGGTGGAGACTGGACAGGTTCGGGTGGAGGACCGTCCCCTGCTGCTGCGACAGAAGGTCCTCCTGAAGAGGCAGACGGATCGGGGGACCGACTGACATATTGAGGAGCTCGGGATACCAGAACCTTTGAGCCCAGTCCGGAGCCACAAGGATGACTTGGGCCCGGTCGCGCCTGATCTTCTTCAGCACTCTGGGCAGAAGTGGAATAGGCGGAAAGGCGTATAACAGACCGCAACTCCACTCGCGACGAAATGCGTCGCCGAGCGAGTGCCGCCTTGGAAATTCCAACACGCAGAACTGATGACATTGCTCGTTCTCTTCGGTGGCGAATAGATCTAACCAAGGCTCTCCCCACTGCAGAAAGATGCCTTGCGCCACGTCCGAGTTTAGACGCCATTTGTGATCCATCGAGCACCGTCAGCTGAGTTCGTCCGCCCTGGCGTTCAGAGAACCTGCCAGGTGTTGTACCACCAGGGTCACGCCCTTATGTTCCAGCCACTGCCAGAGCCGCAGAGCGTCTTGACAGAGGGTACAGGACCCCACACCGCCCTGTTTGTTGCAGTACCACATGGCGGTGGTGTTGTCCGTGAACACCTGCACTGCACTCCCTCGGACAGAGGGGAATAATGCCTTCAGTGCCAGATGAATCGCCCGCAGCTCCAGAAGGTTGATATGGAGCTGGGACTCCGCTGGAGACCAGAGGCCTCTGATCTCCGCCTCTCCCAGGTGGCCTCCCCAGCCCTGGAGGGATGCGTCTGTCACAACCACGTGCTCCGGTTGGGGAAGGGAAAGGGATCTGCCCTTGACCCAATCGCGGACCGTGAGCCACCACTGCAGCTGTCTTGCAGGGCCCTCCGAGATCAGGACATGGTGGGACAGGTTGCCCTGATGCTGTGCCCACTGAAACTTCAGGTCCCACTGCAGAGCCCGCATCCACCACCTGGCGTGATGCACCAGAAGGATGCAGGAAGCCATTAGCCCCAGGAGCCGCAGCGTCAACCTGACCGAAACCCGGGATAAAGGCTGAAAGATCGGAATCAGAGCCTGAATATCCCGTACTCGCTGCTCGGGAGGATAAACCCGAAACTGCGCCGAGTCCAGAACAGCTCCGATGAAGAGGAGCCTTTGGGAGGGGCACAGGTGTGATTTCGGCACGTTGATCGAAAACCCCAGCAGGTGCAGGAGATCCGCCGTAATCTGGAGGTGGTTGACAACTGTTTGGGGCGAGCCCGCCTTCAACAACCAGTCGTCGAGGTTGGGGAAGACTGAAATCCCTAACCTGCGCAGATGAGCTTCGACCACCGCCATCACTTTCGTGAACACCCGTGGGGCGCTGGTAAGGCCTGAGGGGAGCACGGTGAACTGAAAGTGCTCGAGGTCTACCGTGAACCGCAGGTAACGTCGGTGGGCCCGCAGGACGGGGATGTGAAAGTAGGCGCCCTGCAAGTCCAACGCCACCATCCAGTCTTGCGGGTCTAGGGCAGCCAAGACCTGAGCCAAAGTCAACATCTTGAACTTCTCCTTCCGGAGGAAGCTGTTGACGTTCCGTAAGTCCAAGATAGGGCATAGGCCCCCTTTGCCCTTCTTGGGTACCAGAAAGTAGTGGGAGTAGCAACCACACCCTACTTCTGGCCCAGGAACGCGCTCGATGGCCCCCTTGGCCAAGAGGGCCATAACTTCATCCTGCAGAAGTCGCAAGTGGTCCGCCGATACGCGGTGGTACTGCGGTGGCATGGCTGGAGGGGTCGCCTCAAAGGGGAGGGAGTAGCCCCTTCGGACGATTTGCAGCACGCACCTGTCCGATGTGACTGTGCACCAGTGGAAGAGGTGATGGCGGACCCTGCCCCCCACTGGCATCACATGGGCCTGAAAACTCAGAATAGGAAGGTTTTGAGGCAGATGCTGCGGGAGCGGGTGCGGACTGGCCTCGCCTCTGACCCTGACCGCCTCCCCGGCGGTTTCCACGGCCGCCACCGCGCTGAAGATTCTGTTGCGGCGTGTGGCTGGCGGTCCGTGTGGGGACGCCCCTTCCTTGGCCACGAAAGGAGCGAAAGGCACCCATTTGCTGGCGCGGGGCCGAGAGGCCCAAGGACTTGGCCGTAGCCCTGGAGTCCTTAAAGCGCTCAAGCGCGTGGCCTGCCTGGTCGCCAAATAGGCGACGGCCATCAAACGGCATGTCCAGAAGGGTAGCCTGGACATCGGCCGATAAATTGGCGCACCGTAACCAGGCGTGGCGTCGGACCGCCACTGTTGTGGCCATCGCTCTGCCTAGTGTATCGGTGGTATCCAGTCCGCACTGGATTGAGTACTGTGCCGCATCTCGACCTTCCACTAGGGCTTGGGCGAGTTTAGCCCTGACCTCCTCAGGGCATTGTGGCAGCACGTCCGCAACCGTGTCCCACAGGGTGTGGGCGTAGCGGCCCAAGAGGCATGCGGTGCTGACTGACCGCAGTCCCAGACTAAGGGACGAGAACACTTTCTTGCCAAATTGTTCAAACCTCTTGGATTCCCTGTCAGGAGGTGCCGACGGGAACGCGGTCTGGGAGTTAGAGGCCTGGATAACCAGGCTCTCGGGGGTAGGGTGGGTGGACAGGAAGCTGCGGTCACCCGGAGCCAGGCGGTAGCGTCTGGCCACGTTCCTGTCCACAGGCTGTCCTGAGGCGGGCTTGGACCAGGTGCCCAACAGAACGTCAGATAAGGCCTCATTGAACGGCAGCAGAGGCTCGACCGAGCTTGACTGCGGTTTGAGGACCTCGGTGAGGAGATTAGTCCTCACGGCCGCTGAGGGGAGCATAAGGTTCAAGGCCTTAGCCGCCCGCATCAGAACTACGCTATAGGCTGCCCCCTCCTCCGTAGCCACGGTAGGAGGGGAGACAAAACCAGTGTCTGGAGAGAGATCCAGGCCGCTGGCCTCCCCAAGCTCCTCTGTCCAGTCCCCTTGGTCCTGACACTCCCATGTCAGAGGGTCTTCAGACCCCTCCGAGTCCTCTTCATCACCCAATGCCTGGTAGCCAGGATCAAAATCGGGCCCGTTCGTTAAAGTAGAATGTACCCATAGCTGTCTCGTACGGCGCCCAATGGGGCCGTGTCGACGGCTGAACGGGATCGATAGAAGGACTGGGGCCGGCGTCGACCGAAGTCGGCGCCGGTGGTGACACCCTTGGGGACGGCGCCGGCGAGGTCGTAAGGTCGACGGATCCGGATCCGGCTGGGGCCTGCGGCACCAGGACCGAAGTCGCCGGCGGCGCCGGTTCAGAAAAGGGGGTGGTGATGAACAGAGTGTCTGAATTAAGCAGACCACTCTTACCCAGTCCAAAGATCAGGGCTTGATCCATCACCGTTATTTATCTCACTGCACCATCCCAGCTCAGAACCTGGCTATATGCAAATCAGTCTGTCCCTGGCCCAGTGCATCATGGGAACAGGGCAGACTAAACTACCAAGCCAATTCTTCACCAGAAAGGAGACAAGCTACCGGGGACCGGTTTCTGGCATTTCAGCCGTCTTCGGCCCGACTTGCTTGAATCCTGATGGTGCAGTGAGAAAGGGACTCATGTCTGAGTATACCCTGCCACACCTATAGTGGCCAAAAACGATTCAGAAAAGGGGGTGGTGATGAACAGAGTGTCTGAATTAAGCAGACCACTCTTACCCAGTCCAAAGATCAGGGCTTGATCCATCACCGTTATTTATCTCATTGCACAATCCCAGCTCAGAACCTGGCTATATGCAAATCAGTCTGTCCCTGGCCCAGTGCATCATGGGAACAGGGCAGAGAGCCGGGGCCGAAGCCGCTGGCGGCGTCGGTGCCGAAGCACCCGACCCGCTAGGCCCTGGAGCCGGACCCACTAGGCCCGAAGTCTTCGTGGGGCCCGGTGGAGAAGAGAGCGACCTCATGGCCATGAGGTACTGCTCGATCTCCTCCCGTGTCGCATCCTGTTCAGGGACCCGAAGGTGTGGGGCAGGATGCGGTGCTAGCGACTTCTGCGAGACCGATGCCGACTTCTGGAGCGGCAAGGGCTCCGTCCCCGCGACCGATCCCTCGACCTTCCATGGGACCGGGACCTCAAATGGCGCGGGGCCGACTGCCGGAGCTCGAGCCGCTTGCGGGACCGCTCCCGCCTAGCCTTCGACGCCAGGGCTCGACAGTCGGAACAGGAACGGTCGTCGTGGTCGAGGCCTAGGCATTGCAGACACTGGCGATGGGGGTCGGTATTCGACATCAGTTGACTACACTTCGAGCAGGGTTTGAACCCGTGCAGCCCTACCGGCATCTGAAGAGTCGAGAACGACTTGAAGATCAAAAATTATCAAAAAATTTTAGTCAAAAAGTGACTAAGGGGTGCGCTAGCTGTCGCGGAAAAAAGAAGAACTGAAGTCAGCGTGCATGGGCGGCGTCTAAGTACTCCGACGAGGTCATTCGGGCGCAGACGACGCCGACGACAGACGCAGAGCCAGAGACGACGCCTAACGACGCGCAGGGGTATTGCTACGCAAAAATTTCCAGATCCAGTCTGACGCCTGGGGATATTCTAAGGTAAGGAATCTAACACTAACCTGTTTCTTTTAGATGCACCTCGGAGCGAGAGTCGTCTTGGAAACTCCAGTGCAAAACTGCTGACATTGCACGCTCTCAGCGGAGGAAAACAGATCTAACCAAGACTCTCCCCACTGCTGAAAGAGACCTTGCACCATCTCCAAGTAGAGATGCCATTCATGATACACTAGGCATCGACAGCTGAGTTTGTCCACTCTAGCGTTCAGAGAACCTGCCATGTGCTGAACCAACATGGATATGCCTGTTGTTCCATCCATGTAAAGCGATGCAGGGCCTCTTGACAGAGGGTCCATGACCCCACCCTGTTTGTTGCCGTACCACATGGCTGTGGTGTTGTCAGTGAACACCTGCACTAGCCTTCCCTTCATAGAGGGTAGAAAGGCTTTCAATGCAGTCGGATCGCATAGAGCTCCAGCATGTAAATGTAAAGTGCGTATTCCGCCGGAGTCCTCTGATCTCCACCTCTCCCAGGTGACCACCTTATCCCAGGAGTGATGCATCTTTCACTACTGTGAAATCTGGTTGGGGAAGAGAGAGGGTTCTGTCTCTGACCCAATCGTGGTTTGTTAGCCACCACTGCAGGACCTTTGCAGTTTCCTCAGAGATACCCCTGATGCTGCGCCCACTGTAACTTAAAGTCCCACTGCAGAACCCTCATGCGCCAGCTGGCATGCGTCACCAGCAGGATGCAGGTGGCCGTGAGGCCCAGCAGCCTCAGAGTCCGTTTCATCAAAACCCAGGATAGAGGCTGAAACACTTGGATCATAGCTCAAATATCCTGGACTCGCTTGAAACTGCACTGTGTCCAGAACAGCTCAGATGAAACTGACCATCTGAGAAGGAGTCAGGTGTGACTTTGGCATGTTGAAGGTGAACCCCAGTGAATGCAGGAGGTTCACCGTAGCCTGGAGGTGGGAGATGACAGCTTGGGGTGAGCCCGCCTTTAGCAGCCAGTCGTTGAGATAAGGGAAGACTGGCCCCCCTTACATGCAAAGATGAGATGCGACCATCACCATTATCTTGGTGAACACCTTAGGGGTTTTGGTAAGGCCAAAGGTGAGAATAGTGAACTGAAAATGATTGTAGCCTACTTTAAACCACAGGTAGTGTTGATGGGAAGGCAGGATGGTGGTGTGACTAAAGGTGTATTGCAAGTCCAACGCTACCATCCAGTCTTCTGGGTCCAGGGCAGGCAAGACCTGAGTCAATGTGAGCATCTTGAACTTCTCCTTCATGAGGAAGTAGTAGAGGATTTGGAGATCTAGAATATCTTCTTTGGGACCAGAAAGTAGTGGGAATATCAGCCATAGCCTACTTCTGGCACCATAACCCTCACCAAGAGAGCCATAAATTCCTTGCAGAGCAGGAACAAATGATCCTCTGTCAGCCGGTCGTAAGATAGAGGCATGGAGGGAGGAGCAGTCTTAAAGGGGAGGGAGTAGTCACTTCGGACGATCAGCAGAACCCATCTGTCCGATTTTATGGACTGCCAGTGGTGGAGGTGATGGCAGATTGTTGCAGGGTTTCCGCTCTGGGACAGAACTGTGCTTGGAACCACAGAACATCAGCATGTAGAGACTGAGTCACCATACTATCTCAGTATTTATGAGCCCAAGTCCAACTAGCTATAGTACCTCACTTGCCATCTTAATCTCTCTAGAGAAACAAGTGAGTTGGCACCCCAGAACACATAACTCTCAATCCTCTCAGGGACATGAAGGAAGTTTAGAATATTTATTTAAACTATCATGCCCTAAATGCAGTGGTTACGCCACATTTGGAAACCAAATTGTTAGCAAAAATATCGCTAATATGGTTAACAAACCATATACCGTATAAAGCCCTGTCAGTTATAAGACAGATTAGCCTAAACCTCCACCCGCCCTTTCCTACTGAAGCTAAATGATTATATATAAAAGTTCTTGGGATAAGTGGCAGATCCTGTACCTTAGCATACATAGATGGACGTTCTACAACTCAGTTGATGCTGTAATTTTGCCTCAAGACCTTCACTCGGTCTGTATGATTTTTAAAACTCCTGTGCTCAGTTATATGTCAAGACATGTTCGCTCGCAAATAGCAGCTGCATTCTCATGTTATGGCTAGGTGCTAGTGTCTGACCAGAGAAAATAACAAGGGACATTGTTGTTTGACCTCTTCTATGGTGTTCAGACTAAATCCCATGAAAAGAACAGTATAAGAGGGGGGCGTGTCTTGGAAGCTGATGTGAGCGGCAGAGGATCCCCGGGCTCCTCCGCGGCCGCCCTTCTCCCACAACTATTCTGGCACTGATTTTGGGCCCTCAACCCCGATATGTGCATCGGAGGGGCTGGTGCACCGAGTGGTTGCTGCGAAGAGAACCGCAGTGCCCCACAGTCCGAGTGCGGACACTTTTCCCCTGCACCCGGAGCGGCCGCGACCGAAACTCACAAATTGGCGGCTGGCGCCGTCGGTCGCATTGCCTGACTGCAACGCAGAGCTCGTGGTAGGAGGTGGTTGGCGGCGATCGGAGTGGGGGGAGAGAAAGTGGATTGTCCCCACAGGCTTTTGCTGCTGAAAGTGGAGCCCCCTGAACCCTTCAGAGGCACTGTGAACAACCCAGCAGCAAGGTGCCTGACTTTAAGATGGCGGCACCTCGCCAGGATTTTGACTGCATACCAGCGATGTGGGAGAGCAGGCAGTGTGTCCCCCGCAGCGAGGACGCCCAGACAGCGCACCGCGACCCTTGCTGAGCCCGAACAGGGGTGTGGAGTGACAGAGGTACGAGAGCAACTCCTGAGTGATCGGCCAGACGAGAGGGCGGACTGAGACCCAGAGGTCTGATTATATTGTCCTGGAGCAGCACCGAGGTGAGGGGCAAGAGAGGTGCTGGACCACGAGAAGGTGGTGGCCTGTCGGGATCAGCCTCATCCTTGAGCACCTACAGCAGCAGTGGGACGGGGAATACCGATTACTGGTGCCTTGTGGGAACTGAACCCGAACCTGCAACTGTGACACTGTACTTCAGGGGCCCAGTGGCCACGTGGGCCGGTGAGCTGGCGGCCTAGTTTATCGCTGGAGAGCTCCTGGTGTGTTTGAGCTCATCGCCGGCGGAAAGTGCCCAAGAGAGTGACTGAGCTGCACTTATCTGGGCCGACATGAGTGCACAGCCTACTACAGAGGATTGCAGACGACCACGGACACTGGCGGTCCACTAATAACTGCAAGCTTATCAAGGGGACTTGTGGGGACACGTGGCATTGTCCTAGGGAGGGGAACCCTCGGGCGGTGGCCTATTTAGGAACCACAGGGACCCCCCCCGAGGCTGAAGAGACGAGGGGCGAATAACGGTGACGGACGGAGGGGGCCTCCCGCTCTACTGGTGAGAGTGGAGTACCTGAGCGGCGGCACCTTCCGAACGGCGCAGTGGCCCCGTCGGGGCTCCTTTAGAGGTAGGGACTGGGCTCCTATGTGCAGCGAGGCAGAGCGGAATACAGGCCCCATGTGTCGCCAGATATAGGAGTGCTATGGTCGGAGAGGGACTGCGGCGCTCCATGAGTTGGCCGCTTCACGAGAGCCTCTGAAGGAGTGATTCTGCCGCATTGAGCATTGACGCAGAGGCCCAGTAACACGGCGACGGAGGAGGTGCTGAGGAGCCAGACACTCACTGACCTACCCAAAATGGGCAGAGTGACCAAAAAGAAGGGGTTTGAGGCCCTGCGGCTGGATGACCCGGGACACGCTATGGGGGACGAAGAATTGGTGCCGGAAGGTAGTGCTGCCACGCATCTGTGAGACCCTTCCTTGGGCGACATCATGCAGGCCATCATGGCATCGAGGGAGGCCCTGGAGAAACGAATGGACTCTATCGGATCTGACCTCTCCTTACTGAAAGATGACCATCGGAAACTCAGGGAACGAGTGGCGTCTCGCGAGCTGACCATGAAGGACATTCCGGTCACGGTTGATGCCTTGCGAACGCAGCTCAATGAGGTGATGCAAAAGGTCCGCGTGTTGGAGGTGAGAGCAGAGGACAGCGAAGGGTGCTCCAGACGTAATAATCTACACATTGTAGAGATTCCGGAGCGAGAGGAAGGATCCGACGCTGTGCAGTTTCTGCACACTTGGATAAAAGCGGAGGTGGTGCCTGAGGGTCTCTCTCCCTTCTATGCACTGGAGCGAGCGCATAGGGTTCCGGCACGACCTCCAAAGCCAGGAGCCCCGCCAAGCCCGATGGTGGTGAGGCTCCTACACTACCGTGACCGCTACTACATCCTCCAGAGAGCCAGGGAGTTACAAAATCTGAGAATCGGCTACAGTAAAGTAATGATTTTCCTGGACTACACCAGGGATGTGCAACGCCAAAGAGCTTCCTTCATGGCGGTGAAGCGGAAATGGAGGGCCTTGCACCTGCCTTATGCAATGCTATTCCCGTCTAGGTTGCGGGTCACTGCTGATGGGAACACACACTTTTTCCTCGCGCCCCAAGCCCTCTGGGATTGGCTAGAATCTCGTGGTGAGTCTGGAGGGAGATCACCAACTGCGACATCGCCTCGGTGTCGATCCCGGCCACTTTACCAAGGCAGCGCCCAAGCTCCCCAGCAGAATGGCGACAGGAACGGGACAAGGCGGTTTTGGCAGTGGCGGTCATCAGCCAGGGAGCGGTTAGCCCGACCAGCAACACTTCGGAGCATACAAGAAGTGGAGAGCAGAGCCCCAGTTCCAGCAGCGTCCACGGGCTCTCTGAGGTGGACTTACCAATCGTCACTCCACAAATGGCAGACGGGGTGTTTGGCTGACTGAACAGTTGCACGACAAGCCTGAAATTGTGAGGTATTGGGGTGACCTGATGGGCCCTGGACTGGGTGCCTGATGGGGGGGGTGAAAAGATGGAGAGGGCAGCAAAATTGATGGGGGGGCCTGGGTAGGGGGACATGTTCATATGGGAGGGGGGAGGGGCTTGGGGGGACTTCTGGGATTATTGACTCGGAGCTCCAAGCAGCCTGAGCTGATTGGACTTTCTACGTGCCTATTGTTTGGACGGGGATGCCGCATTGGATGCCTGTCCTGGGGAGGGGGAGTTGGGGATGTTTGAATTGTTTTGTTTGTGGGGTTGGTTTCAGGGGACCTAGGCGTGTTGGGGGGGCAATGAGATGGAACAGGATATACAGCAGTGGGACCCTCATTAGGATACACATGTCTCACATGGAATGTGCGGGGCATGCATACTATGCATAGGCGACAAAAGATACACTCCTTCTTGACACGTAGGGGGGTACAAATTGCATTTCTCCAGGAGACCCACCTCACTGCAAAGGAGGGGAAGGCGCTCCAGCGCCGCTGGAGGGGTCAAGTTTACGACACTACATACTTGACATATGCGAGAGGGGTCTTAATCTGGGTACGAGCTGGAGTTCCCTTTCAGTGCACCTCACCATTAGTTGATCCAGAGGGCAGGTACGTGGTGCTTCAGGGGAAGCTAGATGGTCGGGATTTAACGCCTGGGTGTTTATATGCACCTAACGTGGATCAGACAGCTTTCTTCTCATTGTTATCCCATAAATTTACACCAGCTTTACTAGGGCCTCTACTATTGGAGGGCAATTTTAATTGTGTCACTGATATCGATCTAGACTGCTCACACCCACCCTTAGCGAATGCACCAGCGGGTAAACTGGCAGTGACGTGCTGTACCTGGCACCAGACTTGGGGGTTGATTGACACTTGGGGGGTTCAGCACCGTTTAGATAGGGACTACTCCTTTTTCTCCGCCCTCCACGAATTACATGTCCGCCTGGACGCATTCCTATGCTCCCCCGAAGTACATGGGGAAATTACCAACAGTGAGTATCTAACCCGTACTATTTCTGACCATAACCCGCTGATGGTCCAGTTGAGGTGGTCGAGGATGCGCCCCAGAATTCGTACCTGGAGACTGCGGCCAGAAGCGCTTGAGGATCAAGTATTGGGAGGGATGAAGGGGGGCAATCAAGACCGACTACCATTTTGTGTGTGTAAAAGGCCGCTTTATTTGAAACAGGTGCACATCACATATATAAAAACTGGAACCACCTCACAAAACTAACACCTCTCTAAACATCGAGTTACCTGACCCCTTAGGTTTTGTCTCCCCCCACCCCTACGATCCCCACATGATACAATCCCCCCACCCTGCATATACAAATATACAATTCCATTACATCCTCATGTATCCACTTTTCTCCCCTACATCCTAACTCCAAAACCTATCGATACCTACAGACCTATCTGCCTTATTGCAACTGTAACTAAGCCCTTCTAATGTAACTCCAAAACTGTTTACCCTTTCCCCGCTCCCGTTCCCCAAATCCCCAACATAATGATAAAGACCCGAACTCCAGCCAAACTTGGCCAACATCAACCCAAACTCCGCCTGCACCTGCTCAAAGCGACAAATACATACAGAAATCCCCCCTGTGCACCTGTCCCAAACGCCGCCACCTAAAAACATGACCGCCAATACATCCCCCCCCCAACAACCCCATCGTAAGGGTGGGAGGGTGGGACAAGCTGCTAATTACGGTCCCAGCCACCAGGTTTCAATACCTAAAATGGTGGCTGGGCGGAAGTGTAAACCCCCTATATGGCCCCTTTGGGCTTGTTTAGTATTAATTGGGCTGCCTTTGGGCTATCCCAGGCAGCCCAAACAGCGACAAAATGGCCGCCTCCATGATTCCCACTTCCCCCTCCCAAACCTGCCCGGGGGGCAGACCTCGCGGCTCGGCTGCCCCCCAAGTCCCCCTTGGGAGGGATGAAGGGGGGCAATCAAGACCGACTACCATTTTGTGTGTGTAAAAGGCCGCTTTATTTGAAACAGGTGTACATCACATATATAAAAACTGGAACCACCTCACAAAACTAACACCTCTCTAAACATCGAGTTACCTGACCCCTTAGGTTTTGTCTCCCCCCACCCCTACGATCCCCACATGATACAATCCCCCCACCCTGCATATACAAATATACAATTCCATTACATCCTCATGTATCCACTTTTCTCCCCTACATCCTAACTCCAAAACCTATCGATACCTACAGACCTATCTGCCTTATTGCAACTGTAACTAAGCCCTTCTAATGTAACTCCAAAACTGTTTACCCTTTCCCCGCTCCCGTTCCCCAAATCCCCAACATAATGATAAAGACCCGAACTCCAGCCAAACTTGGCCAACATCAACCCAAACTCCGCCACCCAGGAAAAGTGGGGTAGGCGAGTACACCTCGCCTCCCCCCTTTTCCTGCCCCCCCCAAACCCCCCTTTGTTGATGCAGAAATTGAGACGCCACCGCCTGCCCCCACTCACAGTGCACCCCCCCAACAAACGGGCCTCCCTGACCCATGCAACCCGAAACCATTCAGGATTGAGACCAGCTTACCACCAAATAAGCTATCCCGTGCTTGCCACTCGGCCCCCTTACAACGAGTACTCCGCCATCCAAATCCACAACGCCCCGAGCTAAGAAACCATTCCCGGCCTCAAGAGCAACACTTGTCAATAACTATGCCCCCTCCTCGACCCCTTGCACGTTCCAAAGCCTCCGCTGCGCCCTTAACGCCGATCCACTGCAGATCATCGCCACCGACGTGTAATGTCCCCGCGCCATGCCGGCCCCCTGTCTTTGAATTTCCAACACTGTCACTCTGTGCCATGCCTCAATCACCTTGAGCCGCTCAACAATATAGCCAGGTGTATCCCTTCCCCCGTGTGAAGAGATAACCCTATTCACTAGAACAAAAAGAAACGTGTTCTTGAAATGTGTAACGTAACTGATTCTATGTAAAGTGCCTTGATAACATGTAACGGAACTGGTGCTATGTAAAGCGCTTGGATAACCTAATCGGTTCAAGTTCCTGAACTGTGTAACGTAACTGATTCTATGTAAACTGCTGTGATAACATGTAACGGAACTGGTGCTACGTAAAGCGCTCTGATAACCTAATCGGTTCAAGTTCGCGCTATAGAAAACCTAAAAATAAATAAATAAATAAACATCCGCCGCTGCTTGCCTGCCGGCAACCGTACTTCCAGTAAACACCGATACCAGCTCAGTCCCAGAATTGACCGCGCCGTTCCTGGCCCCACCGTCTTTCGACGTTCCAACCTTGACACCTCGTGCCTCGCCCCCCTCCCCTCGAGACGCCTCAACATCCACCGCCGCTCGTCTGCCCGCAACCGTGTCTCCAGCGACACCAAGCCCCAGCTCCATACCCAAATTTTTACAGCACCCTGCCGTCCACCATGTCTTTTTACTTTCCAACACCGGCACTTTGTGCCTTGCTTCCCTCACCTCCAGTAAGCACCGAGACCCGCTCAAAATCCAACATTGACAGCGCCGTGCCTGGCCCCACTTGTCATTTGAAGTTTCAACACTGGCACCTTGTTCCTTGCTTCCCTCACCTCTATCCGCCTCCCCATCCGCTGTTGCCTGTCTGCCGGCAAACGTGTCTCCAGCAACACCGAGCCCAGCTCAATACCCAAAAATTGACAGCGCCGTGCCTGGCCCCACTTGTCTTTTGAATTTCCCCACACTAGCCCTTTGTGGTTTGGCTCCATCACCTTGAGCTGCCCACAACCTCGCTGCTCGCTTGCCGGCAACCGTGCCTCCAGCAACATCGAGACCAGCTTCTTACACAAAGGTGACAGCGCCGTGCGTGGCCCCCCACTGCCTCGTCCGACACCAATGGCACCCCAAGGACCTCCGTGATCTCCTGAAACCTGTCCAGGCCACCTGGCAGTTCGTGGAGTCCGGGGCCCCGCCCCGAAAAAGAGTCATCCAGGTAGGGTTGAAACTCCCCAGTGACCCGCTCGTTCTGTACAACCATTGCTGGAACCTACGAAACCTTCAACAACGCGCCGGACCTCGCGCACCCATCGGCAATCCGTGTCCACCTACCTAAGGAACAGACATATGGCCAGACAATATTCCCCAGGAACTGGGCCTAGTCAAAGACCATAATATAAAGTGGTCCTTAGGGAATTATTTTAAAGTTAATTTTTACCTTCAACTGTGGCACCATAGTGAACAACATTCCACAACGCTCCAGGTATTATTATCAAATCAAATCATTGCAGTCTGCATAAGATGCCTACGAGCATATCTGTGGCCCCTAGTGAACAACATTCCATACCGCCCCCTTGATTATTGTCAATCAAAATGTTGCAGTTTCCATAAGCTACCTAAGAGCCTATCTTACGTACATCCCCATGTGAAGCCATGTTTCATTCATGTCTGGCGACTCAAATATCCACAGCTGCCCAGGTTTACCATGTACGGTGTTGTTCGACCCTTTCTCCCACACTATATGGTCAATAAGTGCACATCGCCATATAACATTATTCCTCCCTTGTATACCTAATCCCAATGCCATGCTCAGTAGTCTTGTATATGGAAGAGTGTCATAGCGTTGCCGGTTCGGTCCCACACACCATTATCTCCGATAACCTCGTCAGGACAAGTGTTGCACCATGAATCTATTGTAAAATCACACATGTACCACCACACATCTGTACGACCAATCCCCTAAGAACATGTATATGTATCGTCTGCCCACCACAAACGTAATGCCCCCAAGAGCATAATCACAATGCCCCTGCACCTCTTCCACTCCCAACG
Organism: Lissotriton vulgaris; assembly: GCF_964263255.1. Classification (NCBI taxonomy): domain Eukaryota; kingdom Metazoa; phylum Chordata; class Amphibia; order Caudata; family Salamandridae; genus Lissotriton; species Lissotriton vulgaris. The sequence continues at coordinate 1,604,290,780 of NC_141691.1, forward strand.
TGCCCGCGTGTACGAAAACCCCACCACACCATCAGATATTCGTGGAGTCAAACGTAAACCAGGTCTCAGACGGCTGTCCAATCAGTGGTGCCGCACCATCCTACTATGTGAAATGCCCACTCCACCAACATCCATGTTAGCTCCTCAGTACTCACCATCACGGCCGGCAACCAAGACCTAATTGTCCGTTCTCAAAAAGGAACCAAAGTCTCCACCGCAACCACCTGAAGTTATACATATCCTCCTACTGCTGTGTAACCAGCACTAATCCGATTATCCTACCTCCCGCCACTCTTCGAGCCGAAACTAAAATTGAACACATGTACTCCACAGTACCGATATTCAATCATGTTATGAGACCGTAGCGCCCCCATGAACGAATCCAACTGCACTTACATCCCCTGTACTTTGCCCGTGCAACCTCGCAAGGAAACGTAACGTGACAAACTAAAGTAATGCCCGAGTTCCGTGCATAGCGCTGTACAACCCAACAAAAACACCCAGCCACAGTGAAACATACAGACCCATTGTTGCCTAAATCAGCCCCGCCCTCACTAAACTCGCTTCAACAGTCCAGTCTTCGCTGATGGGTGCAGCTACGCTATGGTCGCTCCTGCGATCACGTGACCAACTGCACAGCAAACATGTCGGCCATAATGGTATGGAGTCTAATGCCTGACTTTGCCTCCAACCAAAACGGGCGCGTGGCGAATAGCCCCCATATTCCCACTTCTCCGCAACAACTTTGGACCACCCTAAAGGCATAGAATTGTTGCCTCTCTGCCCACTCATGTCTCCATTCCCACCCGCAATAGAGATCTCTTATGTGGCTACATGACCCAACCTCGCCCAAGCGAGTAACACACACTCCTGCCCGACCTTGCGAGCCACCACCACGGAATAACAACCTACCCACTGCTACCCCTCAGGGGTACTCCTGATCCCCAAAAACCCCTTTTTCTGTCCCTTAATGGCCGCTTGTCCGAAAAAGAACCCTAACCAGAACGCCGCGTCCTTCATCCGTAGATCTTGCGATATCTTATTCTTGTATATATTGGAACTAATGTGTTGGGAAAGAAATATACCACAAACTTGTGTCTAATGTATTTCAACATCCACAAACTTCTGTCCAATGATTCCAACATCCGACCATAGCGTTTGCATAACCACAGGACTCCTCCACTGTTTCCACAACTATACACATATTGTCCAACTAACACCACCTCCTCGTTCTATCTAAGAGAGACTTAAGCTTACCCATGCTGCCTGCGTAAGGACCACCCCATCCTCCCGGTAGACTGCTTGTTGCAGGTTGCCTATCTATCCTACCCTACTGGCCGAATACGGTGAGGACCCAGAAAACCTGATGTGGTAATGACAAACTCCTATGGTAGAGATAGCACAAGTGTGACTAAGCGTGTATAATGAAAAGCACATGAAAAGCACATGACAATGAAATTAATATCCTTGGCCCAAAGGACGTGTAAAGCTTGCCCGCGAGCATTCCACAATTGTAGCCCCCCAATGTCATCCGCATTGTCTTATAAAAGGAAACGAAGCTCTCACCAAGTCCCCAGCTGAGTTGATTGGTAAACGTGCAAAGATTGCACTTGCGGACCACTATTTTATCTTTGAATACCAAGTCTAGTCAAGTAGTCCTCCGTGCCGTTGCTCCATGGCCGCTGGCGAACCCCAAGCCGCTGGGGCCCTGTGGGTGAGAGGGACTGGCGAGCCCGCCTGGGGCCTTCGTAATCCCCAAGCCGCTGGAGGCCCTGTGGGTGGAGGGACTGGCGAGCCCGCCTGGGGCCTTCGTAACCAGCCGCGTCGAGACCCCCGCGTACTCCGGGCCTGCTGCAGAAAGCACAGCCCTCCCTTCTCCTTGGTGCCACCGGGCCGCCCCAAGCCATACCAAGTCCGGAGCCCCACGCCGGCCGACCCCCTGCCAAAGAAAAGGTACTGCTGGTGTACTGGGACCCTGCACCGCATGCCCCCCTCCCCCGCCCCCCTTCATCCCCCCGACCTCCTCGTACCCCCTCCATATTAACCCCCCTACTCCCGGTCCCCTCCCCCGGCCAGCTCCCCTCCCGCCTACCCACCCCCTCCACCGGCACCCCATGACTCGAAACCTCTAAACCCTTACCGCTCCCTTTCGCTGCCCTATTGGGTCTTACCAAAGCCGCAATGCTGGTGAGAACCCCCCCCCGCATGCCCCCCATTACCGCCCTTCGGTACCCCCCTACCTTGCGCCCCCTTCAGCACCCTCCCTGCCAGCCCCCCTCTCCTCTTCTCTTGCCAGGCAGGTGAAGCGCTCTCCTGGCTCCCCTTCTGTGGTGGGCTGCCTCCCCTTGTCGACATCACCTTTTTCCCCCCTCTCCGCCCGAGTTCCCTGCACGCTCTCCCCCCCGCCCCCCTCCCCCCCGATCCTGAGGCGCGCGCTTCCATCCCTCCCGCCCCCTTTCCCGCCCGGTGCACCAAACGCCCGGGAGGCCCCGCTCACCGGCATAGCCTCCGCGACCTCGCCAGCCGCGCCAGGGCGGCCGCAACACCCCTCCGCCTCGCTACCCGCCCACGGTCTCCTGCCGCCCCGCCCTCCCCGCCGATTCCATTCTGAAGGACGGCGAGGCGCCACTAGCAGCGCGCCTCGTCCGCCCTCCCTGCATCGTTGTTTTATCCCCACACCGCCCGTCACACAACAGGGCCGCGCTCCTGGTATCTGCGCAGCCCTGACCCCTACCTGGAAACGCGCAAACTTCTGTGGCGGCGCGCAGGCGATGGCCGCCGCCGCCACGCCGCGAAAGCCCGCCCCGCCGGGCGCCCGCCTCGCCACATCCGGGTAGTGCCTCGAGGACTCGCCCCTCGCCAAGCCCCCCGCCCTAAAACTAGCGAAGGCTGCCCCAGAAAAGCCTAACAAAAAGCTCCTGACTAAAACTTTCCTGACAAGCTGCTAATTACGGTCCCAGCCACCAGGTTTCAATACCTAAAATGGTGGCTGGGCGGAAGTGTAAACCCCCTATATGGCCCCTTTGGGCTTGTTTAGTATTAATTGGGCTGCCTTTGGGCTATCCCAGGCAGCCCAAACAGCGACAAAATGGCCGCCTCCATGATTCCCACTTCCCCCTCCCAAACCTGCCCGGGGGGCAGACCTCGCGGCTCGGCTGCCCCCCAAGTCCCCCTTCCAAACCGCTATAGCTACGGCAATTGAGGACTATTTTCAACTTAATGCAGGCACTACGGGATCAGTGACCACTGAATGGGACGCCTATAAGTCAGTAGTGCGAGGGAGTTGTATTTCGGCGGCGTCAGGGGCCCGGAAGACATTACTACAAGACATCAAAAGAGAGGATGAGCGATTGCGTGCCCTGGAATTAGAACACCCCGAACGGCCAGATAAGCAAGATGAGTTATTGGCAGTTACGGAAGCAGTGGCAGCAGTGGTAGAGCGCCTACGGTGCTTTGACTACAAAGCCTACCTCGCACGGGCACACTCAGAGCGGGATTAGTCGGGAGCCCTTCTGGCCTGGTTGGCTAATCCAGCTAGGCACGGATCTGTTATATTGGTATTGAGAGATCAAACTGGGGCTGCCCACTTTGACCAGCAGGGAATAAATTAGCTGTTTTTGATTACTATACAGAGCTTTACCGTAGTAAGGTGCTTCCATCAGAGGAAGAATTACAGGCCTTCACAGGAGGTTTCAATCAATCAATCAATCAATCAATCAAGGCATTTGTAGAGCGCACTACCTACCCGTAGGGTCTCAAGGCGCTTGGGGGGGGGGGGGGGGGGGGGGGAGGTGCCGCTACTGCTCGAACAGCCAGGTCTTGAGCTTCTTCCTGAAGGAGAGGTGGTCTTGGGTCAGGCGCAGGTCGGCCGGGAGGGAGTTCCAGGTCTTGGCGGCCAGGTAGGAGAAGGACCTTCCTCCTGTGGTGGCTCTACGGATGCGTGGGACGGCGGCGAGGGCGTGGCTGGCAGATCGGAGGTGGCGTTTGGGAGCGTAGAAGTTGATGCGGTCGTTGAGGTAGCTCGGGCCTTGATCGTGGAGAGCTTTGTGAGCGTGGGTAAGGAGGCGGAAGGTGATTCTCTTGTTGACCGGGAGCGAGTGCAGGTCTCTTAGGTGTCCGGAGATGTGGCTGTGTCGTGGGACGTCGAGGATGAGTCTGGCTGAGGCGTTCTGGATGCGCTGGAGTCTCTTCTGGATCTTGGCGGTGGTTCCGGCGTAGAGTGCGTTGCCGTAGTCCAGTCGGCTGGTGACGAGGGCCTGGGTGACGGTCTTCCTGGTCTCCATGGGGATCCACCAGAAGATCTTCCGAAGCATGCGCAGGATGTTGAAGCACGACGAGGAGACGGCGTTGACTTGCCTGGTCATGGAGAGGGAGGAGTCCAGGATGAAGCCCAGGTTGCGTGCGTGGTTCGTCGGTTTGGGTGCGGTGCCCAGGGCGGGGGGCCACCAGGAGTCATCCCAGGCGGAGGGCGAGGAGCCCAGGATGAGGACCTCCGTCTTATCTGAGTTCAGTTTCAGGCGGCTCGTCGTCATCCACTCGGCTACCTCTTTCATCCCTTCGTGCAGGTTGGCTCTGGCGGCGGCGGGGTCGTTGGTTAGGGAGAGGATCAGCTGGGTGTCGTCGGCGTAGGAGATTATGTTGAGGTTGTGTTGGCGTGTGATGGCCGCGAGGGGGCTCATGTAGACGTTGAAGAGAGTAGGGCTCAGCGAGGATCCTTGAGGGACGCCGCAGATGACTTCGGTGGCCTCTGACTTGTACGGTGGTAGGCGGACTCTCTGTGTTCTTCCGTCGAGGAAGGAGACGATCCATTCCAGTGCCTTCTCCTGGATTCCGACATTGCTGAGCCGCTGCACTAGGGTGCGGTGGCAGACCGTGTCGAAAGCCGCGGAGAGGTCTAGGAGGATGAGGGCCGCTGTTTCTCCGTTGTCCATCAGGGCTCGGATGTCGTCGGTGGCGGCGATGATGGGGGTCTCGGTGCTGTGGTTGGCACGGATTCCGGACTGCGATGGGTCGAGGGATCCATTCGTCTCGAGGAAGGCGGCCAGCTGTTTGTTGACGGTCTTCTCGATGACTTTGGCTGGGAACGGGAGTAGAGAGATGGGGCGGTAATTCTTGAGTTCGGTGGGGTCTGCTGTAGGTTTCTTGAGTAGAGCGCTGAGTTCGGCGTGCTTCCAGCTCTCGGGGAAGGTGGCGGTGTCGAATGAGGTGTTGATGATGTCCCGCAGGTGGGGTGCGATGACAGCGTCGGCTTTGTTGAAGACGTGGTGAGGGCAGGGGTCGGTCGGAGATCCGGAGTGGACGGAGTTCATCATGCGGACGGTGTCTTCGGTGTTGACCGGGGTCCAGGCGCGGAGGGTGGTGGTGGGTGGCGTAACTGCGGTCGTGGCGTGCGTCGGTTGAGTGCTGAAGCTGTTGTGTATGTCCGCGATCTTGTTGTGGAAGTAGGAGGCGAGGGAGTTGCAGAGGTCTTGCGATGGGGTGATGTCGTTGTTTCCGGCGTTGGGGTTGGAGAGCTCTTTCACGATGTTGAAGAGTTCCTTGCAGTTGTGTGCGTTGTTGTCCAGTCGGTTCTTGAAAGCCGTTTTCTTGGTGGTGCGGATCAGTTGGTGGTGTTTCCGGGTGGCGAGCTTGAGGGTTGTCCTGTTGTCCGGCGTGGGTTCCTTTCTCCAGGTTTTCTCGAGGGCTCGGCAGTTCTTCTTGGAGCTCTTGAGTTCGTCGTGAACCATGGGGCTCTCTTACTGCTGGGTCTGCTGGGCGGGATCCTCAGAGGGGCGAGTTCGTCTGCGCAGTTGCTGATCCACTTCGTGAGGTTGTCGGCGGCCTGGCTGGGGTTCGCTGAGCTGGCGGGAGTGTGCTGACTCAGGGAGGCGGCGAGCTGGTCGGCTGTGATCTTGTTCCAGCTTCTTCGGGCAACCTGTTGCTGGTGGTGGTGGATCGTCGTTCTTCTGAAGGTGAAGTGGATGCATCTGTGGTCCGTCCAGTGGAGTTCTGTGGCGTGGCTGAAGGTGATGTCTTTGCTGGATGAGAAGATGGCGTCGAGTGTGTGTCCGGCGAGGTGGGTGGGGGTGGACACCAGCTGCTTGAGTCCAAGGTTGGCGAGGTTGTCGAGCAAGGTGCTGGTGTTGCAGTCGTTGTTGTTCTCCAGGTGGAAGTTGAAGTCCCCCAGGAGGATGTAGTCAGGCGTGGTCCCGGAGGTCGGTAGATCAGGGTGCCTCTGAGGGTGGTCTTCGGGTCGGTGTGGATCTGGAAATGCAGGTGTTCGGCGGAGGGTGAGGTGTTGTCGGTGCTGGTCGTGATGCGGATGGTGTTCTTGTGGATGATGGTGACACCTCCTCCCACCTGGTTGGCGTTGCGGTCCTTCCGGGTGATCTTGTAGCCGTCTGGGATGGCGATGGCGATGTTGTGCGCTGAGGAGGCGTTCATCCAGGTCTCCGTGATGAAGGCAACGTCAGGGGCTGTGGCGTCTAGGAGGTTCCAGAGTTCGATGGCGTGTCTGTGGACGGAGCGGGTGTTGAGCAGGATGCACTTAAGGTGGTTGCTGTTGGTGTTCGGCTTGGCGGGTGCTGGTGTCGGGCAGGTCCGGATGCAGGTGAACTTGCAGGTGTTGCAGCTGAAGGGTCCGTGGACGCGTCGTGGGGTGGCTCTGCAGCATCCCGGGACTCGGCCGGTGTTGAGTGCGATGAGGGTGGCGGCGGTGTACGTCAGGCGGGTCGGGCGGGGTCCTCGTGGGCCAGGGGTCCTGGCACTGGGCGCGGTCCAGGCACGGACGGGCGTAGACGGGCTTACCTTTGGCGCGCCTTCGGCGCACAATCGGCGCGCCCGCTGCGCGTGACCGCTGCGCGTTCGCACGGTCGCCATATATGGCGAAGTGCGCGGGTGGGCGGAGCAGCTGGGAGGCGGGAGCGGGGAGGGAACAGAAGGAAAAAAGGGGCGGGGTCAGCGGTGGTGGCGGGAAGCGGGGAGCGGGGAGGGAAGACGGAGGGCGGCGACAGGCAGGGACAAACAGGCAATACAGCGGGGAAACAGCAATGCAAACAAATACCAATACAAATTATACAATTAAACACAGTAAAAACACCAGGGGCACAGGGAGAAGAGCGCCGATCACGGACCATGCCGCTCGAAGGAGGGGGCGTGGTCACGAGGCGGCAGTCGGGCAGTGAGGCACAGAGGAGGGGAGGCACACGCAGCAGCTGGTGGCCGTGCGGCGCGGGAGTGTCCTAGAGCTAGGACACACTCACCTGCGTCGCACGGTCGCCATATATGGCCAAGTGCGCGGGTGGGCGGAGCAGCTGGGAGGCGGGAGCGGGGAGGGAACAGAAGGAAAAAAGGGGCGGGGTCAGCGGTGGTGGCGGGAAGCGGGGAGCGGGGAGGGAAGACGGAGGGCGGCGACAGGCAGGGACAAACAGGCAATACAGCGGGGGAAACAGCAATGCAAACAAATACCAATACAAATTATACAATTAAACACAGTAAAAACACCAGGGGCACAGGGAGAAGAGCGCCGATCACGGACCACGCCGCTCGAAGGAGGGGGCGTGGTCACGAGGCGGCAGTCGGGCAGCGAGGCACAGAGGAGGGGAGGCACACGCAGCAGCTGGTGGCCTTGCGGCGCGGGAGTGTCCTAGAGCTAGGACACACTCACCTGCGTCGCACGGTCGCCATATATGGCCAAGTGCGCGGGTGGGCGGAGCAGCTGGGAGGCGGGAGCGGGGAGGGAACAGAAGGAAAAAAGGGGCGGGGTCAGCGGTGGTGGCGGGAAGCGGGGAGCGAAGACGGAGGGCGGCGACAGGCAGGGACAAACAGGCAATACAGCGGGGGAAACAGCAATGCAAACAAATACCAATACAAATTATACAATTAAACACAGTAAAAACACCAGGGGCACAGGGAGAAGAGCGCCGATCACGGACCACGCCGCTCGAAGGAGGGGGTGTGGTCACGAGGCGGCAGTCGGGCAGCGAGGCACAGAGGAGGGGAGGCACACGCAGCAGCTGGTGGCCGTGCGGCACGGGAGTGTCCTAGAGCTAGGACACACTCACCTGCGTCGCACGGTCGCCATATATGGCCAAGTGCGCGGGTGGGCGGAGCAGCTGGGAGGCGGGAGCGGGGAGGGAACAGAAGGAAAAAAGGGGCGGGGTCAGCGGTGGTGGCGGGAAGCGGGGAGCGGGGAGGGAAGACGGAGGGCGGCGACAGGCAGGGACAAACAGGCAATACAGCGGGGGAAACAGCAATGCAAACAAATACCAATACAAATTATACAATTAAACACAGTAAAAACACCAGGGGCACAGGGAGAAGAGCGCCGATCACGGACCATGCCGCTCGAAGGAGGGGGCGTGGTCACGAGGCGGCAGTCGGGCAGCGAGGCACAGAGGAGGGGAGGCACACGCAGCAGCTGGTGGCCGTGCGGCACGGGAGTGTCCTAGAGCCAGGACACACTCACCTGCGTCGCACGGTCGCCATATATGGCCAAGTGCGCGGGTGGGCGGAGCAGCTGGGAGGCGGGAGCGGGGAGGGAACAGAAGGAAAAAAGGGGCGGCGTCAGCGGTGGTGGCGGGAAGCGGGGAGGGAAGACGGAGGGCGGCGACAGGCAGGGACAAACAGGCAATACAGCGGGGGAAACAGCAATGCAAACAAATACAAATACAAATTATACAATTAAACACAGTAAAAACACCAGGGGCACAGGGAGAAGAGCGCCGATCACGGACCACGCCGCTCGAAGGAGGGGGCGTGGTCACGAGGCGGCAGTCGGGCAGCGAGGCACAGAGGAGGGGAGGCACACGCAGCAGCTGGTGGCAGTGCGGCACGGGAGTGTCCTAGAGCTAGGACACACTCACCTGCGTCGCACGGTCGCCATATATGGCCAAGTGCGCGGGTGGGCGGAGCAGCTGGGAGGCGGGAGCGGGGAGGGAACAGAAGGAAAAAAGGGGCGGGGTCAGCGGTGGTGGCGGGAAGCGGGGAGCGGGGAGGGAAGACGGAGGGCGGCGACAGGCAGGGACAAACAGGCAATACAGCGGGGGAAACAGCAATGCAAACAAATACCAATACAAATTATACAATTAAACACAGTAAAAACACCAGGGGCACAGGGAGAAGAGCGCCGATCACGGACCACGCCGCTCGAAGGAGGGGGCGTGGTCACGAGGCGGCAGTCGGGCAGCGAGGCACAGAGGAGGGGAGGCACACGCAGCAGCTGGTGGCCGTGCGGCGCGGGAGTGTCCTAGAGGAGGTTTGGATCTACCGGAATTGGGAGATGAGGATGTGAAACAGCTGGGACGGAGCATTGAGGTCAGGGAAGTCCGAGTAGCCATTAAAAGCATGGCACGGAATAAAACGCCGGGATCCGACGGCTTTCCGGTGGAATTTTATCTCACCTATATCGACCTCTTGGCACCTCGCCTGGCGTGGCTCTATAACGAGGTCAAACGGTTGGGGGGCTGCCGGAATCCACCAGGGAGGCGATCATTATTCCGTTATTGAAGCCAGGAAAGCAACCCTGGGATAGAACGGCGTATCGCCCTTTATCCATGCTAAATCTGGATTACAAAATCCTGAGCAAAATCCTAGCGACCCGGCTGCTGCCCCACATGTCAACTTTGATCCATGTTGATCAGTACGGGTTCATCCCCGCCCGCAACACAGCGCTCATTATACGGCGGCTCCTACATGTTCTGGAGGCCAATACATATGAGGTAGATACCGCAGCGGTGTTTGCTGTAGACATCGAAAAGGCTTTCGATAGTCTAGAGTGGGATTACCTCTTCCATGTCATGCATAGGATGGGGCTGGTGCCGGATTTTGTGAGCTGGATGGCCTTGTTGTACAAAGACACCACGGCCAGAGTGCGAAAGGGAGGGTAGCTCTCCGAGGCATGTAAAGTGGGTAGGGGCACGCGCCAGGGCTGTCCCCTTTCCCCGTTGTTGTTCGCTATGGCGGTGGAACCTCTTGCAGCGCATGCCCGGTTGGGGTAAGCATTCCAGGGATTGGACATATATGGACAGGTCCACCATATCGCACTTTATGTGGATGACCAATTCATGTTTTTGGCAGATACGGGGGAGGCCCTGCGGGGAGCATAGTCTCTGCTGAGAGCCCTGAGTGGGGTAGCAGCGTTGAAAGTCAACTGGACGAAGTCGTGCCTATTCCCGACTTGCGGAAGCAGAGAATGCCCGCGATCAACGGAAGGGGTGAACTGGGAAGAGAGACGTCTGCCCTACTTGGGTACGGTGATTTACCACGAACGGGGAGGTTCGTTTACAAATGGCGCATAGAACAGGCAATGAACAGGCGTTAGAGAGGGCGAGGGCCTGGGAGAGATTGGTCATAGAACTCACACTCCCTGCAAACGAGGATGGAGGGACCCCTGCGCATAGCCCTGGGACACACCGGCCGTAGGGGGTCAAGATGACAGGAAGTCGCTGAGTACTATTTGGTTGCACACTGATACCCCACACTGGATAGTGTCTACTGGTCCAATTGCGAGATAGGAGTAAAGCAGACAACCCCTTTACAGCCCAATGGGACTGCACCACGACACGCCTAGGGGGGGGGGGGGGGTTGGAGAGTGTTGATGTGGGGGAGAGGGGAGGGGGGAGGAAGGGGAGATTATAGTTAGAGTAGGAAATAGTGGTTGGAGGGGGGGCTCAGGGGGGAGGGTAGTTGGTCCGGTTGCAGTTGGTTACATTGCCACTTTAATAACTCACAGCGCAATAGTTATGTGTACACAAATTCTACAGATGTATATGGTCAGTGCTGGCGTCGTAGCCTGAGGGTAGGGTGCTGTCTACGATTATTTTATGATCCGATAGAAATATTATACGGGACTTTAAGCAATGATCTAATAGGACATCACATTTAATACAACACCCAGACCTACACTGCGCATGAGTGTGAAATATCACATGTATGAACAGCTGCAAACGAGAGAACCCTCTGAAGTCTTTGTTACACTGCATCACAGAAGGAGACTTAGGGAGCTGGGTGTGGGGACTATGCTCTATGCTCTGTATGAAAGTTGTTATTTTGTATGCAGTCACGAACTTCATAGGTCCAGTATTTGTATATGCTGAAAGTATATTCCTCATGGTGCAATGTATGTGATTATTAAGACTAAATGGCAATAAAATATTTATTTTTTTAAATGAAAAGAACAGTATAAAAAACACATATACAGGTTGTATAAACAAACATTGTGACATAAAAGCAAGTGCTAATGTTAATGATGATCTGTAAAGCGCGCGTACACCGATTGGTTTTATGGTGCTGGACTAGGACTCAACCGTTTCCATTGGAAAAGTTAATTGTGGGCCGGTACAAGCAGTCGGGTTTTAAGGGACTTCCTGAAGGTCAGTGCATGACTGGATCTCCAAGGGGAAGGAGTTCCACAGTCTTGGGGCAAGAGATGCAAATCTGCAGCCACCTTGACGTTTTCGCTTGAATGTGGGGGTGGACAGTAGCAGAAGGTGAGCTGATCATAGATTACGTGAGGGGGGTGTACCTTAGTATCAGGTCATTTATGAATTTGGGGCTACGACCGTGAAGGGATTTAAAGATCAACCAGCCAGTTTTAAAAATGAAGCGTTGAGGGATGGGGAGCCAGTGCAGTTTCCTCAGTAGAGGAGAGGCCGGTTGCCACCTAGGTTGCTAGAGGATCAGTCTGGCTCCCTGATTCTGGACCATCTGCAGCCGCTTGGTGAGGAAGAGTGGCATGGCCAGATATACTGAGTTTGAGGAGTCCAAGTGTGACAGTACAGTGGCTATTACGATCTGAGTCAGAGCTTCCTGCATAAGTAATCGGCATATCCTCCTGATCTTCCGCTGCTGAAAGAAGCATTTCGAGTTCACCGATCCGACTTGCGTTTTTAGTGAGAGGTCAATGTTCAAGGTGACACCAAGAGTTTTGGCCGAGGGGGAAGGGATGGGAGGGGATCCCAGCTCCACCGGACAATTCAATGGTGTGAGCCCCAGTACTTGCAGCTGCCCTCTGTTAGGACTAGCTCAGTTTTGCTAGGATTTAGCTTTAGCTGGTTATGATCCATCCACTGTTAGATGTGCAGCATGGTTGCCTGGAATTCGGTGACTGAGTTTGGCGAGTTGTCAACAGTAAACACCAGTTGAACGTCGTCGGCATAATTAAAAACAGTTATTTTCCTATTTTTAAGAGACTGCATCAGGGGGAGAAGGTAGAGATTTAACAGGTGGGGGGAAAGTGAAGAGCCTTGCGAAACCCCACAGGTGTTCCACAAGGCCACAAGTGTGTTTATGAAGTAACTTGTGCAAAAGAAATGTTGGCCTACGATGTGTACAACTAGGGAAAACAACAATGGGCCATGCAGAAAGCACACAACAGTATACTGCCACCAACTGGATTCCCATGATCTACAAGGTCAAGATTAGGAAGGTTTGGAGGCTGCAGCTGCTGGGGGGTGGTGGCTAGACCAGATTGCTGGCTTCCCAACCCATGAGGCCGGTAGGAACCATGCCCTCGTCCACGCAGAGGCTGGAAAGCTTACGCCGCTCAGTGGCTGGGATAGGGTTGGTGTGGTTGAAAGCCCCTTTTGTGGCTGCGAAAGGGAGACTGGGGATGTGGGACAGCCAAGAGGCCCAAGGACTTGGTTGTAGCCGGCGAGTCCTTAAAGTGCTCCAGTGCTGAGTCTGCAGAGTCTCCAAAGAGCCTGTTGCAATTCAAGGGCATGTCAATGAGGGACGCCTGGACAGCCCCCAAAAAGCAAGATGTTTCCAGCCAGGCTGAGGGCTACCATTGACAAAGCTGCTCTGCCCAGTGAGTAGGTTGTGTTCAAGCCACAGCGGATAGTGAACTTCTCTGCGTCTGTAATTGCTTGGGAGAGAATGGCCACGGCCTCGTCCGGGACCATTGACAGCAATGCAAGGTTGGCAGAAGAAAACATTTTCTTTCCCAAACTGCCCAGCCTCTTGGACTCCCTGCCCGGGAGAGCAGCAGGGAGTGTGCCATGGGAAGTGGAGGCCTGTACCACCAAGCTCTCCTGGGTAGGGTTTTGGGTCCCCTGGAGTTGGGTGCTCGGCAAACGTCTTATTCACAGGATCCCCTGTGCTGGGTTTGGGCCAGGTCACCAGAAGGACATCGGTGAGGGAGTAGAGGTTCGGTGGAAGAGATTCTCGCTTGCAGCATCTCCATCAAGATGTTGGTCTTGAGGGCAACTGAAGGTTGAGGACCAAGCCACCATCCGCACCACCATTATGTATGTAGCTCCCTCCTCCATAGCCACGGTAAGGGGAGAAAGCATGCCATAATATAGTAACATATCCGGTCCATCTGGTCCACTGGCATCATATAGTTCCAAAAATCAATATTCTGATCATACTTGTATACTAAAGGGTCCTGCGATCCCTCCCATTCCTCCCAGAGGACTAGACCTTCAGAATAGGGCTCAGGCTCCGACCAAGAACACAGGGGTTCTGTCGACATGGCTCCAGCATACCACGTTGTCAGGGATCAGATAGGGCTGGCGCCGCCAGTGGGCGTGTGCGGCGCTGGGAGCATTGGCATAAGGGCCAGCGAAGATCATAGACGCACCACTGGTGATGTTGGATTCTTGACAGGATCCTTGGGGCCCATCGGAGCCGGGGCCCCAGCCGCGCGTGCCAATGTGGTGCTTATATAGGTGATCGGGCTGTCACTTGGAGTGGAGAAGTGTGCTCACTGGTTAGAGGAGGCATACCCGGAAGCAGAGGTCAGACCCGGGACCAGGGTTCAATTCCCGACGCGGCAGGGTCTGAGCCCAAGTGTCCACGGACTCGATAATTTTCACTTCGGTGCCTACTCGAATCACTGGTTCACACTCTGCAACTCTGGGCAATAGCTTGCTTAATCTCCACTACGGCCCCCGCGGCGGAATGCCTGGCTTTCACCTTGGGGATGCCCAGTACGGGTTATCTCACAGGGAAAAAGCCAGGACGGGTTCCCAATGGAAGCGCCGAGATGTCCAAGGGTAAGTCGTATTTACAACAAGGGGTGGTGAGGGACAGAGTCTCTGAATTAAGCAGAAAGCTCTCACCCAGTCAAGAGATCAGGGCTAGATCCAACACCGTTTTTTAGCTCACTGCACCATCCCAGTTTCAGAACCTGGCTGTATGCAAATTAGTCTGTTCCTGTCCCAGTGCATGATGGGAACAGGGCAGACCAAACTACAAAAGCCAATTCTTACACTGGGAAGGAAACAAGCTCCCGGGGACAGGTTTCTGGCATTACAGCCGTCTTCGGCCCGGTTTGCTTGAATCCTGATGGTGCAATGAGCAAGGGTCTCACATCTGAGAATACCCTTCCACGCTTAGGGTGGACAAAAATATTTACAACAAGGGGTGGTGAGGGACAGAGTCTCTGAATTAAGCAGAAAGCTCTCACCCAGTCAAGAGATCAGGGCTACATCCAACACCGTTTTTTAGCTCACTGCACCATCCCAGTTTCAGAACCTGGCTGTATGCAAATTAGTCTGTTCCTGTCCCAGTGCATGATGGGAACAGGGCAAACCAAACTACAAAAGCCAATTCTTACACTGGGAAGGAAACAAGCTCCCGGGGACCGGTTTCTGGCATTACAGCCGTCTTCGGCCCGGTTTGCTTGAATCCTGATGGTGCAATGAGCAAGGGTCTCACATCTGAGAATACCCTTCCACGCTTAGGGTGGACAAAAATATTTACAACAAGGGGTGGTGAGGGACAGAGTCTCTGAATTAAGCAGAAAGCTCTCACCCAGTCAAGAGATCAGGGCTAGATCCAACACCGTTTTTTAGCTCACTGCACCATCCCAGTTTCAGAACCTGGCTGTATGCAATTTAGTCTGTTCCTGTCCCAGTGCATGATGGGAACAGGGCAAACCAAACTACAAAAGCCAATTCTTACACTGGGAAGGAAACAAGCTCCCGGGGACCGGTTTCTGGCATTACAGCCGTCTTCGGCCCGGTTTGCTTGAATCCTGATGGTGCAATGAGCAAGGGTCTCACATCTGAGAATACCCTTCCACGCTTAGGGTGGACAAAAATATTTACAACAAGGGGTGGTGAGTGACAGAGTCTCTGAATTAAGCAGAAAGCTCTCACCCAGTCAAGAGATCAGGGCTAGATCCAACACCGTTTTTTAGCTCACTGCACCATCCCAGTTTCAGAACCTGGCTGTATGCAAGTTAGTCTGTTCCTGTCCCAGTGCATGATGGGAACAGGGCAAACCAAACTACAAAAGCCAATTCTTACACTGGGAAGGAAACAAGCTCCCGGGGACCGGTTTCTGGCATTACAGCCGTCTTCGGCCCGGTTTGCTTGAATCCTGATGGTGCAATGAGCAAGGGTCTCACATCTGAGAATACCCTTCCACGCTTAGGGTGGACAAAAATATTTACAACAAGGGGTGGTGAGGGACAGAGTCTCTGAATTAAGCCGAAAGCTCTCACCCAGTCAAGAGATCAGGGCTAGATCCAACACCGTTTTTTAGCTCACTGCACCATCCCAGTTTCAGAACCTGGCTGTATGCAAATTAGTCTGTTCCTGTCCCAGTGCATGATGGGAACAGGGCAAACCAAACTACAAAAGCCAATTCTTACACTGGGAAGGAAACAAGCTCCCGGGGACCGGTTTCTGGCATTACAGCCGTCTTCGGCCCGGTTTGCTTGAATCCTGATGGTGCAATGAGCAAGGGTCTCACATCTGAGAATACCCTTCCACGCTTAGGGTGGACAAAAATATTTACAACAAGGGGTGGTGAGGGACAGAGTCTCTGAATTAAGCAGAAAGCTCTCACCCAGTCAAGAGATCAGGGCTAGATCCAACACCGTTTTTTAGCTCACTGCACCATCCCAGTTTCAGAACCTGGCTGTATGCAAATTAGTCTGTTCCTGTCCCAGTGCATGATGGGAACAGGGCAAACCAAACTACAAAAGCCAATTCTTACACTGGGAAGGAAACAAGCTCCCGGGGACCGGTTTCTGGCATTACAGCCGTCTTCGGCCCGGTTTGCTTGAATCCTGATGGTGCAATGAGCAAGGGTCTCACATCTGAGAATACCCTTCCACGCTTAGGGTGGACAAAAATATTTACAACAAGGGGTGGTGAGGGACAGAGTCTCTGAATTAAGCAGAAAGCTCTCACCCAGTCAAGAGATCAGGGCTAGATCCAACACCGTTTTTTAGCTCACTGCACCATCCCAGTTTCAGAACCTGGCTGTATGCAAATTAGTCTGTTCCTGTCCCAGTGCATGATGGGAACAGGGCAAACCAAACTACAAAAGCCAATTCTTACACTGGGAAGGAAACAAGCTCCCGGGGACCGGTTTCTGGCATTACAGCCGTCTTCGGCCCGGTTTGCTTGAATCCTGATGGTGCAATGAGCAAGGGTCTCACATCTGAGAATACCCTTCCACGCTTAGGGTGGACAAAATTATTTACAACAAGGGGTGGTGAGGGACAGAGTCTCTGAATTAAGCAGAAAGCTCTCACCCAGTCAAGAGATCAGGGCTAGATCCAACACCGTTTTTTAGCTCACTGCACCATCCCAGTTTCAGAACCTGGCTGTATGCAAATTAGTCTGTTCCTGTCCCAGTGCATGATGGGAACAGGGCAAACCAAACTACAAAAGCCAATTCTTACACTGCTCCATCAGGATTCAAGCAAGCCGGGCCGAAGACGGCTGAAATGCCAGAAACCGGTCCCAGGGTAGCTTGTCTCCTTTCTGGTGAAGAATTGGCTTGGTAGTTTAGTCTGCCCTGTTCCCATGATGCACTGGGCCAGGGACAGACTGATTTGCATATAGCCAGGTTCTGAGCTGGGATGGGGCAGTGAGATAAATAACGGTGATGGATCAAGCCCTGATCTTTGGACTGGGTAAGAGTGGTCTGCTCAATTCAGACACTCTGTCCATCACCACCCCCTTTTCTGAATCGTTTTTGGCCACTATAGGTGTGGCAGGGTATACTCAGACATGAGTCCCTTTCTCACTGCTCCATCAGGATTCAAGCAAGCCGGGCCGAAGACGGCTGAAATGCCAAAAACCGGTCCCCGGTAGCTTGTCTCCTTTCTGGTGAAGAATTGGCTTGGTAGTTTAGTCTGCCCTGTTCCCATGATGCACTGGGCCAGGGACAGACTGATTTGCATATAGCCAGGTTCTGAGCTGGGATGGGGCAGTGAGATAAATAACGGTGATGGATCAAGCCCTGATCTTTGGACTGGGTAAGAGTGGTCTGCTCAATTCAGACACTCTGTCCATCACCACCCCCTTTTCTGAATCGTTTTTGGCCACTATAGGTGTGGCAGGGTATACTCAGACATGAGTCCCTTTCTCACTGCTCCATCAGGATTCAAGCAAGCCGGGCCGAAGACGGCTGAAATGCCAAAAACCGGTCCCCGGTAGCTTGTCTCCTTTCTGGTGAAGAATTGGCTTGGTAGTTTAGTCTGCCCTGTTCCCATGATGCACTGGGCCAGGGACAGACTGATTTGCATATAGCCAGGTTCTGAGCTGGGATGGGGCAGTGAGATAAATAACGGTGATGGATCAAGCCCTGATCTTTGGACTGGGTAAGAGTGGTCTGCTCAATTCAGACACTCTGTCCATCACCACCCCCTTTTCTGAATCGTTTTTGGCCACTATAGGTGTGGCAGGGTATACTCAGACATGAGTCCCTTTCTCACTGCTCCATCAGGATTCAAGCAAGCCGGGCCGAAGACGGCTGAAATGCCAGAAACCGGTCCCCGGTAGCTTGTCTCCTTTCTGGTGAAGAATTGGCTTGGTAGTTTAGTCTGCCCTGTTCCCATGATGCACTGGGCCAGGGACAGACTGATTTGCATATAGCCAGGTTCTGAGCTGGGATGGGGCAGTGAGATAAATAACGGTGATGGATCAAGCCCTGATCTTTGGACTGGGTAAGAGTGGTCTGCTCAATTCAGACACTCTGTCCATCACCACCCCCTTTTCTGAATCGTTTTTGGCCACTATAGGTGTGGCAGGGTATACTCAGACATGAGTCCCTTTCTCACTGCTCATCAGGATTCAAGCAAGCCGGGCCGAAGACGGCTGAAATGCCAGAAACCGGTCCCCGGTAGCTTGTCTCCTTTCTGGTGAAGAATTGGCATGGTAGTTTAGTCTGCCCTGTTCCCATGATGCACTGGGCCAGGGACAGACTGATTTGCATATAGCCAGGTTCTGAGCTGGGATGGGGCAGTGAGATAAATAACGGTGATGGATCAAGCCCTGATCTTTGGACTGGGTAAGAGTGGTCTGCTCAATTCAGACACTCTGTCCATCACCACCCCCTTTTCTGAATCGTTTTTGGCCACTATAGGTGTGGCAGGGTATACTCAGACATGAGTCCCTTTCTCACTGCTCCATCAGGATTCAAGCAAGCCGGGCCGAAGACGGCTGAAATGCCAGAAACCGGTCCCCGGTAGCTTGTCTCCTTTCTGGTGAAGAATTGGCTTGGTAGTTTAGTCTGCCCTGTTCCCATGATGCACTGGGCCAGGGACAGACTGATTTGCATATAGCCAGGTTCTGAGCTGGGATGGGGCAGTGAGATAAATAACGGTGATGGATCAAGCCCTGATCTTTGGACTGGGTAAGAGTGGTCTGCTCAATTCAGACACTCTGTCCATCACCACCCCCTTTTCTGAATCGTTTTTGGCCACTATAGGTGTGGCAGGGTATACTCAGACATGAGTCCCTTTCTCACTGCTCCATCAGGATTCAAGCAAGCCGGGCCGAAGACGGCTGAAATGCCAGAAACCGGTCCCCGGTAGCTTGACTCCTTTCTGGTGAAGAATTGGCTTGGTAGTTTAGTCTGCCCTGTTCCCATGATGCACTGGGCCAGGGACAGACTGCTTTGCATATAGCCAGGTTCTGAGCTGGGATGGGGCAGTGAGATAAATAACGGTGATGGATCAAGCCCTGATCTTTGGACTGGGTAAGAGTGGTCTGCTCAATTCAGACACTCTGTCCATCACCACCCCCTTTTCTGAATCGTTTTTGGCCACTATAGGTGTGGCAGGGTATACTCAGACATGAGTCCCTTTCTCACTGCTCCATCAGGATTCAAGCAAGCCGGGCCGAAGACGGCTGAAATGCCAGAAACCGGTCCCCGGTAGCTTGTCTCCTTTCTGGTGAAGAATTGGCTTGGTAGTTTAGTCTGCCCTGTTCCCATGATGCACTGGGCCAGGGACAGACTGATTTGCATATAGCCAGGTTCTGAGCTGGGATGGGGCAGTGAGATAAATAACGGTGATGGATCAAGCCCTGATCTTTGGACTGGGTAAGAGTGGTCTGCTCAATTCAGACACTCTGTCCATCACCACCCCCTTTTCTGAATCAAGGGTAAGTCGAGCGCTATATAAGAACACACATACATACATACATACTTTCAGCTCCAATAATGCCACATGGAGCAGAATTAGGCCACCTGCCAACACACAGGGATACTGTTCATGAAAAATCTTCCAGATCCAGTTTGATGGCTGGGGAAATTCAAAGGTAAGGAATCTACGGCTAGAAGTCTCAATTAGATATTATTTTCTTTCATTCAAGAAGTTGCGCTGTGATTGGTCAGGGAGCCGCACTAGAATTAGTGAGACATCACCACAAAGCTGCTCTGTCATTGGTTGGTTGCTGACAGAGCTGCGCTATGATGGGTGGAACTTTGACAGAGCTGCACTGCGATTGGTTCACTAGTTTGTTTTACATGGTTTTTTAGATCGATTTGAGCTTAAATAATGGGCTTTGTGTTGAAAAAACCTGACCCAAAAAGAGTGTTGTCGTTCTACCTTAATTGAACACGAGGGTTCCAGGGGGACGACCAATGCTTCATGGGGAATGTCGGAGCAAACAAAGGACGGGCCGTGCAGAAGCAGGTATCTCCAGACGTCTCGTGCTCTGTATCAAAATTTGCTACACTCCACTAGAGCAAAAGCTGCGGCCACTGCGTTAACACGCTGAGTTCTGGTCCTGGAAACATGCCAGGCAACTAAGTGGGCCTCCTTATACACGTTTACAAAGCACTACTGCCTAGACAGTGAGGTCTGCCTAGATAGACATTTTGCCCATTTGGTCTTACAGAACATCCTTGTATGGAATTGGTTCGCAGACCCTTCTCCAGTGATGGGATTGATTGCATATCTACTCTAAGGTAAGGAATCTGCGGCTAGAAGTCTATCAGATTAACAGGTTACGCCCCGATACAGACTTTATAGCTGCAGATTCCTTACCAACCAATCCATCCTCCCCGCTCTGTGAATGAATATCTAAGGGCAGGGCTGAGACCCTTTCAGATCCCTATTTTTCCATATCAGTGTTCTTTGTGGGCACCACCTCCTGGCGTGGAAGGCCAGTGAAAACAAAGCAGATGTCAGCGCGCTGGGGTGACACCTATTTAAGCACTGTCAATGTCACTTTCGGCATAGACAAGTGCACCATTTTCCGCTCTGTCCATTATCCGCATCACTGGAGAATTGCAAGGGGTACCATGCACCTCCTCAAGGATTCCTTGCTCAATCATTTTTTTCAAAAACTTGGTCAGTCTCTTAAAAGTTTGTATTGCTTAATTCCTGGTAAAATGGCATCAGATATTATTGTAATTTTTATTGGTTATACACCGTTTTTCAATATTTTCTTTTTGCCAGTGAAATCCTACACCTCTTTGTCAGCATGTCTTAAAACCAGAGGCACGCCATCTTTTGTTGAGGCTGGAAACATTTGAACTCTTTAATCTTGTGATTTGATTTTGAACACACAGTCCTCCTCTTGTGTTTCAATCGCATCGCCATCTGGTGTACATTAAATCACAATTCCTTTTGCAAAGCAAGTCCCTGCCCAACAAATTCACAGGACTTAAACCACACAAAACTTACTGATGTTTATCCTCCATTTGTCCTCTTTCAACTTGGACGACTACTGTAACCTGAATAACAATGTGTTTATTACTAATCCCTACAACTTGGTCTTCTCTTGCCGAGAAGGGTAGGTTTGAAACTTCCACAGAAAATACTGCAGATTGGGTAGCACCCATATCTAATAAAAAAAGTAAGCGAGGTGGTCTTACTTTGATATACCTGTAAGACTGTTCTGAAAAAGCAATGTTTCTCCCACTCGCAAACACCTTCATTGTGAATTATTCACTGAAGATAAGTGATAAGAATCGTTACTCAGAATCAGTGGATTTTGTTGATACCCTAGACAATATGGCATTTTGTTCTTTAAGTTTTGCTGCAGCACTTGGGCTGAAGGCATTGGTTTTTGATGATGCATAATCTCCACGGAAGTCGATTGGGTGGGCCGTGGACCAGGATTTGTTCTGCATTTGAGAAAGAAACTCATTCTCAATTCTATCGTGATTTTGTCTGAATTCCAGTTTCCAGTGCCCAACTTTACCGTAGAAGTGACAAGCAGTATTCTTCAACATTTTATCCTTTGTATTCATTCCAAAAATATTCACCATCATTCTTTTTTCCACAACCTTGCATTTGCACTGACCAATATCCCATTCTTACACCTTGCATCCGAGTCATTCCATTCACTTCAGCAATTCCAGATTGAATGTAATCCATGTCTGAACCTTTGAACTGATTTCAGGCATTCCTCTCAAATTGCCTTGTTTGAACAACCATCCACTTCTACTTGATTCTCTTCTGCTTCTGATCAAATCACTCACAACTGTGTTTTACCAGCTTCAAGGTCTCATCGATACTCTTTGTCTGCCAACACAATTGAAAGAGCTTGAAGTTCCAGAGTGGAACTTCAGGTACCACTTCGGAGCCCATATACGCCAATGTGCATGTGACACCAGCAAGATGCAGGAGGCTATGAGGCCTAGGAGCCTCAGAGTCAGTCTCACTGAAATTCAGAATAGAGGCTGAAACATCGGTATAATGGCCTGAACATCCGGGGCTCACTGTTCGGGAGGATAGGCTAGAAACTGCACACAGACCAGAATGGCTCAGAAAGGGAGAATCTGAGAGGGAGTCCTACCGTAGCAATGGAAGGGTCTAAAGGCAGACTCCGGTTGTGGTGGGTCCATGGATAGGCCCAAGGACCTGGCCATAGTTATGCTATGCCTAAAGTGCTAAAGGACTGAGTTTGCCTTCTCACCATAGAGGCAAGATCCATCAAGGAGCATGTCCATGAGCTAAGCTTAGACATCCCTGAGAAGCCAGCAGTTCTCAGCCAGGTGTGGCGTCTCAGTGCCAATAAAGATGAAATTGCTCTACCCAGTGAGTCGGTTGGGTAAAGTCCATATCTGATGGGGAACTTTGGTTTATCTTGCCTGTCCGCAAAAGGGAGTATGGATTGGGTCTCCTCCAAGATCATTGGCAACACTTGCACAACCGAATGTTAGTGTCAGCCCAAAAGGCACGCAGTGTTCACTGACATTTTTGGATTCCTTATCCAGTGGAGTGGTAGGGAACATGCCCGGATTGATCCTGGAAGTGGAGGCTTGGAACACCAAGCGCTCTGGGGTTGGGTGCTTGTTGTGGAAACTGGAGTCACAAGGAGTGGGGTGAGGGCGGCAAACTTTTATCCTGGGCATAAAAGCCCCTGTGCAGGGTTTGGACCAGGCCCAAAGGAGGATATCGGTCCTGAAGTAATTGAATGGTAGTAAAGGTTCTGAAGGGTCAGCTCCCGGCTGATATACCTCTGTCAAGACATTATTCTTGGCTGCCACTGTAGGCAACTGATGTTCCAGGACCTTAGCAGTCCTTTGCACAACCATTGTGAATGAGGCAACCTACTCTGTAGCCATGCAGAGAAGAGTATCTGGTGACGGGTCCAAATCACTAGTATCTGCCAGGTCCTCTTATCAGTTGTCCTCCCTGTCATGAAGGGAATAGTGGTACCCATAAGGGTCATCTTACTCCTCCCAATTGTCACCCTCACCCATTGCTGAGTGAGGAAGACAAGATAACCTAAGGCAGGTCTATAGCATGTAGCCTACTTACCTGAAGATCTGGTCCATGTCTCCATCAGTGCATCAGGATTACCCTCAACGAAATGAAGTTCTGTTGAGGCCTGTCCAGGTTGCAAGACCCTAGTCAGGGCATTAGTTTTGACCTAAATAGAAGCTTAAAGTCAATAACTTCGCCAGATGACTAAAGCGAAAGAGTGGCCAAAATGGCGAAGAGAGGGGACGCACTTTCAGGTCCCTAGGCTCTGGCACCTATGTACCCACATACAGCCTCAGCGCCTCCACCAATCAGGAGGTGAGAATGGCACCCGGTAGCCGGAGGGGGGTTTCCTCAAATCCTTCCGGGCCAGTGGCAGCTTTCCTGGGACAGACTGAGGCACCCACGTGGCTGGGGCCTGCGGGAGCACGAGTAGCGGACCGAGGCTGAGCTGGGAGTGGCAGTTCTGCCCCTACAGTGCGCCTCGGAGCGAGGGGCGTGATTTGGCTTAACTGGACATCCTGGCATGTGTCCACAGTTTCCCTCTGAGGGAAACTGTGGACACATGCCAGGCTAGAGACACCAATCCAGTGCATTTCCGCTGCCACCCGCTTCAGCTCTTCCAGGACCTCTCATCAATCACGCTTCAGAAGTGAAGGGAATTTCGTCCAGTGTCAGCCTTCCTTTGCAAACATAGCACAGCATATTCCTGGGGCCATCCTTTTTGCCTGGTCTTCACCTGGGAGGAGAAAACTTACCAATTGCACTCCATCAAGGTGGCCGTGTGGCGTGGCGGTGACAGGCCCTGGAGCCAGTCGGCAGACTCTATGGCGACAGAAATCTTGGGACAGAGGCCTCTCGAGATTGGATCCAGCTATGATGGCCCAGGAAGGAAGGTGGTTTTGGAGAGTCTTTGGGGATTCAACGTTGCAAGATGCCGGCTGAGGCAGAATCTCAACAACTGCCTATGTGCATGATAGACACTATCTGGGGCCGAGAGAGGGGGGCCCTCAATGGGGTCCATGGTGGCTAGTCACCTCAATTTATGTCTTCCTCTTGGAGTGGCTCAGGTCATCCTAGACGTCCCGTCCCTTCCTGGGACTTTCTTGTTTCTTCTTCTCGTGGTAGTTATGTACCAAGATTGGGTTGAACCGAGGGTTCCAGAGCTTGTTAATTTAGTGCCATACACACCCAGGGGTACCTTCCACACAATTGTAAAGCATGGGGGAGACAAGACGGGGAAGGGTATTCTAGCAAAGCCACAGACTCTATGGAGCCAGGTAATTCCTTGAAAGTGATCTCCCTGAATGTGAAGGGACTAATTAACCTGTCAAGAGGAGTGCCGTACTCTCGTATTTGGAGCACACCGGGGCGGATCTTTGCCTCCACCAGGAGACGCACCTTCTTGCAGGGGACTTGCATGTTCCCACACCAATTTTCCTCTTTGATGGGGGGTAAAGTGGCTGGGATAGCTATCCTGATTTCACAAAGGTTCCAGGGGTCGACTGGTCCTAAATTGTTGTAACTCAAGGGACATCTGCTGGTATATACAGTACCGATTTACAAAAGGGGGTGGTGATGAACAGAGTGTCTGAATTGAGCAGACCACTCTTACCCAGTCCAAAGATCAGGGCTTGATCCATCACCGTTATTTATCTCACTGCCCCATCCCAGCTCAGAACCTGGCTGTATGCAAATCAGTCTGTCCCTGGCCCAGTGCATCATGGGAACAGGGCAGACTAAACTACCAAGCCAATTCTTTACCAGAAAGGAGACAAGCTACCGGGGACCGGTTTCTGGCATTTCAGCCTCTTCGGCCCGGCTTGCTTGAATCCTGATGGAGCAGTGAGAAAGGGACTCATGTCTGAGTATACCCTGCCACACATATAGTGGCCAAAATCGATTTACAAAAGGGGGTGGTGATGAACAGAGTGTCTGAATTGAGCAGACCACTCTTACCCAGTCCAAAGATCAGGGCTTGATCCATCACCGTTATTTATCTCACTGCCCCATCCCAGCTCATAACCTGGCTATATGCAAATCAGTCTGTCCCTGGCCCAGTGCATCATGGGAACAGGGCAGACTAAACTACCAAGCCAATTCTTTACCAGAAAGGAGACAAGCTACCGGGGACCGGTTTCTGGCATTTCAGCCTCTTCGGCCCGGCTTGCTTGAATCCTGATGGAGCAGTGAGAAAGGGACTCATGTCTGAGTATACCCTGCCACACATATAGTGGCCAAAATCGATTTACAAAAGGGGGTGGTGATGAACAGAGTGTCTGAATTGAGCAGACCACTCTTACCCAGTCCAAAGATCAGGGCTTGATCCATCACCGTTATTTATCTCACTGCCCCATCCCAGCTCAGAACCTGGCTATATGCAAATCAGTCTGTCCCTGGCCCAGTGCATCATGGGAACAGGGCAGACTAAACTACCAAGCCAATTCTTTACCAGAAAGGAGACAAGCTACCGGGGACCGGTTTCTGGCATTTCAGCCTCTTCGGCCCGGCTTGCTTGAATCCTGATGGAGCAGTGAGAAAGGGACTCATGTCTGAGTATACCCTGCCACACATATAGTGGCCAAAATCGATTTACAAAAGGGGGTGGTGATGAACAGAGTGTCTGAATTGAGCAGACCACTCTTACCCAGTCCAAAGATCAGGGCTTGATCCATCACCGTTATTTATCTCACTGCCCCATCCCAGCTCAGAACCTGGCTATATGCAAATCAGTCTGTCCCTGGCCCAGTGCATCATGGGAACAGGGCAGACTAAACTACCAAGCCAATTCTTTACCAGAAAGGAGACAAGCTACCGGGGACCGGTTTCTGGCATTTCAGCCTCTTCGGCCCGGCTTGCTTGAATCCTGATGGAGCAGTGAGAAAGGGACTCATGTCTGAGTATACCCTGCCACACATATAGTGGCCAAAATCGATTTACAAAAGGGGGTGGTGATGAACAGAGTGTCTGAATTGAGCAGACCACTCTTACCCAGTCCAAAGATCAGGGCTTGATCCATCACCGTTATTTATCTCACTGCCCCATCCCAGCTCAGAACCTGGCTATATGCAAATCAGTCTGTCCCTGGCCCAGTGCATCATGGGAACAGGGCAGACTAAACTACCAAGCCAATTCTTTACCAGAAAGGAGACAAGCTACCGGGGACCGGTTTCTGGCATTTCAGCCTCTTCGGCCCGGCTTGCTTGAATCCTGATGGAGCAGTGAGAAAGGGACTCATGTCTGAGTATACCCTGCCACACATATAGTGGCCAAAATCGATTTACAAAAGGGGGTGGTGATGAACAGAGTGTCTGAATTGAGCAGACCACTCTTACCCAGTCCAAAGATCAGGGCTTGATCCATCACCGTTATTTATCTCACTGCCCCATCCCAGCTCAGAACCTGGCTATATGCAAATCAGTCTGTCCCTGGCCCAGTGCATCATGGGAACAGGGCAGACTAAACTACCAAGCCAATTCTTTACCAGAAAGGAGACAAGCTACCGGGGACCGGTTTCTGGCATTTCAGCCTCTTCGGCCCGGCTTGCTTGAATCCTGATGGAGCAGTGAGAAAGGGACTCATGTCTGAGTATACCCTGCCACACATATAGTGGCCAAAATCGATTTACAAAAGGGGGTGGTGATGAACAGAGTGTCTGAATTGAGCAGACCACTCTTACCCAGTCCAAAGATCAGGGCTTGATCCATCACCGTTATTTATCTCACTGCCCCATCCCAGCTCAGAACCTGGCTATATGCAAATCAGTCTGTCCCTGGCCCAGTGCATCATGGGAACAGGGCAGACTAAACTACCAAGCCAATTCTTTACCAGAAAGGAGACAAGCTACCGGGGACCGGTTTCTGGCATTTCAGCCTCTTCGGCCCGGCTTGCTTGAATCCTGATGGAGCAGTGAGAAAGGGACTCATGTCTGAGTATACCCTGCCACACATATAGTGGCCAAAATCGATTTACAAAAGGGGGTGGTGATGAACAGAGTGTCTGAATTGAGCAGACCACTCTTACCCAGTCCAAAGATCAGGGCTTGATCCATCACCGTTATTTATCTCACTGCCCCATCCCAGCTCAGAACCTGGCTATATGCAAATCAGTCTGTCCCTGGCCCAGTGCATCATGGGAACAGGGCAGACTAAACTACCAAGCCAATTCTTTACCAGAGAGGAGACAAGCTACCGGGGACCGGTTTCTGGCATTTCAGCCTCTTCGGCCCGGCTTGCTTGAATCCTGATGGAGCAGTGAGAAAGGGACTCATGTCTGAGTATACCCTGCCACACATATAGTGGCCAAAATCGATTTACAAAAGGGGGTGGTGATGAACAGAGTGTCTGAATTGAGCAGACCACTCTTACCCAGTCCAAAGATCAGGGCTTGATCCATCACCGTTATTTATCTCACTGCCCCATCCCAGCTCAGAACCTGGCTATATGCAAATCAGTCTGTCCCTGGCCCAGTGCATCATGGGAACAGGGCAGACTAAACTACCAAGCCAATTCTTTACCAGAAAGGAGACAAGCTACCGGGGACCGGTTTCTGGCATTTCAGCCTCTTCGGCCCGGCTTGCTTGAATCCTGATGGAGCAGTGAGAAAGGGACTCATGTCTGAGTATACCCTGCCACACATATAGTGGCCAAAATCGATTTACAAAAGGGGGTGGTGATGAACAGAGTGTCTGAATTGAGCAGACCACTCTTACCCAGTCCAAAGATCAGGGCTTGATCCATCACCGTTATTTATCTCACTGCCCCATCCCAGCTCAGAACCTGGCTATATGCAAATCAGTCTGTCCCTGGCCCAGTGCATCATGGGAACAGGGCAGACTAAACTACCAAGCCAATTCTTTACCAGAAAGGAGACAAGCTACCGGGGACCGGTTTCTGGCATTTCAGCCTCTTCGGCCCGGCTTGCTTGAATCCTGATGGAGCAGTGAGAAAGGGACTCATGTCTGAGTATACCCTGAGTATACCCTGCTGGATCTAGCCCTGATCTCTTGACTGGGTGAGAGCTTTCTGCTTAATTCAGAGACTCTGTCCCTCACCACCCCTTGTTGTAAATATTTTTGTCCACCCTAAGCGTGGAAGGGTATTCTCAGATGTGAGACCCTTGCTCATTGCACCATCAGGATTCAAGCAAACCGGGCCGAAGACGGCTGTAATGCCAGAAACCGGTCCCCGGGAGCTTGTTTCCTTCCCAGTGTAAGAATTGGCTTTTGTAGTTTGGTTTGCCCTGTTCCCATCATGCACTGGGACAGGAACAGACTAATTTGCATACAGCCAAGTTCTGAAACTGGGATGGTGCAGTGAGCTAAAAAACGGTGCTGGATCTAGCCCTGATCTCTTGACTGGGTGAGAGCTTTCTGCTTAATTCAGAGACTCTGTCCCTCACCACCCCTTGTTGTAAATATTTTTGTCCACCCTAAGCGTGGAAGGGTATTCTCAGATGTGAGACCCTTGCTCATTGCACCATCAGGATTCAAGCAAACCGGGCCGAAGACGGCTGTAATGCCAGAAACCGGTCCCCGGGAGCTTGTTTCCTTCCCAGTGTAAGAATTGGCTTTTGTAGTTTGGTTTGCCCTGTTCCCATCATGCACTGGGACAGGAACAGACTAATTTGCATACAGCCAAGTTCTGAAACTGGGATGGTGCAGTGAGCTAAAAAACGGTGCTGGATCTAGCCCTGATCTCTTGACTGGGTGAGAGCTTTCTGCTTAATTCAGAGACTCTGTCCCTCACCACCCCTTGTTGTAAATATAGGTATATACAGTACGGCTGGACACTTACCCGGGGTTAACTTCATGCTCCTAACCAGGGTCAGGAATACTTTCTTCAGGTGGAATTAGAAGATGTTCTCACTTCATAGGACATGAATTGTTCAGCCCTCAGGGAGGGTGGTGAAGGGGCATTCTCAGACGAGGGATTGGCTTGAATGCAGGAGGTGACTAGATTATTTCTTAGGTTCCCGTGACCTCCAGCTATTGCTCCAGACAGTGGAGATTGTACCAAGATCCATTTCTGACCACTCGGCCCTCCTTCTCGCGATTCAACCCCTCCCACACTGAGGAACCCTCCCCGGCGGTGGATGCTCAGGGAGACACTGCTGCAAAGGCTTGAGGTGGGGCGTCAAATGAAGAAAGCTATTAGTGATTATCTTGTCCTAAGTGACACCCCTAACATACCTGAATAAATCCTTTGGGATGTCCTGAAGGAGATCAGGGGGGATTTTATAGCACTCCAGGCAGCAGAAAACAAGCAGCGAAAGGCTAAGAGGGCGGAACTCCAGGACCGGGTCCATGAGCTGGAACCTATCCATCACCGCACAGGGGCTCCGAGGATCTGGCGCCAGGAAGCAACTGGTGGGCTTGGACCTAGATAGGGCAGAATATTTCCTCCTATGCCTAAAAGACTCCTACGTGAATGCGAACAAATGCGGGAGGCTCCTCGCTAGTAAGCTTCGAACCCAGAGACAGTCTACGAGAGTGGACTCCCTTCTGTCTGGAGAGGGGAACCTGGTTGAAGGGGATGCTCTGATAGCATCTCAGTCCAGAGAATTCTATGCAACTCTGTATTCGGAGCAGGTCCTTCCCCCACGACAGTCCGTTGCGATACCTCCGCAACTCTGCTATGACCCGACTGACTGACTGACACCCAAGCGGCTTCTCTTGACTGCCCAAACTAAATAGCAGAGGTTATTTCTGCCATATCCAGAGAGAAACCTCTTATGTCCCCGGGACCTGAAGGCTGCTCCTCTGGCCTCTATAAAGCCTTCTGCCCTGAACAGGCCCCTTCCTCACAAGGCTCTTCAACACTATAACGCGGCCAGCCTTCCACCTTTGATGCAAGAAGCGACCATAGTCGTCATCCCAAAGCCCGCGAAAAACAAACACTCTAGACGGTGGATGCAAAATTATTTATGGGGATCTTGGCAGCCCGCCTCAACCCCTTTATGCAGGGCCTCATAGCCCCTGCTCAGGCAGACACTATCCCGCAAAAAGCAGTGCTCAGATAATACCAGAAGGCACCTTCACATTATTGATAAAGTCATTCAGAGAAGGTGCCAGCATGCTGCTCTTGGTCGATGCTGAGACGGCATTCAACCATGTCCACTAGCCATATCTGGAGGCGACACTGAACCACTTCGGTGTTTTGGGGAACTGTTTGGATCTTGAGTCCTTAGCAGCTATAGGACCCCGGTTGTTTCCTTGGTGCAAGTGAATGGACAGGGCTCTGAGAGTTTCCAGATATGTCGGGGTACACAAGGTTGTCCGCTCTCACCCCTCCTTTGCGCAATATACATGGAACCTTTCATGTAAACAGTTAGATCAAAGGGGTTCCATTTGACAGGGAGCAGCATCGGATTAGTCTACTGCGAGATGATGTATTGGTCATGCTAAACAACCCCCATGAGAGCCTACCACACTTCCTAGAGGAGCTAGGGGAGTTCGGCAAGGATTCAGGATTTCACATGAACTTTCACAAGACACAACCCCTCACTATTTCGGTCCCGGTTACTACACTGGCTGCTTTAAAGCAAACCTATCTGATACACTGGGCAATGGAATCCATCCCGTATCTGGGAGTTCAACTATCCTTGACCCCAGAGAAAACGAATACTCTCAAATACCGGGAACTGATGAAGCGAATACAGGTCGAGCTGGATCATTGGCGGCATTACCTGCTGTCCCTACTAGGTGGAATTGCAGCCATGAAGATGGACACCCTTCCTAAGAGACTCTTTCTATTTCAGGCCTTGTCTCGGACCCCTCGGAGGGCAGGATCCCGGCCTTACAAGCTGCATTACACCACATTATATGGGCGGGCCAATGCCCCTGGGTGAGTAGGGAACGAAGCTGGCTCCCCCCCGCGGTGGCCGGACTCGGGATGCCATGCTTGCTCAATTATTTTCAGGCAACTCCGCTTCGTTATCGGGTTGAGTGGTCCAGAAAAGAGGTAGAAAAACCATGGCTGTTTATGGATAGAAAAGACAATTTTCAAACCTAAAAGCACATTCAGACCTCCGGTGTCACATAAGATGTTAGACAATTTTGAGGCTTTGATCAACAAGGATATCCTAAATCTATCGTTTCACACCAAAAAACAGGACAATCTCACAAAACATGAACGGAACATCATCAAATCATTAGTTAATGATTCTACCATTACGATGCAACCTGTGGACAAAGGGAGAGCAATTGTGGTCATGGACACACAGTACTACCAGTCCAAGGTTCATGCTCATGTTGACGACACTAATACATACACGAAACTGACATATGATCCTACAATGCAACTTCAGGATATGCTCAATAAACTGTTGACAGAAGCATTTGAAAATGACTGGATCAACAACCAAATCAAGTTATTTCTTACCACCAAGAACCCGCGTAGGCCTACAATTGACATGATCCCGAAAATGCACAAAGATGCTCAAGATCCACTTTCCGGCCCATCGTTTCGGGATGTGGCTCCATCTTTGATCCAGTTGGGAAATTTTGGGATTTCTATTAACAAAACTTCGTCCAGAGTTAGAGCACGTACCTCAAAGACACCACCCATTTTCTGCAAAAACTCTCTGCACTAGAGATTGATCCACACTCACCAAATCTATTATGCACTATTGTTGTGACTGCCCCTTGCACATCTATACCGCACGCAGCTGGATTGGAAGCTGTTGAATAGGCGCTTCTTCAGTCAGAACACATATCCTACAACTGCTCAAATGTTGCCTACACAACAGCTATTTTGAATTGCAACAACACTTTTACATACAATTAACGGGTACCTCCATGGGATTTTCAGGGGCCCCTTCGTACGCCAACATTTACATGTCTCTATATGAACATGATAACATCATGACCCATTTTACTTGGTGACAAAAAATCCTGTTATATTGCCGGTACATTGACAACCTTTTTTTTACTTTGGAATGATACAGAACAGTCACTAGTGGCAATGATTAACACCTTGAATGCAACAAATCCGCATATCCATCTGACTTACAACATACAGAAAGAGACCATCCATTTCTTGGATGTCCAGATACGTAAATCACTTTCTAATCAGTTTGACACAGTGGTTCATAACAAACCCACAGACCGGAACAGCACTTTGGCATGCTCCAGTTTCTACCCTAAGAGTTTGATTAAAAACTTGCCATACTCTCAATTCAGAAGGATACAGAGAATTTGCACAGATCCTGCTGTTAGTGCCAATAAACTAGATGAATACACACATCATTTTCAAGCACATGGCTATCTGGAATCTATTCTGCAGGATTGTCTGAGTAAGGCACTCACCAAACAACGCCATGAACTACTACAAAAACATTTATAGGGCGACAAAAGAATGGTATATGTGTCTAAATATTCCACTGTGTCACAGACTGTTAAAAAGATCATCATCAACCGTTGGGAAGTACTGCGAAGCAAAAATGAATGTAATGGTTTATTTCGGGGAGAAACACTTTTTGCGTACACCAAAGGAAAAAATTTACATACTCTGTTAGCTTCTCCACAAGCATCTCAGAACCAAGAAGAATTGTGTGGCACTAAAAAATTTAACAGTTGTGTCCATTGCAACAATGTGATCATTGGCGACACACTAACTCATCCTCTGTCAGGCAAAAAGATCAGGCTCAAACACACAAGTGATTGCAACACTTCTAATATACTTTATTGCATCAAATGCCCCTGTGGGAAAGCCTACGTGGGCAAAACAGACCGCAAACTCAAAGGTCGCATCACAGAACATAAAAGTAAAATTAGAACAAAAAGTACCACATCCAGCATAGCCACCCATTGGGATGAGGCCAAACATACCATATCTCAATTACGATTTCAAATCATTGAGCAACTGAATGTTAGACCCGGTCTGGACATTATTAAGATTTTGCTCCAAAGAGAAATCTTTTGGATCAAAACATTAGACACGAGGGTTCCCGCAGGTGTTAATGACCGACTTGACACGAGTTGTTTTTTATGAAGGTCTGTTTACCTACATTGTGTATAAACTGCAATTGTTAGTCCATCTAGGTGCACTTTTTGTGGAGGAGGACACTTGTAATTGTTCATACAGCCTGCACTTTATACTTCCATTTTATCCACACATTATTCAGACTCCCAATTCCTAATCTTTCTCTTAACTCTCCTTTTCATGCATCTTCACCCCCTATTTCTTTATGTTCCCCCTGGACTGTTCTGGTACCCCAATGGGTTTCTCTTTTGCGATAGTTCCTGATGTGTGGGGAGTGCAGGCTCAAGTTTGGTATGTGCGGACTAGTGTGATTAAATGCTGCACGATAATGTGTGCGGCTTTAATGTTTCTAGTGTGGAAGTGCCACTTCTAGAAGTTGGCCTGCCTGTGCAGTGAATGTGAATTGACTGTCTGGCTTGTGAATGGCTGGAGCTGGCTGGTGTGCCTGGCTCCAGGAGTCAGGATGGGTCTGCCCGGTGGTGAATGGAGAGATCTGCATGTTGATGGCAGGAAGGAGTGCACCGGGGACCTGAATAGGGCTGGACTTTCCCTCCACAATGCTGGCATATCTTTCAGAGTACTTTTTTGATGCAGGTTTTTCAACTTCGGTTTAATTTTATCCTCGGGCAGGGTTCCCCCTGTCCCTACAATATCTACACTCCCTGCATTTCCTTTTATATGAGTCATCGAGTATTCTCTTCTCTGGAGACCGTGTTGTAGTATTCTGTTTTTGAGTATTTTATGAGCATTTCGCAGCATCAGGATTTTTTCAAGGACCTTAGCTATTATTTCCTTTCCCCAGCATTATTTCCCTTTTTGGATCAGCTTTAGTTTCCATTTGCTCCAGTTCCCATTTAAGATGGCCGCCACAGGTTTCCCTGTTCAATCCTCTTTCTATCTTCATTTTGCGTATTATCACGGAGTCAGCAGGGGACTCCGCAAGTTTCAGCCTTCAGTCGTCAAGCTGTCAGCAGTGGTCCGCAGCGTTTTCGGCCGTGATTAGCACTCCTTCAGGTAAGCGTTCTCCGAGCTTGTATTACCGCGTGTTGGACTTGGCCCTTCTGGCAGGTTCACCCCTGAACTTTTTGCCTTTTAATGTTACATCATTATAGTGATTTCTGGTCTTTGCGCACTTTAGCACTGTGGCGCAGTGTAAAGTGTGTGCGCTCTCTGAGTGTGCGTGTGTGAGATTGGCCTGCCCTCCCATGGGAATGCATGGGGGATATGTGTGTCCATGGTAGTTCCTGATGTGTGGGGAGTGCAGGCTCAAGTTTGGTATGTGCGGACTAGTGTGATTAAATGCTGCACGATAATGTGTGTGGCTTTAATGTTTCTAGTGTGGAAGTGCCACTTCTAGAAGTTGGCCTGCCTGTGCAGTGAATGTGAATTGACTGTCTGGCTTGTGATTGGCTGGAGCTGGCTGGTGTGCCTGGCTCCAGGAGTCAGGATGGGTCTGCCCCGGTGGTGAATGGAGAGATATGCATGTTGATGGCAGGAAGGAGTGCACCTGGGACCTGAATAGGGCTGGACTTTCCCTCCACAATGCTGGCTCCACCCCCTGTGGTGTGTCTGATGTCTCTGACCCATCCTGTGAATAGGCAGAGGGGCTGAGCAAAACAAAGCGCTCAAGAACCATTTGCATCTGGTTCGCCCCTTGCCTGCACCTTTGACAACAAAGGATTTCTGTGTATAAAAGAGGCTGTGACCTCATGTTAAATGTTCCTGTTCCTGACTTGAATCTACCAGGGGTGTGCTGCTGGTGGGGCCCAGGTGGAACCGCCATGGTGGCTGCCTCCCTGCTGGAGGGCCCAGTGTACTGGCCCCTGGGCCCTGCCCTGCCCCTGGATGCCTGATTGACTCCCTGGACTTTGTACCCTTTGTTCTCTTCTTCCTGATCCTAACTTGAGGGGGGCCTGCTGCTGCTGCTGGGCACCAGGAGTGCCGCCACGGGGTACTACCTCCCTGCCTGGAGGGCCCTGTGAGCTGGCCCCTGAGCCCAGCCTTTGCCCCCCCCCTGCCTTCCTAAGGACCTTGTTCCTGAACTTGGTCCTGCAGCGCCTGGGAGCGCTTGATTTGCTGTAGGAGGCTCTCTGCAGCATCGCGCTGCTGGGGGAGAGAGAGGGATCCCCCCCTTGCTTCAGTTTTGGTGCAGGTGCCCACTCTGCATTTTGCCCGCATTGGTAGCCATCCTCGCGGTTGCCTACCCCGCTTTTTGCTCCGATTTGCGGCGCGGGTACCCACCCCGCTCATTTGCTGTTTTTCGACAACCCTAGCGGCGGGCTCACCCATCCAGGGACTTCGTGTGCCCAGAAGCGGGAGCCTAACCCCGCATTGCCCAGAGCTAAGGAAATTCACCGCCGCGGCTCGGGTGCCGGAGAGCGCCGAAACCGGAAGTCAGGCTGAGGATTGCCTGAGGTGGGGCGGGACTTCCGTTTGTCCGAAGGAAGTCCCACGCCCATGTGATCACCCCGGAAACAAAGAGAGAGACGTGCCGGAGAGCCCCGTTGTGCAGCTGAGGGGCAGAGAAGTGCTGCGGTCGCTGGCTGGGCTCCCGTTTTGTGAAGAGAGCCCCGCCACCTGAAGAGTAAGGTCCCGGCCGTCCGAGAAGTGCTGTTGTCCGCGAGGCTCCCTGAGTGAAGGGAGAGCCCCGCAGCCCAGGAGAAGAGCAGCCCAGGAGAAGAGCAGCCCAGGAGAAGAGCCTCCCCAGGAAGCAGCGCTGGAAGAGGAGCCACCGCCACTGGTCCCAGTGAGTGGGACTGTGGTGTACCACTTGTGGGGGGCTCCAGGCGCTCCGTAGTGCGGCTGGCCCAAGCGGAGTGACCCGGCCCATCTCCAGAGCGTGCCCGCCGTTGCTGCTCGCTCCAGCGTTTGGGGAGCATATTTTCAGAGCCCCGTGGCTCCAACATCTTCGGGGGCATTTCAGAGAGTAGAGCGGCCCCGGTTGGCAGTGGGGCGCTCCCCCAGTGTGGCGGCATTATTGTTTAGAGCCCACAAGGCTCCAAGGGGGCATTTTATATCTAGAGCCCGAGAGTCTCCAACGTATAGCCGCATTTTGTTGATTAGAGCCTGCGAGGCTCCCACATGTTTGGGGCACAGTTGGTTCAGAGCCCACGAGGCTCCCACGTTGTTTTTGGGCACTGTTGTTTATTAGAAGCCCAGCGGAGAGCCAGGAGGCACGCTCGTGCCAGGCTCAGTTCCCCAACTGCCCAGCACTTAGTGGGCAGCTGCATCATTTAGGCCCTTGCGCATTCTTCTTTGGTTGCCTGCGCAGCCAGCCCAGACATTCTGGACATTGGGCCTGTGAGCCCCTGAGAGGCCAAGTTGGCCTGGGGTCAGTTATGTGATTTTGGCGCACATGTGATTACTTGCCTAATGTGATTTATGCATAATATGCAATGCTTTTATGCCTATACCCCTAAATGTATTTTTAAGCTTAGGGGGTTGTTTTACCTAGTATAGTTATGCTAGTGAGTTCATGGTTCCCTGCATGATATATGCCTAAGGTGGTTACGATTGCGTAGGGTGTACTTACCTCTTACCAGTGGTTACTGGTTGTGTTCTACATTTGCTATTTGGTGCTACAATTATTCTATGTCCTAAGTGCTATTCCTACAAAGTGCTATTTCTACAAAGTGCTATTTCTACAAAGTGCTAGTTCTACCAAGTGCTTATTCCTGACAGTGGTCCATGTGGCCCTGTCCTGTGTATATAATCCCCTGTAAATTCTGCCTGTGCCAGTGGCACAGTGTAAATTGTCTGTTTATTATCTAATGTGTTTAGTATAATACAAAGGCTTTTTTTTTTATATAACCTTGTGTGGAGTTTCCTTTGTGGTGGGCCTTGGGTGTTGTTGCTGGGTGCGCGTGCAAACGCTTTACACATTGCCTCCGAGATAAGCCTGACTGCTCGTGCCAAGCTACCAAGGGGGTGAGCAGGGGTTATCTTTGGCCTGTAACTTCCTTGCACTGACTAGAGAGGTGGTTTCTGCCTGCCTGCCCATTTCTAACACCGTGTTTCATTTCACCGCATCCTTTCCATTTTTCTTACAATGGTCATCCGTTTTCCAGATACCGGTTACCTGATCACAGCATTAACATACGCTATTGAGCTCTGGGCACCTGCTCCCTTGAGACAGGGCTGAGTGTTCATTTCTTTGCTTGTGGTCGGTACCATCCCATTGTTTATTTTCTTTCCGCTTGTTCCCTTTTAGCCCATACATTTCAACACCAGAATACTGCTTCAAAGGGAACTCCGGTTTCCTTTTAGGTGAGCGTAGACTCTTTACCAGCGGCACTCCTACAGTTTTCACAGGTTTTCTTTTCTTACACTGTTATTTTAATTTTTTGCAATACCGGAGTTGGACTCCTTTATAGCCTGACACTTTGTGCCCAGCAAGGTACTTCCTGATACTTTGTTCGCAGTTTACACTGGCGTGCTTCACAACACGTTGTTTTTGCTGTTCTCTGTTCTGCACACCTTGTGAGACTTTAAGACGGTAAACACCCTTTCATCTACTTTTCTAGTCATATGTCTTTCAGGTCATTCACCCATCTGGTTCTCCATTTTCCTGTATATCACTAACTGTACACGGATGGACCTGTTTTTACAAACCACATATAATTTTAACACGGATGGATACCCCTGAACTCATGTATCCTTATCAATCTATGTAATGGCACCCACGTGTTGTCTTTAAAAATTTAAGCAGCAAGTCTATTTGTTATCGTAACATTGATGTTTCTGGTTACAGGTTACCCCTGACGAAGGGACGCCCCCAGTCCCGAAATGTATCTGGCTTTATTTTAAGCATTTTTGTATATTATTTCATGTATTGTTCATGATGCAATGACTACATGTTATGTTTACCAAACATAATGATGTATATTGATTCAACTATAAGCTTTCCTTGACATGACGATGATGTTC
The DNA here is from genome assembly GCF_964263255.1 of Lissotriton vulgaris. Taxonomy (NCBI): domain Eukaryota; kingdom Metazoa; phylum Chordata; class Amphibia; order Caudata; family Salamandridae; genus Lissotriton; species Lissotriton vulgaris. The sequence goes on from NC_141691.1 coordinate 1,604,328,577, forward strand.
AATCATGCATAAGATTATATAGTTTATTACAGTATTTGCATTGAAACACTGGTCTTATTTTTTTCTTACTTATTTTATTCATTTGATGATTGTAACTTTGATTCTTTGCCAAGGATTCTCCACTAACCCAGTGCACAGTGTATACTACCACGTTGGCTAGTAATTCTTTTTCTTGACCACAACGCTTGTACAGACAGCAAGCGTCACACTGTTGCACCACTGTTCCACCACTGTTCATAACTTGCATAATTATAAAACTACATATATTATAAAACGGTGCGCGCCTCCTTTCCCTTTACGCCTGTTTATGGATAGGGCAGTGGCCGGGACCACATTGGCGAAAGTTCAGTTTCTTCAGCATGCACATTGGGCGCCTAGCCTATATATTTCCCCAGTCAAGAGCGCCCTGCTGAAGGTGTGGGACTCGTGCCCTCAGAAAGGGAAGTTAATCACCTTTCCCTCTCGTCTAACGCTGGTGGTCGACAACCCCGCCTTTCCGCCCAGAGTCGGGTCAGCCTTTCGAGTTTTACGTGGAACGGACTACAGGACACTTCTTTGATAAGGATGGACCCCATTCCCTACGACAGTATCAAGAGGGACACTTTAGCCACTAGTTGCTACACAAGTCCGTCAGAAAGGGCACTAAGCGGCCACTTTTGCCATCCGAAAAATGTCTCCTGGGCAAATAAAATCAGACAAATGCCTCATTACCGAACTGTATGACCTGCTTCGGCCCGTACGGGCCGAGGACAAATCCTCTGCTCAGCGGCACTGGGTAGCGGGAATGGGGTGCCAGCTCTCTCGCAAGGAGTAGCACATCTTCTACAGAGGAAGACACTCTGTCTATTATTGATCTAGCACTGACACTGCGATAAAAATCACCACTTTTTGGTATTTAAACCTGTTAGGCTACATAGGGGAAATCCAACCCGCAGCGAGTGCTGTTGGCAACAATGTAGAGTGAAGAGCACACGCACCCACATCCTCTGGGATTGCCCAAAGATATCCTTTTTCTGGGATTCTGTCCTCGATGATATCGATACCCACTTCTACACTCAGCTCCCTCGGTTTCCATTTTACATCCTGTTAGGCCGTCACAACGATCTGTCTTATTTTCTTATATCAGGTAGTGGGCGCCAGATCAGCATAGCTTTAGGGGCGGCTCACCAGACTATTCTATTGCTTTGTGGAACCACCACCACACAGACACACCTAGGATGGCTCCAGCACCTTCGGTTCCTTCTAGGAATGGAGCAGGACACCCTTACCCTCTCAGCCTAGGACAGAACTCTCTGACAACCCTTTATAGCCTTGCTGTCCCGAGAATTCAGGGAGCTCACCTGCCCCGCTACTTATGATTATTTCGACTCGCAGACCTGGCCCCTGCTGTGGAAGCGGACGGTACTCAATGAGTAGCACTGTATCGAGACCCTAGTTTTGCATATTCACATGGCTACTGGTACTCGAGAAGGGAGGGGTGTTGGATGGGTGAAAATTTTGGTTTGAAAAGTTATGCTTCATATTGGTGCTTAAAGGGGGGCCGAGCCTCCAGTACTGACGAGTACTGACTAGTTTTTTACTGTATTGAGCTGAAGTTGTGACAATAAAAACGGATTTAAACCATAATGCGAAGAGGCCGATTCATCTATTGATGGTCTGGAATGGGAATTTAACACAGCATCAAGGGAGGTGTCCAACCTATTGATCTCTTGTAGGTCTACAAGAAGATTATCATCCTAGAAATGGGATGCTGCATCCCCGTCCTCTCCCTTGTCATAAACCAGGCCATGTTGACTATGTTCTGAAACCAGGCCAAAAAGATTCTGGAATGCTTGACGGTGACTCCTAAGCATTGGTAACATTTTGTCGCGGATCCGACGCCTCGCTGAAGTTCTGTTTGTTACCAGATTTGAACTTCCAGGTTTTCACTGCCCTTATCTGTCAGAGATAAAAGTGACCCTTTCCTGTAGTCACGTTGTAGCTGACACTAGGTAGCCCCTAAGCGTAAAGTGCCTTCCAGAAAAGGTGACAAAATAGGAAGAGGAAATAGAAAAGAGGAAGAGCCCACGTTAAAAAAATCCTCCTAGAAGACAATGACTCCAAACTATAGAAGAGACAGGCCAGGAAAGCTGGAAAAAGGTTGCTGCAGGAAGCGGTGAGGAAAATACAGGAGACCCAGAATACAGATGATGGACTTGGATAGGCAAAGAAATCCTAAGGAAAAGGAAATAGGTAATGAGGGCAGGAGCGAGAAACACTAGAACTGAAATACTCGAAGCACTACGACGAAAGGAGTAACCAGAAACTTCCCCTTAAATAGGGAAAGGACAAGGAGTCACCTTGAATTGAACCGCTTTCCCCAAGGTGTTTGGGAGGGACAGCCATTTTGGATTAGTGAGTATAAACCTTTCCTGAGGACTCAGTGAAGCAATCTGGGAAAGAGAAGTCTGGAGGACTAAGAACAACTGTGATTATTCCCAAGCATGTCCTGAGGAGAAGAATGCAGGACAGGGAAGCAGCACTGGCGGGACGGATGCCTTGAGGTAAGATTTATTAAGGAAGGCGGCAGCCCGGCTACACACTTACACTTCCTTCTGCCTGCTTCATTTTGCGTGGTCCATATACCCCCTCACCCCCAACAGCAGGATCCTCCTACTGATGGGGCCGGGTGGGGGAAGCTGCGCAGCAGCAACATGTCCCTCCAGAGGCAGGTGAATCTTGCTGGTATTTGCATGGGGGAAATTACTGCTGCAGCAGCACAACACATTCTATCTGAATCACAAGGGTGGACCAGTTTAGTCAGAAAAATTATACAATGCAACTTCTGTGTTGTGACACATTTGTCTCAGAGTTGAACAAAGCTATTGGGTCCTCAGGCATTGGCAGCATCAGAAGCAGCGTCAACATGGCAGGAACCTGTGTGAGTAGTGGCGCTGGGTTCAAAGACACGAATTGGGTGTGTCCTAGTGTTGGGACAGACCCTACAAGGTTGTAAAGACAGCATCACGGACAGACTCACTGGGGGTAAACGTGGCTAACTGCCAAAAATGGTGACCCCACAGTCTCAGAGCTCCAGGGACTGGATACAGACACTCACTTTTATCAAACACTGAAGGGGACATCCTGTATGAATAATGCATCTTGGGTGCCCCCCACCTATCATCATTAATACACCGGGCGATGCGTGCCACAAGTTTTGACTGGCGACTGCAGGAGCTCTGATATCATCAGGTCTGACCGGGTGGTGTTCCGCCCTGCTGCTAAGGGCCCGCAGCCTGAGGTGAACAGCTGCAACACTGACCATAGAGGGTGACGAGAAACAGCCCCCACCTGCCAGAGTCCTGCTGTGCCCTGCCAAACTGATTTGAGACGGCTGCTCCAAAGATGAGGCCCACTGGTACTGATGGAACGGGGACACAGATGGAGTGAGTTGGAGACTTGCTGAGTCTGTACCAAGTGCAAAAACAACAGTTGATGAACAGAATGCAGAACATTGTCATACATTCACCCCAGTACAGAGATCTGGGGCTAAATCCATCGTTTTTTTGCTCACCATGCCATTCCAGTTTGAGCCCAGCCATATGCAAATCAGTCTTGACCCTGTGCCCCATGGGAACAGTCCAGCCCGAACTGCCAAGCCAGGTCCTCCCTGGACTAGAAACAAGCATCCTAGGACCGGTTTGGGGCTTTCAGCCCTCAGCCTGGATAGCTTGATTCCAGTGGCATGGAGAGCACGCGACTCACGTCTGACTGAGCATACCAGTCCCACTCAGGGTGACAAATGCAAAAACAGTTGATGGACAGAATGCAGAACCATGTCATACATTCAACCCAATACAGAGATCTGGGCCTAAATCCATTGTTTTTTGCTCACCATGCCATTCTAGTTTGAACCCAGCCATAAGCAAATCAGTCTTCACCGTGCGCCCCATGGGAACAGTCCAGCCCGAACTCCCAAGCCAGATCCTCCCTGGACTAGAAACAAGCATGCTAGGACCGGTTTCGAGCTTTCAGCCCTCATCAGCCAGACTAACTTGATTTCAGTGGCATGGAGAGCACGGGACTCACGTCTGAGCATACCCGTCCCACTCTGGGTGACGAATGCAAAAAGTTGATGGACAGAATGCAGAACAATGTCATACATTCACCCCAGTACAGAGATCTAGGCCTAAATCCATAGTTCTTTTGCTCACCATGCTATTCCAGTGGGAACCCAGCCATACGCAAATCAGTCTTGACCCTGTGCCCCATGGGAACAGTCCAGCCCAGACTCCCAAGCCAGGTCCTCCCTGGACTAGAAACAAGTATCCTAGGACCGGTTTCGGGATTTCAGCCCTCATCAGCCAGGATAGCTTGAGTCCAGTGGCATGGAGAGCACGGGACTCACGTCTGAGCATACCCGTCCCACGCAGGGTGACAAATGCAAAAACAACAGTTGATGGACAGAATCCAGAACAATGTCACACATTCACCCCAGTACAGAGAGATCTGGGCCTAAATCCATTGCGTTTTTCCTCACCACGCCATTCCAGTTTGAACCCAGCCACATGCAAATCAGTCTTGACCCTGTGCCCCATGGGAACAGTCCAGCCCGAACTGCCAAGCCAGGTCCTCCTTGGACTAGAAACAAGCATCCTAGGACCGGTTTCGGACTTTCAGCCCTCATCAGCCAGGATAGCTTGATTCCAGTGACTCAAGCGCTCCGTCCATCATCCCCTTTGGTATCGCTTTGTTCGCCCTAAGTAGGCAGGGTATGCCCAGACGTGGGTCCCTTGCTCACTCTGCCACTGGATTCAAGATAGCCTGGCTGATGAGGGTTATGAACCCGAAACCGGTCCCAGGATGCTTGTTTCCGGTCCTGGGAAGACATGGCTTGGCAGTTCGGGCTGGACTGTTCCCATGAGGCGCAGGGTCAGACTGATTTGCATATGGCCATGTCTGAACTGGGGTGGTGGAGTGAGCTAAATAATGATGATGGATTAAACCCAGGTCAATTGACTGGGGGTGAGTGTTTGATTTGCTCAAGCGCTCCGTCCATCATCCCTTTTGGTGTCGCTGAGTCTGTACCAAGGGCTGCAGACTGGGAGCCCTACTACGCAGTGATGTGGACACGGCCACACTCCGCCAAGCCTGCAATGACCTGCAAAGGCTGGGGCAGTCAGAGAAGAGGGCACACACTGATCGCCACAATGTGCCTTGCCTGATTGGGCCACCGGCAGTCGCAGAGCATGGCACAACGCAGAACTGCAACGCTCTTCTGAGGAAACCATGGAGAGGTGGGAGAAGGGGTCCTGGGCGCGGCTGCGACCTCGTTGAACTTAGCATCATTATGTATGGGGCCCAATTGAAAATGGCACGCCGGCACCCATTGAAGACTGGTAACCTTGCCCCCACAAACCTCCTGGGGCAGCACCAACGCAGTCAACCTATGCAGCAGAGCTGCACTTGTTTTCTCTGTGCCCTGACCTACCGGACTTGCTCAATGAATACCCTACTGGCACTAGGACGAGGAGAGGCCTAGCATAACTAAATAATACCCATTGACCAATTATACCGTTTGTGGAATACCCAGTGAGACTGGAACAGACCAACTTTTCAGTGGGTGTACAGCTTCTCTTCTCCTGGCACAATGTCTGCCACAGAAATGGCATGGATGACCACATGGGCGACAGTCTTGCTGCCTGTACCAGTGATCAGCCCCAGTGGAAACAAACTTGTGCCACTACTTCCCCTCTTCCCCTCCACGAGGCTGGGAATGTCTATTGCCTCATACACCCAGATCAGGGGTGCTGTAGTGGACACTGTAAATGATTCCTAGAGAGTCTCCTATGCTAGAGTCATACAGCTACTATTGAATAATCTCTCCTTCACGGTCTCCTCGCCTGCTGGACTGCGGAGGTGCGCTGTCGCACCGAAGTCTGAAGTAGGCCTACCCATAACAGCGCAATTCCGCCATACTACTGCTGGCGCAAACTATGCCATAGTGAAAAACAGCAAGGCCCCTCCCCCCATTCCACCATCTGCTGATACTGAGCGCTGGGCAATATGGGCTCCACCAGAATCAAAAGCACAGAGCCCCCGGAACACTCCCGCTCCCAATAAGACCCATTAGGGTGCTCCTCCGTAGTGGCACCAAAAGATTGCATTCCACCTACACGAGCCAGTCCCCACTGGAAAAATTAGATGTCATTCTACAGGAGATACTTACTTCCAGAGTGGCCATTGAACAGTGCCTAGGTGTGATCACTACAGATATCAGTCTCCTCAAAGGTGACCATAGAAAGCTAGCTGAGAATCAAAACTAACAAAGTGACCCTCTCCTCATTAAGATCCTGGCAGAAGGAACAGACAGCCACCATAGCACTCCTTCAACGTCACGTTGACATGCTACAGGAATGTGCAGAGTCTGCTGAAGGGTGGGCATGCCATAATAATGTCAGCCTCATTGGAATGCCAGAAGAGAGTGAGGGCCCCAACACCTAACAGAATATGGAGGACTGGCTCCAGAGCGTGTGGTGCCAACCGGCTTGTCAGACTGATTTATTTAAGGGCACACCAATTCCCAGCAAAGAGGCCGCCTCTGGACTTCAACCATACTCATAACGACCACCCTGGAAACAATGCCGGGAGCCACTCCATCGAGCACACAAGAGTGCAGCTCCATCCCCTCAACTGGTCCTGGAGGGCCAAAGTGCTGCAGCCATATCAGCAACTCCTCTTTGGGATACCCAACCATACACCAGCTCCACCTCATCACTGGGCAACGCCTTGGATTCTGCGTCTGGGGCAGCTCGGCGCAGTTTTCGTCTATCGCCCCACAGACTGCAAATGGCCTCCTAGGCTGAGAACTTTAAGTACTGTTGCCCTGGCAGACTACCTTCGACCAGGTGTGGGAGACATGGGGTATCACCTCCTTTAGGGACCAATGACATCTAAGTGGCCCCCTCCATGTGTGAAGAGACACTGCTGCTTGTATGCTGTTGAACTACTAGCTATATATATCAATCAATCAATCACGTCATTTGAATAGCGCACTACTCACCCGGGAGGGTCTCAAGGCGCTGGGGGAGGGGAAAGATACTGCTCGAACAGCCAGGTCTTGAGCTGCTTCCTGAAGGCGAGATATACCACATCCAAATCAGTATAGGTACTATTATAATGGACCACTTATACTTGTCGCTGCCTCTTCAGAACTCTTACCCCTGTGTAATATACCCTGCCAGTACTAGATGTTGGAGATCCGTGCCCAGGCGGATGCCAGCACCTTGATGGGCTAACCGTTCCTACCGAGACACGTCCGCAGGCAAAACACCATGTATTCCATGAGCGACACATTATGTTGGCTTCATGTTTTTCTCACAGTTCTGGTCGAATGAGTATCTATCGCTGGACCTTGTATTAGGGTTTGTTTATGGTTATACAACATTGTCACACAAGGCTTATGTTCATAATGCTATCACTTGCCAGATCATGTACTAATTCCCATACTTGTTCATATTAAGTGAAAATGGCTGCTGCACACAAATATAATATGATCACTTAGATTGGTCACACCCCCCGGGCCGAGCTCTGTTTCGGTGTAACAAGCCAAGGCCCTGCAACAACGGCTGTAGGGTGTGAACCTGTCAGATGCTAGGTTAAGTCAGAACGAGGGCTTCCATGAATACTCATTTTACTTCCCCGCCACACGAGCTACATGCACACCTCAAAAGAATCCTATGCACCAACTCACTTCAGACTGTGAACCAAGCAAGATACCTGGGGAAAACACTATCAGACCCTAATCCATTAGAGGTTGCTCTATTATTGGGCTGGGTGCCATCTCCCCTTCCTACATGGTACTTGCAACCTCAGCTATTTGAAGATGTGGTGTTTTGAGAAACGTTAGCCAACATAAATGACTATTTTGCTGAAAATTCCAACACTGCAAACTATTAGTGGACTGTGAGGTGTTCAAGCTAGTTGTGCGAGGGACATCAAAAGGTGTAGTCGTGGGAGCCCGTAAAACAGTTCTCCGTGATCTTACCCATCTAGTGGAAAGCCTAGGCTCCTTGGAAAGTGCCAGAGCAGAAAATTAGATACATGTGCTAAAGTTATAATAAGACAGGATTGAATATGCGGAGTTCCTTGAACGCTTGAGCGTTGACTTTAGAAACTATAGGCAGAAGACCTACACTGAGGCAGATAAACCAAGTACATTATTAGTCCGTATGATCAGGTCAATGCCCCACCTACACCTATCTTTACCATAACCACACCTTACAACAACCAGGTTGCCACCCAATGGGAGATTAACAGCATTCCGTGATTTATATGGTACCCTATATTCAGTTCTCCCTCCCCCATGACTATTCACTCCTTTCAGGAATGTTTGGCACTGCCCTAAGTATTGGCCATGGACAGGGAGACATTGGGAGCCCCCACAGAGAAATTTGAGAGTCCAAAAAACAAATTTTTCTCAATAAAACACCTGGACTGGACAGCTCCCTGTAAAGTTCCCACAATTGGAGCAATTTTATAAGATCTCTCTAAAAGAAGGCAGGTTGCCCACACCACTAAACAGGCATTGGTTACTTCTCTATTAAAACCTGGCAAGACCTGATTGACATGTTCTCATATAGACCTCTATCATTACTCAATGTCGAAAATAAAATCCTAAGTAAGGTCCTGGCCCCTGGCTGCTCCCCTTGCTCTAACACACAGGTCAGTGCAGCTTTGTCCCAAACCGCAACACTTCACACAACATAGGCCGTTTACACCTGATCATACAGCCCAAGACCACTATCCGAGGGCAAGATGTCTCTCTTTAGATCTCCGGCAGGCCATTGATACATTAGGCTGGGATTTTATGATTGCTACCCTGGAGGGTTTTGATATCCACCCTACTTTTAAACGCTGGGTACAATTACTATATGCTTCACCCACAGCAAGGGCACAGACTGGTCAACACATCTCTGATTCATACTCTATATTTTTTGGCAACAGACAAGGATGTCCGCTATTACTGTTACTTTTTGTACTAGCAGTATAACCTTTGACACAGCAGACTAGGCAGGAGGCCCAGGATTAGGGTACCCCTATCGGACCCACGACTCAGGTGATATCATTACATGCCAATATAGGATAATGTATATGAAAGATTTCCAAAGGAATCTGGCCAAGACTGCCAGGATATTTTCTACGTTTGCGACACACTCCGGCCTCTGTCTTTATATTGACAAATCCTATGCTTTCTCAAATATTAGACAATTTCTACCTTTAAGCTAGGTGAATATTCAAGTGGCGCCCCAGACTTTTCTATTTAGGGATGCAGGTTTACTGCGAGGCACTGGATTTACTGAAAGGAAATTTCTTGAAGGCAATAACATTTCTCAAATGACAGATCAGTTTCTGGGTTACATTACCACTATCGGTGACGGGTCATGTAGCCCTTGCCAAGATGGTTATGTTGCCTCACCTACATTACCACTTAGTAAACTTACCAGCACTTAACCCTGCCCGGATCTTTCAGTTACTGAATACCTTACTGACTTGGCATGAGGTAGTGGACGACGCAGGATTAATTGACCCAAACTGCAGCTGCCACCCGATAAGGGAGGGGTCGGGCTCCAGGTTTTAAATCCTACTGGCTGACTGCACACAACCTTACAGAGATCGGTTACACAAATATCATACTAGACCAGGGCGAACCACACAGTCTGATCTGCCAGAGTTCTACCGCATAACCTTCTGGCCCCCTTCTTCTGTAAATCACCCTTGCATATTGGAAGATGGCCCTGCACTATACTGCTTCGTGAGTGCCTTACGCCCCAAACAAACTCCTGCTTTGCCTCCCCATGATATCGAAGATTCTCACTGCGAAGAAGCTACATGCTGCTAGTTAAAGGGAAAATTTACAATGGTTGGGGCACTTTTTGAGGACGGCACTCTCCTGAATCATTTAGACCTTACACACTCACACCAAGGCCATCCACGGTTTAACACATGCCAGTGTTACACACTATATAAGACACCATTGGGAGCCAAACAGATGCTGAACAATCTACACACAAATGTATACAGGAAATGAGCACAATAGGTTATGGTAGACATCTAGTCAGCTGGTTATACTGAGGGCTCTGTTGATCTGCTTAACCTGCTTACAGGCTAAATGGGAAGAGGAACTTGCCTGAGGACTCCAAGATGAAGAATGGGCTTTCTTCTTGAACATCCTAAAAGAATCGCCAGCAACTCCCACTTCAAAATTATCCAGCTCTCTACATTGCATCAGGCCTATCTCATGCTGCATAGACTCCACTCGATGTTTCCCACTGTATGTCCTACATGTCCCTGGTGTTCGGCCTAGGACACCACTCTACTGCATATGTTGTGGGCCTGTCCCTCATTGTCCTCTTACTTAGTCCTACCAAAGGATTTTGAAAGTGACAAGGATCTTTGGGGGAACAGCCTCAAGAGAGGGAGTGGATCTACACCCTTGACTTCGACCAGGGCATACGTGCCTTTCTTCTGTGTTTTGCAACGCTGTGTTTGACTTCATGATCCTGGATCACCTTGGGGTTCATCAGGGCACTTTTGACGCCGGTCTTGGTGTCGTGGTACAACCCTAGACACCAGAGACATACATTGTGGAGATAGGTCAGAGACATCTGTTTGTGACAATCTTTACAAGGCTCAACCCCTCAGTTTACAAAGGGACTATGTCCCTTGCACACTGGAAAAGGAATTTTGAAATAATAACTTTGTCAGAGACAAGGTAGTTTGAGAGTGAGCTCCAGATCCTCATCTGAAGGTGCGGAAAGAAAGGCACTGATGTCAGCGCATAGGGGTGGTGATTAAATGTGACTGAAGTCAATCCCAGGACGGGACAAAGCAGACTAAGACCCGCAGAAAGCCACCTGCTGGCACACATGAGTAATATTCAGAAACATCTTGCGATCCAATCTGGTGCCTGGGGTATTCACCTGGTAAGGAATCTGTGGTTGGAAGTATCCATCCGAAACGCTTTCTATTTAGACGATTAGCCAATTCAATCTTGTTCTATCTTCTAAAGCAGTAAGAAAACAAAAGCACTTAGGCGAACAAAAAGAAGCCCAAAAAGGATAGTTTGACGCATTTGCCTTGCTGTTGCCTAATATAGTTGTGCAAGACAGAGGTACTCCTAATATAAAACAATAATGAATTATCCTTAAATCCCAATGCTACCCCATTTGATCCTATGTTCCTTGCAACACCGTTTCCGGTGCAAATACTTTGTGAGGCTATGGTAACTGAACCAGAGGGCTGTTTATAATGATTATTCACATATTTTTCCCCCCATCTTGTTTTATTTTTATAAATCAAGCCATACTGATTTTTGTGTGTTGCACTTAGTTACATTCAAAGATGTTCACCTGGTGCAATTCCTGCAACACAGCAGGGAGCCTCTTAACCCATCTCAAGCAAATAATGCATTTGAATTACCCTGGTCTGATTAATTAGGCTGTAAAAACTGAACTGAAAAAAATAAAGAAGAGATTCGAACCAACACCCTGGAGCCTTACCCCTGCTATGATTCAACTGAAAAATAGCTCCATAATAGATATTAATCCTTGTATATTTAAGCCACAGTCTATAGCTAGACAATTCTCTTCCTGAATTCATTAAAGGACAAACTTTCTGTTTGGTTGTTTCATGTACAGAGGTTTCTTGGAGGATTATGCAGTACACATTTGCTTCCTTCGTCGTAATTACTAGCATTTCTAGCCTAAATAAAAAACAATTACAGTGAATATTCACAACTAAAGTAATCTTTGATAATGGCACAACCTGCCCCTTGGATTCGTCTGTCTATTTACTTAAGTATTGTTGCCATAATAATCGATTGTGTTCTCTGTATGGGAAAGCTGACAACCATTTTAAGGACTGGCTATTTACATCCATTACTATCGCGATTATTTAAAAGTCAGTGAATTCGGTAAACTTTTCAGGATTTAGTATTTGTAGCTTACACCTCTAACAACCCACACCACCATATAATAATTTGATATCTAAAAGATTTTAATAAGTACCAAAATTTAAAAAGACAACTATGGAGAATGGATAATGTTATAGCTAGTTGGTGGCATTCTATTGAAACCACTCTAAATAAATGTTGCATATGCAGTTTTGATCTAGTGATGCTAGGGCCCTGGGCAAAGAGGTCCCCACCTGGGCAAAGAGATCCCCAAAAAGCCTATTCCCATAGTTGAAATTTGGCAATCTTATTTCATGAATATTTATCAAGAGTCAAAAGATTTCTCTACTTTACCCAGTACCGCTATATATAGCTCTTGATCAAACACCACCTGAAATGATCACTTAGATCACCAATTATATAAACCATTCCTGGGCCCAAAGCCCTGAAGGAGTTCCAATCATGGTTCTAAAATCAACTTCTTTAATCCGGGCTGCCCTGTTACCGTCTCTTTCATTCTTGCCTTATTATTAACGAATGCAAGATTCATGGAAGGGTAGACATTGTATTCCAAAATTTAAAAAGAAAACATGACCAACCCCCTACATTTGTGACCCATTGGACTTTTGGGTGCAACAAGGAACATATCTGCTTTTTCTAAATCATGTAGAATTGGGTACATAATAAACTGTCATGTTCAAAAATTGTAACTAAGGCACAAAAACCATGACACTGCAGCAACACCTTCCTGAAATGGAATAAGAGGGAACAACTGCCAACTAGCCCTTATGGACTGGGGAAATACAAAAGTTATTTGCTCAGTGTTTCTCCTTGAGGATATTGCTCCTTTGGTAATGTGTGGAGGATTATTACTGGCCACATAATTGCTCCAAAGTTTATGTACTAGCCTTACCTTCCTTTAGGAATGATTTAATTCTATTGTATTTCTAATTATGTTCCACTCGTGCAGTACTTTTGAAATTGAACATATTTACAATAAAAGGAGTTGACTGAAAAATGTACTTGCCCTTCAGTAACGCTCTTTCTGATAAATACTCTAAAATCCCCAGGAACCAGTCAGAGTCTGGAAGGTTTAAACAGCATTAATGCTGCATGGCAGTAGATGGTGTTGTGGCACCAACTTCATTCAGCCATGAAAGTGGCAAAAAGATCTCCACAATAAACAAACCCTTCATGCTGACGTTGGTTTCTTTCTTGACTACGATCGCATCCTCAGACACTAGAGCCCAACAACAACCAGTGACACCAGTGTGCAGATTACTAGATTGGAACATTTATATATTGAATAGGAGACTACCTCAGATCAAAACGTCCTGTGGCCATGCCCTTACCAGTGGACCGGACTGTTGAGGCAGTAGTGCTTCGTGAACATGTGTCCCGACACCCACATTATGACCTCACAGATGTCAAGTACAGACAGTCTGCCTGTGAGTGCAGCTGTAGCAACCTAGGCATTTAAAATGCTCCTTGCCCATCTTCAACCACAAGTAGCATTTGTTGGAATACAAGATGGGTACATCTAAGTAGGTGTACTCCAGGATCAAAGCCACAATTCAGTCAGACAGACCTGGGCCAGAGTAAGCATCTTGAATTTATCCTTTTTAAGTCTCGGCCTGCGTAGGCTGCACTTGCGCAGTCTCGCCGGCGAGATCTTAAGTTTTAGAGTGTGAGGCTTGAACCCGCCCCTCTTCTCCATTGGCTGGCTTCCTAAACGGAGGCCAGCCATTGTGAAGAGAGGCGTCTGTCTGTTTAAGCCCCGTCTTTTTGGGATTCGGGCGGGGGGGCGTGTTTTTTCATGTTCTTTCTCTCCTCTTCCCATTGGCTGGAATTCCAGCCAATGGGAAGAGGAAAGAAAAACTCGCACCCCAGTCGGAAAATGATGGGGCCTTTCTCCGAGGCATTTCTGTATGACCTCGGAGAAACATTGCGGTGTGGAGCACTCCTCTCTTGTTTTTAACTGAACATTATGTGCTTTCTTTGTAAACTTCTCCATCTCTCTGTGGCCGTTTCAGCCTCGGCTTGTGCTGTTTCTAGTTCGGATCTCTGCACTTCCCTCAGTATGTGGCAATTTCAGTCCAAAACTCTTTACTTCACACACTCCTGAATTTCCCCTGGTCGGCTGTATTTACATGTAGCTCACCTCCATTTCCACCAGACTGCGGTATTTTCAGCTCATATACCAGCAGTGCCCCCGGTCGGTGGCATTTCCAGCTAGGGCCTTGGGTATTGCTAGGTAAGATGGCCGCCGTTGCCTCTCTTTGAGGTGGCCTCAAGCAGATCTCCTCAGTGCCTGGTATTTCCAGTCCGGGTCTCTGTGTTCCTCTACTGTCCTCACCTTCTCAACCCCCCCCCCCCATGGGTGCCTTCAAAGGGATGCCCTATGTTTGCTCTTTGGCGTATTAGGCGCTATCTCTGAAGATCGGGCACATCGAGGCCCCCGCGGAGCCCAGCCGCGGTGCCAGCACCAAGGGCTGGTAACAGCTGGCAGGGCCCGGCGAGGAGGCACATGAGCCTTTAACATAACAACACCGCAGAGTCGCCCGTCACCCCTCACCTGCCCCCACCATCCTTATGGTTCCGCTAATTACCTGCGTCCTCTGTTCTTTCTCACTACGTCAAATCCTTTGTCTGGTATCATCACCTCTGCCCCTAATCATTTCTCCTTCGCCCGTTCCACCACTTTCTTTGCCTTCCTTACCGCACCCCGTACCACTTTTTCTGTATAAAATTTTTCTATCCCACTTATGTCTTTTTACCCTTCTCGTTCCTTTCCCTGCAGCTTTACTTCTGCTTCTTTCTTCCCCCAATCATGCACTTTTTCCATCCTTTCTTTATCCTGTACCTTTACCCCTCGCCCCCAGTATTTTGCAGTTTCCACTTTTCATATACCTTCTGTTTTTTCCTCTCGGGCCTGCCCGCTTTCCCGCCTCTTGTGCACAGCATTTCCAAACAAGTATTTGTGAATTAAGTATTTTGAACAGTCCTGCTGTACGTGGTGTCGTGTTGGTGATACTGAGAAACTGGACATCTCGACATCAAGCTTGGCAAAAAGCTTTTACAGGGCCCAGGCATAAAAAAACTACACGAGATGCCCACTTCTACCGCACGGTGTGTAGGAACGACACACTTTCCGCATGTGTGTGGCTCTGTCTGTGTGTGTTTTCGTGGCTCTGTCTGTGTGTGTGTGTGTTGGGCTCTGTGTGGGTAGCTTTTTTTGTAGGTGGGTCTGTGTGAGGGTGGCTGTGTGTGTGTGTGTGTAGGTGGGTCTGTGTGAGGGTGCCTCTGTGTGTGTGTGTAGGTGGCTCTGTGTGGGCGGCTCTCTGTGTGGGTGGCTCTGTGTGTGGGTGACACTATGTGAATGACTGTGTGGGTGGCTCTGTGTGTGGCTTTGTGTGTGTGTCTGTGTGTGGGTGCAAATGCAATAGGTCTCGCATTTGCGAGAGATTAAGCTATTAGCATTGTAAATGACAAGGCCATTTATTTATATGTTTTAAAAACAAAAACAAATAAAAATAATGTCATGAGCAATGCTAATAGCTCTAACTTTAACAATGTTGAGGCCATTGCATTGTAAATGCTTGTCAACAAGGCATTCAGAGTGTGGCGATCTAAAATTGGATAAAGGCCTACATCCTTCTTCGTCATGAGCAAATAACAGACTTAACAGCCATTCCCTATTTCCTGGGTGCGAGTCCTCTCAAGGCTACTTTGGCCAATTCAGCCTGCACTTCTTGGAGCTCGTTTGACAGCCGCTCCTCTGGCAGATGGCCTGATCTGTGTGGGAAGTGTGACAGGTCAGAAAAGAATGACAGGGCATAGCCTTTTTGCATGATCTAGAGGACACAGATTTCAGATGCTATACTTCATCACCCGTGGAGGAAATATTTGATTCTGCCTTCCCCAGGGTGGTTGTGTGTCACCAAGGGCAAACTAAAGTGGCTTGGAGGCAGAGGACTGGGAGGTTTGCTGCCCTTGATACCCTGGGATTTGTCTGATTGATCCCTCACCATGACTGGATGCCTGTTGTGGGAAGGTGGGCATTGGCATGGTAGGGGTAGTGGGGAGTTTAGCAACCCACTGGAGTACCACAAAAAGAGTGAAACTGTTTTTGATATAGGGTTAGTAAGGCCTAGGGAATGTAACTGGGGCCAGCATTCTTTAAAACAATCCAACCAGAATGAGCCTTCTAGCGAAACAGGAGAGAACAACCAACTGTTGTGCCACTGACGCTCCGTCCGACAGCCTCGGCCAGTAGAATGTACTGCCTCACGAGAGGCAGCAGCCTTCTGGCAGGTCCAACTGGCCAGCACTTCTCTTCCCCTGCCCTACCTTGTGCTCGGTTCGCGCCTTAGTGAGGGTGTAGTAGGCCTTTGATGAAGCAGGCAGTACACATGGGGCCATCTTGCAGGCCAATCTTTTTTCCAGAATCCTCTGTGAAGCATCTCATAGGGATCTGTCACGATAAATATCTGTTTATGCCAGTCTCTGCAAAACAGAAACCCTGGAGTTGCAGGAGGCAATATAGTTCTCTTGCACACTGGAAACGGTTTAGAAGAAAACTTGTCAACCGACAAGGAAAAAGTTGAGAGCAAGCTGCTGATCCTTTTGCAAAGGCGCAGAAAGAAAGGAGCGGGTGTCAGCACGCAGGGATGGTGCTTATGTGCGGCCCAGTTTGTCACTTAAATGGTGAAACAAAGTTGTTACAGAGACACACAATGTTACTAACCATCATGTGGGAGTTTTGCGGTTTACATCGTCAGAATTAAGTCTGTAGCCTGAAGATATTCTAAAGGTGACGAATTTGCAGTTAGAAGTATTCATCAGAAATATTTTGACTATAATTAGTTGCATACAAACATACAGATGCACATTTTTAATTCTTACATAGTGACCATATTCACTATACTAACTAATATACTAACAAGTAATTATTTTCTAAGCAAGTTCCTTGTAGCCCTGCCTCCTTTAGCAGCCCGTAACCATTGCTGAGCTTGTTGTTATAAACAAGGACACAAAAACACTTCAGAACCTCAAACCATGTAAAACCCGAAGGCATTAAAATTTATTAAATGATACAATAACAATTCTTTATTTACAATCGCATTATTTAACATCAAATAAGCAAATAGCATCAGCAAAGCAATATTAACTTGCATAAATGTATTTAAAAGTTCTCTGAATATATCTACTTTTGCATAAACTGCTCACACGATAAAAATACAAACATCAACGCAGGTGAACAAAGTGATGTTCAGAGTGAACTTGCTTCTTTTTCTCGAAAATAAATCACAACTTGAAACACTGTAAGCCGTCTCCTGAAGAACCATAGTTTGTATTATATTGCTTAATTTTATTTACCCTTGTATTATCTTTTCATGTATACACATTTCAGATGCAAATTCATGAAAAACAAACTGTACAAATAAAATAATTAGCAGGGAAAAATGAATGACAGATGTTTAAGTAATGTGGCCATCATCTCTATTCAGCAACTGAAAAGTTACATGATGGTGTACTTATTCCAAAATTGTACACAATTCACTATACAAATATAATACATCAGACAGCTATGTAGGAATATACAAGACTTAAAAACAGATCTAAGGCATTATGCTAGATTTTTAGCATTTTTGAGGTTCTTGCACGTAGCTTTTCATTACCTGTAGTAAGAAACTAAAGAGATTGGTTTTAATCTCTAAAGGAACACCAGGGAGAAAAAATAACTTTCACAAAAAACAGTACAGCAATTCTGTGTGCAGAGAATGCTTATGCTCCTAAGCACCAAACCACCATACAAATACTAGAAAAGTTGTTAAAGTCACACCAACAATAAATGGCTTACGTTGCATTTCAAAACTATTTTTTTGTAATCTTTGGGTTCTGCAAATGGAGCCGCACCACCCTTTTCCTATGCCCGAGCCTGGCTGAATGCTATTCCTAGCACAGATTGATTACAAATTGAATTATTTCAGATGCCAAAACATTGATGGCAATAAAGACGGACCAAAGAGCCTTCCGATATTCAGATTACCAACGATATAGGAAAGCTTCTCACTCCAACCAAAAATCATCACTTGCATGGACTGCACCCCTACATTTGGGCGTGTATGTCATTCACATTAAGAGCCTTTCACATTTTGTAACTCAAGATTGAATACTGATCGTTTGTTCTAGTCAACAAAACCATAACTGCTGTACAGGTTTGAAAATACTGAAAGCATAGGGAGCTGATTTTGGCTTTTATTGTATGCCTACTGTGATCAATATGATCAGAAGATAACACATCTCTTTCTTTTCCTAGTCAACGTGACAAATCTAAGAACACAATTTATTCATGGCTACGCAGATTCTTGCAATCACTAGCGGATGACTAACATTTATTAAAACTTGTTGCAGGGTTAGTTTTTTTCCTTACTATATCAGAGGTGAAATATTTGTGTTCTATGCTACAATATTCAAATATATAGTAGATAATTAGCATTGAGCACTGAGTCAATCAAGCAAAAACATTGTATAGTCCATTTACATTTTGACCCTGAAGAAATTCAAGCTGCTCCTTTATGTACACAAATTTCTTGATGTTAATGCACCTTTACATACATGTATTTATACATTTGCACATATATATCTACATGTAAATGAAATCTGGCCTTTAAATGTGAGGTTGTGTGTTTATGGACTACAAACAAGAATAAGTGTTAAGATGACGTTCTAGAGCCCAGAGAGAGACATACAGTAGGAGTCACTGCAACTTGCCCTCTTATGTTGGTGAATTTGTTCAACAGGGTCTTACCATTTTGATTTCCATGAATTTACACTGCCTTTACATGCTTTGGAAAACTAGGAGCGGTTTCTCCCCAATGTATGTATTAATTTATATACATACAAATAGAACTACAAACACACAGAGGGAAATTTAATAATCGAATCCTGCAATAAATATTCAATCAAATAATGGGTTAAAAGCAGTGACTTAAATATACAGCACTGAGAGAGTATAATGCACTGCATTTCGACAACTAAAGTTACCTTTTGTGCAAAAATTGAGGGAGGCGGTTAAAAGGAGGGATCATCAACCCAAATAACCTTGTATTTTTCTTAGAAC
The DNA here is from genome assembly GCF_964263255.1 of Lissotriton vulgaris. Lineage (NCBI taxonomy): Eukaryota > Metazoa > Chordata > Amphibia > Caudata > Salamandridae > Lissotriton > Lissotriton vulgaris. The sequence continues at coordinate 1,604,347,635 of NC_141691.1, forward strand.
AAGGACTTCAACCAAAATGAATTTGTGGTGAAAGCAATATAAGATAAGCTTCCTGTCTAAAAAGATTATGCCACATTGCTTTAATACCAAAACCTGAAGAAAAAAACGCTTTTAGTTCACAACTGGTCCTTGCTAATCTGGATTTCATAAAGGTGAAACAGAGGAGAAGAGCAGATTCATTACAAGTTTTGGACAATAATGCCTCTAGCCAACAAATTAGGTCCAATCAAGGAATCGCACAACCTTAACAAAAACAAAAAATCAGACAATGCTTTGAAGATAGCTCATTTAATACTGAAGTACCTCATTCTGAATTCATTGCACAACGTTTTGAAACAAAATGTACAATTAGAACACAATATGTCCTCAACTTAAATTATTGCTTCTTTACATGTGAACTGGATTTGATGTACCTTGAAAAATGCTCTTAGGATTCACAGCGTTTAAGCTCAATGTTACGCCCATAACCCCCACCCACAAAAAGGAGGGATGATCATTAAATCTATTGCGATATGAGACATAGAAATTGTCCCTGTTTCTCCTCATACCATTACCGTAAACCTATGGGCAAGGGGGCAAGTAGGTACAGAGATAAAATGTTGATAAGACACAAACTATTTAAAAAAATGAGAAAATAAACAATTTGTGAAAAAGGCTCTCTTCCAAATTCTGTGGTATAGCATCTGTGCTCAAAGCGCTAGAGTTCGAAAAAGACCAAATGCCAACACTTATTCTGCAACTGTGGCCATGTAGAAAAGATCAGATTAACATCACAGGAGCCATATAAATCATAAGGTCTAGGAAGAGGAATAGCACGGTCAACTGTAGTGACATCCGTATATAAAGAATTGGGCATATGATCTATAGACTTATTCATAAATATTTTATTTAAAACCATGATTTAATTCAACTGAGAATTATTACTTTATACAATGAAGAAAACAGTCAGCATGCAGGCCTGCCCTGCTGTTTTAACTAAAACCCCATTCAAAACATCTTTCGCCATGAGCTGTTTCCGTATCCTACTCTTTCTTCGCACCCTTAGAACTCAAATTCCCATTCCTCGACACCACTCGCACTTTACCCCGAAGCCCAGTCCCTACACAACCCCGAATACATGTTTACAGCTCTTGGGGTGACACATTGTTCATTTGGGACGAGCCCCTTTTCAGGTGTATTTTAATACGGAAATTCATAGTTGAGGTCAGTGTCCGCTACTGAACAAAACCCGAATAGAAGCACTGGCGTTGCCTTAAATACATACACTTAAATACATTCATCTGAAAAAGGTTATGAGAACTGCCTGTCCGTGTTTACTTGCAGGAGATCTAAGTTGCACTAAGGTGAATGCTGTGATCAGACTGCGCAACTGTCCAAACGCTAGCTGCATACTGTCAAGAGAAGAGGCTGCTCCTCCGTCGACAACAGTTCTACCTCCAGGCCGGGAGGCAGAGCCCGGACTACAGCGATGTGTGTCCTCCAACAAGGCTGGCTGGCAGGTTAGTTGGTCAAAGCAAAACAACGGAGCTCTTCAGGCGACGAATGATCCGAGCTGGTAAGCTCGTTCAGCTGAAGACAGGAACTACCAGCACACTTTAGGGTCAGCAATATTTCTGCAGGATTAAAAAGAACGAAGAATAATATTAGTGGCATTTACAAATATGAAAACTATCAAGATGTCAGATAGTATATTAAAAGAGCTTCAAACCATATACTCTACATGACAAGCAACTGCCATGGGCATTAGGCATGCTGTAAATTAAACTGTGCATCTCACTGCAAAACTTTTAAACCAAAACGATACCCTACAGAGATGCGTCTGCTTTTAAGAGCTGACAGGTTTTCTTTACTATCTAAGGCTAGTTAATACAAGATTGCTGCACTAATGGCTAGACAATTAATTATTTATCACAACTAGTAACAACACCGTATAATTATAAATCAAGGTTAGCTGCTGCATAGAAAGTGACAGAAAAAAATAATTAGAAATCAAGTGCTCCATTGTTAAATATTTATATTTTCAAGAGGTTTCAAAGCTTTAAAAGTACAATTTCTTAAGGTACTTAAAACCCCAAGAATCTACAGCATCTCTACAATCGGGAATAGTGGCCAGTGAAGGTAGATTTATTCACTTTGATTACAATTATGGAGGAATTTGGCTTCAATGCAGTTTGAGTCTTCATTTCAAAAACACTGAGAAAAGGCTGGCCGAACTCTTTGCAAAATCGTTATTTAAAGCACAAAAGGAACAGTTGAGTTTAAGGTAAATGAAAACGACATAATTTTAAATTGCATTTTCGTTTCTGTTTTTTAGCATTGCAATTATTTTAAACATTTTCTAAAACGAGATTCCTAAGGAAAACGCACTTGAAATGGAGATTAACTACGATAGAACGTGAAGTAGAATTCTACCGAGGCGGTAGTCAATCAGGCTGCTTCGAGTACTGGTCCTAATTGCCAATTGCAGATGGTTCTACGAAGGCTAATTGACCTTCATACTTACCGCCTGAAGCCCAAACGCCTAACTTATTCCCAGTCAATCCATTTAGGACAATGCCAAATTTGACAAGAGATTACATGGCCAGGATGTTCACTAAAGGGATGTGCTAAATAACAACGGATATGCCATTACGCATACTACTGTGGAATGCATATTTCTGTGGAATGCAGCATTGAGGTGATAAGATGCAAATACAATACATTCATGGAAAACAAAGCCCCTGAGGAAACTTGGACAGTTATGATCTCTTCCTGCCCCCATACAAAATCCAACTCCCAATAATCTTCAGCACAGCAAACACCAAAATCGTTAATACATCAAGGATTTGCTATTTCCTAATCCTCTTCAGTATGCAGCGTGTGCTCCTCTTTTCAAAGAAACTGGATGCAGCTGGTTTCTTACCAAGCTGGAACCTCTAGGGAAGCTCCCAGAACGGATGAAGACAACAGCAGGGAATACTGAGTAACACTCAGCATATGAGTGCAATCAGCTGGGTGTTCAGTAAGACCATAGCAGTAAATTTCCAAAGTTGGATGTTAGTGCATACATGTTTGAAAACAATGGTGAGAGGTTCTCCTTTAATTGTCGATCACTTTCAGAACTATTGACCACAGTTGGCCTCTAGAGAGGTTAACTGGGTAAGGAATAAAACAACCTGGTTTCGGTTGATCAGTAAATATTAAATTAGTTGTGTCTCAAAAAACACAAACTGTTCTATCACATTTCAACTCTTTTAACCACCTTTTGCTATTTGCGAAGTACAACAACTGGCCGGAGTCATTTTTCAGCTTTTAGATATATGCCAATACCACAGCCAATTATGAATTAAAATGGAGAATGGTAAAGCCCACTGTGACTTCTTGTTCACCTTTAATCTTGGACGAAGAACAACAGTTAACTACTCAATAAGTAAAAGAAGAAATCTTTTTGTCAGATAAAGTCATTTGTAATGGATAATTATTTTTTCTCTGGGATAACACCATGGTGGAGAGCTGCTTCTTCGCCAGTTTTACAGGAAACATGGCAGTATGTATTGAACCAGCCATTTGTATTTCAGAGAAGAACTTCGAATCATTCTCGAAGCCACTTTCAACTTTGCTTTGAATTCCTAAGATGTCCGTTAAGTCCTTTGTCCATCAATTGGTTTAAAACTATCATCGTTAATGGGTTGATTCAAGAGTGTAATAAGAGGGAGGATTCTGAACAATGTACTTCAGATAAATCAACCACAGAGGAAAAAGATATAAAAATGGTGACAAACATGGCTGAATCATCAAAGATGAGAAATACAGGAAAAAAGCAGAGCAAATAGAATTTTGAAGATGTCCGTGTCAACATGTTCTGTGTCCATTTCTTACCACCTCTTCAGAAAGAAGTAACAATGGTACACAGTGTTCCAGGTTAACTGCCGTGTACCGGGGGGGGGGGGGAGCAGATAATATGAGAGCTTTAATTAACTGGAGACAGTTATAACCAGAATACACTTTGATATTGAAACCACAACAGTTAGTTGAACATTAAGACTGGCACTTATTACAATCAGCGGGTGGAATAGAAAGATGGCTGCAGAGTTCCACAGAAATAGCTCTTACTGAGGTGGGAATTAACTACTCAATTTAAAATCTTGCCTTAGAAGAAATCTCTTAGGAGAGCCAGGTGACACACTTGTTGCAATAATGTCAAGATAATAGCTTAGAAAAGGAAAAAGCAATCCTAATGCGTCAGAAAGCCAGGGACAAAACACCAAGATAAGAGCTCCTAATCCTACTACAATGTATCATCAAAATTTGGTTCAAAAAGTCAGAGACTTTGAGGTCTTCACGTACAAGGAGAACCACTGTGGGCTTCATATTGGATTTCATTGTATGTCTTTTTAGAAACTGGTTGGCAAGACACATGAGGTTTCACATAATAGTAACTACCAGTCAAGGAACGTGAATGCTCAGCAAGCATGTGAGGTGGCCCATAATAATGACTGCTAGCCAAACAACCTGGATGCTGAGCAAGCATATTCTATCTCACAGAGCTGAGGGCATTTTACATGTCCAGCACTTGCACCTGTAATACTGCAACCTCAAGCATCACAAGCAGTAGGAATTTTTCCTCTCTGATTGTCATTTGCTATTCTCCTTTTCCGTTATGTATGACTCGATTGCCATTTGTACAGCGCTCTGATACAAGGATGGGTCATGTTCGCGCTATATAAAATGCCAAAATCAATAAATCAAAATAAAATTAGGAGCCAGGACAGATAAGCTTCACAAGAAGACAGTGCCACTGTTTAAACCTTACAGGACGAAAACGAGCAGTAAAGTAGGAATTTATTTTACATTGTAAAAATACTATATACGTAGTGAACGTTACAAAGCGTCTCAGATGGTCGTTACACAAGAGAGGCAGAGACAAAGAAATACCAATAATATCGGGCATGCTGCCACTTCTGACTATGCCATTGGCACTCGGCGACACAGAGCTTGGTATCGTTGACAAATCATGAGCTCTGGGAATTAGATAACAAATTCCAACATTTGGCAACGGGGTAACTTCAGGTAGTTCAGTATTTGCAATAAAATAGAACGATCTTTGAATTAGAGGAACTGGAAAGCACTTCTACAAATCCAATTGAACAGGTCAAAGCAACAGATAATTGGGTGGCCAAGGAAATCTTGAGAAAAAGATCTTGGTGATGAGGACCTAGCAGAAGGCCTGAAATTCTCAAGTCCTGCAGGTCAAATGGCTTTCCTGCTTAATGCCCCGAAATATTTTTATTTTTAAAAACAGTGACAAATTAAGAGAAACAAATATTTTTAGTACTTAAGCAGGTTCTACCCATTGCTTTTTTTTCTCACTGCGCTTTTAATATGCTATCTGGAGAGAGTGATTAATCTACAGGCCATTCCTGAAGTTCTGGAAAGTACATAAAATATGAGGGTGAACAATCAATATTATATAGAGCAGGGGTTTATAACGTGGGGTCCGCGTAGCTTACTCAGGGGGTCAGTGGCTGCCTAGAAAATGAAATTTAGATTAACAGATAAATAAGGTGTATCTAAATGAAGAAGCAAAATATAAAATTACATTTTTTAAACGTTCTGTAATTAAGATGGTATCCTCAGACTGGTAGGTAGGAGCAGTGCAGTTGCATCAAAAAGAATAAAGTAAATCAAGCTATCGGTAGGTAACATCAAATGAGTTGGAAAAGCTTCAACCTTCCTATTAAAATGTTGATTTTTTTCCCTATTTGTTTGTGAATTAAATAAAATATTTCATCATTTGTTTATTTGTTTGATGAATGCTTGTTTTCATATTTTTGAAAATTGTTTTGCGGTTCAAGTCAATTGCTTAGGCCTGTATTCTATCCGCATCAGCGGATTTCAATAACGATTCAATGAGGTCCCCGGATTCCAGTAATGATCAAGTGGGAGTCCACAGAAGTCAAATGGTTATATTTGAGTGAATTTAAGACGTGTTTTTCCCTTCCGAATTCACTCCTGTACCAATCCAAACATCTTCATTTTTGTTAATACCTCAACATTTCCATCAGAGTACCACGCCCTGTAAACTTTTGATAAAAAAGATTAACATAAAGAGGGTCAACAAGAGGCCACTTCAGGGAGTAAAAACTACAGCATTCTTAGAGAAATTGAGGCTAGTGGACTAACTCAATCATTTCGACCTTATTTCAGACAAACATCACATTAGTCAATGGGGAAAAAAAACCTTTACTGTATTGGAAAATGTTCTAAACAAATTTGAAATAAAATGTAAGATATACAGGTCCAAACGTTATTTTCAAAATGATAATCAGCCCCCTACTACCACTCACCCAATACAAAAGAAAACATATTAATTGCTGGATAACATGCCGAGAATATAAACTATAACAGTAAATAAGAAATTAGCCTTTCACTAAAGTGCTAATCATTGCAACAATGTAGGACTTGTGTGCAGCTCAGTAACAGGAAACAAATTAGCCTATACAGAACACAATGACATTAAACCGAGGTAAACGGCGACCACAGAAATCATAAAATGTATGCATTCTCTTTAGTGTCAAATACGGTTAATAACAAGCATTTGCAATGCAATAGGTCTCGCATTAGGAAAGTTTGAGCTATTGGTATTGTAAATGACAAATATTTTATTTATGTGTTGGTTTTGAAAATAGCGAAATTAATAGCTTTGTCACTTACAATGCCAATAGTTTTAACTTTCGCAAATGTTACACCTATAGCATTTGTAATGCAATATGTGTTGCATTTACGTGACTTTGGATGTATTGATATTACAAATAACAATGGCTTTTTTTAAAAAAAATAATTAATACTTAAATAAAAGTTATTGACATTTATAATGGCAATAGCTTTAACTTTTGTAAAGAACTTTTGTGAAGATTGTGTTCAGTTTATTTTATTGTGACGAAAATCCAAGAACATAGGTGAAATATTAACATATTTTGTGACATTTGTAATAAAGCTTGAAACATTGAGAGAACTTATTTGAACCAGTTGTTGTTGAATGGTTGCACAGATTGATGCTGTGGTGGCGCTGAGTGATGTTGTGGTGGCGACGAGTGATGCAGCGGCGTTCAGTAATGCTGTGGTAGCGCATAGTGATGTTGTGGTGCCCCTGAGTGATTCTGTGGTGGTGCCGAGTGAAGCTGTGGTGATGCAATAGATAGAGTGAGTGCGATAGAGTGAGGGGCGTAGATAGATTGATAGAGTGAGGGCGATAGATAGATTGAGTGAGGGCGATAGATGAAGTGAGGGCGATAGATAGACGGATAGATAGATAGAGTGAGGGCGATAGATAGAGTGAGGGCGATAGATAGAGTGAGGGCGATAGATAATAGAGTGAGGGCGAAAAATAGAGTGAGGGCGAAAAATAGAGTGAGGGCGAAAAATAGAGTGAGGGCGAAAAATAGAGTGAGGGCGAAAAATAGAGTGAGGGCGATAGATAGAGGGTGATAGATAGATAAAGTGAGGGCGATAGATGGACAGATAGAGTGAGGGCGATAGATAGAGTGAGGGCGTTAGATTTATAGATAGATTGATAGAGTGAGGGGCGATAGATAGATGAAGTGAGGGGCGATAGATAGATTGATAGAGTGAGGGCGATAGATAATAGAGTGAGAGAAAGATGGATAGATAGATTGATAGAGTGAGGGGCGATAGATAGATGAAGTGAGGGCGATAGAGTGAGGGCGAAAGATAGATAGATTGATAGAGTGAGGGCGTTAGATAGATAGATTGATAGAGTGAGGGCGTTAGATGGATAGATTGATAGAGTGAGGGCGATAGATAATAGAGTGAGGGCGATAGATAATAGAGTGAGAGAGCGAAAGATAGAGTGAGGGCGATAGATAGAGTAAGGGCGATAGATGAAGTGAGGGCGATAGATAGATAATAGAGTGAGAGAGAAAGATAGATAGATAGATTGATAGAGTGAGGGGTGATAGATAGATGAAGTGAGGGCGATAGAGTGAGGGGGATAGATAGATTGATTGATAGAGTGAGGGGCTATAGATAGATGAAGTGAGGGCGATAGATAGAGTGATGGCGATAGATAAATGGACAATAGAGTGAGGGGCGACAGAGTGAGGGGGATAGATAGATAATAGAGTGAGAGAGCGAAAGATAGAGTGAGAGAGCGAAAGATAGAGTGAGGGCGATAGATAGATGAAGTGAGGGCGATAGATAGATAATAGAGTGAGGGCGTTAGATAGATAGATTGATAGAGTGAGGGCGATAGATAGATAGATTGATAGAGTGAGGGCGATAGATAGATAGATTGATAGAGTGAGGGCGATAGATAGATAGATTGATAGAGCGAGGGCATTAGATAGATAGATTGATAGAGCGAGGGGCGATAGAGCGAGGGGCGATAGAGCGAGGGGCGATAGAGCGAGGGGCGATAGAGCGAGGGGCGATAGAGCGAGGGGCGATAGAGCGAGGGGCGATAGAGCGATGAAGTGAGGGGCGATAGATAGATGAAGTGAGGGCGATAGAGTGAGGGGCGATAGATAGATGAAGTGAGGGCGGTAGAGTGAGGGGCGATAGATGAAGTGAGGGCGATAGAGTGAGGGGTGATAGATACTGTGAGGGCGATAGAGTAAGGGGGATAGATTGATAGAGTGAGGGGCTATAGATAGATGAAGTGAGGGCGAAAAATAGAGTGAGGGCGAAAAATAGAGTGAGGGCGAAAAATAGAGTGAGGGCGAAAAATAGAGTGAGGGCGATAGATAGAGGGTGATAGATAGATAAAGTGAGGGCGATAGATGGACAGATAGAGTGAGGGCGATAGATAGAGTGAGGGCGTTAGATTTATAGATAGATTGATAGAGTGAGGGGCGATAGATAGATGAAGTGAGGGGCGATAGATAGATTGATAGAGTGAGGGCGATAGATAATAGAGTGAGAGAAAGATGGATAGATAGATTGATAGAGTGAGGGGCGATAGATAGATGAAGTGAGGGCGATAGAGTGAGGGCGAAAGATAGATAGATTGATAGAGTGAGGGCGTTAGATAGATAGATTGATAGAGTGAGGGCGTTAGATGGATAGATTGATAGAGTGAGGGCGATAGATAATAGAGTGAGGGCGATAGATAATAGAGTGAGAGAGCGAAAGATAGAGTGAGGGCGATAGATAGAGTAAGGGCGATAGATGAAGTGAGGGCGATAGATAGATAATAGAGTGAGAGAGAAAGATAGATAGATAGATTGATAGAGTGAGGGGTGATAGATAGATGAAGTGAGGGCGATAGAGTGAGGGGGATAGATAGATTGATTGATAGAGTGAGGGGCTATAGATAGATGAAGTGAGGGCGATAGATAGAGTGATGGCGATAGATAAATGGACAATAGAGTGAGGGGCGACAGAGTGAGGGGGATAGATAGATAATAGAGTGAGAGAGCGAAAGATAGAGTGAGAGAGCGAAAGATAGAGTGAGGGCGATAGATAGATGAAGTGAGGGCGATAGATAGATAATAGAGTGAGGGCGTTAGATAGATAGATTGATAGAGTGAGGGCGATAGATAGATAGATTGATAGAGTGAGGGCGATAGATAGATAGATTGATAGAGTGAGGGCGATAGATAGATAGATTGATAGAGCGAGGGCATTAGATAGATAGATTGATAGAGCGAGGGGCGATAGAGCGAGGGGCGATAGAGCGAGGGGCGATAGAGCGAGGGGCGATAGAGCGAGGGGCGATAGAGCGAGGGGCGATAGAGCGAGGGGCGATAGAGCGATGAAGTGAGGGGCGATAGATAGATGAAGTGAGGGCGATAGAGTGAGGGGCGATAGATAGATGAAGTGAGGGCGGTAGAGTGAGGGGCGATAGATGAAGTGAGGGCGATAGAGTGAGGGGTGATAGATACTGTGAGGGCGATAGAGTAAGGGGGATAGATTGATAGAGTGAGGGGCTATAGATAGATGAAGTGAGGGCGATAGGTAGAGTGAGGGCGATAGATAGAGTGAGGGCGATAGATAGATGGACAATAGAGTGAGGGGCGATAGATAGAGTGAGGGGCGATAGATAATAGAGTGAGGGGCGATAGATAATAGAGTGAGGGGCGATAGATAATAGAGTGAGGGGCAATAGATAGAGTGAGAGCGATAGATAGATGAAGTGAGGGCGTAGATGGATAATAGAGTGAGAGAGTGAAAGATAGAGTGAGGGCGACAGATAGATAAGAGTGAGGGCGATAGATAGATAATAGAGTGAGAGCGAAAGATAGAGTGAGAGCGAAAGATAGAGTGAGAGCGAAAGATAGAGTGGGGGCGTTAAGATAGATTGATAGAGTGAGGGCGATAGATAGTGAGGGCGATAGATAGAGTAAGGGGGATAGATAGATGAAGTGAGGGCGATAGAGCGGGGGCGATAGATGAAGTGAGGGCAATAGAGTGAGGGGTGATAGATACTGTGAGGGCGATAGAGTAAGGGGGATAGATAGATTTATTGATAGAGTGAGGGGCTATAGATAGATGAACTGAGGGCGATAGATTGATGGAGTGAGGGCGATAGATAGATTGATAGAGTGAGGGCGATAGAGTGAGAGCGAAAGATAGAGTGAGGGCGATAGATAGGTAGATAGATTGATAGAGTGAGGGCGTTAGATAGAGTGAGGGCGATAGATAGGTAGATAGATTGATAGAGTGAGGGCGTTAGATAGAGTGAGGGCGATAGATAGGTAGATAGATTGATAGAGTGAGGGCGTTAGATAGAGTGAGGGCGATAGATAGGTAGATAGATTGATAGAGTGAGGGCGTTAGATAGAGTGAGGGCAATAGATAGATAATAGAGTGAGGGCGTTAGATAGAGTGAGGGCAATAGATAGATAATAGAGTGAGAGCGAAAGATAGAGTGAGGGCGATAGATAATAGAGAGAGAGCGAAAGATAGAGCGAGGGTGTTAGATAGATGGGGCGATAGAGCGAGGGGCGATAGAGCGAGGGGCGATAGAGCGAGGGGCGATAGAGCGAGGGGCGATAGAGCGAGGGGCGATAGAGCGAGGGGCGATAGAGCGAGGGGCGATAGAGCGAGGGCGATAGATAGATGAAGTGAGGGGCGATAGATAGATGAAGTGAGGGCGATAAGAGTGAGGGGCGATAGATAGATGAAGTGAGGGCAATAGAGTAAGGGCGATAGATAGATGAAGTGAGGGCGATAGAGTGAGGGGTGATAGATACTGTGAGGGCGATAGAGTAAGGGGGATAGATAGATTGATAGAGTGAGGGGCTATAGATAGATGAAGTGAGGGCGATAGATAGAGTGAGGGCGATAGATAGAGTGAGGGCGATAGATAGATGGACAATAGAGTGAGGGGCGATAGATAGATAGAGTGAGGGCGATAGATAGATGGACAATAGAGTGAGGGGCGATAGATAGAGTGAGGGCGATAGATAATAGAGTGAGGGGCGATAGATAATAGAGTGAGGGGCGATAGAGTGAGAGCGATAGATAGATGAAGTGAGGGCGTAGATGGATAATAGAGTGAGAGAGTGAAAGATAGAGTGAGAGAGCGAAAGATAGAGTGAGGGCGATAGATAGATGAAGTGAGGGCGATAGATAGATAATAGAGTGAGGGCGTTAGATAGATAGATTGATAGAGTGAGGGCGATAGATAGAGTGAGGGCGATAGATAGAGTGATGGCGATAGATAGAGTGAGGGCGATAGATAGAGTAAGGGCGATAGATAGATGAAGTGAGGGCGATAGAGTGAGGGGTGATAGATACTGTGAGGGCGATAGAGTAAGGGGGATAGATAGATTGATAGAGTGAGGGGCTATAGATAGATGAAGTGAGGGCGATAGATAGAGTGAGGGCGATAGATAGAGTGAGGGCGATAGATAGATGGACAATAGAGTGAGGGGCGATAGATAGATAGAGTGAGGGCGATAGATAGATGGACAATAGAGTGAGGGGCGATAGATAGAGTGAGGGCGATAGATAATAGAGTGAGGGGCGATAGATAATAGAGTGAGGGGCGATAGAGTGAGAGCGATAGATAGATGAAGTGAGAGCGTAGATGGACATTAGAGTGAGAGAGTGAAAGATAGAGTGAGGGCGATAGATAGATAAGAGTGAGGGCGATAGATAGATAATAGAGTGAGAGCGAAAGAGAGTGAGAGCGAAAGATAGAGTGGGGGCGTTAAGATAGATTGATAGAGTGAGGGCAATAGATAGATAGAGTAAGGGGGATAGATAGATGAAGTGAGGGCAATAGAGCGAGGGGCGATAGAGTGAGGGGTGATAGATACTGTGAGGGCGATAGAGTAAGGGGGATAGATAGATTTATTGATAGAGTGAGGGGCTATAGATAGATGAAGTGAGGGCAATAGATAGATTGATGGAGTGAGGGCGATAGAGTGAGAGCGAAAGATAGAGTGAGGGCAATAGATAGGTAGATAGATTGATAGAGTGAGGGCGTTAGATAGAGTGAGGGCAATAGATAGATAATAGAGTGAGAGTGAAAGATAGAGTGAGGGCGATAGATAATAGAGAGAGAGCGAAAGATAGAGTGAGGGCGTTAGATAGATAGATTGATAGAGTGAGGGCGTTAGATGGATAGATTGATAGAGTGAGGGCGTTAGATGCATAGATTGATAGAGTGAGGGCGTTAGATTGATGGAGTGAGGGCGTTAGATAGATTGATAGAGTGAGGGCGATAGATAGATTGATAGAGTGAGGGCGATAGAGTGAGAGCGATAGATAGATGAAGTGAGGGCGTAGATGGATAATAGAGTGAGAGAGTAAAAGATAGAGTGAGGGCGATAGATAGATAAGAGTGAGAGCGAAAGATAGAGTGAGAGCGAAAGATAGAGTGGGGGCGTTAAGATAGATTGATAGAGTGAGGGCGATAGATAGATAGATTGATAGAGTGAGGGCGTTAGATAGATAGATTGATAGAGCGAGGGGCGATAGAGCGAGGGGCGATAGAGCGAGGGGCGATAGAGCGAGGGGCGATAGAGCGAGGGGCGATAGATAGATGAAGTGAGGGCGATAAGAGTGAGGGGTGATAGATACTGTGAGGGCGATAGAGTAAGGGGGATAGATAGATTGATAGAGTGAGGGGCTATAGATAGATGAAGTGAGGGCGATAGATAGAGTGAGGGCGATAGATAGAGTGAGGGCGATAGATAGAGTGAGGGCGATAGATAGATGGACAATAGAGTGAGGGGCGATAGATAGAGTGAGGGCGATAGATAATAGAGTGAGGGGCGATAGATAGAGTGAGAGCGATAGATAGATGAAGTGAGGGCGTAGATGGATAATAGAGAGAGAGTGAAAGATAGAGTGAGGGCGATAGATAGATAAGAGTGAGGGCGATAGATAGATAATAGAGTGAGAGCGAAAGATAGAGTGAGAGCGAAAGATAGAGTGGGGGCGTTAAGATAGATTGATAGAGTGAGGGCGATAGATAGTGAGGGCAATAGATAGATAGAGTAAGGGGGATAGATAGATGAAGTGAGGGCGATAGAGCGAGGGGCGATAGATAGATGAAGTGAGGGCGATAGAGTGAGGGGTGATAGATACTGTGAGGGCGATAGAGTAAGGGGGATAGATAGATTTATTGATGGAGTGAGGGCGATAGATAGATTGATGGAGTGAGGGCGATAGATAGATTGATAGAGTGAGGGCGATAGATAGATTGATAGAGTGAGGGCGATAGATAGATAGATTGATAGAGTGAGGGCGTTAGATAGATAGATTGATAGAGCGAGGGGCGATAGAGCGAGGGGCGATAGAGCGAGGGGCGATAGATAGATGAAGTGAGGGCGATAAGAGTGAGGGGTGATAGATACTGTGAGGGCGATAGATAGAGTGAGGGCGATAGATAGAGTGAGGGCGATAGATAGATGGACAATAGAGTGAGGGGCGATAGAGTGAGGGCGTTAGATAGAGTGAGGGCGATAGATAGATTGATAGAGTGAGGGCGATAGAGTGAGAGCGAAAGATAGAGTGAGGGCGTTAGATAGATAGAGTGAGGGCGTTAGATAGATAGATAGATAGATAGAGTGAGGGCGTTAGATAGATAGATTGATAGAGTGAGGGCGTTAGATAGATAGATTGATAGAGTGAGAGCGGTAGAGTGAGGGGTAATAGAGTGAGGGCGATAGATAGATTGATAGAGTGAGGGCGTTAGATAGATAGATTGATAGAGTGAGAGCGGTAGAGTGAGGGGTAATAGAGTGAGGGCGATAGATAGAGTGAGGGCGATAGATAGAGTGAGGGCGATAGATAGAGTGATGGCGATAGATAGAGTGAGGGCGATAGATAGAGTGAGGGCGATAGATAGAGTAAGGGCGATAGATAGATGAAGTGAGGGCGATAGAGTGAGGGGTGATAGATACTGTGAGGGCGATAGAGTAAGGGGGATAGATAGATTGATTGAGTGAGTGAGGGGCTATAGATAGATGAACTGAGGGCGATAGATAGATAGATTGATGGAGTGAGGGCGATAGATAGATTGATAGAGTGAGGGCGATAGAGTGAGAGCGTTAGATAGATAGAGTGAGGGCGTTAGATAGATAGATAGATAGAGTGAGGGCGTTAGATAGATAGATTGATAGAGTGAGGGCGTTAGATAGATAGATTGATAGAGTGAGAGCGGTAGAGTGAGGGGTAATAGAGTGAGGGCGATAGATAGATTGATAGAGTGAGGGCGTTAGATAGATAGATTGATAGAGTGAGGGCGTTAGATAGATAGATTGATAGAGTGAGAGCGGTAGAGTGAGGGGTAATAGAGTGAGGGCGATAGATAGAGTGAGGGCGATAGATAGAGTGATGGCGATAGATAGAGTGAGGGCGATAGATAGATTGATTGAGTGAGGGCGATAGATAGATTGATTGAGTGAGGGCGATAGATAGATTGATTGAGTGAGGGCGATAGATAGATGAAGTGAGGGCGATAGATAGATGAAGTGAGGGCGATAGATAGATGAAGTGAGGGCGATAGAGTGAGGGCGATAGAGTGAGGGCGATAGAGCGTGGTCGATAGATAGAGTGTGGGCGATAGATAGAGCGTGGGCGATAGATAGAGCGAGGGCGATAGAGAGGGCGAGGGCGATAGAGAGGGCGAGGGCGATAGAGAGGGCGATAGAGTGAGGGCGATAGAGAGAGTGAGGGCGATAGAGTGAGGGCGATGGAGAGAATGAGGGCGATAGAGTGATGGCGATAGATAGACAGAGTGAGGGCGATAGATAGAGTGAGGTCTCGCCTTTGGGACCTTATAAGTGTTTAGCCATGCAACAGTTAATGTTGTGGCAGTAAGAATATTGTGCTGCATAACTAAATACTTATAAGGTCTCTAAGGCGAGACCTATTGGCTATGCCAATGCTTGTTTAGGCCTGTCCTACAGACCTTTAGCTGGTGTGCCAGTTTCAGCCATCATTGGTATGTTGCTTTTGTGAACTAGAGCATTAAGCCTGGGGCAAGGGGTCAGCCCACTTTAGTCAAAAACACTTTAACACTGTGAGTGACAACATTTTGCCTAATCACATCTGCACATCCACATAAAAAGCACACTTGAGTGCCTGGTTCAGAGGTTTAATTTTCAATGTTTTTCCTTTTGTTTTTTAAAAACTTTTTTTGTCATCCCTGCCTGCTTTAAGTATGCCATCTGGTTATAGTTATTCCAACCCCACCTCAAATGTTCTTTGCAGTGCGAATGATGGCCTTTTGCGTGACCACATGTATCCTTCTGCATAAAAATAAGTGAACTTCAGTGCCAAGGCAGTGGGCATATTGCGGCTTTCCATGTCAATGTTTTTTTTAATAGTCATAAATATTTTTCCAGTCATATGAATATTTACCTTAGAAACAGGCGTTTAAACTTGTTATGCCTATTGTATTGTATTCTGTTGTATTGCAGCATTTAGTTAGCGCTTATCACCCCTATGTGGGGCACTGGGGCGCTTATATTGCATACGTTTGCTTCTAGGAGAGAACAGATGCAGCATAATATTTTCCAGAGGCTCCACATAACAAGTCTCGCTCACCCTGCTGCATCAACTTATTATTTAAATTAACAAGAAGGGAACTCATGAGAAAAAAAGAGAGAGAGAGAGAGAGAGAGAGAGAGAGAGAGAGAGAGAGAGAGAGAGAGAGAGAGAGAGAGAGAGAGAGAGAGAGAAAGAGAAAGAGAAAGAGAGAGAGAGAAAGAGAGGGGGAAGAGAGAGGGAAAGAGTGACAGAAAGAGAGAAAGTGACAGAGAAAGAGAAAATGTGAGAGGAAAAGAGAGAGTGAGAGAGAGAGAAAGAGAGTTAGAGAGTGAAAGAGACTATTGCAAACCGTATCTCATGACAACACTCTGAAAACACACTATATTTGCCATGCTTGCATCTCGCTGCCTCTCAGACCCCAGCTTCAGCCCATCGTACGGTTGGAGAACCCAGTTAGGTGTTGCTCAGCTACGACTAGTCTGCGCGCACATAAACAACAGAATGCACCCTACTTCTGTTGCACGATTTATGGGGCGGCAAGATACAGTACAAGCTACAAGGGACGCTTTACGTCAGAAAGGGAAAGGCTTGCATCTCTCTTCACCCACATACAAAGAGTCCCTAACAGGGATGATAGGGGTGGATAATTTGAAAAAACACATGGAGTGTGAACAGCCCCCCCCCTCCACACCCTCTCCGTATGCCACAAAGCTCCTCTTGCAAATATTCTTGCTTCTGTGTACTTCTTCACTCCTGCAATGGATATCGGGTGGCTTGTGTGTTTATTAGCACGGGTGCACACCGACTTTGGCCCAGCAGTGATAACTCGCTTCAGCTGCAGGATTTGTCACAGCGGGGGGTCATGGGATTAGTGCTCGACAATGAATCTGGAAAACAGACTATTGCTGCAAACTGGACTCGGGTGGACATCCTGTGGCCATGCTGAATGAAACGGCCTGAGCTGTAACAGACCCAAAGTTTGCCTTTTCTAGGTGTGGCGTTAGAAACAAGGATTTGGGCAAACTGAATTAATACTCAACAGAAGTGTTAAATAAAATAGAGTAGGACTTCTGTGTGCGCCTGTTTGAATAAGAGAGAATGAATAAAACAAAGGAAAAGGAGGAGGAGAGAGATATGGAGGATGAAATAAATGAACGGGAGAGAGGAAAGAGGTATAGAAGAGAGACAGAGAAGGGAGAGTGATGACAATGAGACAGAAAGAAGATGCTGGAAACTAGAAGGAAAACAAGAAGAGGAAGGGGGATATAGAGGCTGAAATAATGACGATGATGAAAGAAAAGAGGAGAAATAGGAGGCAGAGACGATGAGAGCGAAAGGGAGAACGAACGCGAGCCAGTAAGACAAATTTGGAGAGTAAACATGCGATGCGCGCTCTGTGCTGGGGGAAGGGGGGGGCATTACCCTGTGAGAACTCACGGCGAGATCAAAGGAAGGGTGGGAGGGACATTGGCGAGTGAGGGGTGTACAGCTTGGTGAGCTGAAGTGGCAGCAGAGGCGGAGCGCAACGCGCACACGAAGTGTCTGGTGGCAAATGGAAGCTCTGCACAATGCGCGGGGTTGTGCTCACATGCACTGTACCCGATCCGCACTTTGGGTGCATTTTTGAAAGTCTCACTAAATATCTCGCCAACAAGCATTTCTAAAGCAATGCCTAGGCTCGACCTAAAAAATCACTCGTACAAGAGACTGAACCAATCTAATTCCATTAACCCACAGCAACTGCAATAATCCAATACAAAATGTAGAAATAAAAATGAATAAGCAAATCAAATTAAACCACTGTGCACCAGTAATGCAATCTAAACAATATCTAACTATTTTTCTTTTAATGCTATTCTGCAAAAATTAAATAGATTTAGCAGCCAACAATGCTTCGAAATTTTAGAATCATCTGAAAAATGTCCCGTTGGGCAACAAAATGTGTTTCTAAAGCTAGCTTTAACATTGGCAGTAACTTCTTTCCATGGTTAATGGAGCCATACGGTGTTGCCAGGGCTTTAAGTGGGCCAGGTCTCACGGTTGCTGAGCACCAGCAGTTTTTTAAAGGAGGGGCTAGAGACAGGTCTCTATCAGGCTCTGTTTTGTGCCCTGACGGTCCATTTGTTTCCGGACTGCAGTGACAGCAAGCACATCGAGGTGCGCGTGCTAACACTGCTCACTTCTCACTAGTGGAGAAGTTACGGCATGATGTTATGCCAGGTGACGGTTGTAGGGAAAGGAAAATCCTTTAAAGAGAGTAATTTTCTCTCTGGATTTCCCTTCTCTTTTTGAAACTCCGGAGCAGCAACATTGTTGTGGTGTCACCAGGGCTTTCAGTGGAAGTGTTTTCAATATTATATACAAGCTATAATTGCTGCCTATTTATCTTCTGCAACTAACAACCATTGACAAAACCAATAGTCCTGCCTTGTTGTAGGTATGATGTTACTTGTTGTATCATATCTGGATGCAATGACAGAAACAGCAAAATACCAGTCGGGCAGCGCACTGTGCTAAGCACAGATATTTAGCTTCTGTGTTCTTAAACCACACCCTTAATTACATTTGCCACGCCCCTTAGAGAAACACCCCCAGTTTTTTTCATCCCACTTAAAACCCTGGGTGTTGCCATAATTGCAGACCCATCTTGTGACCACATTTAGGGTTAAACATTCACAAACTTAGGATGCTCATCCATACTGAACCCTGCCTGAATTAAGCGCAGCACAAATGCTTCAGGCTGGTACTTTAAGTGCCATCAAGTATTGATGTCTTCTCTCTGGAATGATCCAAATGTTTGATGCTGGGGATCCAGGGCAAAGTCACAGTCTGGCATCCGCTTCTTACAGGAATAACAAAATATTTCAGATTTGAGACATTAGGACGTCTTATGTGGGCGTATTTTAATAGTCAGTGATTCGAGTGCTCAAGTTGGTATCAGATTTTTGAATTGTCAGTCTGATCCCAGCCTCCTGGTAGGTTGTCACAGTCAGAGGTCTGGAGTGCGGTCATCGTCTGAACTCAGGTTCAAGTAAGTGTTGTTGAAGCCAGACATCGGGGTCCAGTACTCATTTTCCAGCACAAAATCTGCTTTATAGAGCGATGTCACAGGGTGATGTCAGATATGTCTGGGTGGACATCCCCGATAAATCAGTAAGCCATCAATAAAAGAAATAAAGAAGCCTACATTTTTGTTGGCTTTGATTTTAACACAGTTGTCCTTTTACAGTTTTTTTAGGGGTGGATTGTGGTTTAAGGTGTACCTCTGTCTTAATATTTCCTACACATAGCTGACAAGTTTCCTTGGTCTCTGGGTGACTACCAACTCTATTCCATGCTTTATCTCGGCACTGGATAAAAAAAGATTCAAGTCCTGAAATGATTACGCTTTTTAGGTCTCGCACCTAGCGTTGCAGTGCGCAACATTGCTCGCGCAGGGCAAGACATTTAGTACCTAAAAATGGGGTTTAGGAGACTGCCCTAGGAATGGCACACGCACGAGCGTGTGCTTTTCCTTTTGTGGCATGTTATTGGCCTTTGTGTACGTGTATTTTACAAACCTGGCACGCAATAGGCACATAGTTTGCAGTGATCGCGGCAAGACCCACAGCGTACCTTTTCAGCGATCTGGTTCCCTTGAACACGGGGTATGACCTTTTGGCTACCCACCAGGCTGCAAAATCTCCACCTGCTCCCCATACTGTCCCTTGTCTAAATACAGACCCGCCGCGACCACCAACTGGGGCGCATTAGGGTCGAAACATCGACGCTTACCATTGGTCCAGACACTTCAGGAGCTTGTACATTTACCCCCCGTCTCCTTGGAGTACCAATTAAACACTCTGGCCATCTTATTTCCCTATGTATAATTTGTATATATGTGTCACTGGATTTAATGCACTGATCACTTTGTTCACCAACAGTCACTTTCCTCACATTTTTTCTTAACGGTTTTACCATTTATTGAAACCTGTGGCATCACATAATGAAGTAATTCTTATGTATCGTGATTGCTTTTTACCAATATAAAGACTTTATTTCTAGGTTCTTGTTTTCAGAGAGGTTATTTCAATGTGTTATTGAGCTGATCTAGCCTTCCTTCAAAGTAATTTCCTGCTACCCAACAGAACCAATTTTCTATTTAACAACGCAATAGGCCAAAGGCGGGCGCATTGCTCCGCCCATGGCCTATTGGTGTCTATTACACGCACCAAAGGCCATGTGGTTTTAATTATCGTGCCCAGACACAGGCGTGATAATTGAAAGCACATGTCTCGTTGTGGAGCGCGCGCACCACTCGCGGGAATGTTCATTTTTGGATCCATTTCTCAGCGAAGCAACTAACTGAAAGAACTGCTGACTTCTTGTTTGTTAAGAGCAGCTGGGAAGGATGATATTAGAGAACCACATATCTGACAAAAATGTATGAAAATGCCAGTATATTGAGCAAAATAACGTAAAAGCACGGGCTGGCTTACCCAGTCTGGAAAATTACTTAAGTGAACACATTCTTCCTATTGCATTAGTTCAGATTAAATCTGCTTTACGCATACTAGTCTTGAACTGAGCTTGGCAGGCCATCGGATTAGTTATTGAATTTTGCCAAATTACTAACCTACAAGCGGAGCTTGCATATCTCTAGAACATCTCCCTGAGCAATAGATGTGCCTAGATCCGAGTCGGTGGCAAAGATGGGAAGCTGAAAGCAAAGGGATTCCTTTACAAAATTCTTTACTCCAGACAACTCGTTGGCCAGTTTCCACAGAGACAAGATAACAGATGTCTTGCATCACCAATTGTGGACCAAAGAAGAGCTTCTGCAATTATATGATCCCATTACTCCGATGTACAGACTGAATGACCTCGATTTCCTGCAATACCCGTACTGTGAAAATAGCTCATTCATTTTGGATAAACGTTCATTTCTTGGGTACTGAATCCACTTTTCCGCATGCCGCGTGGAAAGACTTCTCTAATATTTAAATAACCAAACCCATTATCTGGCTGCTTGTGTACTTTATCAACTGTTTTACGTTAAAAGTTTGATCCCTCTCGAATATCTTGTACCCTAGCCCCAAATCTCGCAGTTCATCTAAACACAGTTGCACGACCCCCAGCACTCAGTATTACGTTGTCTTACCACCAGGTGGATGTTTATTCTGAGTTAATCACTGCATAGTACACTACATAGTGTCTTTCCTTCCTGCTGAGAAGGCTGTGCGCTTTTCGACCATTGAGTTCCTCTGCAGTTCTCACACTAATGAAAACGTGAATAGTATTTTCAAATTGCCTCCAGTTTGACAGTAAAAACATTGTGCGCAGAAGCAGACTCTGAACTGGATCAAACATTCACTGAAATGAAGAGCCTCGATATTAATATATTTCTGTATCTTTCGAGATGTGTGCTGGGGACAATACACGCAGGTATAAGAAATCTGGTATCACTCGATTTCTCCGCTGATGTTTTTGTGGCTGAATTCTTGCTAGTAATATAAATGTAATGCGTTTCGTGAAACATCACTTTCAATGATGCATGAAAGCCGCGCTTCTCACCTGTCCTAATAGCAATGCTGACTATAAATGCACGAAGATTTTTATGCTTCATGCTTGCTGGCTCTGGACGGTGTACAACTGTTACCACGCATTTTTTACCACGCACTACACTTACAACGCAGGCATTACCACGCATACCATTACAACGCATTGCGCTGGGGGGCGCTCTAGGATAGGGAATAAGTTTAATTTTATATCCAACACCTTCCCTAGTATCCACGGGGACTGGAGTTGGAATATAAAATTATACTTACCACTATCCAGCACCTCAAAGCGCTATGCGTTGTAACGGTATTCGTTGTAAATACCGCGTTGTAATGGTATGCGTGGTAATGGTATGCGTGGTAACATCATACATCCCTCTGGACATGTAAAAGACCCATTCCACTCCAATTCACAGTCCGGATGCTGCCCAAGAGACCACTGTTTGAGCCAGAACCTGCATTCCATGGTGAGAAGGCCCTTTATGAATCATCAGTGGCGACGGCAAAGAAGCAGCATTTCAAAGGAACTGCTACTGGCACAAATGGTTCTAGGAATAGGTTACGAAAGCAGATATCTAGATGGAACGCTGTCTTTGTAAGTGGCAAATGCATTATAGCACACTTTGATGCAGGCCCTTAGGTTACCTCTCTGGTGTGCTGTAAGACACTTAAAGCGACCTAAATAACAATCGTAGTGTTTTAAGTGCCTAGAAGCACAAAGTGACCGTGTGAAAGGTACTACGTTTCTTCATGCTGAACACAGTAAGTTTCGGCTTCAGAGCCTGACTAGCCTCCCATTTGGCAGATAATTTTGAAAACGGACTTTTTTAGATCTCATGAGATTTCATGTACGGGGAGTAAATATTTTTTGAGAATGAAGGAGTGGGTGCGTAGCAATGCTTTCCTCAAGAGAACGTATGCAGCCTAGTTTGATAGACAAAGCTATTATGCTGGACAACTGTTTTGTTAACTTGATAATGCCAGTTTGTCTCACAACTCCTTGTTAGCTTCATGCAAATAAACTGAAGACCCCAGTATTTACTAACACCACCGTCGGTTCTTTTTTTTCATAACATAACTACATCTATTAGCTTGGATGTCACCTGTCGAACATCTTGTAGATTCCTCGATCGAGTCCACGTTTGAGATAAACAAATGCGTTTAGAAATCCGAAGGATTCTTTTGGTTCGCTTCGAAATGATGAAGTAGAGTGAAGCCTGCCAGATCTTGAACCAGTGACATTGAATGTTACACAATTTCTTCAGCAGCCAATTAATTGATACTTTTTGAATGTTGTTTTAAGAGAGTAACTAACATTTTGAAAGTAGTCTAAAATAAAAAAAATCCTCGGTAGTAAAAAGGCTGTTTAAAGGAGCTGTCATTAACTGCTCTGGCAAGTTTTTGCCAGCTGTACAAACTGATGCACACTCGCCGCAGTCTACTCATCTGAGTGGGTAGAGGGTTATTTGTATTATGAAAATGCTAACTCCGAACCTCACACAAGTGTCATTGTGTTGACTTTGAGGTTTGCCCTAGAGGCACTGACGTAAAGTGAGCAAAACCATGAATGTCTTAAGAAACAAGGCGTGAATTACTGGTAAAAACAATATTTGCTGACCCACAGACCCGGAGTCTCTGAATCATTATATCTGTTCTGTGTGCATGTGGAGGAGGAAGAATGGTGGGTGCAGATCTCAAAGGAACTATCAGTTTGTACCCATGCCCTACTCCACCTACCAGTGCTGTGCGTTGCTCCCACCCAACCAGTCCTTCATAAAACATTTTCACGCATTTATTTTGTTGGCAGATAACTCTGATAGGCAAAGAAAAAAAAAAGTGTTGCATCATTTTACAGGCACGTCTATACATGGTGTGGACGGCCACAAAATGACGGGGCCGACCAGGTCATAAGCTTATTTTTTTGTATTGCCATTCTGTACAGCATGCATTAGTCCCAAGGGACAGAGGGTTCGTTTCACAGGAGTGTGCAGCAAAAATGCTTTGTTGTAATTTGATTGCTTCAAGTAACTTCAACATCCAGACTTTGTCTCTTTCCTGCCGCTTAAGTGGAGTCCCACAGGGGCAAGAAGGCTTCACCGGGAGGAACTGAACCCCTGTGATCTTGAGAGCCAGCATGAGGCTAGCAGCTCAAGCTCTTTTCAGGAGCTTTCTAGTAACCGGTATTGTTGACAAAGCATGAAAAATCTCTCCACAGACCTTTGTAGTCAGGAAATGTACAATGCAACATCAAAACTCCATACCAAACACACTAATGTTCCCACGCTTTACCCAACTATTGCATGCAGTTTTATGGCCCACTTCCTTTCTGGGAATATGACAAAAAGCTACCCTTTAAATCATTTTATCATAGAATGTGTTGTGGTAGAGGTTTCCTTTACCTGCAGATCTCTCTTCTTCCCAAACTCCACCCTGGGCCCCAGTTACTCCCATCACGGATCAAAGAAACTCTAGACAGCCATCTCCAGCAGGCCCAATGAGGACTCCGGCTTACAAAGGCATATTATTGCCAACAATTGCAAATAACTTGATAACAGGAGAAGAAAACCAAATCCTAACGTGGGGAGTGTGTTTACCAAACAAAAACGCAGGTGATATTTCCGAAATAAATAGGGCTGTGGGACTGCAGAGCTAAATTGTAAGATTATGATCAACCAGGTAGCTTTTCCAAGGGATTTTCATTTAACATTCTGGAATGAATTGGCTTTGGTGTTAATTCACAAAATGGATAGGCCATAGTGATATACCATCGCTTTGGCTACGATGCTTCTAATTACCAAAGAGCAGCTGGCTTTTATAAGCATATGGCAGTGTTCTCCTACATCTTTAAAGATTCCAGAGTCTCTGTGTCAGACATAATGATAGGTTCCGCTTCGCTGAGGTGCTCGGGCAGCGGCAGAAACTGCGCTGAGGGGACTGGAACTGGCGTAGGTGTTGGTGCCAGCATCAGTCCGGACACAGGAGCAGATCCAGAAGGCCTGGCTAGCTTCGAGAGAGGGAGGGCCCATTGGCAGCAACCCAGGAGGGGTACCTGTCAGCCCCTGGGGGTGCGGGGAGGGGGAGGGGCCAGAGGGAGCCGCTGGCCCAAAGATGGAGTGATGGAATTGTAAAATGCCTTAAGTTGGGCATGGGAAGCTTCCGGGAACTTGAAGAAGCATGGAGCAGATCCAGCTACCAGCGCCACAGGTGGACGGTAGAGTGGGGCCTATAAGCATTGTGCTTGCTAAGAGCCAAAGAACACCGTCTACTACTTCTTGTGCTTCTTCAACTTTTCAGGCTGATGACTTGGAGGGATATTAAAATCATCCGCAGGATATGCTCAGAGAACAGGCCTGCGATTGCCCTCAGGATCAGGACCGAAAATGGCGAGGAGCCTTCTGCAGCATCACCAGGAGCTTCAAGCCCGCTCACAAATAGCCTTAGGACATATCAATTTGCTGATCCGACCCTAGACACCCCAGACAAATCAAGTGGGGATCAGAGACAGTGACATTACTCACAGGGTTTAGCTCACGCAGCCTTGTTGGGGGTGACATATCACACACACTAGGAGCACAACTTACAACTGGACGGAAGGTGGAAAAAAAGTTGGAAAAAAACAAACTAGGTAGCTCTCCAGATCCATGCTGGTGGAGCAGAAAGAAAGTAACTGATTTCAGCACACCAGGTTGCACTAAAATTCACAGCATGCTCAACATTTTCGACACAGACGTCATTGACCCAGAGCTGCTGATAATGTTTTTCCGGATCCACTCTGACGTCCAACTAATATTCCCAGGTGAGGAATCTGCGTTTAGAAGTCTCTATCAGAAACTCTCTACTAAGGGGACCTAACAAGGCTTCTCACATAGCACACCTATACCCAAGGTTTGTCACAGGTTAGCCAACACCAAATCATTGCCTACTATGGCAATTTGAGATTCTATGCATCAAAATACCGATCTGAAGGTTTTAATACAGTAATAACAATTCACACTTAAATGCCTATTGACTTTAACATATGCTTTTCACAATCAACATCTGACGCTTTAGTGCCTTTATCATAATACAAGCAGCCCGTCCCGACGTTGTCCGGGTATGAATTGCTGCCGGCCAGTAGTATATTGTTTTGTAGGATTTCGTTTATATAGCATTTCTTATCTGTGACAGGCCTGTGAAACGCTCCGATTCACAGTGCTCTGCTGATGCACTTAAGAGTGCGCATTCAGTAGTGTGTGAACTCGAGTTTCCCTACTTTATTTTTCCTTGCAATATTATATAGCGCGAACTCGACAACATGGCATGAGCACAATTTACATTACAGAAGAACACATTAATTTGTGGTAGGCACGGGGAGACAAAGCGATTTGCCTGGAATCACAGGATGTTGAGCTGATGTTGAGATTCGAACGTAGCTCCCCAGCTTTAAAGTTCGCAATTCTAGAACTTGTGGCGGGAGGTGTGTCTAAAAGTGTATGTCGGTGCTGGCCATCAATGAGAGAGAACTGTGCATTTTTAAAATGGGTGGTGAAAAAATAGGAGTATGTTGCTGGAGATGTGGTCCGCCGTGCCACCAATATACTTACAGGGGGAGGGTAAAACCCCATTATTCCGCAACTTTCTTTCCGCATACCATCACTCCGCATACTTTCATTACGAAAGTACCATGACTCCGCAATGCCATTATAACGCATGGCATTACATTTTAATATGCTTTTACCACGCATACATTTACAAGGAAATTCGTTGTAAATGCATGAATGGCAAAAGCATGTTTTTTTAAATGTTTGGATAAGGTAAGTATGGGTATAGGGGTATATGTTTTGGGGTACTGAGGTATATGTTTTAGGGTGTTCAGGTATTTTAAGGGTTCAGATATAGTTTTGGGTTATGGGGTACAGGGGTGGGTTTAGGGATAGGTATGGGTTTTGGGGTACAGGGGTATTTTTAGGGTTCAGGGCTAGGTTTGGGTTTTGGGGTACAGGGGTAGGTTTGGGTTTTGGGGTACAGGATTATTTTAAGGGTTCAGGGCTAGGTTTGGGTTTTGGGGTACAGGGGTATTTTTAGGGTTCAGGGCTAGGTTTGGGTTTTGGTGCACAGGGGTATTTTAGGGTTCAGGGGTGGTTTTGGGGTACATGGTTATTTTTAGGGTTCATGGCTGGTTTTGGGGTACAGGGGTATTTTTAGGGTTCAGGGTAGGGTTGGGTTTTGGGGTACAGGTTTTTTTAAGGGTTCAGGGCTAGGTTTGGGTTTTGGGGTACAGGTGTATTTTAGGGTTCAGGGGTAGGTTTGGGTTTTGGGATACAGTGGTATTTTTAGGGTTCAGGGCTAGGTTTGGGTTTTGGGGTACAGGGGTATTTTTAGGGTTCAAGGGTAGGTTTGGGTTTTGAGGTACAGGGGTATTTTTAGGGTTTAGGGATAGGTTTTGGGGTACAGGGTATATTTATAAGGTTATGATGGGTTAGTGTTTAAGGGTGTTGGGGTATTTTAAGGAGTAAGGGTGGGTTATGAATATGGGGTGCAGGGGTATTTAAAGGGAGCAGGGTGGGATTAGCACACGATATGAGATATGGCATGAAGGGCGGAACGTACCACACGCCCCCAGCGTTTGTCACATCCCCAGCACACGCCCACAGCACAACGCAGACACGCCCACAAGGGACTACTTTGCTGGCACAGTTCTTTTACCTTTTAAATGTATATGGTGGGCGTCTGCATAGCCTATGTCCTTCTGCTGCAACTGCCCTTTCCAACGCTGTATTGGGTGTTGTGATTGGTGCTGTGGTTCCTGAGATTACCCGCCTCAAAGGTTTGTGCTCTCTCTTTATTATATTAGTATGGATTTCTTAATAAAAGATCAGGCCTATATCCATCATCACTGTCTTGCCACCATAACCAACCCAGTCCTGCTGCATACAGTATAAGCTTTAGCAAAAGACAAAAAGGGCAATACATGCAGTCTTTTTAGAGAAAGCGCACAACTTCAGCCCAATCATGTCCTGTTCCCCAGGTAACCAACACATGGGTGGAGCCTAAGCGCCTCTCTTTCAGTAGTACTCTGAAAGCTTTATGTTGTTGATCAGAAAGTAAGCGACCGATGCACTGTAAACCCAGACCTAAAAATCCATACATATTAGTGCAGCCCTGTGCATCCCATAAGATCTCAAATACAAAACTGTACTCTGAAGTCTAAAGTCAATGAAGGAAGGGTAGAGTGCTGCCTGTGGTGATAGATTACTCCTGCCTGCCATGCTCTCATCTGTGCTACTGCCAGAGAAAACCAAAAAAATAATCTAGTTACCTAAAACATTAATAACATTAAAATGTTGTGTATTTGCCCAGAAAGATCAAGCTCAGGCAGTCATACTGCTGCTTGCTCAGGCAACTGGACAGAATAACACAATACTCACAGCTGCATGAAGGAAAGAAGTACTTTTCTATGAAAGCACAAAACCTCTGCCCAGTCAAAAGCTGTACCCTTGTCTACCAACGTGTGGGTGGAGCCAAGCCCCTCTGATGTATTTCTGAAAGCTCTTTTTTAGGTTGATCACATTATGTTTGCTAACAGCCATGCTGGAAAGCCAGACTGAACAAGCATTTACAATGCAATAGGTCTCGCATTTGCAAGAGTTTGAGCTATTTTTATTGTAAATGACATTGCCTTTTATTTATGTTTTGGTTTTTGAAACATAAATAAAAGCCATTGTCATTTACAATGCCAATAGGTCAAACTCGCGTAAATGCGAGACCTATTGCATTGCAAATGCTTTTTTTTGTTTACAGGGAACAGAGGTGTGGTGCAATGATAAGAGGTACACTCTCAAACTATTTGCCAATCTCCTAATCCGCAAATTTCCCCAAATTTGCCATTTCTAAAAATGAAGCACCCATTTACACAAAGTACGACATTAAATTATATAATGTGTTGATGGGAGTTATTTTTAAAAAGATTTCAGATTTTCTTTTATATGCATTTTATCTTTTTCATTGTTTTTTTCCAATCGCAGCCATATGGTGTCAAGAACAAAAACAACAAACACATGTTTCAAAACTTAATGCTGCTACCTCCAAATCCAAAAGTATTGAGATCTAGTAAAATATTCAATGAGTATCCATGATACAGAGTCTTTTCAGTGAATAGAAGGGAGTTCCCCATACTCCTGTGTTTGCTTCAGTATACAGCATTCGAGCTATCAGTATGCACAGAAAAGATGTGGACAGAAACAGCTAGTCACACAAAGACCATGAAAACTCAGCAGGGCTGCCTACAGAAAGCCAAATCTTGATCAGCCAATCACCTTGGTAAGGGAAGACATGGGTGCAGTTCCTTCTGAGGTAAGCAGTTACCACAACATCAGACTTTGTAAAAAACCTGCAATCACTCCTAAGGGCAGCACTTTAAACTGATAATGCTGAGCACTTACCACCAACCGGAGGAACTGGCAATGTGCAGGGTGCATAGCAACCTGGCAGTAGGCCTCCTTCAGGTCGAGGGCAGTCATGATGTTGCTTAGCTTTAGTAGAGGAATGACAACCTGGAGTGTCACCAAGTGGAAGTGTTCTGACAATATGTACTTGTTGAGGGGGCCAAGGTCGAGAATAGGCCTCAGTGACCTGCCCCCCCCCCCCACCCCTTGGGATGAGGAAGTATAGGGAGCATACCCGTTTGCTGCGGTGTTGCAGAAGCCTGTGTTTGCTGAGTGGTGTGTGCATCTCCCATTGAAGCTAAGGCTGATGTTACAGGAAGAGTTAGTTTGGTGGTATTTACATGAGTTCTACTTAGTATTATTCTGCTATGATGTCAAGGGGAACTCTATCCAGTTGGACCAAAAACCTTATTTTATGTTTGAAATTTAGTATAGCGCACCACTCGTCCTTGAAAGGGCATTTCTGCGCTTTATAGCCAGACAGCTGTTCAGTGCCATTAAAAGAGCCAGGTCTTCAGATGTTTTTTGAAACTTGAAAACTCTGTGCAGTCCCTAATACAAAAGGGAAGCTGGATCCAATGGAATGGGGCGAGGTATGAAAAGGAGCGACCACTGTATTTTAAAGTTTGAATACGTTGTGGTTGAAGCTGAAGCTGATTGCTGGATCGAAGATTTCTTTGAGGGCACTATGGAACTAGTCTTTCCTGAGGATAACGGGAACCCCTTCCTTACCTTGCTTTAAACGTCAGACAGTAGTTTAAAATGTGCCCTTCTCTTTATAGGCAGCCAGTGCAGGGACCTATGGAGGGAGACAGATGTAGTGCCTGGCGGCTGCTTATTTATCAGCCAGGCCGCCGTGTTCTGTACTACCTGTAGTTTAGCTAGAAGAGATTCGTTGGATGCTACAAGTAGCGCATTGCCATAGTCCAGGTGACTAATTATAAGAGGACACCGGGAGCCACTGGAATATTTTCACAAAAAGGAAAATTATCTCAAAACACGAGTCTCAAGTAGCGGTGACTTGATTTTTCATCGATACTTTGTTATCTATCAGAATGCCCTGATTTCTTACAGTATTTTTTGGGCATGGCGCCAGACCAAGTTACGCTGGCCACTAACCCGCTGTCCATTGAGGCTGTGCTTTTCCAAACAATACAATCTCTGTTCAATCCCTTCGTTTAACTGAAGATAATTTAAGGACATCCCCATGGCAATGTTTCTCATACATGTGGTGAAACAGGTTTAAACATGCTCTACCTCAGATCCCAGTGCAATAATCAATTGTGCGTTGACAGCATTTGAGAGCATTTCAAAACCTAAAGGCTTGACCAGCTGACCCAGAGGGGAGACATAGATATTAAAAACTGTGGGGCTCAAAGCTGAGCCCTGAGGCACTTCCCTTCCAAGGGATAGAGTCTTAGATTGGAAAGGACCCAGCTTGATGTTTTGAGTTCTGCCCTTAAGGCAGTCTTTTAGTCAGTTCAGTGCAGTACTGTGTATTCCCATCTAAAAAATAAAATGGATCAGAATGGGATGGGACTCGGTATCAAATGCTGCTGACCAATCGACCAGGACCAACATCTGGGTGTACCTGCATCCAAGGAGACACTGAGTGAATGAACTACCTCTACAAGACTGGTTTCTGTACTATGAGCGGGCGAAAACCCGACGCACAAGTTACTACTTGTGTAACAATATATCTGTAATAGACATTAGTTAGTGATAGATTCCTTACCTTAGAATATCCCCAGGCGTCAGACTGGATCCGGAAATTTTTGCGTAGCAATACCCCTGCGCGTTGGTAGGCGTCGTCCGCGGCTCCGCGTCCGTCGTCGTTAGCGTCGGAATGACGTCGGAGTACTTAGACGCCGCCCATGCGCGCTGACGTCAGTTCTGATACACAGCTTTTCCGTGCCAGATACGCAGAGCCATGATAGAACAAACACTCGTGGAAACTAGGGACCTGAAAGGGGATGACCTTAACCCTAGATATCTGTTCGCAGAACGGGGAGGATGGGTGGGTCCGTAAGGAATCTATCACTAACTAATGTCTCTTACAGATATATCGTTACACAAGTAGTAACTTGTGCATCTGAAAGAGACACGTTAGTGATAGATTCCTTACCTTAGAATAGATACCCCAGCAATACCAACCCCGGTGGTGGGTCTGCGAACCAATTATCACACCACAAAGTCCTGGAGGAAGGAATGGCCAAAGAAGCCATCCCTCCGGACTTGGCTGTCCAGGCAGTAGTGTCTTGCAAACGTGTGCAGCGAGGCCCACGTAGCTGCTTGGCAAATGTCCTGCAAGGGCACTCCTCTGCCCAGGGCAGTTGTAGTCGCTGTGGCCCGAGTAGAATGAGCCCGCAATCCAACAGGGGGCTCCTTTTTGGCCATGGAGTAACATGCCTGGATACACAAGATGATCCACCGCGAGATGGTCCGCTTGTGCACCGCCTTTCCCTTCTTAGCGCCCATGTAACCAACAAAGAGTTGGTCATCCACCCGGAACTGGCGTGTGCGATCCAGGTAATAAGAGAGTGCACGTTTTGGGTCCAGACGGTGGAGCCTCTCTTCCTCTTTCGAGGGATGCGGAGGCGGAAAGAAGGTGGGCAGGTAATGGACTGCCCGATGTGGAAGGCCGTGACAACCTTGGGCAGGAAAGAGGGTCTCGTCCGCAACACAACCTTGTCCGGATGGACAGAGAGGAAAGGAGTCGTAGAAGAAAGAGCCTGGAGCTCACTCACTCTCCTGGCAGAGTTGATGGCCACCAGGAAAGCAATTAGACAGAGAGGACAGTTATGGAGCGGCTCAAAGGGAGCACAGATTAGGTAAGTAAGTACAAGATTCAAGTCCCACTGGGGCATCACAAAGGGAACAGGAGGGAACATGTGTGTGATGCCCTTCAAAAACCTATTTACAATGGGGGACTTGAACAAGGAAGGCTGATCAGGCAGCCGTAAGAAGGCGGAAAGGGCAGAAATGTACCCCTTGAGAGTGCCCAGAGCAGAGCCCTGCTGGGCAAGAGAAAGAAGAAAGAGGAGAACCTCAGAAAGGGGTGCAGAGAGTGGGTCCACAGCCTTTGCTGTGCACCATGCCACAAATCTGTTCCACCTGCAGGCGTATACCGACTTTGTGGAGGGACGCCTGGCTGCCAGAATGACATCACAGACTTCGGGAGGCAAGTCAAATGGCCTCAACTGCCGCCGTTCAATCTCCAAGCTTGTAGGTGGAGACTGGACAGGTTCGGGTGCAGAACCGTCCCCTGCTGCTACAACAGAAGGTCCTCCCGAAGAGGCAGACGAATCGGGGGATCGACTGACATGCTGAGTAGCTCGGGATACCAGTATCTTCGTGCCCAGTCCGGAGCCACAAGAATAACCTGGGCCCGGTCGCGCCTGATCTTCTTCAGCACTCTGGGCAGAAGTGGTACAACAGACCGCAACTCCACTCGCGACGAAAAGCTTCTCCGAGCGAGTGCCGCCTTGGAAATTCCAACACGCAGAACCGATGACATTGTGCGTTCTCATCTGAGGCGAATAGATCTAACCAAGGCTCTCCCCATTGCTTAAAGAGCCCTTGCGCCACGTCCGAGTTCAGACGCCATTCGTGATCCATCATGCACAGACGGCTAAGTTCGTCCGCCCTGGCATTCAGAGAACCTGCCTGGTGTTGAACCACCAGGGTGACGCCCTGGTGTTCCCGCCATGTCCAGAGGCACAGAGCCTCCTGACAAACGGTTCACGACCCCACCCCGCCCTGTTTGTTGCAGTACCACATGGCGGTGGTGTCCGTGAACACCTGCACTACACTTCCCCGGACAGAGGGAAGGAATGCCTTCAGTGCAAGTTGGATCGCCCGCAGCTCCAGAAGGTTGATATGGAGCCGGGACTCCGTCGGAGACCAGAGGCCTCTCATCTCTGCCTCTCCCATGGAGGGACGCATCAGTTACCACTATGTGCTCTGGTTGAAGAAGGGAGAGGGATCTGCCTCTGACCCAATTGCGGTCCGAGAGCCACCACCGCAACGGTCTCGCAGTGCCCTCCGAGATCAGGACATGGTCGGATAGGTTGCCCTGACGCTGTTCCCACTCCGCCACCTGACGTGATGCACCAGTAGGATGCAGGAGGCAGTCAGCCGCAGGACCCGCAGTGTCAACCTGACCGAAACTCGGGATAAAGGCTGAAAGATCAGAATCAGAGCCTGAATATCCCGAACCCGCTGCTCGGGAGGATAGACCCGAACAGCCCCTATGAAGAGGAGCTTCTGAGAGGGAATCAGGTGCAACTTCGGCACGTTGATGGAGAACCCCAGCAAATGCAGGGGGTCGGCCGTAGTGTGGAGGTGGGAGACTACTGTCTGGGGCTAGCCCGCCTTCAACAACCAGTCGTTGAGATAGGGGAATACTGGAATCCCTGATCTGTGCAGATAAGCTGCGACCACCGCCATCGCTTTCGTGAACATCCGAGGGGCACTGGTGAGACCGAAGGGGAGCACCGTAAACTGAAAGTGCTCGTGACCTACCGTGAACCGCAGGTAGCACCGGTGGGCCGGCAGGATGTGGAAATATGTATCCTGCAAGTCCAACGACACCATCCAGTCTCCAGGGTCTAGGGCAGCCAGGACATGAGCTAAAGTCAGCATCTTGAACTTCTCCTTCCAGAGGAAGCCGTTGACGCTCCGGAGGTCCAAGATAGGGCATAGGCCTCCTTTGCCCTTCTTGGGTACCAGAAAGTAGTGGGAGAAGCAACCACGTCCTACTTCTGGCCCAGGAACACGCTCAATGGCCCCCTTGGCCCAAGAGGGCCGTAACTTCCTCCTGCAGAAGTTGCAAGTGATCCCCTGACATGTGGTGGTACTGCTGTGGCATGGCTGGAGGGGTCGCCTCGAAGGGAAGGGAGTAGCCCCTTCGGACGATTTGCAGCACCCACCTGTCCGAGGTGATGGTACGCCAGTGGAGGAGGTGATGGCACACCCTGCCCCCCCACTGGCGTCGAATGGGCCTGAAAGCTCCGACTAGGAAGGCTTTGAGGCAGTTGCTGCAGGAGTGGATGTGGATTGACAAGGCCTCTGTCCCCCTGCACCGCCGCGGCTGTTCCCAAGTCCGCGATCACGCTGAGGTTGGTTCTGCGGCCTGTGGCTGGACGAAGGTGTGGGTACGCCCCTTCCTTGGCCACGAAAGCGGCGAAAAGCAGAAGTCTGCTGGCGCTGGCCCGACAGGCCCAAGGACTTGGCCGTAACCCTGGCGTCCTTGTAACGCTCATGAGCACTGTCTGCTTTGTCGACAAAAAGGCGACGGCCATTGAAGGGCATGTCCATGAGCGTGGAGTGGACATCCCCTGAAAAATTGCAGACCTCAGAAAGGCGTGGCAACGGATCACCACCATCGTGGAAATCGCTCTGCCCAGCGAGTCCGTGGTATCTATTCCACATCTGATTGAATAGCGTGCTGTATCCCGACCCTCAGCAAGTACTTGGGCGAGCCGTGCCTGAGCCTACTCCTGACACTGGGGCAGCACGTCCGCAACCGTGTCCCACAAGGAGTGGGTGTAACGGCCCAAAAGACAAGCAGTGTTGATAGACCGCAACCCCAAACTCAGTGAGGAGAACAGTTTCTTCCCAAACTGGTCAAACCTTTTGGATTCCCGATCTGGAGGAGCAGTCGGGAACGCGGTCTGGAAAAGACAGAAAGCAGGGGTCGCCCGGACCCGGGCGGTGGCGTCGGGCCAAGTTCCGATTCACAGGGGGCAGTGTGAAGGGCTTGGACTAAGTGCCTATCAGAACGTCCGTGAGGGCTTCATTGAACGGCAGCGTAGGCTCCGAAGAGCTTACTGTCGGTTGAAGCACCTTGGTGAGGAGATTAGTCCTCACAGCCGCACCAGGGAGCTCAAGAACCAAGGCCTTGGCCGCCCTGCGCAACACCACACCATAGGTAGCACCCTCCTCCGTAGCCAAGGAGGGAGGAGAGATGAGTGCAGTGTCAGGCTATGTTTCCAGACACTGACCTCCCCCAGCTCATCTGCCCAGTCTTGACTTAACTGGCACTGTTGTGCCAGAGGGTCCTCAGACCCCTCCTAGTCCTCCCCTTCATCCGTGTCCTGATCAACAGGCAGAAATGACAGAACCGGGTCATAGGTGAATTGCTCGCCGAGCGGCGCCGCTCCGATGCCGGACTGAAACCGGGGGTGGCGTTGTCCGAAGATGGTGCCGGAGTGACACCATCGGGGTCGGCGCCAGCGGAGGAGTCGTAAGGTCAACTGGCGTCGACCGGGATCCCTCGGGCCCTGCGGCGTCTGGACCAAAGTCGACGATGGCGCCGGGGCTGAAGCCCCCGATGGCGCTGAGGCCGAAGCCGCCGGCCCGCCTCGACAGAGGGAAGTGAGTCCTCATGGCCACGAGGAAGTCACGTATCACCTCCGGCGTCGCATGCAGTCCAGGGACCGGAGGGTATGGGACCGGATACGACGCCCGCGGCTCCGGTGAAGCTGCCCAGATGGTGTCATTCTAACCCTCAGACGAGTCGCGCGAGGGGAGTCAGAAGATCAATGTCGCCTCTTCGACTTCTTCTTCCTCGACTTACCGGAGGACTTCGAGCCCGACGAGTGAGATGGCTCGACGAGCGTCGACTGCCGGATCTCGAGGAGCTTACGGGACTGCTCCCGCCTAACGTTCGAGGTCAAGCCCGGCATGCAGTGACAGGCGTCGCACGGCTTGAATCCAGGCATCCCTACCGGCACCAGGAGTCAAAACCGACTCGAAAAGAATAGCCAAAATAGGCCAAAAAGTTAGTCAAAAAGTGACTAGGGTACTAGTCTGCTCTTGCTGGCGTGGAAAAAAGAAGAACTGACATCAGCGCATGAGGGCGGCGTCTAAATACACCGACGACGTCATCCCGACGATCACGACGCCGGCGACGGACGCAGACAACGCCTGGCGACAAGCAAGGGTACTGCTGACGAAAAAACCTTCCGGATCCAGTCTGATGCCTGGGGATATTCTAAGGTAAGGAATCTAACACTAACCTGTTTCTTTCAGATATGAGGGAGCAGAGATCTTCTGGAGATCCAGATTTGTTTAGGTCAGAAGATCTAATACTTGAGACTGGGAGATGGGTTCAAATCTTTCTAGCATAGTCTGACATCCACTTCCAGATGCCTTGTCCAGATCTGTATATGTTGACACCAATGGGTCGTTGTAAAATTACTTTAGATATTGTCTATTTTTAATTCAAAGTATGAAGCCAAGTAGTCTATTCTAACTGAGCTGCAAGCAAGGGGGTTGGTATGTTCCTTTATAACTTTGAACAGCTCTTTTGCTTCAGCTAGATCTATTCTACCTATGGTGTAAAGTCTTCTAGCGGTTTTAATTTTTGCCTGGTACGCCCCTAATGCTTCTTTGTATTGGTGCCTGTGAAGGGTATCTTTCGAAGCTCTCTATCTACGTTCTAGAATTTTGCAGTTTGCTTTGAGAGTGTTTAATTCTTTCGTATATCGAGGGCCGTTGGCTCTAGTTGATTTAGTCTTATGAGTTTTGAATGAGACAATGTTGTCAATAGCCTTAGCAAAGGAACCTGAGAACTCATCCCACACGGCAGTAATGTTTGGAGTATTATCAATAACTGGATTTTTAAACAACGCTTGTAAGCTGGCTGCCGATAGCGGTTTGCAGAATCTAGCTTTAACTTTTTTTCCTGAACCAGATTTTGAAGTGAAGTGGTCGACAGTTATATTAAATTTGATTAAATAATTATTTGTCCATGTTAGAGGTTTAGGTTGGGCAGTATAAATTTAAAGTGGAAAAATAGTAGGTCCAACGTATGACCAGCTACATGTGTGGGTCCCGTTTTTATCAAATGGTGCTCAAGCATTGTAAGATTGGACAGTATATTAGCAAGGTCGGGGTCAGATGCTTATTCCACATGATAGTTAATGTCTCCGAATAGGAGGAAATTTAAGACTGAAGCCCTTCTTGGGTCCTGGGGGACGATTCAGTTTTCCCCATGCGGTAGTTCCACTTTGAATATTGCTATTTCTGCCACTTCGAAAGTTTCGGGTCAATTAGTTGTAGCTCGAGTGGATCTTGAAAAAGAATTGCAAAAAATGCCGCCCTCATTTTCCTGTCCAGTCTCGCCAGTTTGTAGTTATCCGGAAGTGCAACAAAAATGCAAGGAAGGGCCGATGAGTGAAGCCATGTTTATGTAACAAAACAAATGTCTGGGAGCTGAATCTAAGTATGTCCATATTTCTACAGAGTGTTTAGGAATAGACCTGGTATTTAGGTAAAGACAGTTTAACATGGGGGATTTTACAAGGGGTCGCTTGGAGATATGACCCTTATCTATATGTTAAGTTATCTAACTGCAAAGACATTATACTAAAAGCGGTACAGTTCTCCTTTTTTTCTCCTTGCATTGTTGATTAAATTTAAGGTGTATATTTGCAGTTCATGCAGCAAAACGGTCCCTTTAAATGCTTAAAAGGTAGGAGCAGGCAGTTATTATTTAAGGGTCTAAGGTGTACTAACTTATTACCTGTATAACATAGCCTGTGAGGAACAGTTGGTTCTGATTCAAAAGATGCAGGTTTTCTAGCATCTTGTGACGATCGGGCGCAGTCGGGTTTGCTTTTGGCGGGCCAGCTGCACGTCGGCACCATGGTTTGCTCAAGTAAGCAGACGGGAGGGCCGAAACTAGACCGATACCCGTCCAAAATGGCTGCCCTATCAGGAAGAAGAAACTCTGTACTACCTCCGCTCAATAATCAACATGCATGCTGTGGCGGACCAGGGAGTGGAGGAAATGTTGCAGGCGAGAATCCACCAGGCAGCAAAGTAAAGGTAAGTGCCACCACTTACTCCCCTGAAGAATAATGCCCCCCAAATGTGTTATCGTATTTTTTAAAAACAGTAAAATACTTGAATAAAACCCCCGGTCTGATTTTGGTTAATCTGGCAATGTCGAGGAAAACGCACCTTCAGCGTGCAGGGTGTGTGTGTGTCTGTCTATCCTGACACGAGTTAAATTGTCGAGGTAAGTGAGTCACTGTTTTGGAGGTGCGGCCCCTTTGGGACCTGCACCTTTTCCCCTGTCACTACCTTTATTTTGATACCCTCCCCTGTAGTAGCCCACAGAGGCTGTTCGGTGCTATTGTTTCCTCGTGAAGAAGTGGTAGATTTGGAGTGGGCCCGGCAAGAACACCACGTGGCATTGAACCGGAGCTCAAAAGGACACGTCTGAACCTGAAGGCAGAGAAAAAACAGTCTAAAAATGGAGCCCATGTCTATCACCAGTAATAGATAGAGTCACTACACCTCGTGACTCGAAAGACTTCAAGAAAAACAGCGTGCACACGTCTGAGTCAAACACTAGAAGGCAGGAGTATGCACATCATGTGTATCTACAAACTACACATGCCACAGACCTACTATATCTCTAACTGGTTTTGATTGTCGAATATGAACTGCTGATTAGAATGGGCTGGGAAAGTAATGCATTAAGCTTTATTTACTGCTTTCTATTTCTTGTGAGATATTTATTTTAATTTGAAACTGATATGTCAGTTGAAAAACAGGAAAGCTAAATGTTCTTTGGTTGTCCCAATGCCCTGTCTAATTGCAGAAATGACTTTATTGTAAAGCCAAAACCTCATCAAAAACAGGACTTTTGGGTTCAGAAGTTGGAGGGGAGGCAGATGAAGTGTGGTGATAAGGGAATGAAGGCCTCCCTTCCAGGGGCAGAGGTTCTCTGCAAAAAGCATATGGTTTTGTTGGCTCAAAAGATGGACTAGGTTCCAAAGTCATGAAGGGACAAATGAATGGGCTCTAGGCTCTTTACTATAAAAGCGGTAGGAAAGGGAAGCAAAAAGGAACCTTCCTGATTACTTGATAATGAAGCATGCATTCAGAAGCCAAGGTGCATAACCCAACACAGATTATGCTTCATAGATTTGTATGTTGGTAATAACCCAAAGTGGTAAAGAACAAGAGAGTTTCTGGGTTGGAAGCTATGTTGCAGTCTACCCTGACTTTACAGTTGTGCACACTACCTAGTTCACACTCAGCAAGCGGATGAAATGAGGGAAGATTCTGTTCTAGAACCCACTGTAACCTATTTCACAAGCCTTGAAAAGGAAAGTGAGACAGAGCAGTCGTACCCTTGTTTTTCGACTCAGAAAGGTTGCTATCTTCACCATTTACCAAGAGTTCCTGGGCAACTAGTGCTCCACGGATTCCTAGTGTTCTGTTTAACCTACGGAATTATGTAAAAAAAAAAAATTATACAGAAAGAATAATGACAAACCATCCATTGAAGAACAAATGTAAAACAATGGAGTCGTAAGCAGCATTCAGATATCAGTTCTGGTGTTAAATCCAAATAGAATTAGCAGAGTCAAGCAAGTCTCCTTTCTAATTCGAAAGAGTGGCATATGACTGCGCTTGTGATGAGAGCCAGAGAAACTGGTTGAAAATGTAAAATAACCTATGTTGGGAGCAAAAGTCATCACAGAAGACTGTTTAGACAAATTCATTGTTAAGAACTAGTTTAAACACTAGTGCACTGAATTTCACAAAAGCTTCACGCTTATAAGATGTTTCTGGAAATAAAATACACAAGACTGTAGAATAAAATACTGTAATACCAATTCTATCAAAATACGTTAACTCCACTTTTAAAGGATGAAGTAAATAAACAACATCACTTGTATTAACAACACACTTGTCATAATTATGCAATAAATATTAATCTCCGTCAAGCAAATAAAAAAGAAATACAGGGCCAACATGAGGCACTCTAATTAAGGCGACCAGAAGAACAAGGATACCATCCCTGCTGTACATCAAACACCTGTGTCTAGTACTCACTAGCTTCACTTCACTAGTTATTTTAGTTGTACTTTCTATTCCTTTTCATTTCTACTGACCAAGTAACCCAATCCCAATATAATCCAGATGCATACGATAAACCTAGATAGAGAGGCAGCCATGGCCTAACCATAAAATCTTTCCAATCTGAAGAATCTTTTAGGAGTGCAGATTAACCAACCTTAAATTGAACTGTATCCAAGGCCATGAACAAATTCAAATCCCACGTCAAGGAATCCACTAATGGAATCTTTGGTATTGATTTGCAGTTAATGGCCGCATTAGGTTCTGAACCCTCTGGGACAGATTAGTTCATGACAAATGCCTCCTTTGAAGAAACGTTAATGGTATGCTGTTTCAATCCGCTGTCAACAGTGCTTCTCACACAGTATTAGTGAATGCACCAGTGTCAAGATGTTGTGTAACCGGTGTACTAAAGCAAATTCATATGTTTATCAACCCCCAAGTTGCATCAACACGACTTTGTGAAGAACATGGCTTTAAATGTGCCTCTCCAAGGGTTACATAATGTCTTTCCTTAGATGAAGGTAATGATAAAAGAGTGTATACACAGATTTATTTCACCAAACAACAGCACCTCATCCAATAACCAGTCTCCACTACAGCTGCTGCTTATATATGTTGTCACAAAGTTTAACTACAGGTCAAGTATCAACTCCCTATGACTAATCTTCCTTCCCGCTTGTTCCATTATCCACTATTGTTAAACTACAAAACGTATTGCCTCCTAAAGGGCCTGAAACAATTGGTATTCCCTTGTCATTTTGGCGCTGCTGGACAGTATTCAGCAGCTATTTTTATTTACTTAATGGACTTTCAATCTTGATCGTCCACCCAATGATGGGGTACAAGAGGCAACAGTTGCCCCACCCCAATTTACAGCGCATGGTCTATTTTTCAAACTTCAGACACTTATAGCATGACCACCTAACTCTAATCACTATGGACACTGTCTCCAGTCCTGAACGTTTAACCAACAAATAATTAATTTCATGGGTGTTCATCTAATTAATTAAATGGAAGCAAAACAAAAGTAAACGCCCCAGAAATCCCTAGGCTATCACACAAAAAACTGTCTTCTAATGTTTTTGTCAAATCCTCCTCTGACATCATACTCGAAAGTTCCGTGGATACTTCAGAAATCTCTTTGGCTAGTTCCTCCAGGATACCCGAAAGCTCTTCTATAATGAATAGGATTAGGTCCAGAGAACACTTATTCAAGATTGCATACCATTTATCTTGAAAGTGCTTAGAATTTTTGCAGAGCGATGGTTTAAGAGCGATTCGTAGGCCCCGAGGTATGCGCTGTGATCGACGGTATCTTATTAATGTGCTAGCAAGTAATTTCTGATTAATCTCCCTCTTTGATAAGTATAAGAGTTGCCTCACAATTTGGTCCTTGGTACGGTTTGTGGATTCCTGTGGCATCCTGTGGTATCTAAGTACTCAACACTCAGTGACAAATTTAGAAAGATCATCACGAGACACTGGTCGATACTGGATCTGGAACCAGACTTTCATTCTATTTTTTCCAAACCACCGTTGTTTGCTTACACACGAGGTCGGAACATAGGAGAAATGCTAAAGCAAAAACCACCTTTGAGGGAGGTGTACAAGGGAACGAGAGCCTGTCTAAATTGTGAAAGCTGCAATAATATCATCAAGAGGGACATGAAATCAAACTCAGAGTAAATGCAACTTGTGATACGGCAAACGTAATATACCTTCTCAAGTGTCCCTGCGGAAAGGTGTATGTCGGCAAAACTGAGAGGAGAATCAAAGTGAAAATGACAGAACACAAGTCAAACATCCGCACTAAGAATATGAAATCTGCCATCGCTGGGCACTTCAGTGAAGAACATCATAACATATCTCAACTTAAGTTCTTGGTTTTGGAATGTGTTGAAAATAGAGTAGGAAGAGACAACACAAAACACTTATTACAGAGAGAAAATGTATGGATTCAGAAATTGTGTTCACACAAACCGAATGGTCTTAATGACCGTGTTGAACGGTCATGTTATTTATAATGAACTTGCATGTAAGGACTCCTATATCCTTGGTATCATGTTGGTCTCCTGTTACCACTATCTAACCACACATATGTTGTAATTTAACCAAGACTGATATGATTTTGCCATAGCACCCACTGTTACACGCACACCCCACCAGACTACGGTGGGTATGGTTCAATTTTCATTTATTAGTTCTTTACTATTTTCTCTATTTGTTATTATGATTGGAGAATATAGTTTTCTTTGTTTTATTTTATTTTATGACGGGGTAATTATTAGATTTAATATCAATTGTTCCTGTTAATGTCTGGCGTCGGAAAGTCGGTTTTCTCGTTTTAACGATCATGTAGCCTGTCAAGTGATCGCGGTACTAACCAACCACAACGCAAGCGGTATTAAACACGGAAACGCGCTTGACGTGCCGGTTGTAGGAAACAAATCGGGATACTTGTAGCCACGAAGAATAGGATTATGGCATATACAGGTCAGTTTGTAAACGGATTTAGACCCTATTGGCACTGTGCCAGAAGAAAGGTGTAAACGTGAGGTTTAACGTTTGGTGTTTGTTTTTTCGCAATGCAGACTGCTAATAATTCATCAGCTGACGTCATGTAAGTGCATTCCCTAGCGTTTTTATTCAGTTTATTTGGTGGAAACTATTGGTTATAAGGGGTTGTTGAGTTTCACAGGTCATTGATGCACTGAACACAGAGGTTTGGTTTTACTGGATACGTGTATTGAGCACTACATAACCGTTACGTTAAAAATATTTGTACTGCGCACTTTCACCAACGGTTTCATGTCGCTCTTGACAAAATACAGTGACCAGGGTGAAGGAGTTACTCAAATGCTAACTGGAATAACAGAGTTTTTAACAGTCTGCGGAAGCAGTCGTAACTGGGACAGAGACGAAGTGTGGATGGGAGGGAGTTCCAAGTGGAGGGGGCCAAGACAGAGAAACTCAGTCCTCCATGCTTTTTTCGTCTGAATTTGGGAACCACGAGGTAGTTGAGAGATGTTGAGCGGAGAGCTCTGTGGGGGATGTAGCGTGTCAGACAAGATGAGATAAAGGCCGGGGCAGAATCAGAGAGGGCCTTGAAAACGGTACACCCGAGCTTGAATGTGCAGCGCTTGGAGACAGGGAGCCAGTGAAGACTTCGAAGAAGGGGGGTAACGTGCTGATGTTTGGGCTGGCGGAAAATCAGGCGGGCAGCCTGATTCTGCACCAGCTGCAGCCGGTGGAGGTGGAATGCAGGGATCCCCACATACAGAATGTTGGCGTAGTCGAGCCTGGAGGTGATAAGAGCGATGATGACTAGAATCAGGGCATCTCTGGTGAGAAACCTGTTGATTTTGCGGATCCGCCTGAGATGAAAAAAAC
Source organism: Lissotriton vulgaris (assembly GCF_964263255.1). Taxonomy (NCBI): domain Eukaryota; kingdom Metazoa; phylum Chordata; class Amphibia; order Caudata; family Salamandridae; genus Lissotriton; species Lissotriton vulgaris. The sequence goes on from NC_141691.1 coordinate 1,604,390,821, forward strand.
AGGATGAGGTGCCTGAATTGATTTGTGGTCTCATCGAGAGGTCTTCAGAAATAATCACCCCCAGACTCTTCACAGTGCTCACTGGAATGGGTGCCGTCCCTAGGGATGAAGGCCAAAAGGTGGTATTCCACGGATTAGTGGGGCCCCCCACAACTACTAGCTCTGTTTTTGTGGGGTTCAATTTCAATTGGCTGTGAAACATCCACTCTGCAATGGCCAGCATGGTGGACTGGAAATTAAGACAGGAGGAAGGAAGGGAATCTATGGGAAAAATTAACTGAAGATCGTCCGCGTAGTTGAATATTGTGACCGGGGTATTACGGAGGGAGGCTAAGAGGGGTTGCAAATACAAATTAAATAGTAGGGGTGATAGTGCAGAGCCCCTTAGGGACCCCGCAGGTTAAGGATGTGTAGGGTGCAGAGAAGGTGGACTGCCTGAGATCGGTGGTCAAGGAAAGATCGAAGCCAATCGAGGGCCACCCCCTGGATGCCAGCATTGTGGACACGGTCGATCAAGATGGCATGATCGACCGTGTCGAATGCTGCCGATAGGTCTAAAAGGACAAGGGCCTGAGAGATGTTTTTGTCAGCACCTTTCCTGAGGGCGTCCATGATGGCTACTATGACCGCCTCAGTGAAATGGAGGGGTCTAAAGCCAGCTTGTTGGGCATCCAGGAAGGAGGATTTCTCACACAATGATATGGTCACATGTGTTACATTTTGTCTGTTATTGCATTAGATCACATTATGTTTCATTATTCATTTCCTAGTACTGCTCCCTGAAGAAGGGCGGCCTACATGCCCAAAATGCATTAGAGTATGCTTCAGTAATGATGTTTGAACAACTAAACCACTGAATGAAAAAGAAAATTCTATGAATTTACGAACAATAAAATAACAAGCATCATCAATTATAAAAAAGTGTGGAATCCTCATTTCTGAAGGAGTACGAGTGTGACTGTGGGTATGCAACTATTGTACTATTAGGAGCACGCTTCTAGTTATTTATCGACGTCCATGGACGGAGGACGCCACCCATAGAGCACCTGGAACATTTTGTAAATTAAAATCACAACATTGAAAGAACAAGGCTGTGCACCCGTCTTACTTCAATTAAAGAGATCAGGAGTGTCATAGCAGGGCAATGAAGAAAATTGTGTTCTACCAGTTACAGCATTATTATACATTTGTGTCCCATTGCTTACTAGCCTTGTTCCTGATGGTCCACATACATCATAGGTATTTGGCAGTGGAGCAAGCATAAGGGTTGGTTAGAGTCTGTTCTCAATATCCTCAGGGCAAATATGCTGCAGCGTGTTCCCAGCTCCCTAGCAACCGATTTGATCCACCTTGAGCAGGGACTAGATATGCTCAGCAATGAAATTGAAGATGGGGCTAGATTCTTTTGCAGAATTGCAACTGGGACATAAGGTGAATTCAATGTGGTTCAAAGGCCATTTATCCGTGAAAGATTTCAAAGGGAGAGAGCCTGGGTCTAAATGTAATGTACAATTTCTTATCTGTAGGTCTGGTAATACATTACAAATATGGTTCCTGGGCCCTGACAGTCTAGAAGTCAAGGAACGAGATCACCAAAGACCCTCTAGAAGCAGGGGCTAATTAGTTTTGTACGACTTATGTCCAAAAACCTTTCTTCCATTTGGGTCTTCGAAGGAATGAGTTCCAGAGATCCAGTGCTCCATGCTGCTTGCAGCCCCAGAGAAGTAAGCTGTTTTTTAATATTGCTAAACCCAGAGACTTTATAAGAGGTGTCAAAACTAACTACCTCCTGGAATGCTTCAGCATATATGGCTAGCTCTTGTGTGGTCATCAGGCTCCTTCACTAAAGTAGGAAGCATAACCTGGCCTTATACCAAATGGATTTCCTGTCCATATCAAGTTTTAGAGGGAGAAGTGGGGTACTAGGCGGCAAGTGGACAAGACTTCTTAGGAATTTAGGTTCTGACCTGGTCAATTCTTGTATGCTTGAAAAGCCCCAAAGCTCAGCCCCATACAGTGATGACCCTACAGCCTTCATGTAATATTTAACGGGCTGCTGCTACTGGTTTGTTAGAGGAGATTCTATATATAAATAGCCTTTAGCAGAGTCCAACGCAGTCTTTCCAGGTCATTGACAAAATGAATATCAGATATTTTATTTTGGAGTTGTTTTTAGAATAGGAACATGACCTGTCCGGGTAACGGAGCACTGTACAAATAGTAATCGAGTCATGCATAAGAGGAAAGGAGGAAAGTAAATGACAATCAGAGAGGAAGAAGCATAGAGTGACACAAACAGTATAACATTAAGCGTAGCAGTTCCAAGATCCACTGGGGTCCACACTATGCTGGACACGCTGAGAAGATTCAAGACTTCTAGAGAAGAAATCTATACATCAGAAGCTTTTTTACTTGTTTTTTGAAGGAGACAGTCAATGGGTTTGTCCCAGTTTGTCTGGAGTAATGTGGTCAATTCTTCTGGGAACTGTTATGAGTCTGGCAGCCAAGTTCAATGTGGCCTTTAGAGGGACCATCTTTACTTTGGGTAGGCCAGCAGGAGTACCACTACTGTAAGCTAATTGGGAGATTACTAGAGATTGTACTGCTAGCTGAAAATCCACAGGAGGCAGAAAGGGTTTGATTTTCCTTCGAATGTTAATTTGTTAAGTGGCTCTACTGATGGCTGCACTAATATAATCTTGCATATTCAGATGGTTGTTAATGTCTGGTGTCGGAAAGTCGGTTTTCTCGTTTTAACGCTGATGTAGCCTGTCAAGTGATCGCGGTACTAACAAACCACAACGCAAGCGGTATTAAACACGGAAACGCGCTTGACGATCAAGATCAAGTAGAGTTAATAATGTTGGGGGAGAAGATGTGAGTTGTTTGAGCCATTCTTCTATGGGGCAGAGAGATTGGGAGGGGCGATCAATAGGAATCCAGTTTTGAGATGTTGAGCATGAGGTGATTACGGATCAGCCATTGTTGGGTTTTCAGAAGAGTGCAGTTGAGCATTTTGATAACTTCAGGTGAGGAGATTTTCAAATACAATAGTGTATCAACAGTGTACACAAGGTAATGAATGTTTGAGAGCTTCAAAATGACTGTCAGAGGTTCCATGAACAAGTTGAATAGCATAGGTGAGAGTGTGAAGCCTTGAGGTACTCCAATTGTTACTGGGGTAAAGTCAGATAGGGATTGATTGACCGAGTCTCAGAGTTCAATTAGGAGGGAACAAAGCAAAGCAGTTTAAAACTGCACCAGATAACCCCGTACTATTGTCAAGGTCAACCATGTTGTCATGTTTGATTGTATCAAACGCATAGACGAGATCAAGAAGTATAAGTAGACAGGGTGAATCTGATCAAGGCAATAGTTCGAGTCTTTTCAGTGCTATGGCCATTTCTGAAGGCAGATTAGTACTGGTCTAGAAGTTAGAATTGTTCAATGTGGTTGCACACTTGCAGGTGTACACATTTCTCCAGAAGTTGTGCTAGAGTCAGGATGTTGGTAATTGGGCAAAAGTTGTTGGGGTCTGACTGATCTGCATTGTTATTATTATTTTTCTAATTGGGGTGACCTGACCTATCTTTAGGCTATCAGGAACCATGCCCTGAAAGAGAGATGCTTTGACAATTTTCGTTAATAAAGGTAATATAGAAGATCTAAGCTCTTTGACAAGCTTAGTGGGCACGGGATCATTAAAGTGGTTAGAGGGCTTTATTGATGTCAATAATGTGAGTATGTTAATTATGTCAGGGATTTTGAAGTAGGACCAGGTCGCTTTATTTTTTGTAATATATGCAGTACGAGGAGAATGCCCAGGAGTTAGACCGGGAAGAGACTGGGCTGTTCAACGCTAAGCAGACTTCGAGAGGCGAGTTGCAGTTCTAATTCGATCTTCCTTGTCTTATCAATGGAATGGAAGGATAACTCGTCATTTAGCAGTGGTAGAATGGCAATTTGTTTGTTGTTTGATGATTTCAAAAAGTTTTCTGGGCCTGTTTTTGGTATTATCTAGTTGCGACCTAAAGTATTCGGCTTTTGGCCTACCGATGTGTTTGTTGTAGGAGCTACTTAAATACTTGGATTGGCAGCCAGATGAAGAGATTCTCCTTGATCTTTCAGCAAGCCTTAAATTGTGCCTTTCCTTATTTAAGCAGTCATTGAGCCAAGGGTTGAACAACAAGTTATTCTTGTAAGCTGCTTCTGAGAATTGTGTCCAGTATGTCGGACATAGATTGGATGTAACAGTCGGTAAGCTCACTCACATTCATCATGTTAGTGGGAGGAGGTAGGATTTTGTTGATGATAGTAGTTAGCTAAGTAGGGTTAATATTTCTTAGGTCTCTGGACCATTATCTGTGTTTAAGAGGTTGACCCTTTCTAGACCGCACCTTTCCAGGATAAGAAAGGAGATTAAGTAGTGATCAGACCAGTCACACAAGGTTATGGATTCAAGTTGTATCACATTATCCCTGGCGATGATTAGATCAAGGGTGGGACCTCTGTTGTGTGTTAGGCCATTGCAAGACTGGGCGAGGTTGAGGTCAGTAAGAAAGGCCTTGAGGTGTTAAGAATCGGGTCATTTGAGTTATTCAAATGGATATTTAACTCCCCAAGGAAGATCTGGTTGGTGGGTTGGACTGAGTTAGAGGAGTTGGCCTCCATCATTTGTTAAGAGGAAGACTATTACTGGGGAGGAGGGGGTGTAAATTATGTGAACTTTACACACCAGCTTATTCTTGCTCCATGTTCAGATACCTAGGTATTCACACAAAGGCATTGGGACAGTTGGTGATTGTTTAATGGCCAGCATGGAGCAGTAAATGCAAGCTATGCCAGCTTCAGCTCTTTCTGATCTGCCTGGTCTGATGATATCATAGTTGGGTGGTACTAGAATGCCCAAAACAGATGGGGATGAATCATTAAGCCATGTTTCAGTAAGGATAAAGATGACAAGGTCTTGGGCAAGAATGAGATAAGCAATGTTAGCTGCATATCTTACTGCAGACCTGCAAATAAGGAGCAGAGTTCGGGGATAAGATTTGGTAACTAACGTTTAACGGTGTGTAGTGGGGACTTGTAACATATTATATTTGTTCATGGATCTATCTGGGTTCTCGTTGCGGGTTGGAAGGAATAGCCTGGATGGTGCTCGGTGTGAGTGTTGAGTTCTTATGTGTATTGGTATATGATAACAGCAAGGAGTGTATGTCAGAGTCAGATAGGTGCTCTATAATGCCCTGGGGTCAGGAGGTAGGATTGGAGTGGGCTTGAGATCTCACGTGCAAGTTCGGTGAGTTCTCATTATTCAATGAAAGATGGGAGAAATTAGGCTGACCTAATGAGAGTGAAGTGTATTGATTAGTGTGAGGAGTAATATCAGCACAAGAGGTGACGTTAAGACTACAGTGTTTCTCTAGCTTCGAGGTGATGCATATAAGGTTCTGGAGATTGGCTTTGACTAACTAAAGGTCTTCACAATAATTTTGTCCTCAAGGGAAGAGGGATCTTAATTATGGATGGAGATGTAGTGTGGCCTAGGGGTGGAGGAGGTGTGTGAGCTCTCTAGAGAGTACGGGGAGGTACTCAGCCCTGAGGGAGCAATGTTGTAATGGGGAGAAAAGGCTGGCAGTGGAGGGCTAGGAGAAGGACTGCAGGATATGATGCTAGGATGAGGGATAGGAAGAGGACTAATAGGTGCGATGGGCAACATCTGCTGTTGGGATGCCTTTTCAAGTGAGTCTGAGATAATGGTGGTCGATATGGTCCCACACATGTTTTCTCCAGGATTGAGACTGTTGACCATTCTCATGCAGTGGATATCTTTACTTGGCCTTCTATAAAGATAAGGATATGTGCCGATAAGATAGGTTGCCAAAGGGGGAAGGGCAGAAATCATCATTAGAAGAAAGTGATCAAGGTCTGTCAGCGACGGTTCCTATGTTGTAATAACCGGAGGGGGGGGGGGGGGGGCGGGGGAGTGACACAGGAGGATGCACAGGAGATAAGAAAGAGTTGGGTCAGGATAATGTCTGTAATTCCCTCTATAAGCAGGGGGAGCGATATTGAATCTGAGAGGAAATGGGGACATTGTAAGAAACCGTGTTTTTGATCTTCAAGAAAAGTTTGTCAAACCTCTCTAGATTATAGGTCAGAATATTGGATGAGAACATTCCCATTGTTGTAAAGGGTAATGGTAGCCTTGGCCTTGAAATCTGCTGAAGACGTTACAAAGCCCATGTGGTGTTTTCCTGGATGTGTTTATCTGGAGTCTTGCAGCAATGACTCTCCTCCATTGTGCTCTTCTGTTGGTGAATAAGTTTAATCAGCCACCGCTCTTTTCTTAGTACAGTAATAGGCATCCGATATGAGCGTTTCAGAGTTCCGTTTGAGAAGAATATGCATTGTAGTCCACCAGTGTCGTCAAACTATCAGATAACTTAGCTTGGGAGTAGAAGCTTAAAGGTTCTTGCACCAGGTTACTAACTTATCCAATTACAAAAATAAAGGAATTTGGTAACTGGCGCCGAACCAGAACCACCACCACCATCACTCAGCTGGCCCAGCTCAGTCGCCACACATGGAGGTGTATGTTGTGGAAGTTCAGGTGCAGATCTCTGCCCAGTTGCTGTGACAGGAGGATCACGCCAAAGAGTTAGACAGAAAACGGAACAAATGCTCTGGCTCAGCAGCTCAGAGTACAACTTCGGACGACGCCAGAAGTGACATCAGGTGATGTCATCAAAGCCATATAGTGCTCGCCTCGGTACAACGACATCAGCTCAATCCATTTTTTCAAACCTTCGAGGAGCTTGGATGTAGTGATATCAGCAGAGTAAATTAAATTTCCCTACAAGAATCCATCAAAAGGGAAGGCGAATAGGATTATAAGGAATCTGCTGTGAAGAGTATTCACCAGAAAGATTGCTACTGCAGGTAAATAACCTTCTTCTGATGGATACTTCTACGTGCAGATTCCTCACTTACAGAACAGACCAAGCAGTACTTGAAATAGGAGGGGTGTGTGTGTGTGTGTGTGTGTGGGAGGGTTGAAAGGGGATTGATGGATTGTTATATAAAATAATCTTGCTTAACATATGTGTTGAAGTATCCAGCTCTACGGGCTTCTGAGTTCAGACTGTGATGCTCGGCAAAGATGTGCAGCCATGACCATTTGGCTGTTTTGCAGATGTTTGTAATTGGAACCCTTCTTGCCAAGGCTGAAGAGGTGAATTTAGACCTAGTGGAATCAGCCCTGATCCCCTCTGAAGGTTCTGTCCAAGCCAAGGCACAGCCAATCTTGATGCCGAGAATGATCCACCTCAAAAGGGTTCTTTTCTGCTTTGCCCTTCTTAGCACAACAGTAACAGCTGTTCAACCAGATGAATGTCCTTGGTGCAGGTAGTAGTTGACTGCCCGTCTAGGATCCAACCTATGCAACCGCTTCTCCTCCTTTATGGGATGGGGCGGGGATAAAAAGCTGGGAAGATGATAGATTGTCCTACGTGGAAGAGCGTAACCATCTTGGACAGAATAGCAGTCCTGGATTGTATCACTAACTTGGCTGGTGAAAAAACAGATAGTGAAGGGAGGAAGAAAACTCAGGGCTTGCAGCTCACTCACTTTTCTGTCATAAGTGATTGCGACCAAAAGGAAAATGCTACTTACCAGTATGCATCTGTTCTTGGCATGTAGAGCTGCAGAGTTACACCCTGTGCATAGATTATTATTATTATTATTATTTAAAATTTTATATAGCGCGCAGTTACCCTAGGGCATCCCAGCGTTTAACAGGACACTAACAGATAAAAACAGTCAGTCAAGAGCTATCAAACCGGGAACAGATATGTTTTCAAACATTTGCGAAAACGCAGAGTGCAGGTCTCGGCGCGCAGTTTTAAAGGTAAGGAATTCCAAAGCCTTGCTGTATTCGCCGAAAATCTTCTCCCGCCTATGCGTGACCTCTTTACTCTGGGGACTAGGAGGAGATGTTTCTGGTCACAACGCAGCGTTCTGTTAGCTTTGTATGGAACTGCTAGATTTCTCAAAATGGGGGGTCCTGTTCCCTGGAGAATTTTGTGGGCTGTACAGAGTGCCTTAAATTTTACTCTTTCCCGTACTGGGAGCCAGTGCAATGCCTTTAGGGCAGGTCTGGCTGACTCCATTCTGGGAATGCCCATAAGCAGTCTGGCCGCCGCATTTTGCACCTGCTGAAGTTTGTTAAAAGTGGATTCAGGGGCACCCAAAAAAAGGGCATTGCTATAATCGAGTCACGATGTTATCAGTCCCTGAATCAACAGCTTCCTAGATGGAAAAGGAAGAAGAGGAAGTATTTTGAGGGCTGAGCGTAACAGGGCGAAACAGATTCCTGCTGTTTTTTTAGCTTGGGTCCTGAACGAAAGATCTTGTTCCAGCCAGATCCCCAAGCTCTTAATCTCCTCTTTCATACTGGGGAGATCGCCCATACAACTGGGCCAGCTGGTCAATGGGAGAGGGGGGGGGGCTTTTTTCCCTAGCAGCATTATCTCCGTCTTACAGCCATTTAGCTTGAGAGCTGATTCGTCCATCCAGGTGTGAACTTCCGACAGGCATGAGTGCAGCATATCGGGATTCTCTACCAGTTGTGAAAGGGCGACCACTAACTGAGTATCATCAGCATAGCTGATGATCTTGATGTTATAAGGGGCCACCACATCCTCCAGGGGGGCCATATAAATAATTAAACAACGTAGGGCTAAGGGAGGAGCCCTGAGGCACTCCCCACTGGAGGGGGATAGAGGTAGTCCGATTGCTGCCTTCCCAAACCTGATAGGAGCGGCCGTCAAGAAATGACCTAAGCCATTCCAAAGCGGCCCCTGCTACACCCACCTCTGACAGTCGCTGAATCAGCACCTGATGATTAACGGTGTCAAACGCCGCACTAAGGTCCAGGAGGATCACTGCCACTGATCCTCCCGAGTCCAAAATGCGTCTAGATTCTTCTACGACTGCCAGAAGGGCCGTGTCAGTGCCCTGGCCCGGGCGGAATCCGGTCTGCGAGTCTCGAAGCAGACCGTTTGACTCCAGGAAGCCTGACAATTGATGATTCGCTAGCCTCTCAGCAATTTTGCCGAGGCCTGGCAGAAGAGATATAGGCCTAAAATTTGCCAATTCCGCCGTATCCAGGTTAGGCTTTTTTAAAAGTGCCTTAACCACTGCAGTTTTCCAGCTTGGAGGCACCAAGCTCTGGGAAAAAGACGCGTTCATCAAATCAGTGATAGGAGTCACAATAGATGATGCTACTTGTTTTAGAAATTTCATAGGGACCGGATCCATTGGAGACCCACTTTTCATGGACGTAAGAACTTTCAGTACTTCGGCCTCTGAAACTGGGCCAAAAGTATCTAGATAGGTGGATAGCTCTAGGCTGAGTTAAGGAGTACTTTTCCTGTGTCTGATGAGGTCGTATGGTCTGAGGCAGGGAATTAAGTATCTTTTCTATTTTAGTGTGAAAGAAATCTGCAAGCTCCTCACACTTTCGTTTGTCATGTGTAGGCACAGGTTCAGGAACTTTAAGGAGTTCTTGCACCACTTTAAAAGTTTCCCTGGATGAGTTTGAGGCCGATCTTATGCGCTCCTCAAAGAATTGAGCTTTTGCGAGCCGAAGGGCCGCTTTATAACTCCTCATAGCTACACGATATTCCTCACGCCTATTTGTCTCTAAGTTCTTTCTCCATGCCCTCTCCAGCTTTTTACATCCTTTCTTGAGCAGGCGAAGCTCAGTAGTATACCAGGGAGCAGAACCGATTCTTTTCTCCCTCTTTTGGACTCTCTTATTGGGGATGAGGGCATCAAGCGAAGCAGTCAACCAATGGTTGAGATTTGCATCTCCTTTAACCGGGTCAGACTCGGGAGAAGGCAGCGAGTCTACTAGTTTGGAGGTCCAGTCATTAATCGATAATCTGGACCACGCTCTGTCAACCAGGAAAACCTGATTGGCAGGTGTTGAAGGTAGCTCCACTTGCCATTCGGCCGAGACCAAGAAGTGGTCAGACCACAGGAGAGGATATGCTGGCCTAGCTAGGAGACGGGGAATATTAGAAAACATTGGGTCTAATAGATGACCCTTATCATGTGTGGGTCCTGCATTTATTAAAAGCAGCTCACATGCTTTCAGATCATCTTGAAGGTCTCGGGCTACAAAATCTGTAGTATCATTAAAGTGGAGATTAAGATCTCCCAACACCATAAAATTTGTTGTCGATGAGGCCAGCGTCGTCACAGTTTCCATTACAGAGCTTACGAAGTCACCCAGACAACCTGGGGGCCGATAAATCAGTAAACCTGAAGGGCCACTGTGGGAGAGATCTGTAAAAAGAAATGACAGCTCTCGCAATCCGCAAGTAAGCTCTTCTTGGCCCTGCATACGTAACTCTCTCTATAGACGATCGCGATGCCACCCCCACGCCCCTTAGGTCTATCCAGGTGAAATAGCAGAAAGCCAGGTAGGAGGGCTTGCACGATGTCAGCGTCTGAACTAGTAGTTATCCAAGTTTCCAATAGGAACAGGATATCTAAGTCCTGATCCTGTATAAGGAGATTGACTTCAACAGAGTGCCTCGGGAGAGATCTGCAATTCAGCAAACCCAACAGCAAGGTATTCTTACCTTTCAGCGGAGGAGCCAGCTGGTCCACCCTGTCGAGTGGCGGTAAAAGCGAACCATTGTCTACCGGATCGCGGACTGCAGGATGAAGGCAGCGCAGTGCGATGAGTTCCTCTCGGGAATACGTAAGTCTACAGGCCAAATTGTTGGGCATAATCCCAGGCCCCAGGCCCGTCTGAGCCCGGACGAGCACAGACGGGCAGGACTCTGGCTGGACTCCGGCGTGAGTCCGGCGTGAGTCCGGCGGTCCCGCTGCGCGTCGTCATTGGGAGGTTTAAATAGGGGCGTGATAACCGGTGTAAAGACTAGGGCACTGACCGGAATGGCGCCGCGGTGAATCCCTGCCTCCCTCAAAATGGATGCGAAGGTGACAAAAGGTGTGTTGCAGTCCTAAGTGACCCGCTCAAAATAGCGGTGAGATTTCCAAAATGAAATGCGGGTGAGCGCTATATGTAAAAACAATAAACATGCAATTTTAAAAGAAATACAGCAATTATTAAAAAGCGCACTTAACGCTGTCACTAAGTGCCGCAAACGAGTCTTCACAGCTCCGTGCAGCGTTTGTTAGCAGTACCTTGTCCAGGGCTGGCCAGGCAGTAAGCTCGTCTTAAATAGGGGCGTGATAACCGGTGTAAAGACTAGGGCGCTGACCGGAATGGCGCCGCGGTGAATCCCTGCCTCCATCAAAATGGATGCAAAGGTGACAAAAGGTGTGTTGCAGTCCTAAGTGACCCGCTCAAAATAGCGGTGAGATTTCCAAAATTAAATGCGGGTGAGCGCTATATGTAAAAACAATAAACATGCAATTTTAAAAGAAATACAGCAATTATTAAAAAGCGCATCTAACGCTGTCACTAAGCGTCGCAAACGAGTCTTCACAGCTCCGTGCAGCGTTTGTTAGCAGTACCTTGTCCACCTAGTGTTGGGCCCGGATGTTTGCAATTTGTTGTTGTTCTGAAAAGTTCTTTGGAAGTCACGAGATAGGCGCCTCCTCCTTTGGACCACATTGCGCATGGGCATCGGCTCCATCCTCAGATTGTTTTTCCCCATTAGGCAAATGATGGAGCTTTGCAAGAAAAGGAAGGATGTCCATATAAACTGTATCTAATTAGGATAATACTGGAACAGACAAGGGTAGCCGGGGAGGCGGGTGGCGTGTGTAACTCTGCAGCTCTACATGCCAAGAACAGATGCATCCTGGTAAGTAACATTTTCAGTTCGAGGCATATGAGCTGCAGATTACACACTGTGCATAGATTGTATAGCAGTACCCACTCTTAGCGGCGACCACCCCTATCTGTTGCAGTAGTTTGAAATAACGTTTTGAGAACAGCCTGGCCCACATTAGCTTGTTGTTTGGTTTGCACATCTACACAAGTGTTTTGTGAATGTGTGCGGTGTAGACCATGTAGCTGCTCTGCAGATGTCATCTAGGGGAATGTTTCCTAAAAATGCCATTGAAGCCCCTATTTTCCTTGTAGAGTGGGCTTTAGGAGGAACAGATAACGTACGTTTAGCTTTGTGGTAACAAATCTGTATGCATTTGACAATCCATCTAGCTATCCCAGATTTTTAAATGGGATTACCTTTGTGTGGTGATGAGAAAGAAACAAAAAGTTGTTTTGTCTTAAGAAAGGGTTGTGTTCTCTCGATATAGTATAGCAATGCTCTTGACATCTAGGGTATGAAGAGCTCTTTCTGCTACTGTCTGTCGTTGCGAGAAGAAAACGGGCAGTTCCACAGATTGGTTAAGGGGGAAGGGAGAAATGACTTTGGGCAGGAATTTTGGATTAGTGCGTAGAACAACCTTATTCTGATGCATTTGCTAGAAGGGTTCTTGAATGGTTAGTGCTTGTAGTTCACTAACTCTTCCCAGAGAAGTAATAGCTACTAGGAACGCAACCTTCCATGTTAAAAATTGAAGTTCACATTTATGTAAGGGTTCGAAGGGAGGTCCCATTAGCCGTGTGAGAACAATGTTTAAATGCCACACAGTGGTACTTGGGAGGAATGATTCTCTTAAGACCTTCCATAAAGGCTTTAATAGCAGGCACTCTGAACAGAGATAGATGCTGTTGGACACAGGATGGGGAGTCCACGCTGTTCTCACGTCGAACGGAATACACCAGAGGCATATCATAGCCTTCTTTGTCGCTCCACACGTCCGAAAATGTTTTATTAAAAGAATAATTTTCTCCACATGTTTGGAAAACTCGCTCAAAATAGCAATTATGGCGACATACTGAAATATCCTTTGAACTTTGGCTCTACTAAGTTTTCTTTACTTTTTTGACCGATGTGCTAACTAAGAGAACTTTCTGGTGTGAAACATACTGGATCGTGTAATGCAGGCATCTTTTTTGAAAACTTGGGAGGATCCTGACATTATAAAATTCTTGCTTACTGCCTCAACCGCTTGATTCTCTCGCAAAACTTTATTGCATTACTTTCGTTTTCAATATCCCATTGAATTGGGGACAAAGCCTTGAGAAAGTCACTTGACTAAACACGTGTCGGCTGGTGCTTATCGTGGACCAGGATGAAGAGGACACAACTACCATTCTTAGTCTTATGACCAGTTTTTAAAATTAGGGGATATTTGCCCTCTTTTGGTCCATGTATCTGTTTTATTTTGGAAATCTTTTCTTTATGAACTACCATGTTTCAAAAACACTTCTGAATTAAAAATTCATTTGATTTTGAGAGCCGAAACTTGTCTGTTGCCAATGGTATTTGGGTTAATATACAGAATATTTCTTTTTGATTAAATACACAGAATATAAATCACTTTAGAGTGCCGGGGTATTCGTACATAAATATTGTGCCTCATAGTAAATGCTTGACATTTACTATGAACTTCAGCATCTAGGTCAGGGGTACTCATAGTACGGCCCGCGGGCCAGTGGCGGCCCGGCAAGCCTTCCCTGGCGGCCCGCGGACCTTTGCGACATCGTACCCGAGTTTTTTTTTTTTTTTTAAAGGCTGTCTGCAACCAGAGCTCGACTCCAGAGACTCTGCTGCCTGTGGGCCCCGGGCGATTTCCGCCATAGTCAGAGTGCGGCTGCAGGGGGCCTGAGAGGTGAAAATAGCCTCATTAACATGCTAATTGTCTTTTAAAGACATGTGAAAGGCTTGGTTGCAGCTGTGTGCGCGCGCCTTGAAGCTGTCACAGCGCAGGAGGGAGGGGGGTGAGGGGGGCACTGGAGGCCCGGGTCCTTCACAGTGACCTCCAGTGCCGACATCAGACCGGTCTGAATCTCGAAAACCACTCGGCATCACAGACGTTCAGATTCAGGCGCTCTGCCCTACTCACCTGCCCGGAGACGGCCACTGCGCTCTCTGCTGCAGGCCGCCTGGCTTCAAGGCGCATAGACACCGCCGCACAGACCCCAAACTCCGTGCCTTCTGCTGTCCGTCTCCAGACAGGACGGGGCAGAACGAGAACAGACCACACCGCGATATATTGATCTGAAGGCTGCGAAAATACACGTTACTGAATCTCCCTGGAAAAGGCCACATCCCAGCACGAGGGCAGGCAGGGGCCCCGGGGCACCGACGGGGCCCGGCGCATGTCTGGACAGCTCTGACATCCGAGTTACGAGCTGTCTGCCATCAATAACCTGGCAATGCCCGCAAGGTAAACTCCCCTCATTCACCATCCACCCACCTCCCCCTTCACACACCAACAAGGAGATCCTTTGGGTTCCGTCAAACTGGATACAACACATCACCTGCAAACTTATATTTTCAGATTTAGTTTTCCTAAGGCTGGCTGCTTTTTCTTTCTTATAGTTTATTATTATTTTTTCTTTTTTGCAAAAGCAGAATACACCTAATTTGTGTAAACGGGTCGAAATGTGCACGTTACATTATGATTTCGCATGGGAAACGTTGACTCATCCTGTTCACATCTGAATTTTTGCATCTGAAGGCGTCATTTCGTTGTATTCTTGATGATAACGTGTGATTACTCAATGATAATGAAAAAAGTACAGTTGAATTGTGACGTCACAATGCCTGCCACCAGACCTAGCAGTTGGCAAACATTCGGAACTACAGACAGTTTAGAAGTGACTTATGAAAACTGCGTAAAAGGTGCCTCAGAACTGATTTAAAGCTGTTTTTACGATGTTTAATTTCATAGTACAGATTCAGCAATTATACTCAATACCTAAAACGAGAAAGCACATGAGAACAAGTATTTAAAAGAGGGTTGGGGGAAGGTGATCGTGTTACTTTGTCTTATACGGAATAAAATGCTCCCTGTCATACAGTATGACAATATTGTAAGTAAGCATTCTTTGACCTCATAATGAAACTCAGGCTTACGCCTCTTTCCTCTGGATAGTCAGAGTTCCTTGTTGATTTGCAACCCCCATATAATGTATTATGAGGGGGCAGGGTGCCTGTGTGCTACTCCACCCCCCCCCCCCCCCCCCTCCCTCCCGGACTGTGACAGCTTCCAGGCGCGCGCGCACAGCCGCACCCAAGCATTTCACAGGTCTTTAAAAGACCATTAGCCCGGCCCCCACAGGCAGCAGAGTCTCTGAGTCGAGCTCTGGTTGCAGACAGCCTTTAAAAAAAAAAAAAAAAAGGATGGAGACAGAGGAAGGGAGGGAGAGGGAGGGAGGGAGAGCGAGGGAGGGAGAGCGAGGGAGGGAGGGAGAGCGAGGGAGGAAAGGAGAGCGAGGGAGGGAAGAAGAGCAAGGGAGGGAGGGAAAGCGAGGGAGGGAACGGGAGGGAGGGAGGGAAAGGAAGGCAGACAGAGGAAGGGAGACAGAGGGAGGAAAAGGGAGGGGGAGGGAGACAGAGGGAGGGAGAGCGAGAGGGAGGGAAGAGAGGGAGAGGGAAAGTGAGGGAGGGAAAGTGATGGAGAGCGAGGGGGAGGGAGGGAGAGTGAGGGAGAGCGAGGGAGGGAGGGAGAGCTAGGGAGGGATGGAAAGCGAGGGAAAGGGAGGCAGACGGAGGGAGACAGAGGGAGGGAGACAGAGGGAGGGTGACAAAGAGAGAGAGGGAGGGAGACAGAGAGAGAGAGGGAGGGAGACAGAGAGAGGGAGGGAGACAGAGGGAGGGAGACAGAGGGAGGGAGGGAGACAGAGGGAGGGAGGGAGACAGAGGAAGGGAGACAGAGGGAGGGAGACAGAGGGAGGGAGGGAGACGGAGGGAGGGAGGGAGACGGAGGGAGGGAGGGAGACAGAGGGAGGGAGGGAGACAGAGGGAGGGAGGGAGACAGAGGGAGGGAGGGAGACAGAGGGAGGGAGGGAGACAGAGGGAGGGAGGGAGACAGAGAGAGAGAGGGAGGGAGGGAGGGAGAGAGAGGGAGGGAGGGGGACGGAGGAAGGGAGACAGAGGGAGGGAGGGAGTGAGAAATTCAGAGTGAGTAAGACAGAGGAAGAGAGGGAGTGAGAGAGTCAGAGTGAGTGAGACAGAGGGAGAGTTGGAGACAGAGGGAGAGATGGAGAGATGGAGAGAGAGGGAGTGAGAGAGTCAGAGGGAGACAGAGAGTCAGAGGGAGGGAGGGAGAGAGGGAGAGGGGGAGAGATGTGTGTCTATGCCGGGTCTGGTGGCTCAGTGGACGAAGGCGTCCGCTTCAGGGACCTATGGTCACAGTTTTTTTTGTTGCTCTAGCCCCGCCCCTTCCCCACTGACCCCGCCCCCACCGGTGCGGCCCTCGGACACAAACCACACTGTAAATTTGGCCCCCGAGAGAAAGTTTGTGAGTACCCATGATCTAGGTAGTAGGGTGCATATTTATCCTGAGTGGCACCAACCCCAAATCGTTATTCTCAGATCCATTGAAATTTGAATATATCATATTTCTTGACCCTCCTTTACATTGCTACCAGGAAGTGTTGTATAAAGAGATAGATGCTGCTGTTTTGCAGGTATGCTGCTATTGCAGCCAGATGCAGTCTAATAGACGTGTAGGCTAAGTTACATCTTTGGAGATGCAGTAAGTATCCTATGATGTGTTGTATAGACATGTCTAGGGGATTAATATTGTTGTTGTGACAATATATTACAAAGCGTTTCCACTTAGCTGGATAACATGCTCTAGTGGTTGGACGTCTAGCTTCTTTTATGACATTCATGCAGTCTGTAGGAAGGTTAAGATATCCAAATTCAAGGATTTCAGGAGCCAGCTCGCAAGGTTGTGCTGAGCTGGGTCCGGGTGCCTGATCTCTCCACGGTTCGGTGTTGAAAGGTGTGGAGACAGGTATAATTTTTGGTGCGGTACTACAGACAGTTGTAGCAGTGTGGTGTACCACGGCTGTCTGGCACACGTTGGAGCAACGAGGATGAGGGTTAGAGAATGCTGCTGTAGTTTGCGTACTACTAGTGGCATGAGTGGTAGAGGTGTAAAAGCGTACGCAAATTTGTTTGACCAGTTCATCCATATCGCATTGCTTTAGGAAAGTGGGTGTGGATATCTGGGGGCGAAGCTTGGACATTTGTTTGATACTTGATTTTGGAAAGCTTTTAGTGCTAGGAATATAGCTAGTAACTCCAGATGATTGATGTGGAGTAGCTTTTGTTGCGTTGTCCACCTGCCTTGCATGGTGTGTTGCAGTAGGTGGGCCCCCAGCCGGAGAGCAATGCGTTCGCTGTCAAGATTATCTGAGGAACTGGCTCTAGGAACGGTCGTCCCTTGGAAAGGTTTTTGGTGTTCCACCACTGCAGAGAGCGAGGAGTCCGACCATCTACCGACACTAGGCCTGTTAATTAACTGTGAGCCTGGTTCCATTGACATGCTAAGCACTCTTGTAGAGGACGCATTTGAAGTCTTGCATGGGGCACTATGAAGATGCAAGAGGCCATCATCCCTATGAGTTGCATGAACATTCGTGCTGGAAGGGAGTGTTGTGGCTGAAACTTTGTGAGAAGAGTTTTCATGCTGGCTATCCTTACTGGAGTGGGATAAGCTAGCGCTGTTGAGGTGTTTATTGTAGCACCAAGGTACTTTTGTACTTTGGATGGTTGCAGATGAGACTTGGTGTGGTTTATTGTGAACCCCAAGTTGTGGAGCAGTTGGATTGTGGCATGAGTGTGTTCCACACACTGGTTGTAATTGTAATTGTAATTGTAACGATATTTATAGAGCGCGATTGCTGCCCGTAGGCGTCCAAGCGCTGAGCTGACCAGACAAATGACGGAAGAGGTGCTATGGTACGATGGGTTTGTCAAACAGCCAGGTTTTTAAATTTTTGCGGAAAGAAATGAGATTTGAGTTGGACCGGAGAAAAAGGGGAAGGTCGTTCCAGAGCCTGGCGGTGTTCAGCGAGAACATTCTTCCCCCTGCTCTGGCTCGGTTTACTCTCGGAACGACGGCGAGGAAGGCCTCCTTTGATCGTAGGTTCCTGTTGGGGTAGTAGGGGGTGACTAGGTTTCTGTTGATCGCTGGGCTTGTGTTCCAGAAGGTGCGGTGCGCTAGGCACAGTGCCTTGAAGGCTATCCTCTGCCTTACTGGCAACCAGTGGAGAGTCTTCAGGGCGGGTCTAGCCGACTGAGTGCGCGGGATTTCTAGCAAGGCCCGAGCTGCACAGTTTTGGACAACCTGTAGTTTCCGAAGTGTAAACTCAGGTGCCCCTAAGTATAGGGCGTTGTTCGAGTCAAGACGAGACTGGATTAGCCCTTGAACCGCAACTTTTTTGGCTTCTAGCGGCAGCAACGGAAGAACCTTCCTCAGGGTTCTTAGAAGGCCAACGCATGTGGCAGATAGTTTTGTGGCCTGGATGGAAAAGGAGAGTTTGTTATCCAGCCACACTCCCAGGCTCTTCACGCTTTCCTTTGGGGTAGGGGGAGGACCCAGTGCAATGGGCCAAAGGGAGGTGAATGGTACTGGAGAGGGGGGGCCTAGGAGCATAAGCTCCGTTTTGTCTCCGTTGAGTTTTAGGGAGGAGTTGGACATCCATCCCTTTATGTCCTCTAGGCAGTGTAGCAGGTCGGCTGGGGGGGACTTGCTGTTCTCGGTGGTCAACGAGACCACCAGCTGAGTGTCGTCGGCGTATGACACGATTTTAACGCCATACGGTTCGACGACGCTTGCCAGCGGCCTCATGTAGACGTTAAACAGCACAGGGCTCAGGGAGGAGCCCTGTGGAACTCCGCAGCTCAGGGGTTTACTAGAGGATGTTGTTGCACCGTCAAAGATCTGGAATGACCTCCCAGACAGGAAGGATCTCAGCCGTATGAGCTGGCTTTTCGAGTTGGCCGTCGAGGTACGGGAAGACATTGATGTGCTGTCTTCGTAAATGTGCTGCCACTACTGCTAGGCACTTGGTGAATACTCTTGGTGCTGTTTTGACTCCGAATGGGAGTACTTTGAATTTATAGTGCTGCCCGTCTATTACAAATCTGAGATACTTTCTGTGAGCCTTGTGAATGGGAATGTGAAAGTATGCGTCCTTGAGATCTAGAGTAGCAAGGAAGTCGTTTTGTAACAGGAGAGGAAGGACTTGTTGGAGTGTGACCATGTGAAAATGGTCTGACTGTATGTATATGTTTAGCAGTCTGAGGTCCAGAAAAGGTCTTAGAGAGCTTTCCTTTTTTGGGATGAGAAAATATAGGGAGTAAACCCCTTTCTTTTGTTGGTGCAGAGGAACTGGTTTTATTGCACTTTTTTCTAGCAGAGATATTACTTCTTGCTTTAACAGTGATAGATGTTCTTGTGACATTGGAAGCTGTTTAGGTGGTATGTTTGGGGTGGGTAGATGTTAGTTCTAGACAGTAACCTGACTGAATAATTTGTCGCACCCACCTGTCTGATGTGATGTTGGTCCAGGCAGGAAGGAATTGCTGCAGTCTTCCCCCCACAGGAGTGGAATGTTGGGGGGGGAAGGGGAGGAAAGACATTAGGTAGGGGTGAAGGCAGAGCGGGAGTTGTTGGTTTTGCCTCTGCCTTTGTTGTTGTTACCCCTGTAACCCCTCTCTGGTAGCCCTTAGTGTATGTAGATTGGCTAGGGGTTTTGTAGGAAGTGGAGGGGCTTTCGGAGGAGTAGCCTCTTGTGTTGCCTCTATATGATGAGCGACGAAAAGAACGTCTGGGAGCCTGCTGCTGCAAGGCTCCCATAGATTTTGCTGTGTTGGTGTCTTTTTTCTAAATACACATCGACATTAGGGCCAAATAAATGTGTCTCATCAAATGGCTGATGGAGGATGGAATTTTGTACCTCAGGTTTAAAACCTGAAATACCTAGCCAGGCATGTCTCCTCAAAAGGGTACTGGTATTGATTTCCCTTAAGGCACTATCTGGGGCACAACGAATGGAAGTATTAGTAATATTTTTACCTTCCTGAATGAGTTCATTGGTCCTATTTTTATATTGGTCTGGTAGATGCTGCATTATGAACTCCAGTTCATTATAATGTGCCCTGTCATATCTTGCCAACAATGCTTGGGTATTGGCAATGTGCCAAATGTTAGCTGCCTGTGGCGCTGTTCGTTTACCGGAGGCATCAAGAAGCTTAGATTCTTTATCTGGTGGTAAGGCCTCACCTGATGTTTGGGAATTAGCACGTTTACGTGCATTAGACACTACTAAAGAATCTAGTGGTGCTAGACCCCTAAAGTAAACTGGGTGTGTAGGGGCAGCTTTATATTTTTTCTCAATGCGAGGGTTGAGGACCCGAGCCCTGACAGGATCTTTAAAACTTCTGTGGCGTACTTGATGACACCTTTAAGCATTGGCAAAATAGCAGTAGACCTTTGTGTGTTATCAAAAGTGTCTCATAGGAAATCTTCCTCCACTAGCATTGATGTGCAAGTCAACCCCATGGTACTGGGCAGCTCTCTGGACTAGTAGGTTAAAACCTATAGTGTCCTCTGATGGGGAAGGTCTGGAAGGATATACATTGTCTTGTGGGACGTCAGGAACATCAGGGGTGTTATAATCATCCCATGGATTAGGTGATTGAGGGGGACTATTGGTCCCTGCTGGGTCAAGTGCACCCCCACCTGTGTCATCAGAGTCTGTATCCACATCATCATCTGGATTAGTGGATGGTGTAGGTGAAATATGTGGTGGAGGAGGTGTAGGAGGAGGAATAGTATGGCGAGGTGGTGGAGAAGGGACTCTTAATGGAGAGGTTGCAATGTCTCTCTTCTTTGGAGGAGGAGGTGCTGGTGCCTCTAGTGGTCTCTTCTTGGAGCTAAGAGCTAGCTGGCCAGTCTTAGGCTCCTTTACAAGAGTTTTTTGATGAGGATCTGGATTAAAAAGTTCTTCTGCACATGGCAGATCCTTTGGCGTAGAAGTTTTCGGTTCCAGAGGTTTTTTCGGCACCGAGTCGGTAGCTAGTCTATGGTCTTTTGGTTTAGAAGTGTGACCTTTTGAAATGTCTTTTACCGGAACATGTTTTTCGGTTCCGTCCGGGTGTTTCTTGGGCTCCGAAGCGTGTGAATCGGGGCCTTTGGGCAATTTTTTACTCAGCTCCGAGTGCGGTTTCGACATCGATGAGCCGCTGCCAATCTTCGGCGCCGTGTGCTTAGGTGTCGGAGCAGAGGTCGGTGTGGTTAAGGAAGATGGCTTCTTCATCGGTGTCGGTATAGATCGGCACCGGGAATAGGCTGACTCGAGCCGCCTGAAGGCTTCTTTACCGGGCCCAAAGGCGGGGCGTGGGAAGCAGTCTCTCGGTGTGCACCCGGGCCCGAAGGTGAGGGTGTGACCAAAGCCTTTTTTGAGGGTGTCGAGGAAGGGTTGGGGTCGACGGTCTTACTTATGACCCGTTGAGCTGGAGTGATGTCCTTGACGTCTGAGTCTTCGGCATCAGAGGAGCTGGAACTTTCTTTGGCGTGCTGGGGTTCTGGCACGTCGACGCCCTCTTCAAAGATGTCATCGGGGATCGAAGCTGACGAGTGAGCCATTGTTCTTCGAGCTCGTCGGTCCAGAATCGTCTTCTTGGAGCGGAATGAGGCACAAGCGGAACAGTCTTTGTTCTCGTGCTCCGGTGAGAGGCAAAGGTTGCACACCTCATGTAGATCGGTGTGGGGAGACTTCAACTAACAATGAGGACACTTCCTGAATGGCGTCCTTTCCATGAGCCAGAGAGTAAGGCCTAGGTAGGCCCGAAGGCCTTCGTCGACGACCGGAATTGAAGACTTCGAAGTGGTGAAGAATCGCGTCGATGTGGAGTGCGATTGAAACAATACCGTCGAACTGGGTGAGGATTGCGCGCCGAAGGAAATTCGGTTCCAAACCAAAGCGCAGGAAACACATCCGAGCCCGATGGCGGAAAAAAACAATCTGAGGATGGAGCGGATGCCCATGCGTAATGTGGTCCAAAGGAGGAGTCACCTATCTCGTGACTTCCAAAGAACATTTCAGGACAACAACAAACCGCAAACATCCGGGCCCAACACTAGGTGGCGATCTATGCACAGTGTGTAATCTGCAGCTCATATGCCTCGAACACATTGTTTACATTAACATCTGTAAAGGATAACTATAAAAGGGCACGAATGGAGTTTCAATAAGTAAAGTTAGAACTAAAGTACGATCTCACTGAGGCACAACAAAGGGAGTTGAAGGATACAGTTTAGTCAACCTCTTTAAAAACACACAATCCGAGACTTAAACAGGGACAGCTGGTCAGGGAGACAGAAGAACCCAGACAAAGCTGCTAAAAACCCATTGACAGTACAACCCCTCTGGTCAATGGACAGTGCAAACTGAAGGCCCTCAGATAGCTTGGCCTGCAAGAGATCAACACTAATATCTGCACACCACTCAAAGCTGTTCCATCTGCTGGAGTAGATCGAACTAGTAGAAAGGCAGCAAGCTGAAAGGATGACGTCAACCACCTCTGGTGACAGCTGGAATGAGCTCATATGCATCTGAGAGGTTGACAGAGGCGGTGTCTCTACCTTGACATATATGTTGACTATAGGGAGATGCTTCCGCTCACACACCAATTCTAGAGGATCATTAGATGAAATCCGGATCTTCTCAAGTGTGACTTTATAGTAACAGTCTACCGACAAATACAGGTAGGAGAATATGGTCTTTATGAGATCTATAGCTCTGGCTAAGGCTGATTGACCCTTATGAGCAACTGATAACGGCTGAAACATGTCGACAACTTTGCTCTGTCGTGAGGGTAGTGCCTGTGTCTCGAGAGCCAATGCAGGCATTTATTGGTTAGATCATCATGGGATTCTCACTCATTAGGTTTTAGCTCTATAACCCCTGCAAGGATAACTACATAGGGGCAAGATGCGGGGTAGATTTATGGTGGGAGATTTAGCAGCGTCTACCACATGGGCCTTTTTTCGATCTCTTCCCTCCCTCACCCCCCCCCTCCCCATTTGCACAGGCTGCTGACAAAGAACCCTTATTACTTGTGCTTCTCTTCCCTCCCCCTCCCAGGCACCTTTGGTGGAGGATCTGTTGTCACTTTCAATACTGTTGGCTATGTTGGCCCTTAAGGGCTTGTCTGGCACAACCTATTTAGCCTGGTCAGTTTGGCACTGTGCATCCACCCTACCATTTGGCAATACATGCCCCTTGTTATTGATCTCCCCACACAAGAAGCTTACATTTTCATGACGGGCAGTAAGTGGGCTCAATCTTCTTGAATAATGCTTTTAACTTTGCCTAGACGATCCTTTATAAAAACCTACGCCCCATGCATGTTGAACAACCTCAACACTATCATTATGAACACTGGTTAAAGTCATATCATCAGTCATGCAATGGGTATCGTCACTATGGTTGTTGGTGCCTTTGGTGGACTTTAGAGTACGAGGTCGGGAGGCTTTCTTTTTGGCAGCCGCAGTAAATTTGGCAACAGCCGCAGTAGATTTGGCAACAGCCGCAGTAGATTTGGCAACAGCCGCAGTGGATTAGGCAATAGCAGCAGTGGATTTGGCAACAGCTACAGTGGATTTGGCAACATGTTAAGCAGGCCTCTCCTCGATTTGGGGACAATCACTAGTTGGTTCCCTTCTCAAGCCTTCTTGATATTCTCGATTGGCAAGCACCAGTTGGCTCTCGTTGGCGAACAGGTGGGGGTTAGCTGCTAAAACATGCCGCAGACCAATCGAGGCACCTTGTGGGATCGAGGACAGAGACAGCTATCTCTCAGTTAATTCAATTTCCTTAGCCCCTCCACCTATAGCTCTTTGCAACATTCTGTTAAAGGAGGTGGGCTTAGGAAACATCATAGGTGGCTGGGGCTTCCCTTGACCGGTCCTCTTCCCCATAATGTCAATCACAAGCTCTATTAAGCTCTATAAATTAGCAGCAAAAAAGCTTGAGGTAACTTTGCAGATAGGAGGGATGATAATGTTCCCTACCATCATTGCCCTGTAGGGTATTATTTAATCCTGGCCAGGAAATCCATGAATAAAAGTTGTAGGGGATATTCCAGAGCCATTTTAAACATATTTAATTTAATTTCTGCACATTAAGACCCCTTGGACATTTATGTTTGCATTGTCTCACCCTCCCTTATGCTCCATCCCAGGTGTTGGTATGCGCAGGGATGTTGATAGCAAGCTCAATGATTAAGCATGCCAGTACTCGTGTGTGAGGGCATTTTAAACACATTTTGCAGTTTTGTTTGTGCTGCACTCATTCAGAGGCTTTTCTTTCCTCCCATCCCTTTTTGTGACTGGAGTACAGTACCAGCCCTCCGACTGGGAGAGAAGTTCCTGTCTGAATGGCAAATTGGGGGATAGGAGATTGACATGGGCCTGGTCTTGGCGAACCCTCCTCAGAGCCCAAGGAACAAGAGGTATGGAGGCAAATGTGCAATGCAGCTGAACGTTCCATCTCACCTGAAACCTGTCCCCCAAGGCTTCTATCAACAGATAGATTGGTGCATAGAACTGTTGGCATTGAGGAGTGCCCCACTGGGCTAAGATGCCCTGGACTACCTCAAGTAGAAGATGGCATTTGTAACCATCAAGGTAATGCCGTCTCTGACATGCAGAAATCCTGCTAGATGATTGGCGGTCAGCCAAATGCTTTGATGGTATGCTCAAGACCATAGTCTCATCGCTTCCAAACAAAGGAGGTGAGACCCTAATCGCCCCTTGCTTGTTCACATAGCACATAGCTGTTGTCGTCTCTTAAGATTTGGACAGGCAGACCATGGATGGAGATGCATTTGTCAGGTGCCTGTTGATAATAACTCTGCAGATATTGCATTGCCATTTTAACAGACGCCTATGAACAAGCTTGCCAAATTGTTTTTTGATGGCAAGTTATGCAGGATCCTTAGAAATGAGCAACCAAAAAATGCAAATAGTACAGCTCTAAGAAGCATCATCTGGTCCCTGAACTGGTGACAGTGTCCCCAAGAAAGTTGTAATTTAACAAATACCAGCACTTCAGTATTACTTTAGCTGTAGAATTAGCAATCCTTATTTCTTACCCGTGATGCATCACTCTCTTGTTTAATCATATCCAACCCAGGCAGGTGGCTTGGAAAGAGATTACCGCCTCTCATAGCAGGATCGTTACCCTAATGATATAAAAACAATAACTAGCGTAATCTTTTTTGGTAAAAGAAGTACATATGAATCTTACACTTCCCTTGAACAGGTAAACATTCTTCATTACATTTCTTGCATTTTAGCCCAGTTAGCAATTGTCATACTTAAGGAAAAGGAATGCAGCTGTTTTAGATTAAAAATATACAAGCTGAGATATTTTTTAGATGCATGTTATAAATACTCTACAGTTTTGACAAAACGTGCTCCTGACAATGCATGCAACACTATCAACCCTATATCTAAACTGTCAAGATTTACCCCCAATTCATTTCTGGCATTATTCCTTTTTTTAATATAATTCTTTTTATTGAAATAAAGCATCAGCAAAAAGACGCATTACAGAGGTTCGTTCAAAATTGCAGATTCTACATCAGGTGTCACCGGATAATTAATACATACAATTGAAAAGGAACTTCACGGGGAGGGGGGTCATCTAGAGCAGCATTTCTGGGAGGTGTACAAATCTCTCCTCTGTGACGATTCCGGGGGCCCCAGACCAGGGACCACTTCCTAGGGCACCCCCTTGCAAGATATACCGTTTTCTCCCTAAACATGCACCAATCCAAATTGCTTTCCCACGTTTTCAGGGTGGGAGGTTGCACTGCCCCCACAATTGAGCTATATTTCTTTTGGCCAACATGAAACCCAGTGTAGCCCATTGCATCTGAGAGGTGTTTAAATCAGTGGGTTCCTATATATTCAAGGGGCATCTCCTCGCCTCCGGTGTCAGGGAAACCACCAATACCTTGTTTATCGTGTCATGCACTTTGTGCTAGTAAGTGGTAATATGTGTACACTCCCAGATGGTATGTATAAAAGTACCTGTGAGACCACATTGTCGTTTGCATAGTTCTGTGTCGGACAATCCCATGTGTACCAGTCGGGGTCCCGTGATATAGGTGTAGGATCTTAAGCTGGACTAATTTCAGGCGAGTTGGGATGGCAACTTCCCTTGGGGATGACACCGCTGTCTGCCAATCTTCGTCATCCAGCTCTATCCCATCTTGTACCCTCAACGCCTTAAGGGGATCAGCCATATGGTTAATTAGCTTTTTATAAATCAATGAGATCGTTTTTTTCGGGAAGGTGACCATCCAGTATTCTATCCTCTTAAGGAGAGACCTCTGGGGGCTCAATACCTCTGGGCAATGTGGAGAGAAGCGAGTGCCGGACTTGCTCATACCGGAAATATTCCGCATCTATTAGTTCATATTCCTTCTGCATTTACTCGAAGGATTTAACCCTCCCCTTCCCCCAGATATCCCCGACAGTGGAGATTCCTATAAGGTCCCACTTGTCGAAACCTTTCGTCCTCCAGAGTTTACCAAGTTTCTCGGAGTCCTAAAGTGGGGGGGCCAAAGTCAACTTGTTCCTCCAACCCAGGAACCCGTGGCATCATGCCAAATCTGAACTGCATGTTTCGTTGTTCCTGTTAATGCCAGTTTCTTCGGTCAGGAATACAGGGCCCTATTATAACTACCCCCTGGGAGGAGCCACCTATCCATGGTGAGGCAGAGCCATAATTTTAAAGAGGGCTGCCCTACCCAGCAGCGAAATAGGAAGTTTCCTCCAGCTGGCAATGTCACTTTTGAGCCTCTGTAAAGGGGGGGGGGGGGGGGGGGGGGGGATTCCGGGCATACCTAACCTAGGGATCCAGAGAGACAAAAACTCCCAAATACCTGTTAACCTATATAGGGCAATTTCGTGGAGGGACTGGGGGATCTCCCCTCAGGACAAACAGTAAGGATTTCTCCCAATTGATCGAGAGTCCCGAATATTTCCCAAAAGAGGACAGGACATCGAAAACCACAACAAGGGACCTACGGGGGGAGGTAAAGTAAAGCAGATTATCGTCTGCATACAGAGATATACGATCCTCCCATCTGGAGGACCACCGCATGCCCCTGATCATTGGTTCCCAAAGTATCCAGGCCACAAAAGACTTAGGACATGATAATTGGTATCGCTGGGGTGGGGACTTGAGGTATGTATGATTTAGGGAGGCACATTTATACAAATTGTAATGGCAGGTTGAGACCCCTAAGCCAGGGTGATAATGGGTTTCTCCTTTTCAGAAGTGTTCCATTTACGACAAGGGAAAACACAGGCCTGACACTTGTTGCCTTTACTCTTTGTTATGGTAACAGATCCGTTGGCTATGAAAATACACTTCATGAGCAATATTAACGGTATAGCTTTAGGAGGAGTAAACCATAAAATACCACTCTTTGCTCATGATGTGCTCTTCCAATCCTGGAGCCAGACCGATAAGTGCTGCCTCTACATCAAGTCCTGATGGATTATGGGAAAGAGTCAGGGTATAAAATCAACTAAACTACATCAAAACTCCTACAATTGGGCCTAATAGAGGGAGATGTCCCATCCCTCAATGAAAGTGTTCCTTTCAAAATAACAAGTGGGGCGATAAGATACCTGGCAGTGAGCTTAATGCATTCCCTATCAGGATGGTACAAGACCAACATACCCTTAGTGTGGATGGCTAATAAATCTGACCTGAACAAGTGGGGAAATCAATACATCTCATCACTGGGTCACATTGCCGCAGTTAAAATGAATCTGATACCAGCCTGCTTTGGGTCCTCCAGACACTACTGATGCAAAAGATATATCCACACCAGACTCTCTCGAAAATCCCTAATCCAATTTGAATGGTAAGGTAAGGCAATAGTGTTTCCACAAAGTTACTAGTGACACCTAGAGAAAAATGAGGCCTTGCTTCCAACATGTTTGCAATTACTACAGAGCAGCACGACTAAAAGAAAAAAAGAGTGGTCAAAGAGGGAATCTTATAAACATTGGATCCATATGGACATGGCAATTGCATGCAGATCCTAGTGGGACCTACTGTGGTTGCTGTGCAAACACAGGCAGCAAAATGTGTATTGTACTCAAATCAATAGTATGTTGATGGACATCTAGGACAACATAGCTCTTAGACATAAAATTACGACCTTCCAATCGCCCTTGATGTCTATATTAGATAAGATGAAATTTACTCCCGCACTTGGACGACTTGCAACTCACAACGAAGAGTGAGCAACTGTAGAACGATCTTGGGTATGTTCCTCAAGGGCAGCATTAGGCCGTTTACTGATCGCAAGTAAACATATGATCTCCCTGAACGAAACAAGTGCAACACTGGGTAATTCAACCAACAGTAAGGGAACGTTGCTCTAGATGCTGGGTGCATAGGTGGAAAAGGTCTGCTTCTTGCTTCTCTTTTTCACAGGAAGAAAAACTCCTAACCACAACACTAAGGGATGCGTCTCAGCTCTATATCAATTCTTAAGTGCACCCTAGGCAGGCTCCTTATGGCCTATATGAACAGTTCGCCCACAAAGTTGCAAAAAGAGATACCTACTGGAAGATAGGAGATTCTATGGAAAGACACAAATAGGCAAAATCTTTCTGTGTGCCACAGGGGGTCAAGTTCTATAGGTAACCACAGGATGGTATTTAATACAAGAGAAGCTCAATAGAATATTCTTGTGCACCACAAATGGATGGTGGAGAGGAGGGAACATCCCTATGTATCAGCTGGGAATATCCAAAAAGAAATATATTTTAGAAAAAGGTTCTGGTGGCTATAAAGGAGAGGGTGGGAATTCCCATTCCAGCCAGCCTGGGAGTCACAAGTCTCCCTCCTGAGTAGAAGGGAAAATGGAAACTAAAACTGGTCCAACAGGAAGACGTGATGCTGGCAAATTTGGGAAACTTTGGCAATGGAGTGATTATAACCCACGTTGCCAAAGATAAAAAGAGTGTTTGACGCACCTGGCAGCCAGTGCTCTCTTACATGGATGGGGTGAATGAAAGCCGACATGCCCAGCTAATTTTTACATAAAATGCTTTTAATGGCACTAATGGCTTTAAAATATATGGAAGGGAAGACGAGGCCTCCATATGAATCTGGCATTGAAATGGTTACTTGACTAAAGAGGCCAATGGGAAGCGATATAATAAAGATATGCTCCTGTGTCATGGGGTGGGGGTGGGAGTGGGAGGGTTGTAGGGAGTTTCTCGGTTTATGATGTGTTGATGATAGCAAGGTTTCAGTGTAAGTAAAATATATATGAATCGCAAATTTATGAAAACCTAATAAATTGTATTTATAACAAAAGAACTCCATACCTTCAACCTTTGTCAATGTAAAAAAACCTTTTTTGACAACTGGTATAAAGAACAAAAGATATAGGCAACCAAATATCAGCACTTCAAGATACTCTACAACTGCGCAGCAAAAAATGACCAACAACCTACCACAATTTTTCATGGTTTGTCGTCTTAATTACATCCTTCCCAAACCAGAAAGACCCTGATATTCTACCCATTTCACCCACACCTTTGAAGTTTGAGAGACATCATCTGGCTTCCTAGATCTGTAGTTTGAAAAACCTGCAAACATACAGACCCACATTCACTTTGTGAAGCACCGGGACTCTGGTTTCTTTCAGTGCTGTCCATGTTCCTTTTTGCCAGGATAGTCTGCAACCGGAGAAATTGTCTTTCATACTTATTAAACCTTTGGTCTTCTGGGAGAGCCCTCTCTACAGCTTCCTTGAATGCCCTTACGATTCTGCAGCTCCTGACAGTATGATAAGAAATGCTCATCCTATGAAATAAAGGCAGTCTGTAATCAGACTGACATGTCTGAATCTTGAAAACTTCAAATATTTTCTTCGTACTAAGTTAAGTCTTCCTGCAAGTAGCGGCAGAGATCCGTTTTTTTATCTGCACTAAAAACCCTGCATAACGTTACTACCTAGGCAGCAAAATATGTAAAAATGTCATACACAAACTTCAGTGTTTATGATATTCCTGAATATCTCTTTGTATCAGCTATGTTCTTCACGAACAAGTTACTTACCTTCGGTAAGGATGTTGCTGGTAGAGACAGTCTAGCAGCAGATTTCTTAACTTAGAATATTCCTCTGGCGTCAGACTGGTCCGGAAAACTTTGCACGCGCCTGACGTCGTCCATGGACGTGACGTCAGCAGAGCCATATATGCCCCGCCCCGGCGCGCCTAAATCAGTTTTCGTCAGAAGACTTTTCCGCATCAGAACGCGAAGCCACCACCAAAAACTGTGAAAATATGGGAACAGTGTGCAGAAAAAGAAATAACAAGGTATGGTGAAAAATATCACCATAGAAATACAGGGCCAGGCACCGCATATTGTAAACTAAGGGAAAGGGGAAAAGAACAGAGCACCACTGGAAGGGATTCCCACAATCGTTGAGATCAAAACCTCCCTTTGAAGCCGAAGAAGATGCAGAGCAGAGGCAGGATTCGAACCCTTGGCCTGTGTGAGCCTGTGCCACCAGAAGCACAAGACTTAGCCTTGAGCCATAGCTCCTTGGTGAGCCTTCACAGCAGCCAGCAGAAAGGCTGCGACCACAATATAAGACAGTGAAGGATTACCAGTCCAGAACCCAGGAGTAAGGACAACTACCACAAGGAGTCACCCAAAAGAAGACATCAGAACTGAATAAGGCACCTACCTAATGTAACATTGCCAGAGACTGTAACCACTAGAGTGCAGGAGAGGCAAGAAACCTCAAGCGGTAGAAGAAAGGATTGAGACTCACAACGGGCAACCCAGGGTAAGGTATTTCAAAAAGGGGGTGGGGTCGCACACCACTCACTCACCAGCGGGATCACCCCTAAGGACTATGGTCAGTGTAGTTTTGTATTCCGTGATGTATCTTTCTTCGCCATCCCTGGACACGTGTTTCGGGGTATTTACCCCTCATCAGCAGGGAATAGGCCATCTTTTTATCTTCTGGGGTTGCCGGTGGCTGCCAAATATTGCCAGGTCTAGTACCACACGGGCGCGCAGGTGCGGGGTCCCAGGCTCGTCAGCCCGCTTAAATATTTCAAAAAGGGGGTGGGGTCGCACACCACTCACTCACCAGCGGGATCACCCCTAAGGACTATGGTCAGTGTAGTTTTGTATTCCGCGATGTATCTTTCTTCGCCATCCCTGGACACGTGTTTCGGGGTATTTACCCCTCATCAGCAGGGAATAGGCCCCCTTGAGCAGCGGGCTGACGAGCCTGGGATCCCGCACCTACGCGCCGGAGTGGTACTATACCTGGCAGATATTGGCAGCCATCGGCGACCCCAGAACACTACCTATCCCTGCTGACGAGGGTTGAAAACCCGAAACACGTGTCCAGGGATGGCGAAGACAGCGAAGATAGCAAGATCGAAAGATGATGCATCGCGAACACTCTACTACAATGACCATAGTCCTTAGGGGCAACTTCCGCCGGTGTGTGAGTAGTGTGCGACCCCACCCCCTTTTTGTAACTTAAAGCTCCCTTGAGCAGCGGGCTGACGAGCCTGGGATCCCGCACCTACGCGCCGGAGTGGTACTATACCTGGCAGATATTGGCAGCCATCGGCGACCCCAGAACACTGCCTATCCCTGCTGACGAGGGTTGAAAACCCGAAACACGTGTCCAGGGATGGCGAAGACAGCGAAGATAGCAAGATCGAAAGATGATGCATCGCGAACACTCTACTACAATGACCATAGTCCTTAGGGGCAACTTCCGCCGGTGTGTGAGTAGTGTGCGACCCCACCCCCTTTTTGTAACTCAAAGCTCCCTTGAGCAGCGGGCTGACGAGCCTGGGATCCCGCACCTACGCGCCGGAGTGGTACTATACCTGGCAGATATTGGCAGCCATCGGCGACCCCAGAACACTGCCTATCCCTGCTGACGAGGGTTGAAAACCCGAAACACGTGTCCAGGGATGGCGAAGACAGCGAAGATAGCAAGATCGAAAGATGATGCATCGCGAACACTCTACTACAATGACCATAGTCCTTAGGGGCAACTTCCGCCGGTGTGTGAGTAGTGTGCGACCCCACCCCCTTTTTGTAACTCAAAGCTCCCTTGAGCAGCGGGCTTACGAGCCTGGGATCCCGCACCTACGCGCCGGAGTGGTACTATACCTGGCAGATATTGGCAGCCATCGGCGACCCCAGAACACTGCCTATCCCTGCTGACGAGGGTTGAAAACCCGAAACACGTGTCCAGGGATGGCGAAGACAGCGAAGATAGCAAGATCGAAAGATGATGCATCGCGAACACTCTACTACAATGACCATAGTCCTTAGGGGCAACTTCCGCCGGTGTGTGAGTAGTGTGCGACCCCACCCCCTTTTTGTAACTTAAAGCTCCCTTGAGCAGCGGGCTGACGAGCCTGGGATCCCGCACCTACGCGCCGGAGTGGTACTATACCTGGCAGATATTGGCAGCCATCGGCGACCCCAGAACACTGCCTATCCCTGCTGACGAGGGTTGAAAACCCGAAACACGTGTCCAGGGATGGCGAAGACAGCGAAGATAGCAAGATCGAAAGATGATGCATCGCGAACACTCTACTACAATGACCATAGTCCTTAGGGGCAACTTCCGCCGGTGTGTGAGTAGTGTGCGACCCCACCCCCTTTTTGTAACTTAAAGCTCCCTTGAGCAGCGGGCTGACGAGCCTGGGATCCCGCACCTACGCGCCGGAGTGGTACGATACCTGGCAGATATTGGCAGCCATCGGCGACCCCAGAACACTGCCTATCCCTGCTGACGAGGGTTGAAAACCCGAAACACGTGTCCAGGGATGGCGAAGACAGCGAAGATAGCAAGATCGAAAGATGATGCATCGCGAACACTCTACTACAATGACCATAGTCCTTAGGGGCAACTTCCGCCGGTGTGTGAGTAGTGTGCGACCCCACCCCCTTTTTGTAACTTAAAGCTCCCTTGAGCAGCGGGCTGACGAGCCTGGGATCCCGCACCTACGCGCCGGAGTGGTACGATACCTGGCAGATATTGGCAGCCATCGGCGACCCCAGAACACTGCCTATCCCTGCTGACGAGGGTTGAAAACCCGAAACACGTGTCCAGGGATGGCGAAGACAGCGAAGATAGCAAGATCGAAAGATGATGCATGGCGAACACTCTACTACAATGACCATAGTCCTTAGGGGCACCTTCCGCCGGTGTGTGAGTAGTGTGCGACCCCACCCCCTTTTTGTAACTTAAAGCTCCCTTGAGCAGCGGGCTGACGAGCCTGGGATCCCGCACCTACACGCCGGAGTGGTACTATACCTGGCAGATATTGGCAGCCATCGGCGACCCCAGAACACTGCCTATCCCTGCTGACGAGGGTTGAAAACCCGAAACACGTGTCCAGGGATGGCGAAGACAGCGAAGATAGCAAGATCGAAAGATGATGCATCGCGAACACTCTACTACAATGACCATAGTCCTTAGGGGCAACTTCCGCCGGTGTGTGAGTAGTGTGCGACCCCACCCCCTTTTTGTAACTTAAAGCTCCCTTGAGCAGCGGGCTGACGAGCCTGGGATCCCGCACCTACGCGCCGGAGTGGTACTATACCTGGCAGATATTGGCAGCCATCGGCGACCCCAGAACACTGCCTATCCCTGCTGACGAGGGTTGAAAACCCGAAACACGTGTCCAGGGATGGCGAAGACAGCGAAGATAGCAAGATCGAAAGATGATGCATCGCGAACACTCTACTACAATGACCATAGTCCTTAGGGGCAACTTCCGCCGGTGTGTGAGTAGTGTGCGACCCCACCCCCTTTTTGTAACCAAGGGTAAGGGTTGTAAAGGATAAATGGCATACGGGCCTACCGTCCAAATACAAGGAAGGGTAGAGCAGAGTCATGAGACAGAATGTAGCATCGTGAGTCGAAGAGAAGACGTCACCCTGCAGAGGAGTAAAGCCACCCAAAGGGAGGCGAAGGCATGAAGCCCAACCTGAAAAGGTTGTCGCAGGATGGGCGGGCGTTAAGGAATCTACGGCTAGACTATGTC
This sequence comes from Lissotriton vulgaris, assembly GCF_964263255.1. Lineage (NCBI taxonomy): Eukaryota > Metazoa > Chordata > Amphibia > Caudata > Salamandridae > Lissotriton > Lissotriton vulgaris. The sequence continues at coordinate 1,604,424,835 of NC_141691.1, forward strand.
TCTACCAGATACATGGTTACCGAAGGTAAGTAACTTGTTCATCTGATAGAGACGTCTAGACACAGACTCCTTAACTTAAAATAGATACCAAAGCCATACCCATAGAGGAGGCGGGACTGTGACTAGACCCCACTAAGTTCCAAAAGAACCTAACCGTCAATAAATGACCAAAAGAGTGTTGTCAACCAAAGGGTGAAACACAGTGGGGACAGGAATGACAGTGCAGCAAACCACCAGACCCTTATACCCTGAAGAGAGAGGGAATCAAGGGGAGGCTAGGGCACCAGAGCCCATCCAGAATAACATGAAAACCTCGTATGTAGAGGGGATGAGAGAAGGAAAAACACCAAGCCAGAACGCTTGTGCCTAATTGACAAACGGTAAACTTCGAATGACGACGACCAAATAGGCATGAAGGATCCACAGGATCCAAGGTGTCGACCAGAAGCCAGAGCTAGCCCCAGCCAAACAATTCAAACAGCGTAAACACTGTTGAACCTGCTCCTGTAAAGATAGGAAGAAAGCAGGATACTGACCCCTGCCCAGGACGGGTCGACATGGAACAGAAACACACCTAGTAAAAAAACGGCAACAAAAGAGTGTCTTATAAATATGCTTTGCCTATATGCTGTATTAAGTTAGCATGAGCTTATTAGGAGTTTAAACGCCATTTTACCTTTCTGCTGCTTCTGCACACGACACATATCTGTTGCCTTAGCTTTGAGCCTAGTAGAGTTTTGCTTTATGAGGAATAATATGTTGTTTCTCTGATATCAGCCTTGCTTGGTGAGCTGTGTCTGTACAGTGAGTGCTGAAACCTTCAAGGATATCTCAACACAGTGGTTGTTGTGAGGTCTGATCTTCGCACGTTCCTGGACATAACATACATGCAGCTGCGGCGAAATTCTGGCTGTAGGCACGTTTTATATTGCTTTGCACAAGAGCATACAAACACACTTGATGGTGCTTCGCACGCAGAGAGCTGGTGGAAGATGAGATCCCTTGCCACTAGGATCTTGAGGTATGGGGCCGCCTGCTAAAAACCCAAAGAGAGCTTCTTAGATATAATATAATATACTAGCTAGGGAGGGTAAGAATTAGGAGTTATTGAACCCTATTAGTTTTTAAGCATTTTACCATGCTTTCAACTTTTGTATTCTATGGACTAGTGACTATGCTGATTACTTTGTTTCTTATAATATGTTTGCTTGTATTAGCTAATATACTGCGTTTGAGAACACTGCATTAATGAATAAACATTTCAAATATGCAAGCGTCCTCATTTACTCCTTGTTCTGGATTGAAATGATTGTATAACGAAAGACTGTTCATGTGTTCCACGTTACCTGAGGTGCACTAAGTCCATGTTCTGGTTTATCTAAGCATTGGGAGTCTGTGATAACCAATGAGACACTGTAGCTAGTCTGGTAGGGGATTTGGGGTACTAAGGTGAGTTTTGGTGCACCCTAATTCACTGAGGTTCCAAGTCTCTATGCACAGTTCTGTATGAGAACGGAATCCCTGCGACATGGTGCCCAACGTTGGTGGCCTTATTACATGACACTTGAGTAGTACAGTATTCAGTCCTTAACCCCTTCATCATTGTTTCCGGTTAACGGTGGTGTCGGACAAACCTACCTATGTTTACATAGGTCTTTTCAAGCTTGAATCTTTCGAAACGGTTTCCTTGAATTACTACCCAGTTGTGATACGAAGTTTCCTTTGTACCTTTTCCTTTTTGTGTCGCTATGGCCGCAGTGGACATTACGCAGCATAGTCACATTGCTATACGCAATCTTTTGCAAAATTATAATGTTCCCGTGGATGGCATGGCAGTGATAATGGTGGTGAGTGCAGTGGTGGCTTACCCGTACAAATTTTTTTACTCGTGGGTGACCTTCCCGGCTGTGAATGCAAATACTAATGTGTTCGACACGTACACTCCCACGGCTGTGCCACAGGAATACGCTCCATATAGGGCACACTACTATATGAATTACCTGAACAAATTCCTCAGGGATGCCTGACCAACTTGGGCATCCGCCTGAGTATCAGAATCAAGACAGTAATGGCGGGCAAATGTGAGAACCGACCGCCACGTAACTGCCTTACAAATTTCATGCACAGGAACATTTTTAAGCATTGCTATAGTAGCAGCCTTTCCTCTAGTGGAGTGCGCTCTCGGTCTACCCGGGAGCTACTTTGGTGCCAACTGATAACATAATAAAATGTATGACACAATCCATCTAGAAATGGACCTCTTAGAAGCAGGCAAGCCCGTATTCAGAGGACCGTAGTTCACAAACAGATGATCAGTGTAGGAAGGTGGATACATGACTATGGTTGCCCCCAACTTTTTGCCTGGTGTTTTGCTGGTTTTTCGACTAAGTTGACCTGGGACCCTGCTATTCAGGGCCCCAAGGCCTACTGCTCTCTCTGTAAAATGGATTCCATGTACCTTAGGTGCATTTACCAATTGGTACTGGGCCACCTTATCAGTCCCTGTACCCAGGGCATAGGTGTACCCAGGGCCTACCAGGGGCTGCAGCATGTATTATGCCACCCCTGGCTGGCCATCAAAATCTGACAACTGGCTGCACGACAGCTGGGGCAAGGTGGTGTAATCACCCTTTGCTTTAGATATAGTATACCTATATCTAACCCTAAAATGGACACATGTATTCCTATCAGTCACTCCTATGGCAGGCCTTAACAATCCTGAAGGCAGAGTGCTTGGAATTATGTGAGATGGTGCTCTGGCATGAGCTGAGCCCGTCTGCAGCTTGCGGAACCAAGTCCTAATAGCTGTTCTATGATAACGCGTACCATATACTCTTAAGTGCATTATAATCCTCGTGGTTATTTGCTATCTTTGGTATCGCTTTATCAAAACATGTCGAGTAAGGTGTCATACGAATTGGAATACTAACCCCTCGCCAATTCTGGTGACGGGGTTAGCATTCCACCCTTCTAGAGGGACACGACATGTATGTAACTGTGAACCCCGGTTAAATGTAACTCGAGCCTCAGCATCACAAAATGGATGCTGCCACCACAGACACAAGTCTGACCTCCTGCTGCTGGGAGTCCTTCCTGCGAGGAGAGCTTGGAAAAAGGGTTTCCTGTCAGGGGCGGTGCTAGCACCATCCCAGACAGGGTTTTGTGTATCCTAGGTAGGCGGGCTGAATAGGAAGGTGACTGCAAGTGGCACCCCTGTGCTCACTGTGCATCTGCCGGCTTGAACCAGTTCCAGGGGCACACCAGCCCCTGAGCTGGGGAAAGTCCGGACAGGGGAGAGGGGTGTAACCACCCCCCTTCCTGGTCCCACCCATGGGCAGGACCTAGTCGCATACCAGCCCCTTTCTTTAGAATAAAGGTGGGAGCTGGGACCCTTCCAAATTAGATCATCTTTGAATCCTGAAACTACTTTCTACGAAAGGAACTCAAGACTTCTTCCTAAGATTTCTCCCTTGTGACTAAGGAGGAGTCACCCTGCAGCAGCAGGCACCAACTAAGTATCTTGCGGCTTGCTAAGACGTCCTTCCTCCAGGAACCAGACCGACCAGCACGACGAGACCCGGACTCCCTGCCCTCTCTGACCTCTACCTGCCTCTACAGCACAGCTGAGAACCGTGGGTGCGACGAGACCAGTGGACCCGGCGACCATCAGAGCCAGCACGACACTGACGCAGCACGACCGCCAAGGGACCCTCGAGTGGGTGCATTGGGGTAAGAGAAGCCCCAACCCCAAGCAGCACGAGCACCGAAGACCAGCCCCCCAGCATCCACCAGATCTGCGTGGGGCCCTTTTGCTTCTGTGCCGCTTGCCACGTTGTCCGGTCACTTGCCCATTGGCTAGTGACCCTCTTGACGGCGTCCTACGTTTGTTTTGCCGCTGGTCTAGCTCCTCTAGACTGGCACTAGTCTTCTCCTGAAGGGGACCTTCCTCGGACCCTCCTGGTCCACCGAAGACGCCATTTTGTGTCGCCACGTGGGCTTGCCGTAGCCAAGGCTTGTTGCCTCCTTCACCGGATACAGCATCGCCAGCAGCAGACATCCGACGTGGGACAGCTCGCAGACCTCCAGCCTGGTCGATATCAGCGCCCCTGGTCCGTGCAGCAGCAGAATCCAGTGTCACCTCTTCGCCTTGCTGAGTGACCTCGTCCGGTGCCATCCTGGTGCCCATCTAATCACTGGCTAGTGATTCAGAACTTGGTCCCCTCTGCGTACAGGTACTCTTCTTCAGCTGATCCAGTCCTTGGATCAGCCCGGAACATCTTCACTGGTCGCCTGCCAGCAACTTCCACTTCAGGCTCCTGGTTCGTCCACGAGGATTCCCGACGACACTTGAACCCTATGCAGCCGCAGCCCCTGGGCTAGGTAAACCGAGTACCCCGGTGCTCCAGCGTAGACCAACTCTCTAAGTGTCTAGATCCACTTTCGTTTTTGACCTACCTAGTCGGGTTCGCCCGAGAACACTAACTTTTGCATTTACTAGGATCCATAGACTTTGTCCCGCATTACGCATGAGAGTTCCCACTCTGGACCCGGCGTTCCTAGACCTCCTGCTTCTAATCCAAGGGTTCAGCATTGTAGGCCTAGCGATTCCAAAGTCTTTGAGAGTAGTACTTACCTGCTAGTAATTTCGCATTCCACTTTTGTAGTATATGGTTTTCCGTGCCCCTCGGGCATTTGCGTAAATTGTGCGACTTTCAGTATTTCTTTAAGAGCTTGTATTGTGCTTAGCGCCCTGTCCTCATAAAAAGAGTCCAGGGCTGTTGTGTAATAAATAAATATCCTTTTATTTTCATAACAACTTGTGTGGTGTCCTTTCACTTGGTGTTCAAGGGGTATATGTGATGGTATAACAGCTGGCTTAACACGCCCTCTAGAGTTTACCCTAAAGACTGCTCTTGTCCATGCTACTAGGATAGCTGGTCTACAAGGTTGACTTACAACCAATCATCAATAAGGGTCGTTTGGACTGATACATAGTGATCACTAGAATAGTGAGCACTGCATATCAGGCCAACTTCTCACAATCAGTTTTTCTGACACTCTTAGTTTTATCAAGGTAAAACTTCAAAACTCTTTTCAAATCCAAAGAGTGCAGAGCTTTTTCTGCTGAAGAGCTCGGATTAGCAAAAAACATAGGTAGTGTCACTGATTGATTTATGTGAAAATCTGAGATTACCTTAGGAAGAAATCTCGGATGAGTCCGAAGCACCACTCTATTCGCATGGAAAACGAGATAGGGTTCTGTTGCACAAAAAGCCTGAATCTCGCTCACCCTGCGGGCAGAAGGGATAGCTACAAGGAAAGACACCTTCCACGACAGATGTTGAAGAGAAGCTTTATGTATAGGTTCGAATGGGGGACCCATCAACTTAGACAAAACCACATTAAGCTCCCAAGGAGGTGAGGGGGCCCTCACGGGAGGATACACCTTCCTGAGACCCTCTAGAAAATCCTTCACAACTGGCATTTGAAAGAAAGAAACCTGAGTAGGGGACTTTCGATATGCTGTTATTGCTGCCAGATGGACTTTAATAGATGAATACTGCAAACCTGCTTTGGCCAAAGAAAGTAAGTATGATAACAGTACCTGTTCCTGACCTCGAATCGGGTCATGACCTTCAGCAGCACACCATGTGAAAAATCGCTTCCACTTGAAAGCATATGACTTTCTTGTAGAAGCTCTCCTTGCCTCTTTTAAAATGTACATACAGTCCTGAGAGAGACCTAGATGACCATACTGGACGAACTCAGGTACCATACTGCTAGCTTCAGGGACGGCAGGTTGGGATGGAACACCCTGCTGTTCTCTCTCGTCAGCAGATCCGGACAGCAAGGAAGCCTCTTGTGCGGCACTTTGGAGAGATGCAGGAGATCCGGGTACCACCATTGGCGAGGCCAATCCGGAGCTACCAGAATCATGTCTGTCTTGGACTTGTACAGTTTCTTGATCACCAAGGGAATGAGTGGAATCGGTGGAAAAGCGTAGAGTAATGTCTCTGACCAGTCTATCCACAGAGCATTCCCCTTGGATCCTCGTTGTGGGTACCTGGACGCGAAGACGCAGCATGTTGCGTTTTCGGCGTCCGCAAAGAGATTGATTTCTGGTAACCCCCAGGTTTGGAAGACATCTCTCATTACTTCGTCTTTTAAGACCCAGTCGTGTGCTTCTGCGAAATGTCTGCTTAGGTCGTCTGCTTGGACGTTGAGAACACCGGGCAGATGGACAGCTGAAATTTTCATTACCCCGAGCCAGAAGCCACTTCCAGATTGCTTGTGCTTCCAGCGACAGGGGTCTGGATCTTGTTCCGCCCTGCTTGTTCAGATAGTACATCGGTTTTGTATTGTCCGTCTGAACAAGCAGAGAGGTTGTCTTGAGCACAGGGAAGAAAGCCTTGAGAGCTAGATGGACAGCTCTGAGCTCCAACATGTTGATGTGATACAACTTTTCTTTCTCCGACCACACTCCTTGAACTTGAAGTGACCCCAGATAGGCACCCCAACCCTGCAGGGACGCATCTGTCACCAGGGATCGTTTGGGCATGTCCTCCTGAAAAGGTACTCCCATAACCAGATGATTCCGCTGCATCCACCATTGAATGGTGATCCGCACCGACAGAGGTAGTGACAGTTTGTCTTCCCAACGGTTTGTAAACTGGGACCACTGATCCTCCAGCGACTGCTGCAGAGGTCTCATGTGCAGCCTGGCGTTTGGAACGAGGAAAATGCAAGACGCCATGGACCCTAGCAGCGACGAAATCTGTCTGGCCGTTGGTCGAAGAGTCTTTAACATTGTTTGACACTTGAGGAGAATGGAGGATAGTCTCTCCTCTGAAGGATAAGCTTTTGCGTCCTTTGAATCCATAAGTGCGCCTAGATAGTGAATCCTCTGCGTGGGATTGAGGATAGACTTTTGAAGTTCACGTGCAGACCTAGTCTTCGCAGCTGATGAATACAGAACGTTGAGATGCTGCTGAAGTAGAACTGGAGAGGCACTCTTTAGCAGCCAATCGTCTAGATAGGGATAGACGAAAATATGTCTCTTCCTTAGGAAAGCCGCTACGACTGCCATGCACTTTGAAAAGGTGCGAGGAACTGACTTTAGCCCGAAGGGCAAGACTGCGAACTGGTAATGACTGGTTTGTATGCAGAACCTTAGAAATTTCCGATGCTTCGGGGCAATGGGGATGTGAAAATACGCATCTTGAAGATCTATGGAGCACATCCAGTCCTTTTGATGCAGAAGTGGAATTATTTGATGTAACGCCAGCATTCTGAACTTTTCTCGCCGAGTGAACTGATTGAGGCGCCTGAGATCTAGTATGGGCCTGAACTCCTTGTTTGGACCTTTCTTTTGAACTAGAAAGTAACAGGAGTAAATTCCTTGTTGACGTTGTGTCCTTGGGACCTCCTCAATAGCCTTCTTTAGGAGTAACACAGACACCTCCAGCTTCAAAGGGTGAAGTCGATGGAATACAGTCTTTTGAGGAAGAATGGAAGGGGGAGGAGACTTGAATCTGATTGCATATCCGTTTTGCACAATATTCAGCACCCATTTGTCGTTTGTGATGTTTTTCCACTCCTCCAGGTAAAAACGCACACTCCCCCCACCGGAGTGGTCAACGGGCTCAGGGGAAGCAAACACTCACTGCTTTTGCTGTTGTTGCTTGTTTCCAGGAGCAGACTGTCTGGATATGCCACCTCTTCCTCTACCAGGACGACGCTGGGAGAACTGAGATCTTCCTTGATTTTGCCGTGAAGACCATTGAGGGGTTTGAACCCTCTGCTGGCCCTGTCTCCGATCATAAGGACGGTATTTTCTCTTAAAATTGTCCTTTCTCTTTTCGAGACCTACAGCTCTCACAGTATCCAGCTCGGTCTTCATTTTTGACATCTCATCGTCAGCATGAGACCCAAAGAGCGATTTCCCATTAAACGGCAGGTTTAAAATGCGGTGTTGGGCTTCAGGCTTAAGGCCCGTAAGTCTTAGCCAAGCTGAGCGCCTTGCGCAAAGACCATGAGCATAGCCATGCGTAGACAGATCGGAAGCATCCGCAGCTGCGCTAATCTCCTGATTAGACACTAGCCCACCTTCATGAAGGATTTCCAGGAAGTCATTCTTGTCTTCTTTGGGAAGTTTTTCAGCGAACCGGGATAAGGAATCCCAAAGTGCGCGGTCATAGCGACCCAACAAAGCGGAGGCGCTGGCGACCTTCATGTAGGAAGCAGAAGTGGCACACATTTTCTTCCCTACCGAATCCATAGTTTTGCTGTCCTTGTCTGGGGGAACAGATGAGGACGTCGCGCCGTTCTGATTTTTACGTGCCGCTGAGACGATGACCGAATCAGGTTGTGGCTCAGATCTTAGAAATAACGGGTCATTGTCTGGAGCCCTATACTTCTTTGCGATTCTTGAGGGAACCGCTCCCAAAAAAGCAGGAGTCAAGAACTTATGCTCAGCAGGCTCCAATAGACCTGGAACCAGAGGAAGTAAAGGTCTCGACGATAATCTTTGATGCAATGTCTCGAAGATAACCGTAGTCTTCGCAGTAGAGACAGGCATCTCTATATTAAGTTTCGCTGCTCCACGGAAAAGAACCTCATTAAATGTGATTATGTCATCAATCGGTGATATCCTACTTGGAGGAGTCGACGACAACGTCGGTGAGTAATTTCTCTTCAAATCCGTAGACTTTGTCGAATATCTCGTATCACGTCTCTTGCATGAACAGTAATGTGAAGACCTCGGAGAAGGTGAAGTTCGCCTTCTCACTGATGGAGATTTCCTCTGCGGAGTACGCTCACGCCTTCCAGGAGACTGGATCACTCGTAAAAGAGGTGACCTTGATCTTGAAGCGGGTCTTTTCGACACCGGCGACCTGGACCTAGACCTTGGAAGGTTGATTCTCCTTATCTTCCAGTCTCTTAGTTCTCCAGACCATCGTGGAGAGATATTAGCCCCTGTAGGTGAAGGCGCTCTTGAGGGCTCTGGGGAGATTTGTACAATCTATAGCCCAGGGGAGGAAGAAGAACTCCCAGAAGAAGCCACAGAAACCTGAGATCGTTCTTTAGAAACCATTCGAGGCCTCTTAGCTGCAGGAGACCTGGACCGCGGTCTCCTCGACGTCGATCTTTCAAAAGGCGACCTTCTCGACGGCGACCTCATCGGCGACTACCTCCTCAACGGAGACACCCTCGGCGTCGACCTCCTCGACATCGAGTGTCTCTTAGGTGTTGGCGTCATGTGCCTTGACGGCGGTGCTTTTCTCGGCGTCGTGTGCCTCGACGCCATCTGACCTGGGCTCTTCGACGTCGAAACCTCCAATGCCCGGTTCGACGTCAATGTCATAGTCCCTCTCGACGGCGACCTTGACTGATCTTTCGAGCCTCTCGACGGTGAACGTCGACGTCGATGAGACGACGTAGAGTCCCGTCCTCTTGTAGCCGTAGGGGAGCCAGACTTGGATCACCGACGCTCATGGCGTTTCTCACCTCTCATCGACGGCGACTTCGACGGAAGACGTGACGCTGATTTCGACGATTTTGAACATACCGAAACTTTAGAAGAAGATCTGTCCCTCGAAGTTGAAGGGGAACGATGTTTTCTCTTCTCCCCTCTTTCCTTACGTTCTTTTTGCTGAGAAGAAGGTTTCCTGGAGTGAAAGTCTTCTCTTCCACTCACGGTTTCTCCTCTGTCATGCAGGGACTGAAGCCTGCTCTTCTCTCTCTCTCAAAGTTCTGTTCGACAACTTACTGCAATGGTAGCAAAGTTCTGGCTTGTGTGTAGATGGAAGACAAGCCACACAGACCGAATGTGGGTCTGTCTTGGACATTTTTTTACCACAGGCTGGACACTTAATAAATAAGGCCGGCATTGTGACTGGAAAAAAGGCCAAAAAAAACCCACAAAAAATTGTTGATTTAGTCAGATAATGACTAAAGACGTTGAGTAAAGAGAAAAAATTGAAAGAACTACCAGAAGAAAGTGAAATAATATCACCAACTGGCGAGCTCAATGCTCCAGGATCCTCACAGAAGGAGCCGGAAAAAAGAACTGACCTAACTGTCACCTGTGGTGCATGATGGGAGCCTGGAGGCTCATAGAGGTCTTAAAGGCACGGCGCCAGTTTTTTTCCTATTGTTACAATGCAGCCTATCTAGGCTAAAGCTGCCTCTATGATCCTGCCTGTTTTACCTTTGAAAATAAAGGTTGTGTGTTTCAAAGTCAACAAAGGCAGTGCTTTCTTCTTTGCATTTTCATATAATGTAATTTATATGTCTTTATTTAACAAATGTAAAGATTTTTCAGGCATTTTGGGCAGTCTTTTGAGCCTAGTATGGTTATTTTGGGCTGCATATGTATATGTATATTATCTATCTATCTATATATATATATATATATATATATATAGTTATTTTATGTGTATATATATATATATATATATATATATATATATATATATATATATATATATATATATATATATATATATATATATATATATATATAAATGTAGATATATGCATATTATTGGCTATTGCTCCGGGGTCCCGCACGAGGGCAGGACTATTCAGTGCTTATGACTATTGATGAGTATCCCCTGGAAGAGAAACATGGTTACCGAAGGTAAGTAACTTGTTCATCTGTTAGAGACGTCTAGACACAGACTCCTTAACTTAGAATAGATACCAAAGCCATACCCATAGAGGAGGCGGGTCTGTGACTAGACCCCACTAAGGTCCAAAAGAACCTAACCGTCAATAAATGACCAAAAGAGTGTTGTCAACCAAAGGGTGAAACACAGTGGGGACAGGAATGACAGTGCAGCAAACCACCAGACCCTTATGCCCTGAAGAGAGAGGGAATCAAGGGGAGGCTAGGGCACCACAGCACATCCAGAATAACATGAAAACCTCGTATGTAGAGGGGATGAGAGAAGGAAAAACACCAAGCCAGAACGCTTGTGCCTAATTGACAAACGGCAAACTACGAAAGACGACGACCAAATAGGCATGAAGGATCCACAGGATCCAAGGTGTCGACCAGAAGCCAGAGCTAGCCCCAGCCAAACAATTCAAACAGCGTAAACACTGTTGAACCTGCTCCTGTAAAGATAGGAAGAAAGCAGGATACTGACCCCTGCCCAGGACGGGTCGACATGGAACAGAAACACACCTAGTAAAAAAAACTGCGACAAAAGAGAGTGTCATATAAATATGCTTTGCCTATATGCTGTGTTAAGTTAGCATGCGCTTATTAGGAGTTTAAACGCCATTTTGCCTTTCTGCTGCTTCTGCACACAACACATATCTGTTGCCTTAGCTTTGAGCCTAGTAGAGTGTTTTGCTTTATGCGGAATAATATGTTGTTACTCTGATATCAGCCTTGCTTGGTGAGCTGTGTCTGTACAGTGAGTGCTGAAACCTTCAAGGATATCTCAACACAGTGGTTGTTGTGAGGTCTGATCTTCGCACGTTCCTAGACATAACATACATGTAGCAGCGACGAAATTCTGTCTGTAGGCACGTTTTATATTGCTTTGCACAAGAGCATACAAACACACTTGATGGTGCTTCGCATGCAGAGAGCTGGTGGAAGATGATGTGATCCCTTGCCACTAGGATCTTGAGGTATGGGGCCGCCCTGCTAAAAACCCAAAGAGACCTTCTTAGATATAATATAATATACTAGCTAGGGAGGGTAAGAATTAGATGTTATTGAACCCTATTCGTTTTTAAGCATTTTACCATGCTTTCACCTTTTGTATTCTATGGACTAGTGACTATGCTGATTACTTTGTTTCTTATGATATGTTTGCTTGTATTAGCGAATATACTGCGTTTGAGAACACTGCATTAATGAATAAACATTTCAAATATGCACGCGTCCTCATTTACTCCTTGTTCTGGATTGAAATGATTGTATAACGAAAGACTGTTCGTGTGTTCCACGTTACCTGAGGTGCACTAAGTCCATGTTCTAGTTTATCTAAGCATTGGGAGTCTGTGATAACCAATGAGACACTGTAGCTAGTCTGGTAGGGGATTTTGGGTACTAAGGTGAGTTTTGGTACACCCTAATTCACTGAGGTTCCAAGTCTCTATGCACAGTTCTGTATGAGAACGGAATCCCTGCGACATGGCGCCCAACGTTGGTGGCCTTATTACATGGCACTTGAGTAGTACAGTATTCAGTCCTTAACCCCTTCATCATTGTTTCCGGTTAACGGTGGTGTCGGACAAACCTACCTATATTTACATAGGTCTTTTCAAGCTTAAATCTTTCAAAACAGTTTCCTTGAATTACTACCCAGTTGTGATACGAAGTTTCCTTTGTACCTTTTCCTTTTTGTGTCGCTATGGCCGCAGTGGACATTCAGCAGCATAGTCACATTGCTGTACGCAATCTTTTGCAAAATTATAATGTTCCCGTGGATGGCATGGCAGTGATAATGGTGGTGAGTGCAGTGGTGGCTTACCCGTACACATTTTTTTACTCGTGGGTGACCTTCCCGGCTGTGAACGCAAATACTGATGTGTTCGACACGTACACTCCTACGGCTGTGCC